>NC_134863.1:52306675-52929383 GCF_049852395.1 Peromyscus maniculatus bairdii | reverse complement strand
AAACAGATAATGAGGCTAATTCAGAGGATAACATTTTTAAGGTCTATTGAAAGCATCACTGTAAAAAAAAAAAAAAAAAAAAAGGAAAGAAAGAAAGATATCTTATTAGGAAGAGATGAGTTTAACAAAGTGAACAGGATGAAGATGAGGAATTCATATTTGTGTAATGTTAGAACCAGGAAAACATGGAGGTTATTTAGTGCCAAAGCCTTTCCTCACATAAGAGGCTCCCAAACTGTAGAGTTTCTGGCATGATATTCCCTAGTGTGTTTAAGAAACAGCTAAAGAATAGGTTGTGTTCTTTCTCAGGTCCTTCACCATTTTCCACCAGTCCTTACACACCCAGGTCAGGGTTTGCCAGGGAGAACAGCATATACCTGGGGAGGTATATTAGTCAAGCAAGTACAACAAGGGTAGGCAAAGTTGCCATTTCTAGTTACTTATACAACTGTATTTAAAGCAAAAAAAGTAATTAAGCTTTGTTAGAATTTGATATACAGATTGGCATTAAAACTTTCACTAGGGCAATGAATGAGTGAAATGTTCTTATCACCTACAGTATTCAAGGTGTTCTAGCCATGAAGTGGTGACTCAAGCCTTTAAACTCAGCACTCAGGAGGCAGAGGCAGGTGGATCTCTGAGTTCAAAAGCAGCCTGGTCTACAGATCAAGTTCTGAGACAGACAGGAGTACACAGCAAAACATTCTCTCAGAAACAAATAAACAAACTAAAAGTTGTACTGAGGAGAGAATAGTACCTCAGCAGTTAAAAGAAATGTCATAGCAGTGGTAAGCTCATTTATGCACGTACTTTCATCACACTGGTACATGCCATGTTCTACATGTTCACCAGAAAGTGGAGCTATTAATATAATTTTAACCAACAAGTAAGTTTATAGTTTATATTGTCCAGTTTTAATTAAATCTCTATAAAATGATCAAGTGGCTTCATTTAAACCAAAGACTGAATATTATGATAAATATTAAGTAAAAAAAGAAAAAAGTCAGAACGTACCAATGAGGAGCTCACTGGTCACACTGCTTTTACTCCTTAGTGACACTTTGTAGAATCAACAAAGATATCCTCAGATCCGACAAGAAATAAACAAGTAAGAAAGGCACATTAAATTATCAAAAATATAAACTACAGGGCTATAGAGGCAGATCAGCAGTTAAAAGAACTTGCTTTTCTAGAGGACCTGGGTTCAATTCCAGCTCCAAGGACACAAGGCCCTCTTTTGCAAATCACGTGGTGTAGAGATACACATGGAGAAAAAATACTCATACACATAAACTAATATGGTGGTATTCTATTTGTACTGAAATGTGATTTTAATTGTATGTTAATAAATAAAGTTGCCTGGGGATCAGAGCTATTAGAGCCATAGAAAGAGCGTGGCGGTGGTGGAGCACGCCTTTAATCCCATAGATCTCTGTGTGTTCAGGGATACAGCCAGCATTGGAGACATACGCCTTTAAGACCTACAGGGCTATACTTACAGGCAGTGACGAGGCAGTCATGTGTTTGGGTTTACAACCAATGACAAGGCAGAACAGAAAGATTATTTAAAGACATACACACAGGAAATAGCTCTCTTTTGGAGAGCTAGGACCACTGCAGGAGGAAGGGTGAGATATTAGCTCTGAGCTCTGACCTCTTGGCTTTCTCTTTTACATTGGTTCTGTGTTTCTTATTTAATAAGACGGTTGGATACATTTACAAACTAAAACAAAATATTTTTAAATGTGAATACCTACAACTAGTAACAAAAACTCTAGTACCCTAAATGTACATTGTGATTTCTCACATTGGTTAAAGATAATAGTGTTTGTATATATAATAAATGAATACATGAATGAATGAATGAATGAATGAATACCTCTTTCCAAAAAGTTTGGAGATAAGTGCTACTGTTCACAATAGACAGGCAGAAGAAAATAAGAAAGAAAAAAAAAAAGGCTGGCAACAGTCCGACTTTTCAGTGAAAAGTAAATAATCAAATTGCGATGCGATTGATACAATGGAATAACATGAAGTCTATAAATACAGAATTATGGAGACAATAAACAATTTGAACAAGTCTTCAAAACAGCATGTTGAAAGGAATAATATAAATTTTAAGTACTAAAAAGTAAAAAGTACTAAAGGGCTTCATTTAGTTGAAGTTCAGATGAAAATTTTGTTATTGTTTGAGATACTGTCCTTCTGCCTTAGCCTCTACAGAGGACGTATGTGCAGGTATGTGTCATCAAGCCTGCATGTCCGGTTGAAATTTTATGATGATATGAATTGCAGTCATACTTCCCAAGGGGCTAACAAACAGCAGGAAGAACAATGAAAATGTCCTATGTCTTATTTGGAGCATTAGCTAAATACTTTGCACTTCCATCAAAACTCCCTAAACTGTATATTGGAAGTCCATACATCTCACTGTGTATAAAGTATGCCTCTATACAAAAAGTCAAAATATATTTAATAACTTTTTATCTGATGCTCCCATGTGACAACTTGCTGTGGTTTTTATTCATGAGGCCATCTCTTGTCTAAAACCAAAGCTTCCTGGATGAATACTGGGTCTCATTTTTCCCATTTCCATCTGCTGCACATTAAATACCTATTGTCCTGGCTCAAGACAAGTGTTGTTTAAGCAAACGAAAGAGGTACTAAAATTTACTTTCTAAGTTGTTTAATATTCTTTTAACTAGTGAGTAGTATGCCACCATAACTCCATAAAGAAGTGTCTTATTGTGACTAGAACAATAACAAAGAGATTTCTCAAAATTTCTATAAATACCTTGAGTTTCAATCAGTCCATTATAAATTCCAGTTCCAAACAGATGGCCAACTTCCTACCTTAAATAAACAAGTTAACCTCCCTGACACTTTCTCAGAGATCCAAGTAGATAGAATCAGCACAAAAGTTGTTGAGAGTTGCAAATGAAATACAAAATCACAACCACATCATATGATGTGCATCATCATATGATAGGCACGCCATAAATGTTAGCTATATTCCCACATCCTATAAAAATGAGTGCATTTTCCTGTAGCCATCAAGACAATACAGCCTACTGTGTTTCTCAGACTTTAACCATGTGTGCAAATGGCTAGAGAGGTTCAATAATTAAGCCCTCCCTCTTGCATAATTTAGAGTTTCCAGGCAACCTCCCCCCTCAGTCCTGTTTTTAATTTGGCGCAACTGGGTAAGTAGAAGTGTTAAGTCCCACACCTTTTGAAGCCAGTACATTGAGCCTCTCTCTCCTTTAAAGCTGCTAGAAACTTCCTCCCAGAGCGCTCGGCGCTCAGCAGTGACTCTTTCAGGCTGTGACAATTTAATCAGACAGCTCCTTGTAGAATTCAGTTTTATGAGGCTGCAGAAATACCTCGGCAGCTTCTCCATGGCGCTTGCTGTTTTACTGCCCACCTTCCCTGGGAAGGCAGTGTCAGTTGTTCCCTGCGAACCGCCTCAGAACACATCCCATTAAAAGAGCAAAAACCAGTGGGAGGAACGCCAGCAGGTCGTATCTGTTCTATCCCTCGTGACTGTCTTGTTTGAAAAGGGAGAGAATAGCTAGTGGATTTTATTTATAATAACAAAATTGCGTTCTAAACTGAGCTTTCTCCAGCCTCCACCCCATGAGCTATCATCGGAGTCTCACGATTCTCTGACAAGACCAAATGTCTGGTACCTCAGGCTCCTCGCAGCTCAGCCCAGAGTCCTCAGAAACAATGAGCCTTGAAATTTTAGTTTTTTTATCAAGCAGTGTTTCCCAACTCCTTCATGTGCACAATTCACACAAATTAATGTGCATCAGGAAGAAAATGTAAAACTGGAAGGCTCTCCTTTGATGAGGTAATACATTTGAGTAGCTTAACATAGAATACTTTCCCCTGAATTCATCCATTCCCACTACATTTTCTAATGTATCTGTGAAACAACTCATTTGATAGAGTCCATTGATTTCAATGAGAAAGATGACATTTACTTAACAGAAAATGGTATTTTTCCTGAGCACACCTCTGGAGATACAATAACCACAGATGAGTTGCAAAGTGCACTGTCTTTTGAGGGAAAGTGGCCAGAATTTTTTTTCACCTATTCCTAATTCTCTCAAATGTGCATTCAGGAAAATCAACCTCCACCTAGAACACACTGGAGCAGCAAGAAACAGACCAGTGATAGCTAAAGGACCTCAGTCTAAACTCCCACCCTGGAAAGCCATTAGATATTGGAAGATGATGAACCAGGCCAAACACATCCTGTTGTTTTTTTTAAAACATAAATGTTAAGAAATATTCACTGTACCTATTAGATCATAGATAATACTTAGCTGTGGTTTCAATCCTCCAAATGTGTGAATACATCACAGTCTCTGGGACCTTCAACCTATTATTTCTATAAACCTAAACTTTTCCCATTATTTAAAGCCATCCTTTGTGCTACCTTACTGGATTATTAAACAACAAAGCTAGCCCTGAGGATGTAATGCAATTGCGAGAGTTCTTGGCAACATACATGAAGCCCTGAGTCTGATGGTCAGTGCAGAATACAATTGGATGTGTGGTCATACATGTCTGTATTTCCAAGCCCTTGGAAAGGGAAGGCAGGAGAATTGAACATTCAAAGTTTTCCTTGGCTACATGCAATATATGAGTGTTTATATCAGAGATAGAGAGGGAGGAGGGAGAGGGAGAGGGAGAGGGAGGGAGGGAGGGGAGAGAGAGAGAGAGAGAGAGAGAGAGAGAGAGAGAGAGAGAGAGAGAGAGAGAGAGAGAGAGAGAGAGAATAAAAGAGGTCTGGAACTGATCTGAATGCACCCTCTTGAGGATTAGTTTGATGGTACTAGAAGGCACCACGCAAGCTTCCAAAAAAGGAAGGCACCCAACAGCTCTACCCAGCTATGACATTTATGAACCACCTCAATGACCAGCATGGCACAATGATCCTAAGGGTACAGCAGCAGAATGGAAACTTTGGCATTAACCAACAGCTCTATAATCAGACTTAAAACCTGTGGAGCAAGAGGAAAGTCATGCCTGGTACTGGAAACCAAGCTAACTACTCAGTGCTAGTTAAGTCATGGCTATTAGAGGAGAATCCACAACCTCTAATTTACTAAAGCCAGCATAATCCCTAACAACAGTCTATCAACATTTGTCCTTATATGCACAGATAATTGTAGTCATGAACCCTCATCAAGGAAATTTCTCTTTTCAACAGACAGACCACTACAGAAAACCACAAGCAGCCAAACTCCTGGGTCCTGGATTCCAGCACCAATAGATACATCTACAAACCATTCCACACCTAATGCTCAGGTAACATTGTAGAAGGGGGGGGGGCTGAAAGATTGTAAAAGCCAGAGGATTGGGAAGTTTGCTATGAGATTGTGTCTCCTAGTGATATTGATGCTACACCTATGAAGTCTCACCAACATGACTGCCCAAAGGTGAGCCGAGCAATGATGACACCAATGAACCTGCCAAACTGGATGGAGAAAAGTCCAGGAGGTCTCAACCCTACACAAAGAGCTATAGGCAAGTGAGGAAAGCCAGGAGCAGGAGAGTTGGTCTTCCTCAGGTCAGAGAACACCAACTGATCGTACTGTGCCAAGTGGTCAGTGTTGAAAACATACATACAAATAACATTATCCACACTGAGCAGTACACACACACACACACACACACACACACACACACACATATATATATATATATATATATATATATATATATATATATATATATATGGAACTGATCTGAATGCACCCTCTTGAGGATTAGTTTGATGGTACTAGAAGGCACCGTGCAAGCTTCCAAAAAAGGAAGGCAACCAACGGCTCTACCCAGCTATGACATTTATGAACCACCTCAATGATCAGCATGGCACAATGATCCTAAGGGTATATATATAACTGAAAAAAGAAGCCATGAATTTGAAGGAGACCAGGGAGTAGGATATGGAAGGATTTGCAGGGAGCAAAAGGAAGGGAGAAATGTTGTATATTGTAATCTCAAATATGTTTTCAAGGATGAATATTTCTTAAACTATTCAGGGCAAGTGGAACTCTGAAGAAGAGAAGGAGGAAAGAGTGTAAGCCAGAGAGGGTGGAGGACACCGAGAAAACAAGGCCCTCTAAAACATGATCAAAGCTCAAATGAACTCACAAAGACTGAGGCAGTATGCACCGGGCCTGCATGTGTCTACACCAGGTCCTCTGCATGTATGTGATGGCTTCCAGCTTAGAGTTTTTATGGGATTCCTGAGTTTGCTAACGATTAAGTCTCTGACTCTTGTGCCTTGGACTTTTTTCCTTCTCTTTGTCTTGTCCAACTCCAATGTGATAGTTTTTGTTTCATCTTATATTTTATTTTGTTATATTTTATTATTGTCCCTTAGAAGCCTATATGTTTTCTAGTGTGACATAGAAGGTAAGTGCATCTGGATGGGGTGGAGGTGGAGAGAAATGGGGAGGAGTAGAGGGATGGGAACCATAATCAGGATATATTATATGAGGGAAAATTCTATTTTCGATGAAAGGAAATGAATTTTTAAAAAAATTAAAAACGACTCTACCTAACACAATAATAACTGTTCTGGGATAATGCATTCATTTCAGGGTGTTTAGCATAATGATGTGATAATATGAAGCCTTATTCCTATCATTGACATCATAGACCATTGTTTCTTACCCTCGGATTTCTTCACCACTGGGAGCATGTTTAAAGGGAATACAATTTGAAGGAACAAAAGAAATTAATTTAGCTAAGCAGTTGACTGTGAACAGTGTATAATTGGAAGAGGAATACTAATTGCAAATAACTAAATGGTCCAGTTCATTGTGCTAAATTTCCATTTTCCTTGGGCTATGCATAGGTTAAAAGTAAAACTTTCATTTTCAAATAAAAAATTGACAAATAGTAGGTAGAAAATGAGACTTCTAAATTTAGGTTAAAAATTGATTCTAGTCATTATGGATATATTTCACCTGCAGAAGCAGATAGCTGGAAGTAAGGAAAATCAAACAACAAAAAATGATAAAAAAAAATGTTAGACAAATCTCATAAACTCTTATTAGACAGGCAGGTGGTAGAGAAAATGTTATGAGGTCTAAAGCTGGGTGGAGGAGACATATGGAGGTCTTTCTTCAGCATGAATAATTACCATTCCTCCCATTATTTTGCTTTCTCAATTATGTATGCCCTGATGCAGCTTGCTAGGATGTCTTATGCTTTTCCACAATACAGGGAACACCATTTATAATGCAAATCTAATGATATTTAGTCATCAAGAGATTGTTGATATTTTATTACTTAAGATGGCATTTAGCAGGTATCACTCGATTTCTATGAAGGGTGTGTACGGTTTTGTGATTTAAAGGTAATCTTTAAAACTAAGCAGTTGGCATATTTCAGTCATGCCTTTCTGAACTTCTTCTTCTTTGTTTTCTCCAGTTGTCTTCGGATGTTGTTGTGATACATTATTCCTTCAGCCTGTTTCTTTTTGTCATAGTTAGGATCTGGCATCCCACCCCTCACACCCAGGTCTCATGTTTTCATAACTTGCTCCCTGAAGCAAGGATTCTGAAAGGTGGAGTTTTGGAAAGTGATTGGATCATAAAGGCTTTCATCAATAGATTACTTGAAAACATTTGAAAGATTTTTTTTTGTATGAATGTTTGTAAGTCTACAGGCACCATGTGCATGTAGGAGTCTACCATGGCCAGAAAAGGGAATCTAATCACTTGGAAGTGGAGTTACAAGCAGTTGTGAGCAGTCACGTGGATGTTGGGAAATGAGCCCAGGTTCCAGGAAAGAGCAGTAAATGCTCACAACCACAGAACCATCTCTCCAGCCCCCATCCGTTAGTAATTTGATGGTTATTAGGAAGAAATGGAAATATGGGCATTATGAACTGGAATAATGAGCAAAATGATTTATTCATTTATTTTTGTTCTATCTATATTATCTACTTATCATCTGTCTATCTTTCTATCATATATGTCTGTCTACCTGTCTACCTTTCTTTCTTCTGTACTAGGGATTGAACCTAAATGTGTTAATATAAAAGGTAAGCATACAGTCACTAAGCCACAGCTTTAGGACCCTATTATTGACATTTTTATTTTTGAGATAAAATCCCTCTCAGTTACTCAGACAAGCCTTGAACTTATTCTTTAGTCCAGGTTGTCCATGAACTTGTGATCCACTTCTATCAGCATCCAGAATATCTGGCATTGCATGTCTGTACATTAAACCTGGAATTTAAAAAAAGCACTTTCTCTTTAAGCTGTCTGCTAATTTGTTTTTGAGGGTAAAAAAAATTTACTTCTCTCCAAGGAAGGTGAAGAAATTGTAAGATACAGGTGAGAAGACACAAGTGGAAGACATGTACAATAAACATACCCAGAAGTATAATGCATAACCTAACCTAAGGGCTGTAGTGAATAAAACTGTACTGTACTTGGGACTCCTAAAAGAGAGTTGTCTGTATTCACCACAAGTCAAAAGGGGGCAATAATTACGTGACATGGTGGACATGGTAATCAGCTTCACTGCAGCCACCATCTTGTCACTGAGTTCATGCTTCTGTCTGCCCAGTGGTTTCACTACCTTCTGAGGGTTCCTTGACCCTCTACACATTAACAGGGATTTCCAAAAAACTAACCTTTATGGCACTATAATTTTTCAGTTATTTTTCTGATGAAATTGATACTTATCTAAGCATAAGAATGATTTTAATGTGTAATTTCAGCTCTGAGATAGTTTTTAAAGAATACATATTTTCATTTGAACTTAAAGGACATGTCTTAAGCATTTTCCAGACTGTTTTCAGAAAGTATAACAAAAATTTAAAATGAAATGTAGCACAAAATGTTTTTTTTTTTTTTTTCCTGTGAAAGCCCTTATCTAAAATTTGAAGGGCTATTAGGTTCATGTTTTTATCCCAGCACTAATTAGGTACTTGCAAGCAGGTGTCTGTGAATTCAAGGCCAGCATCTACATAACAAGTGTTTTGTTTTTTTGCTGTGGGGAGATTGGTGGTGGTGCTGGTGCTGGTGCTGGTGGTTTTTCAAGAAAGGGTTTTTCTGTGTAGCCTTGGCTGTCCTGGGGACTCTCTGTAGACCAGGCTGGCTTCAAACTCACAAAACTCCACCTGCCTCTGCCTCCAGAGTGCACGTTCTTAATAAATTAATTTATGTACAGGCAGAGAGAGAGAATATACATAAAACACTGAGTATACATTTCAACCACCAGGAATAACTCATTGGAATAAAGCTAAGAAAAATACAAAGGTAGTTAACACATGAAAAAAGGGATGTGACAATTGAACAATAAAATCTAAGATTTGAATAAAACTTTTTTTGCCACATAAAATACAAAGACTCAATACAGAGTTCAGGAACCCCAAATTATGAAACAAGGTAAATTGTACTAGAGCATAAGGGCAGAAAGATAAAAACATATGAAAGGAAAATATGTATCTTTTCCTAAAATTCTTATTTCCCTTTGATTAAAAAAAAAATACCACATCCCCATTGCACTTTAGTTCAGTTGGTCATGCCTATCTATGCATAAAAAATAAAAAAGAGGAAAATCATAAACCAAAAACCTCTCCTTAGCTAAACTTTAGGGAGGAAATTAATAGGATCTGAGACTTGAGGGGAGGAATCTGTGAATGGCGTGGTAGCTGGTCTCAAAGAGCCTCAGTTAGCCTTTTTGATCATCTCCAGTAATGACTAATATCAGTCACTGCTGGCCCTGCTCAGCCTCCAGCCCTGCTGGGTACCCATCTGAGTATTGAACTAAAAGACCGGCCATGGTTCTCAAATTCTATAGCAGATCAATTGCCTTTTAGCATTTGCACAGCTGGTTATTAGGTTAAATGTGGGCAATTCCCCAAGATGTCATTTGATTTGGGAATGTATTGTTCACTTGAAGCACTCTGTAATGTACTGTTTTAGACAGTGTATTTCTACCAGGGGATTAGTTCAGTGACCCTGCACTCCCACAAATAACACAGCCCTCCTGGAGAGATGGTTGCTTGGTCAGGCTCTAAGTACACTTTTTTGAGAAGGAGAAGCTATTAAAATTACTAGTAAGAAAATCAATGCTGCCAGAATTTTAGGAAAGATAATAGCAATTTTCCCTCAAAGAATCATGGCATAAAATAATGGGGAAAAAACTGTTCATATGGTCTAAAATAATTCAATAAGAAGATTATGAGGTGTATCATGAAGTGCTAATGTATGGAGTTTAAGTTTATAAAAGAGCTTGCAATTTTATAATTTAAAATATAGACACGTTTAATTATATTACATCTATATGTGTATGTGTGTATGTATGTTAGATAAATATTTCTTCCTACCATCTAGAAAGAAAATCAAAAGCAATGTGTTCTTCCTCGATTACAAAGAAAAAGTGGTGAGATTATTAAATGTTTAATCCTTCTCTTACTGCTTCTAACAGCAGGCTTTGAGACTTCAATGCTGCTGCTGATGTTGCCACAATTTAACAGCTTGCTCCCTGGCCCAAGTCTACATTTTCTTCCTACAACAATGATTATATCTTCTTTCACTTTTACTATAACATCAGAGCTTCCAACTGGAGAAAAATCACTAGATAATTCATTTATTTATGTATTTTTAAAAATGTAGTATCAAGATGGATTTTTTCCCAGTCACTCTGGGTCTCAGTACCTCCCTTTGTAAAAGATGGTTACTTAAAAGTATAAATGTCTTTGTGAAGAATAAGAACTAATACAAGTAAAGTGAATGGCACCTCAGTCAGCAGAACATATTTCAAAGATAACTCGCTTATTATCAAATAACCTGTCGAAAGTCAAAGATGCACGCTACAAAGGCTTATTATGTGTGTGTTTCCAGTACTTTTTTTAAAAAATTCTGATTTTTTTCTTGTTTTATTTGCCTGTTCATTTTCTAAAAAGAGAGAAAGGAAGAGATGGAGTTGGTTGGGTGAGGAAATGGGGAAGATCTGGGAGGAAATGAGCAGGGGGAAAGTTGATCAGAATATATTGTACAAAAAAAAATTTTAGTTTAAAAAGTCTCTAAAAGAAAAGATAACTTAATAATTCAAGGTAATATTAGAGAAAATAGAAACCGCCAAAAGCCAACGGCACTCTAATGCTGGAACTTGCTCCACTGCTTGGTACTCTCCCCATGTACAGAATGGGTGGAAGTTTATTTACACTACATTCCCTCTTCTTTATCCTGCCATGGATGTTCTATTACTCCAGACATAGGGTAGGTCCTATATACTGTCCTAGTTAGGGTCTCTATTGCTGTGATGAACCACTATGACCAAAATAACTTGGGGAAGGAAGAGTTTATTTTTATTTGGCTTACACTTCCACATCATAGTCTATCACTGATGGTCAGGACAGGAACTCAGGCAGGGCGGGAACCTGGAGGCAGGAGTGCCGCTTACAGCCATGATCCACGTGGCTTGCTCAGCCTGCTTTCTTATAGAACCAAGGACCCCGCCCATGATGGGTTGAGCCCTCCCACATCAATTAATTGCTAATTAAGAAAATGCCCTACAGGCTTGCTTATAGCCTGGTCTTTGGGAGGCGTTTTCCCAGTTGAGGTTCCCTCCTCTCTGATCACACTAGCTATGTCAGGTTGATATGAAACTAGCCGGCACAAGTATTTCAGTCAGAGGCTACAGAAATATTCCATGCTTGAGCATAGTAGAAAATGAACAGTCCCATGAAATTCTTATCTGTTTATCCCTGGGGCATCTGAAATGGACAGCCTGTGTGAAAAGTGTGGGATAGTAGTCAAGAGTGGTCTTCAGGTAATGAAAGCCTTTAGGTCAACTCCCCAAGCAATCTGAAATGCATAGAGATATGGGCATGGTTAACTTTTTTTTATTTAAAATGGTGTTGAATTCATCTTTAAGAAATTATGAAAAAGTAAATGTATATATGATTATATGAGTGTGAAGTTAACAAAAATACATCAAAAAAACCCTTCCTAGAATCATGTTGCGTTTTCCTAGAGAGGTCTGGAAATGGAAGTTGTCTTCCCTTTGTCAAGGTAGAGCAGAAATAGTGAAGAATCCAGGACCTGCCCCAAATGGTTGACAAGGGTATAGAAGGTGGAGGGAAGACAGGGCTAGCCGGGTGAAAGCTGGGGATCATTAATAGCAATTGGTCCTTTGTAAACAAAGCAGCAGGAGTGAGAGAGACTTTAGTTCTCCTCTCTCTATAGCAAGAGCCATCTGGACAGAGAAAATCTGGCTGAAAACTCTTAAAAGAGAACTTGGTTCCTTTCCTCTTGTTTTAACCACTATAGCTTCAGAGGTCACTGAAGTAAATAAACTGAACCTGCCTATGATACAGTATATTAAACTACTATCATAAAATACCAAATACACAGTGGATTACTACCAACTCAATGCAACAAAATAGAAAGAATTTTATAGCTGGGGAAAGCAGATCAAGTTTTAAGGGAGACCAGGGAAAATTAAACAAGAAAAGGGGAGAAAAGAGGAGAAAGTCGTTAGTTTATAGTACTTCTATATTATATTCTCTAGGGCTTAAGAGAAACCATTGGGTGTTTACTGGCATTCAACTCTGCAGAACTGGGACCACGGCCAATCTGTTTGAAAACATGTAGGCAGAAACAACACAGTATAGATAGAGGGGCTGCTGAGGACAATGGAAGTCAAGGACAAACTGGATGAAGAAGAGGTCTTGCCTCCCACAACAAGGAGGACCAGTCAGTATTATTGAAAAGAGCATTTCCCGAATCTACTCACCTGCCTCACACTCAAGAACTCCCATCCTCTTCGCACCACTTCCAAATACCTATAGCTTTCAATCCAGATCCTGGACTCTTTCTTTCTTAGTTTTTTTTTTTTTTTTTAACTAAGAAAGTTTAAGTTTTTAAAGTTTATCTTGGTTTTTGCTTTACTCCTCCGTGGTCCCTTTTGTTTCAATCTGGAAAGGACAGAACATCTCAAGGTGAGGGAGATAGATAGGCCCTTCTTCCAGGGTCAAGGGGATTCTCCAGCTACAATGGATGCAACAGACTTTTTTTGTTTTTGATTAACGGGAGGTGATGCTTTGCAGACTTTGAATCTTCTCAAAATCCTAATCTCAGGACTAAGATTAACTAAAGAACTGATGCAAACTGGGACCCACTGCATACGATAGCTGGGAAAGCTGCATGTTAAGAGTTACTGTGAAATTCACTGTCAGTGTTAGTAGGTCATTTAATCCAAGGGACGCTCCAAAGATGGGAAAGCCCTTGAAGTTGAATATTATCACCCCAAACGGCTGTTAGAACTAGCGTCAAGTCATGGCTTTCATATCCAGCAATGTATTTTGTAGCTGAGTTAGGCCTAGGTGAGGCAAAATTAGTAGCCTCCGATTCAGCAGCAGAGTAAGGAAGTAAGACACAGGCCTCTCTGAAAATCAATGTTTTCATTTGCAAGATAGAAAAAAAATAGTATTCAACACAGTTTTGTTGGGGGAGTTTAGATTATTAAGGTGTGCAGAATTCTTACTATAGAGCCACGCATAAAGAACATAGTCAAGAAAAACCAGTCCTTGTTATTATTATAAGCTCATTTGGATAAACTTCAGTTTGACTTGTACTCCGCTGTGAAATCATGACTATTTTGCTGTGAGCATTCTTCCTTTGCTTTTTCATTGTTTTCTGTTAAGTGTGTTATGTGCACACAATTCCCACTAAATAAAGGCAGAAATAATTTCTTAGGTCTTTGCTCTTCTCTCCTGGGCAGCAATTATAATTTGCCTGGAACATATTTTATTAGAACTCATCAAATATATTTCCCTGTGGTGTTATTGCATACCACCTATATAAATATTTTTCTGCTGATTTATTTGTTCCTTAGGAAAGCAAACAATGGAGAACTCCATGTGTCCAAAAGTATCATTTACTTATCCAAAGGTCCTACAAGAAAATTTGTGTACATCTTTATTACATGGGTTTTCTATTTATGGTGATGACCTTTAAATGTCATAGATGTTTGAAACCAATTATTTGATGTCCAAAACACCTTAGTGTGAACTTACATACAGAAGAAGCAACTTACACTCATCATGGACAACTCTCAAAGAAGGAAAACCTTCTAGACATCCTAGAATCATTCATATTTCAACCTTAAAAGTTATGAATACAATATTTAGAAATACTGACATGCTGCTAGGCACCATGGATGTGATGGTATACCAGAATCCCTTGCTACTGTGAAACTTTAATTTGTGCTTGGAAGATAGAATAGGAATTAATCAATTGTGTGTGTATATGTGTGCATGTGTCTTTGTGTTTATGTATGTGTGTGCATATGTGTGTGTGTGTGTGTGTGTGTGTGTGTGTGTGTGTGTGTGTGTATGGTTTTAGTCAGTGTGAAGGAGGAAGAAAGAAATGAGAGAACATGAAGAGGTAGTTACATAAAGCAGGAATCCTCTGGATGTCTGTGAGTTCAAGGCCACATTGGAAATAGCCAAGCATGGTGACACACACCTTTAATCCCAGAAAGCCAGCCTTTAATCCCAGGGAGTGGTGGTAGAAAGCAGAAAGATATATAAGGCGTGAGGACCAGAAACTAGAAGCATTTGGCTGGTTAAGCATTTGGCTGGTTAAGCTTTCAGGCTTTGGAGCAACACAGTTCAGCTGAGATTCATTCTGGATGAGGACTCAGAGGCTTCCAGTCTGAGGAAACAGAACCAGCTGAGGAACTGGCAAGGTGAGATAGCTGTGGCTTGTTCTGATCTACCAGCATTGACCCCAATAACTGGCCTCGGGTTTGACTTTGTTAATAAGAACTTTTAAGATTCCTGCTACAAGGAATTATTTTAAATTATTTTAAATGTTGGCAAGGCTGGCTCACTGCTGCTGAATTGTGAGGAAAAACCTGAAAGCACACAAGAACTTCTGATGTGTGAAGCAACAGCGTGTCAGGCAGGAGGGGCTTCAATACTGGAGTGAAAACAAGGCGTGAGGTTGAGGGGGCATAGAATACAGTAGGAGATTAAGATCTGAAGATGAACAGGGGTAGGCTGGAACCCTTACCACCACCATCAGGACTGGTACTACAGAACACAGCACGAACAGAAAGTGTCTAACTTGTAGATGAACCATAGAAACCTCACCAAGTTCTCACTTTGCACAGGTCCCTGAGCCTGGACCTACCTCCACATTAGCTCATTTCCAACCTCAATAGTGGTGTTGTCTTAATAAACTCTGTGTGTGTGTGTGTGTGTGTGTGTGTGTGTGTGTGTGTGTGTGTGTCCTGTTACTATTCACATGTCTCTGCCTGAATCATAGTTCAGAGACAGAAGAATCTGCAAATCCCATGGGATACCTTCAGGAGCCTGATCCCTACTGATAGCAGTATGACTGCAATGGAGAGGACAGCAGAGACAAGGGGAATGTGAATATGAAAGATGTGGGCCATAGTACACTGCCTTACTTATATGCATTTTTGAATCAGAAATAAATTTTGTTTAAAAATAATTTAGAAGCTTTAGTTTAGTACTAAACATGTATTCCTGATTAATGTACCTTAAATGAGATTTTTTTTTTAAGAAACTAGGCATTCAACTCACCATACCAAGATGCTCTATTACAAGTCTTTTTTTTTTAATTCTTCTCAAATATATTACATCCCAACCACAGTTTCTACTCCCCTCGCCCTCCTCTCCCCCAAGTATCTCTCCCCCCCCACCGACACACACCTCCCCTCTCCCCCAGATCCACCCCTCCATCTCTCCTCAGAAAAGAGCAGACCTCTTGTAAAAGTTTAAGTCTTCTACATACAGCACCCTTGACTCAACTCTAGAGAAACCTGACCACGGAATCCTTTTTCTTACCTTCTAAGATAACAAAAATCATAGGATTTGTCAATTGAAACTTTACTTTCAGTTTGAAGTTGTGTTTAAGAGAAAGAGAGTACACTTTTTAAAAGACTAGCCTTAGGCTCCACCCAGCTAAGATAACTTTAAGGACTCTGAGTCCACAGGCTCAGTAGAGAAGACTCTTTCAAAACCCCCCTGAATTTGCTCCAGGTAAAAGTCATAACCAACAGGATACAGAGAGTGCCAGAAAAACAATTCCTTTATACAACTTTAGACCCTGAAGTGCTCGAAAGGAAGCATAAGAACTTTTAATACACACCCTTTCCAGTAATTACCAGTCAATAATAGATCCTCTAGCAAAGCCATAGCTAATCCTTTCTTCATTGAGATGTGACTCATCTCATATTGTTGATATAGCTTGCCATAATATTTCTGGCCACAACTAACAATTCATGTTCATATGTCATATTTGAATTTACACTATCTGACTAGTATTCGGTGTCTACTCTTTCTTTTCTCTCCATAATTTCACCTCAGTAGCCCACAATATTGATTTTCTCAATTTCTTTCTTCCTCCTTGAGTCTCTCTATTGTTAATGAAATAAGAATGGCACTCTCCTCCTCAACAACTGAACATTAAAGTCCTCATGTCTTCCCTTGTACCCTTTTTTCCCTAGAGTATGCACCAGCCCCAGCATTTGGGACATAGCATTAATGTCAAGTGCTACTCTAATTAATTTTTAATAGAACCAATTCATACACATTTTGTGTGTATGAATTTACTTAATCATCACAATTCTTGTTTTTTTTTTTTTTTTTAAAGATTTATTTATTTATTATGTATACAGTGTTCTGTCTGCATGTATCCCCGAAGGCCAGAAGAGGGCACCAGATCTCATTACAGATGGTTGTGAGCCACCATGTGGTTGCTGGGAATTGAACTCAGGACCTCTGGAAGAACAGCCAGTGTCCTTAACCTCTGAGCCATCTCTCCAGCCCCTAATCATCACAATTCTATGAGGCCATTGCATTGTCGGTTTCATTTCTCAATGAGTCACACAGAGGTTAACAGCCAAAGGTCACACTTCAGTGTGTGGAAGAGCTTAAATTTGAACAGAGTGACTGTGGTCCAGGGTTCATGCTCATAACATGGATAGTGATCTACTCTTTGTGTTAAATATTTGTTGGTCTATTTATGTTTTGAAACTCATTCATCTGCTTCTTCCATTTAGCACACTAAAACTCTGTTATAGGACAATGCCAGTTAGCTCAAACTGTATTAATTACAGGTTTTATTAATCACTAGAAGGAATCTAACTGAATTGGACAGCACCACACAAAATAAAAAAAGACAGGAAGAGAGAAACATGATGAGGCAGTATAAATAATATATTTGCTAGATTTTCTTTAGGAAATTAATCATCCCCTTTCAAAATTGTCTAGTGCCTCTAACCATTGCTGAAAGATTAATATTCTACCCACTCCAAATGGATCGTTGTTTTGTCAGAGATATTGTGGATTCGTATTTTCATTTTAAAATGAGACTGTATTCCAATTTAACAGTATGTTGCTGTTTATGGTGTTATATTACAAGCATTATTTCACTGGTTTGTGAACAATGTTGTCCTCTTTTTTTTCACATGAAGTAACTAGGAGTTGACATAAGTAGAAGAATTAAATTCTTGGAAAAGCCTTTAATTTTTCCAAGTGAATTTCTTTTGAGATAAAAGAGTATTTCCTTTTCCAAGGGGCTAGAAGACATCCAAGCCTGTAGAAAGGTTGGAATAACATCATGTTGGTACAATGGTAAGCCATGAGCAATTATATATTAACCTTCCTCTAAGTTATGTCTCTCTCTCTCTCTCTCTCTCTCTCTCTCTCTCTCTCTCTCTCTCTCTCTTTCTCTCTGTCTGTCTGTCTCTTCCTCCTCCTTCACTACCTCTGTCCTATAAGAAAGTTAAATATGCAAAACTGAAGCTTACTAATGTGTAAAAGGTTTATTCTATGGCTTGGTTTCTAAGTGAATAGCCAACAGAAAGTAGGTAGTGCTCTAGCTCTATTTGGTATCATTAGATGTTCCTATTTCTGAGAAAATTTATTTCAGTTTAACAAAACCATTGCATGTAAATTAATTGTGAAAGTGCACTCATTTAAATATATCACATTGAGGGAACTTTTTATTTTTCTAGTTTTCCTATCATTTAACAATGTTAAGACTTTTATTTTGAATGATGTGTATATGTGTGTGTCTATGTATGGCATGCTCCTAAATGCAATGTTCATAGAGGACAGAAAAGGGCATTGAATCCCCTGGAGCTAGAGTTACATTGTTGTGAACTGCCATACATGGATGCTGGGAACTGAGCAATACACACTCTTAACCACTGAGCCTTCTTTCAAGGCTACTAGTGTATATTTTAAAAGCACTGCTTTACCATATTTAAAACAAGAGCAGGAACTTACAGAGTTATAGAGCTTACTTATCAACAGACAAGAGCAGTAACCTATAGAGTTACAGAGCTTACGAGTTATCAGATAAACAGTGAGTTAAGAGCTTGATTAAGTAAAAGATCACAAGTGCTATTCTTTATTCTGCAGCCAATAATTTTACACTGACCAGGAAATAGGCCATCTGTCTCTCCATTACACACTTCTTATAGGAACCTTTGTGATTTGATTGCTAAAAATAGATTTCTGTATCTGCTTAATGTACATTGAAGAAATGATTCATTTTTCAAAGTAATCAATGTCTTGAGAACCAATCTTAGCTTAACAGAATAGAACATTACATTTAACCAACATTTGAAACCGATCTTAGAAGATGCTTTAAACATATGTTATATCTACAACTTAAATAAGCTCCAAGTGCTACCTCTGAAATGAGAAATTTTAAAAAAAGAGTTATTCTCCCTGAGTGTGAGACTAAGACATTAATAGGATCCACACCAAGCTTCATGCCTCAGAGCATTCCTAGAACAGGAAGAGAGTAGCTCAGCAAACTACCACCCAGGGACACAGATAGCCTGCAATTATATTTAAGACAAATCCATATTGTGGACTCACACAATCATTGCTGTATGAAGTCTCCAGGAAGACAAAGATTGCATTAATCTGCAATTCCCATCAGACTGATGTTTCAAGCCCACAAAGAAGCCACTGTAGCTGTTCCTTAATTGTTCCTTTTGATTTCTTTTTTACTTTTCCAAAATCCCATAACTGGTTGGTCCTTTTTTGATTCCAGCAACTTAAATTAGAAACCTGACATACAGGCATCCATGAAAGATACTATAGCCATGACCATAGCCAGATCCCCAAATTTAATTATGTATGAAGTGATAACTGAAGTGGGAAAAGTTCCAAGCTCAATTAACAATAGTGAACGTTAAATTGATGCAATAGACAGTATACTTAAAAAGTCTCCAAACATAACAGGCATATAATGCATGTACAGTAATTTTCTTTGCAACATACATCCTAACCATGGCTGATCCAAAACCTAAGACCATGGGTGTGTTTCTTTCCACACAAATACATCATTGATGACACTACACAGGCCCATTAATGAGGAAGCTAGGCCAATGCCAGACTAATAACATGAATTCAGTAGACAGTTCCTTGCCATTAACCAGAGCCTGCTCATTTCTTATTCCTCTAGGCTTAACGCGCCAACGATGCTTTCTCATCATTCAGATGTTTCACTAGTTTGAGATATTTTCCAGGAACTTATTTTGCTTCAAATGCTTGTATGGGGGAGGTATGACTTTTGACTCATCTTTTTGTTAGTTACTGATTTTAATATGTGCATTGAGTATTGACAGCAAATTAACAGAAGTTTGAAATGCAAAAATTACAGCACAGTGAACCACATGCAGCAAACATCATGTCAGCAACATCAACGGAAAATGTATACTGTAGTAGTGGGTGATAATAAGGAAGAAAGCTCTGCAGCAGAGTGTCTGTGACCAAGTCCTTCAGTCCCTGTTTGCCAAGACTTTTGCTGAGCAACTTAACTTTTCTGCATTTCTAGTGTCTCGATTGCAGGAGGGGATTAATTATACAAATCATTTTGAGGTTTAAATGAGAGGATATAATTATGTAAACCATTAAATATGTACTGTTTATTATTTGATGCATCATACTGAGAGTGGCTCCGAAGGCATTTAGATTATATGCCACTATAACTGGGCTATGTATTTTACAGGAAACAATGTAGCATCTTCGCCTGTAACACACATGCTCAAACTCTACTGCCCATTCGCCTCCCCTGGGGAGATTCTAGAAATACTCACAACTGCTTTGGGCTACCAAAGAAGCATTAGAATTGTTGAAAATGTTCCACATTACTCTAGTGTTCAGGCAAGTTGGAGAACCATTTACTCATATCCCTTCTTAATTAGACACAGTCAATTGCAGACTCTAGGTACTAAAGCCAACATGGAAAGAAAAGAGTCCTTTGTCTTAGTTTTTTTCATCGCTGTCACAAATACTCAAAACAAGCAACTCAAGGGTGAAAAAATATTTATTTTGTCACATGGCTCCAGAGGTTTTAGCCCAAAGTCGGTTGACCCTTTTGTTTTTATTCCAAGGCAAGGCAGAACATCTTGGTGGAGAAACATGTATTGGAGAGGAAGGGTTTTTGGTTCTCTTCCTGGTGGCTGGGAAGCAAAAGAAGAGAAGGGGCCAGGGAAAAAGAATGTCTGTCCAAATCATTCCTGTAATAATCTAGTTCCTCCATCTAGGCTCACCTCCAAAATGTCAAAATATTATAGACCCATCAGAGGACTAAGCCACTGATTTGATGAGAGCCCTCATGATTCAATCATCAAGCAAAGGCCTGGTATGATTCACATATAAACTTTTCTTTTCCGAATCTCTTTCTTACTGAAAATTAATGTTGTAAAAATTAATCAGAAATTGTTAGAAATAGTGAAAAACAATTATATTAATAAGACATCTGAGTAATTTGGTTTGTTGGTGACAAAGGTATCTATGTATTTAGTGACCAACAGGAACAGCTTTTCAAATAAAATTTTGAGATGTTTAATTTGGAGAAATAGATATTGGGTACACCCCCAGTATGATTATGATGGTTAATCTTTGCCGGAGCTCCTCCATGTAACTGGCAGGGCTTCATTACCCTTATAAGGCTTGAGGCTTTCCTATTTATTCTCTTTGTCAAAATGTATTTGACCCACTAAGTTTCCTAATCTCAACCATACATTCCATAACAAATGAAATTCAAGTGTTAATTCATCATCAAATGAAGGCATAACTTGATGACATTGACTTGATTTTTATGGAATTAATAAACCAAACTCCTGCCAACATTGGTTTATCAAAAAGCTACAAGTGGGCAGTCCAACCAAGTACATAAAGAACTCATTTTCTATACTAAGCCTGTTGAAACCATCAGAATTAGTGGAGAAGTTCTGCAGAACATAGGCTGGCACTGGGCACAGTGTATTAATGTGAATTGTCTCCCTATGGATTGTGTGTTAAAATCACCTTTCCATTTTACATTAGCTACAGATGTCATAGCTTCTTCTTAATCAGATTAAGAATTTCTGTAATGGCTGAGGAATTGAGGGGTTTTAAAAATGCTTCAGGTGGTTCTCATAAGTAACTGACATTGAGAACCACTGCCTCATGTTCAATGAAAACCAAAAACCAGGAGGTCACTGAGTTTGTGATGCAAACACATGAAATATAGAAAACCTTTAGAGAATTGGTTTTATAATATATAATCAAAAATTTTATATTTACAACCAATAAAAGAAACAACCTAATAGAGGAAGAAGCTTTGGAGAAATAAACAAGTGCCATGTCTTCAAGCATTTAGTTTGTCCTCTCAAAGTTATAATTAGAATTTCCTATTGTAATAAACCTTATAAAAAGGCTATAAGTGTGCAATATACTAGTTTCTTGGACATAATAGCAATATACTAGGTTCTTGGACACAACAGCAATTTTGAAAAGCAAAACAATAAAGAAAGTGTCTCTTACTGTCTTCATCTTGGCTTCTTTGCACTTGTGAAGAGCTTGAAAGATAAACAGTAGTAATCATTCTTAAGTCTTCTTGGAACCGCTGATGTGTTAACACAGGATCCTAAATCAATGCAGAAATCTCAAGGCAGGAGCTGAGTTGAGGATTTATTGATTGACTGATAGTGGAGGAATTGTTTTATCTCATGTGCTTATTTTTATCTGCAAAGTATTTTAATTACATATCCTTTAAAGCATGTCCTTAAATGATGTATTTTTAAATAGTTTGGTTTTAGTAAAGCAGTGTAAATATTCAGAAAATATTTATACTGCAGAATCTTTTTCAGTCTCAAGGAAAAAATTTACAGGATCAAAGAAAAAAGGTATAAAAATAAAATATACTATGGGAGTACTGAAGTGAAGAAGCTCAGTGGTTCTGAGCAGTTACTGTTCTGGTTGAGGACCCACCAAGGTTTGTTTTCTAGCACATACATCAGGCTGCCTCAGCACAGCCTATAACTCTGGTTTTGGTGGATCTTCTGCCCTATGGGATCTGCATGCAATTGGGTACACAAAAACTCATGAAGCTCCAGACACATACCCATAAACAAATAATAAATAAATCCTTTAAAAATATGCAACTATGAATTGCCAAATTTTTCTGATTTTAGATTTGAGAAAGCTTCAGAAACATCCATGCATAACACAAGCCAGTATTCAAAGCAGGTGACCTAAAAATGAAACAAAAGAATGGAAATACACAGCTGGGTGAGGGAGGCAACTGGTATCCTGCCCTCCTTTCAAGTCCCATCAAGGATGACCAGAAATGGCACTAGTACTGGTGAGCACCGCTTTGAGCTTCATCTCTTGTTGCAAATATGAAAACCAAAGCAGTCCCACTGAGTTGGAGTGACTCTAACAGTCTGTGCCTTGAAATCATTGAGTATAATGACCAGGATAAAGTGTTTTACTGTCTCCTCAAAGTGCATCATTTTTTACTTTTCAAAAATTGACAGTAAATGTAGCACATTTTCTTTGCCCATTCATCCTTTGACAGACATCTACGTTGTTTCCGATTTCTGGTAGCAATGACCATGTTTGAGCAAGTGTATTGGTGAAATTATTAAGGCCACTCTATGTAGTTAAAAGGGAGGTTTATTTAGTGGTGTAACTTACAAATGAAGGGATAGGTAGGTTTCATTGTCTGGGAAAGATGTAGCACAGTCCAGCGGCGTTCTCTGGAGAACTCTGCTAGGTCTACTTCCAGCGTCCAGGGCCCAGGAACCAAGAGAGGCAGCACATCCAGATCATGGGTCTTCAGGGTCCTTTCTTGGCCCCGCCTTGTAGGTGTGACAGTTACCAAAGCCTCAGTGGAGGTTGGAACTTCCAGATCAAAGCTGGAATGGCTACCCACTACACAAGTGTCTCTGGGGTAGAATGAAGTGTCCTTTAGGTACATGCCAAAGAGTGGTATAGCTGGATCTTGAGCTAAATCAATTCCCATTATTCTGGGGAATCACTACACTGATTTCCATAGTTACTGTACAAGTTTGCACTCCCACTAGCAATGGATGAGTGTTTCCCTTACTCCACATCCATACCAGCATTAGCTGTCATCTGCTTTTTTGATCTTGGCCATTCTGAGTGGTGTAAGGGAAAATCTCAAAGTAGTTTTGATTTGCATTTCCCTGATGACTAAAGACGTTGAACACTTCTTTAAGTGGCGCTTTCCAGCTTTTGAGTTTCCTCATTTGTGAATTCTGTTTCAATCTGTACTCCATTTTTAATTGGGTTATTCGTATTTTTTTAAACCTAGGTATTTCCTTCAGTTCTTTATCTATTTTGGTTATTTGCTCTCTATCAGATGTGTAGTTAGTGAAAACCTTTCTTCCATTCTGTAGACTGCCAGTTTGTCCAAATAACAATGTCCTTTGCTGTATAAAAGCTTATCAGTATCATGAGGTCCCAATTTTGTTGGTCCTTTGCTGTGTAAAAGCTTATTGGTATCATGAGCTCCCACTTTTTGTTGATCTTAGTGCCTGTGCTAATGGTGTCCTGTTCAGGACGTCTTTTTCCATGTGCCATATAGTTCAGAAATACTTGTCATGGTCAGTTCTGCCAAATTCAAGGTGTCTTGCCTTATGCTGAGGTCTTTATTCTATTTGGAGTTGAGTTTTGTGGAGGGTGGTAAGTATGGATCTATTTGTATTCTTCTACATGCAACCATCCAGTTTGACCAGCAATATGATTGTCCTGTGTTTTGTCCAGTGTATATTTCTGACTTCTTCATCAAAAAATCAGGTGTCCATTAGTGTGTGGATTTACATCCGAGTCTTCAATTCAATTCCACTGATCAATGTGTCTATTTTTGTGCCAATACCATGCTGTTTTTATAACTATAGCTCTGTCATACAATTTGAATTGGTGATACCTCCAGCAGTTCTTTGATAATTAAGGATTGTTTTAATTATTCCTGGCTTTATGTGTTTCTGAGTGAAGCTAAAAATTGTCCTTTCAAGAGGTATGAAGAATTGTGTTGGACTTTTGATGTGGATTGCACTGAATTTATAGATTGCTTTTGGTAGGATGGCCATTTTTACTGTATTAATCTGCTAATCCATGAGTATGGGAGATCTTTCCATCTTCCAATATCTTCTTCAATTTCTCTTTTTAAAGTTTCTATCATATGAGCCATTCATTTGATTAGTTAGAGTTACCCTAAGATATTTTCTATTTTTGAGGCGATTATGAAGGCTATTGTTTCCTTGACTCCTTTCTCAGTACATTTGTCATTTGTGTGTAAGCAGACCACTGATTTTTGAAAGTTAACTTTGTATCCAGCTACTTTGCTGAAAGTGTTTATCAGCTCTAGGAGTTCCCAAGTGGAAGTTTTATGGTCATTTATGTGTACTATCATATCATCTACAAATAGAGATACATTAACTTCTTCCCTTCCAATTTGTATCTCCTCAATCTCCATCAGTTTTCTTATTGTTCTAGCTAAAACTTTAGGTACTATATTCAATAAATATGGAGAGAGTGGAAACCTTGTCTTGTTCTTGATTTCAGTAGAACTGTTTTGAGTTTCTCTTCATTTAAGTTTATTTTTGGCTATGGGCTTGCTTTTGTTATACTGAGGTGTGTCACTTGTATCCCTAATCTCTCCAGGACTTTTGTTACACAGGAATGCTGGGTTTTGTCAGAGATCTTTTTCTGCATCTAATGAGATGACCATGTGGTATTTTTTTCTTTCAGTTTATTTATATGGTAGATTACATTTATCAATTTTTTATATTGGGCCATCCCTGAATCTTTGGGATGAAGTCTACTTGATCATTGTGGATGAGGTTTTTGATTTGTTCTTGGATTTGGTATGCAAGTATTTTATTGAGACTATTGGCACTTATGTTCACAAGGGATTTTGGTCTGCAATTATCTTTCTTTGTTGAGAAGTTGCATGGTTTGGGCTTACGGGTAACTGTGGCCTTATAAAATGAATTGGGCAATGTTCCTTCTGTTTCTATTTTGTGGAAGAGTTTGAGGAGTATTGATGTTAACTCTTCTTTGAAAGTCTGGTAGAATTCTGTGCTAAAATCATCTAGCCCTGGACTTTTTTTCTTTTGGTTGGAAGACTTTTAGTGAGTGCTTCCATTTCAATAGAAGTTGTAGGTCTGTTTAAATTGTTTATCTGATCTTTATTTAATTTTGATAATTGGCATCTATCCAGAAAATTAAACATTTCTTTTCAATTTTCCAATTTGGTGGAGTACAGGTTTTTAAAAGTATGGGGGTTTTTTGTTTGTTTGTTTTTGTTTTTTGAGACAGAGTTTCTCTATGTAGTTTTGGTGTGTATCCTGGATCTCACTCTGTAGGCCAGGTTGGCCTTGCACTCACAGAGATCCACCTGGCTCTGCCTCCCAAGTGCTGGAATTAAAGGCATGTGCCACCACCACCCGGCTTTTAAAGTATGTTCATATGATTCTCTACATTTTCTAGGTGTCTTGTTTTCCTCCTTTTCAATTCTAGTTTTGTTAATTGGATTGCCTCTCTCTGCCTTCTAGTCAATTTGGCTAAGTGTTTGTTACTATTATTGATTTTCTCAAAGAACCAATTCTTTATTTCATTGATTGTTTATAGTTAATTTTCATTTCTATTTTATTGATTTCAGCCCTGAGTTTGATTATTTCTTGCTGCCTACTCTTTTTGCTCTTGTTTCTTTTTGTTCTAGAGCTTTCAGATATTCTCTTAAGTTACTAGTATGGGATGTCTCCTTTTTTTTTTTTTATGTAGGCAGCTAGTGCTGTGCACTTGCCTTTCAGAATTCCCTTCATTGTGTCCTAAAGTTTGGGTAGGTTGTGTATTCATTTTCATTCTAGCCAAGAAAGCCTAACATTTGGGTAGGTTATGAATTCATTTTCATTCTAGCCGAGAAAGTCTTTAACTTTTGTCTTTACCCCTTTTTCATTCAGTATTGAATTGTTCCATCTCCTCGAGTTTGTAAGCTTTCTGTGGTTTCGGTTGTTGCAAATATCTAGCTTTTCATCTATGGTGGACAGTGTGTTACTTCAATTTTCTTATATCTGTTGTGGCTTGCTTTGTGTCCAAGAATGTGGTCAGTTTTGGAGGAAGTTACATGAGGTGCTGAGAAGAAAATATGTTCTTTTATGTTTAGGTGAAATGTTCTGTAAATATCTGCTAGGTCCATTTGGTTATGATATCAGCTAGCTACATCATTTCTCTGTTCAGTTTTGGTCTGGATGGCCTGTCTGTTGGGAAGAACTTGTATTGAAGTTACTCACTATCTCATTTTATTTATAAATGCATAACTAACTTGAAGTCCGATTCATAAGTGAAAAAATTGTTGATATGGTAAACATAATGTTAATATCAATTATACAACACTGAAAATATCAACATATATACATACAATATTGATATAATACAATATTATACCAATACACACAAAATAGAATGACAAAATGTATCAAATCAGAGTATTTTAGTATAATATATGTACATTATATGCTGATTACAAGTTGATAAAACAATAGTCTGTTGCAAACTTTCACTACAAGTTCTTTTTCACTTGAAAAGTGACTATGAAGCATATTCAAATACTAAGCTCATATAAATCTCTTTAGAAGTAAAACCAAATTCTAGAAAACCTGATCTTCTTTAGAATTTTATGTTTTGTAGAATGTACTATGCTGGATAATTGTATAATACTAAAATTCAATCATATAATAAATAAAACATGATTTATTATTAATTAAATAATTTCCAAATTTAAGCATTTGCTACTGTACTCATGATTTTAATCAGTGCATATATGTACAGAGCCCCCTTTGAGAAAATATGTAGAGAACTCCTTCCCACTGCTGTTTAAATTAGTTTAGAACACAATTCAATCTCAGCAAAGGGTTGATCCTGTCATCAAAAAGTTTCTAGATATATTTGGAAGGATGGGAAACACTATAGGCAAATCTCTTGAAATATCAACTTCATTGCCACACATAGGTAAGAGAAATTGTTAAAATATAATTTAAAATATTGTTTGTACAATGAAACAAATACTGAAATCATAGAGATAAGAGTAATTCCCTGGAACTCTTAAGCTTAAACAGGAGATTAAATATATTTAACACATATTCTTCCAACTTATAATGTCCCCTAGTATACACACCTGTTTTCTTCAGCTCCAGGTCTTCAGAGGGAAAATATGAGATGCATGGTTCTACTCCCTCTTGTTCCTGGAATTGTCAACAGCTTTTCTCATCTTCCATTATACAAGTAGAAATCTGTGTCTTTACACTTAACAAGCAATGAAAAACTTTTTAAACTTTCTTTTTGTTTATTCTTTGTGTCTTTCACATCATGCCTCCCGATCCTGCCCATCTCCTTCTCTCCCAAAAAATAAAACAATATAAAATTTAAGAGATAAAAGAAAAAATAAAAGGAAGAAAGATAAAATCTTGTCATGGAAGCTGTAGTGTGACACAGTGAGTCTCAGAGCAAACCCCTTTATCCATACATTTTTACATGCAGGCATTCATTGGCAAGGAATCATTGATCTGGTTCAAGGCCCCTAGTCTCTGCTACATCATCAATGCAGAGCCCTCAATGGGACTTTCCCTGTGTCATAGAGATCCTGCAGCCCTGGGTCTGCAGGACTAACCCCCATCCCTATCCTCATCCCCTGTACTGCAGCAGATCACAGATAGGGTGAATGTTGGGGTGTGCCAACACATAACCCCGTTCTGGGCCTGGGTAGTTGGAGGGTTGATCAGCCCACCAACTTTCCCTTGTCTTCACCACTAGGGTGAGCTCTCCAGCATTGTTCTGGCCAGTTCACCCCTAGCAGCAATGAGCAAGGGGCAAGGCCAGTTCTCTGGCTTTCACTTCCTCAGGTCGGTTTTCCTACACCTACAACTTCAGGGCCAACTCTACTGTGTTGCCCAGGAGAGGTGTGGGAGCCACTTTCCCAAGTGCAGCAACAGATGAGGGGACAGGGACAGCTCTCCTGCTCCTATGACCTCAGGACCAGCACTTCCACTTGCCTCAGACATTGATGGGTGGGAGAGGAACGACATCTCCCCCCTACCCATGCTGCCACATGACCCATGAGTAATGGGCACAGCGCTCCCATGCTCGCAACATGGGGACTTGCTCACCCACACCTCTGCCAACATAGTCAGCTCTATTGTGCTGCCCAGGCAAGGTGCAGGGTCCACTTTCCCGAGTGCTGCAGCTCATGAAGGGGAGGATCAGCTCCCTTGTCCACCACAGCTTGCTTATCTGCCACAGGAGGTAAGGGGCGAGGGGTAAGGGGGGAGGCGTCTCTCTCCTACCCACACTGCTGCATGACAGACAAGTAGTGGGGACAGCTCTCCCATGCCCACAACTTGGGGCCTGACTCACCCACACCTTTGCCAACAGGGTTGGCTCTATTGTGCTGCCCAGGAGAGGTGCAGGGACTGCTCTCCTGAGTGCTGCAGCTGGTGGTGGGCAGGGGCAGCTCTTCTGCTCTAATGAACTCAGGGCCAGCTCTCCTACCTGCCTCCAGAGTTGATGAGTAGGCATCTCTTCCCTGTGCATGCCGCCATATGGCAGATGCGGGGTGATGTGCTCAGGTACTCAAGGTTGGCCCACCTGTGCCCTGGTCAATAGGGTCAACTCTGCTGTGCTGTCCAGAGGAGGTGCAGGACCGGCTTTCCCTAATATTGCAGCTGGTAAAGGGGTCAGCTGCTTCACCAACTGGAGGCGGTAGGGGCAAGGAGGAGAGGGCATCTTTCCCTCATCCCCACCACCACACAAAGGAGGTGGTACCAGATATGGCCCTCAGGGCTGGTTCATCCGCCCCTGCCTACAGGGTCAACTCTACTGTGCTGCCAAGGCAAGGTGGAGGACCTGTTCTGAGTGCCGCAGGTGGTGGGGGATTGGGTCAGGCTCCCCAGCTGCTGCAAGTGCCAAGTGGCAAAGGGAGGAAGGCATGTTCCCCTCACCCATGCCACCACATGGCAGACAAGAGGGGCACGACCTGCTCTCCGATTCTCACACCCTCAAGGCTAGCTCGACCACGCCCCTGTGAACAGGGTCAGCTCTATTGTGTTGCCCACGTGAGGTGTGGGGCCCTCTCCTGAGTGCTTCAGCAGGTAAGGGACAGGATCAGCTCTGTACAGCCCTATCCTCTCTCCCTTTATCAAGGACATGGACCAAGTCATGGCCCTTGGTAGCAGCCCAGACCCAGATATCTGGTGACAGCAGGGTATTTGTTTCAGCTCATTCCTCACCACCCTTGCCTCTTCAAATCTGTCTCTCTCCCATGCACGTGATTCTGTCTCTGCCTCTATGTATCTATGTATCTATGTGTCTATGTATGTATGTATGTATGTATGTATGTATGTATGTATCTATCTATCTATCTATCTATCTATCTATCTATCTATCTCTCTATCATCTATATTTCTATCTCTATCTCCCCCCTTCCCATATCACCACCCTCTACTTACTCACCATAGTGGTGTCCAGTTGTCTGGTGCCAGAGGTGCTGGGCGGGCTCATGGGTAAACATCTTCGTGCCCCAAGTCCAGAGACCTGGGACAGGTCTCTGGTCACAATGACAACTTTTTATGAGCCAGCACTTTCATACACATTCAAAGGTTACTCAAGCATAAGGGGCAGTCATTGAGGAAAGGAAGTAATGCTTATAGTTTTTGGATCATTTGGAATATATGACAGATGTATGTATGGAGGATTGTTTCTTGGGGCATGACTCCTTCCAGATGAACAATTATCTACTAATAGATTCACTCCCCCACACCAGCAAGAAAATTCACAGGAGCACTCACAGGAGAAGAAAAGGAAGTCAGAGTCTAACTTTAAATGTGTTGAGTTTTCAGTCATTATTTTTACATCTAGGAAAAAATGAAGCATAGTATTAAACCTTGACAAAGAGGAGAATATGCACAAATGATCTCTACCGCCATGTCTAGCACTGGCAAAAGCACACAAGCTAAAACCTATTGTTCTTTTGACCACAGTCACTCTTCTTTCAACACAAAACAAAGAGGAGCAGAGCCTTGATGTTAAAATTCAATGAAATGTCAAGGCCTCCATTTTGAGCATCTGGGAAGCATGTAGTTTGCCTCGGGGGCACTGAGTCGGGCCTCCTGCCTAGACTCTTCTTTCATGCTCACTTTCCCACATTCAACAATAGTTTTTTCTGTCTCTTCTAAGAGACTGATGATTCAAGAAAGTGACTTTCTCTTAGGACGTCAAAACCCATTCTATTAAGATGAAGAAGAGCATCTTTGTGTTTCTATTCCTATCCCTGCCTGCAAATTCAGCCTGGGTGCTCCCTACCAAGAGATATGTTCAATGGCCACAAGAGTTCCCTAAATTCGGCAACCAAATGTCTAGCAAAAATACAGAGCAACCTCAGTCATGACCATGTGTATGTGATCCAAGCTCAGTTTAGACTTGTGGTAAAAAGAAACACAATACAATAACCAGAAGTAATTACAAGACACTCAAATCATTTAAAGATGTCCTTTGAAAAACGACAAGATGGAAACACACTTTGAAAACCACAGATCATCTTAAATATCCATTCTCGCCATCCCTATTACTACTCACATTCCCCACATGGAGGGCATCAGCTATAAAAATCTTCCTTGCTGATGATCTCAACTGTCAACTATGTGCTACACTTAGTCCAAGCATCCCACACAGGCTTTGGTCTTTGTCTCACTTTCCTTCTCTCCCTGAGTTTGTTTACATTGTTGGGTTTTAGAGTTAAAGAAAAAATCATGTGTGTATATGTGTTCATGTGGGTACTTGAACCTGCATTTGTGGCCCTCATGTGTGCTGGATGTGGAGGCCAGAAGTCAAGGCAGGCATTTTCCTTTATCTCTTTTCACCTATGTTTCTGAGATAGCATCTCTCACTGAACTTGGAGCTTGCTGTTTTGGCTAGACTGGTTACCCAGCATCCTCCAGGAGTCTTCCTGACTGCACTTTCCCCTTCCCGAGCACTAACATTAGAGGCATGCTGCTATGCCCAGCTTTTAAGTGGCTTCTGGCAACCAGAATTCAGGTCTTCACTTGGCATCATTCCTGCCCTTCTTGTTTTTGTTTAACTTCCTCTTACAGTATACACGGCAACTTCCCCCTCCCATTTTTCTTCAATTTTCCCCGTATAATTTATCGTCCATCATAGCATCAAAGTGGCATGAGAACTGAAAGAACTTTCTGTAGAGGTCTGAAGTAAGCAGGAAGCACGAGAGAAAGAAGGGGGGTGGGAATATGTACACAGTTTCTTGTAATCCTGGCTCACATGACTGTTTACTTTCAAAACAATTTGCTGTCCTGGTGTTTGGTTTTGCCTTCAAACTCCTAGGTCTTCCGAAGATAATTAGAGGTTTCCAGATATTTCTCTTTTAGGGTCCCTAGGGATTGGGAATCAGTGGAAAATTAAATATCATTCCCTCTATTTACTTCAAGTTGTAAAGACTACTAGACTCTCCAGTTCTCCTTCCTTCTCTATTCTCTGAGGAGCAAGCTGGGACACTCATAGTGCTCTGCCCAAGAGAAACAAGGATGAAGTTTCTGTTGCTTCTGCATCTAAGATGCCGATATTGCCGGGTTGCCTGATTTCTCTCACACACATTGGCGCTTTGCTGTTCTTTGTTTGTGTGTTTGGTTTTTACTGAATTACTTTTGTGTGGAGAAGTTGGATTTCATGAATAATCCACCTTTGTTTAATGTGTCTTATAGTATGATCAATAAAAGATAACCATGTAAAAATGCAGAACACACTTCTTTTTTCTGAAATACCTAAGGCATTCTAGGTTGTTTGGCAACTGAGCACTTAGATCGGCAGAATTTTTATGTCATTTAACAAGTTTCAGGTTAGTAAAGCATAAAAATAACAATGTGCTTAAATGATTCATAGGTGAATCATTTTTCAGTAGACTGAGTAATCACAAGTAGGTGCATACAATCATAATCTCTTAACTAGGAAACATAACCACCACTTTTGCTCTGAAAAAAAAAAAAAGATTTTACAAGTGAAACCTCTTAAGGAAAAGCCCAAGTTCAGGTGGTGTTTTTGAATCATGAGGATGATGGTTGTATTTGTTTCAGTAATCACTATTAATGTCTCAGGGAGCATATATTCTTCACCTCCATTTATAGAGCAAAAAACTGACGTTAACTGGGTTAGAGGAGTTGGAGTGCTAACTGTGGAAGAACCAGTACTTTCTGATCAATCTGTCTGGTAGCACAAATTATGTGACATGCAACTGTCCATTAAACCCGCTCAACTTTTCATTCAGCTGAGTAAGAAAACATCAACCTAAAAATATGAAGTTTTCCTGGTTTCCCCTATTGCTAGACTGTTTTACAGACAGGATGGAATTGTTGCTGCATGATAGAGAACAATTAATTGCATGCAATAAATGATAACTGTTCAGAAAGAATGAATTCTTATTTAGAGCACATTATGTACCACTTGTGAAAAATGCTGAATACTTCAAGTAGGATGGAAGAAAACTTGAAATAGAGTTGCTTCTCTCTGAATAGGAGCTGTTCTGTGAATGCATGTGCTTAATGCCACTATAAAATATCACCTCCAATGCTCCACTCTATTTGCAGACAGCATATTCTTCAGTCACAAAGTTATGATTCATATATATCAAGTCACTTAGCACCGCTGGCGAATGTTTGCCAATCTGAAATATAAAACAGAGAGGATAATAAAACCTTAACAAGCAGCAATAAAACTAATGAAATATAATCTCAAATATACTACTGTAATTCATCCAGAAAGGAAACACAATCATCCAGTCCTAAGGACGGGGAAATGGAGCCAGCTCCATAAAAACACATACTCACTGTGGCAACATGCATCATTTCAGAATTAGAACTCAAAGAAAATTCAAGCTCATTACAGAGTGTAATCATCATGGCCAAACAAATGAGGATGACAGGGTAAAGTAACAGCCCACATATGCTTACTTTGGCTCTGTATTGAAAGCAATTGAAATAAAAATATTGTTGTTATTTTTAATAGAGGTAATCTTTCATGCTGAAGATAAAGTTCAGAATAGTCAGAATGAGCAGCATTTAAGAAGTTAGTTATGACTTCCAAGATCAATATGCAAGCAGGTCACAAGTTTATTTACATACGTTTACATATGCCTGTAATAACCATGCAATCTAGTCCCAAATCACTTCAGATTGATGCTCATTATGGTGTCTCTCGAGACTGCAATTTGACAATAGCGCATTTCCCTATTGACATGTTCATTCTCATCTGTCGTTAAAAACTTTCAATTCAAATATTAAGAAAAAAAAGACAGAAGGAAAACTGGGTGGAAAGAATAGGGATGGAGAGATGAGGAGGGAAGGCAGAGAATGAAAAAGTACAACTTGTTCTGTAGCTTTCATGTTCTGTACACAGAAGTGATAGAGGGGATTGAAGGAAACAAGAGAGAACAGATTTACCCAAAGATGAAATCACAGCAGACAAGATTCTGCCTTCTCTAAACAGATGCCCACTGTGGCTTTGCATATGGTGAAGTTTATGCAGCCAAGGAAATGGAACTAGACCAATGGCTGTCCATTCTCAGAAGCATCCCCCAGACAACTAGGAGCTCTCTTTATGCTTTGCATTGCTAGAAGATATTTTACAAAGAATAAAGAAATTCCTATCAATGACCATGCACACCCTCAATGAAACTCAGAAAACATGGAGGTTCAAGTAGAGTCAAACAATGAATGATAAAGGATGCTGTTCAGCTATGTTAAAAATAAACAAAACTAATGAGGAAGAGAAAAAGTACTGCACAAAGATTGGAAATCTGAATTCCTACTATGCAAGAGGAACCAATGAAGTAACAGAAACATTTTCCAATTAAATGAGCCCAAGGCCTGTGACCATGCCTACTGTATGCTGCACAAACTAAAATATTTCTTAAACTATACACAGGTAATAAAGTGCTTGAGAATATAACAATGGAAATAAAGTATTATTAAAAATGTATGAGTCAATGGGATGATTTCCTTTTTTTTTTTTGCTCCTGTACTTTAAGGACAAATATAATGAGAGTTAACACTCATATAAATAATGAAACATGTCTTATTTATTTTCTGTTTCCTCATTTATGTTTTAAAATATTTATGCTCCTACCTATTGATTTTGTTCCCATTTGGTTGATGCAAACATTGACTTCAGAGTTGCCCCTTCAAAACAAAAATACTATTTCCCATTTGTCGTGAAACTTCAGTATTTTATTAAATCTATCATTAATTACAGTGATATAATTCAGCATGCTCCCTTTCTAGGGCGTCCTGAATGAATTCTATAGGGGAAAAAACCTCTTGTAGAAGTGAAATAATTAATTTTACAAGAGTTTGCAGCAATTGAAGAGTTAATGTGGTTTTCTTTCTAATGAACATAAATGTCTGATCATGTGCTACTCTTTAGAGGAAAACCAAGCTAATGTCTTTAACACATACCTGCTTTTATCGCTCTTCGGTGGAGTAATTCTCAATAGGATGGGCATAATTTCACAATATTTTAATATGAATGATGTTCTGTGCACTAGGAGAAGTGTATTTGAATGCATTCACATTTTAAGTGCATAGTTTACATTGTTACAGTCTGAAATATACTTATAGGATATTCATGTACCGCCACCTAGTGGTAGCCAAACATTGTACTACTAGCCCCATTTAAAAAAAAAAAAAAGCACTGCATGTTTTTTGTTTTTTTCTCATGTCAGAAACCATAGAAAAGAGCCTAGAAAATAGATCGGCTGCAGTATCCTGATCCCATAGATCTAAGCCTAAGCACTTCTTTATAAGCAAGATGAAAGTGCGTTTCAAATCAGAGACAAGTTAGCTTAGCTGATAAGATCACAGGAAGGAAATTGCATTTCTCCTGTTGTGGCTTAATATTCTGAGTATCTTGTGCAAGAGGTCTCTCAGTAACATGAGAGATTGGGTTTGGGGGAATGGATAGAGTGGGAGAGTAATGAAAGAGGCGTCTTGATGGGGAGGCATTTGGAGGTCAGGCAGAAACTCCCACGAACCTACAATAATGACCCCAGCTAAGACTCCTAGCAATAGTGGATAAGTAGCCTGAACTGGCCATTTCCTGAAACCAGATTGGTGCCTACCCCAATAGTCATCAGAGAGCCTTCATCCAGTGACTGAGGCAAACAGATGCAAAGATCCACAGGCAAGCACTGGGCTGAGCTCAGAGGATCCTGTTGAAGAGAGGGAGGAAGGCTTGTACAAGCCAGGCAGGTCACGGTCATCACACGAAAACCCACAGAAACAACTAACCTGGGCTCATAGGAGCTCACAGACTCTGGACTGACAGCTAGGGAGGCTGCAATAGGACCGGCCTAGGCCCTCTACGTAAGTGTGACAGTTGGGTAGCTTGATCTACTTGTGGGACTCCTAGTGATATGAACATGGCCTATCTAATGCTTTGACTGGCTCTGGGGAACCTGTTCCTCATACTGGGTTGCCTTGCCCAGCCTTAATATAAGAGGAGGGGCTTCGTCCTACCTCAACTTGATATGCCATATTTTGTTGATACACTTGGACGGCCTGCCCCTATTTGAACAGACACAGAGGAGGGGAAGATGGGAGCGGAGGAGATGGGAGGAAAAGAGGGAGGGAAAACTTTAGTCCAGATGTAAAATAAATGAATAAATTTAATTAATAATAAAAAGTGGGGAAAAGGAGATCCTTCAGTTGATCAACGTCATATTATTCCTAAAAATCACTTTCAGAATCACAATTAGAACAAATATGCTGCTCCATAACCATGATGCCTGTATTACCTAACCCAGAATCTAATTCATGAATGGGAAAGTGTAGAAGCCTGTGTCAGGAGGGGCCAAAGGGAGCAACATTAATTGGAGATTCTAACCCCAGATTATCATATTTTGATTAACTACATCATCTGACTATCATCCTAACAACATAAACATTTGCCCAGCTCCCTTCAGCCTTTTTCCTTCCTTTGAACCTTTTTTAAAAAAAAAAAATCCCCTCAGACTTGTACTCACACAAATCCTGATCAGAATAAACTTACTTAAATGGATTTCTATCTCACAAGTAAGTTTTTCTTCTAAGAACAAAGCATAGAAATCAAAAATTCAGTTTGATAATAAAATGATTATGGGTTTCAATGAAGTCATTTTTAACTTATGAAAGATTAAAATTTGTTTTCCTAGAGATAAAACATTTTGGAAATATAGTAAAAACTGTATACAGTTACTGCATTTTCTCATCCTAAAAGGTAGTAAGTGAAATGATGCAGTTTGCATCTGATATAAAGAGAGAAGTATAGTCATTTCAATTCTATTCCCTTTATATATTGTCTTAATGCTATTTTGTCACATTGGTTTATAATGAAAAGTCTGAAAATGTGAATCAACTCCAAAGACTAAAAACCTCAATTTTTTCCTTTCTTTTCTCTTGAATATCAATCACTAATTATTAGATAACAAACATCAGATTCTCAGCAGATATAAAGTCTGCATGAATATAAACCTAACATAAATCTTTATTCTTAAAGTTTCAGTAATTGTACAGCTTTCATTCATAGTGATTTCCTAAAACATATGTATGGCTTTATATTAAAGATGAAATAGTGATATTAGTTTTGTCATGAGTACTTATTGTGAAAACCAAAAATACATTCCCAAGCAGACAAATTTTAGTCAACAGGTGCTGTGGGATGTTCTATATGGCAAATGTGTTGCTCTGATTGGTCAATAAATAAAATACTGATTGGTCAGTGGCTAGGCAGGAAGTATAGGTGAGACTAACAGAGAGGAGAAAAGAAAGAACAGGAAGGCAGAAGGAGTCACTGCCAGCTGCCGCCAGGACAAGCAGCATGTGAAGATGCCGGTAAACCATGAGCCACATGGCAAGGAATAGATTTGTAGAAATGGATTAATTTAAGCTATAAGAACAGTTAGCAAGAAGCCTGCCACGGCCATACAGTTTGTAAGCAATATAAGTCTCTGTGTTTACTTGGTTGGGTTTGAGCGGCTGTGGGACTGGCGGGTGACAAAGATTTGTCCTGACTGTGGGCAAGGCAGGAAAACTCTAGCTACAAATGGGGCTTTATAATGAAGGGTGGTAATAATACAATTAAAACCACACCACATATTAAGTGCCTATCAATTGCAGAAATTTTTAATTTAGTTTCCATGAGTTTTGTGGCAGGGGTACCTAGAGATAGTAGGCCTGAATACTTTCTGTAAATGAAAGCATCCTGAATCTACAGTCCTTGTGGAGGGCATGATGCGTGCTCCAAGGATCTCACTCTGGGTTATCCAAGGAGGAAGCAATGGTCAGCCTCATAGGCATATCTGTTGCTTAAGGAAAAGGAAGAATGGAGGCATCAAGTACAGAAACTCGGCTGAGATGCTTTAAGCAAAGAGGAGGTATTTGTTACATGCTTATAAGAGTACTGAGATATTCAATAAGTGACTCAAAATGCATAATGGGATTACCTATAGAAACTGAGACAAATTTAAAAAGCTGTGACCCATTTGAAAGACAATGTTCTTATTTGCTGCCTCTGCAGTGAAAGGACATAGGCTTTATTTTCCTTTCTTGGGAGCACTGTAATGAATTATCACAAACTTGGTTGCCTAAAATAATAGGAGTTTATTCTTTCTGTTTTGAAGGTCACTCCCACCCACTTCTTTGATGGAACTACTGGGGCTGGTAAGGCATCTCAGCCAACATAGGCAGAGAGCAGGAAACTCTTAGGAATTCACAACTACCATGTCTCCTACGAGATCCACAACCTAGTGAATGATGAACAACACACGGTATATTCTAAGTGGTTTCCCCAAATTAATATGCTCAAACATTAGTGTTATAGGATTAAAAAGTAGAGCCTTAGAAAGTTATCTAGTGAAGGAAGTGAAGCTTTCATTGATGATCTTTGGAGTGTGAGATGCGAATGAATGTACTGAGTGTGAATGGGGGTGGTGGATGCTGGACAACACAGAGTCATGGGTAAGTTATCCAGAACAAAGTATGCTTGAACATTTCTTTTTTTTTATATTTTTTATTTTACAATATCATTCAGTTCTACATATCAGCCATGGGTTCCCCTATTCTCCCCCCTCCCACGCCCTCCCCTTACCCCCAGCCCATCCTCCCTTCCCACCTCCTCCAGGACAAGTCCTCCCCCGAGGACTGTGATCAACTTGGTAGATTCAGTCCAGGGAGGTCCAGTCCCTTCCTCCCAGACTAAGCCAAGTGTCCCTGCATAAGTTCCAGGTTTCAGACAGCCAACTCATGCAATGAGCACAGGACTTGGTCCCACTGCCTAGATGCCTCCCAAACTGATCAAGCCAATCAACTGTCTCACCTATTCAGAGGGCCTGATCCAGCTGGGAGCCCCTCAGCCTTTGGTTCATAGTTCATGTGTTTCCATTCATTTGGCTATTTTTTTTCAATAATTGAGTAAAACTGAAATTTATTATATGCCACAGTCATCCTAGGGACCTCCATGCTATATATATAGCCTCTATGGTTCTATGGGTTGTGGTCTGATTGTTCTTTATTTTATATCTAGAATCCACCAATGAGTGAGTACATACCATAACTGTCTTTCTGGGTTTGGGTTACCTCACTCAGGATGATTTTTTCTAGTTCCATCCATTTGCCTGCAAATTTCATGCTTTCATTGTTTTTCTCTGCTGAGTAGTACTCCATTGTGTATATGTACCACATTTTTTTTCATCCATTCTTCCGTTGATGGGCATCTAGGTTGTTTCCAGGTTCTGGCTATTACAAATAGTGCTGCTATGAACATAGCTGAGCATGTATCTTTATGGTATGAATCAGCCTTGGGTATATGCCCAAGAGTGGGATGGCTGGGTCTTGAGGTAGTTCGATTCCTAATTTTCTGAGAAACCGCCATACTGATTTCCACAGTGGTTGTACAAGTTTACATTCCCACCAACAGTGGAGGAGTGTTCCCTTTGCTCCACATCCTCTCCAACATTGGTTGTCATTGGTGTTTTTGATCGTAGCCATTCTAACAGGTGTAAGGTGGTATCTCAGAGTCGTTTTGATTTGCATTTCTCTGATGATTAAGGATGTTGAGCATTTCTTTAAATGTCTTTCAGCCATTTGTAGTTCTTGTTTTGTGAATTCTCTGTTTAGCTCTTTAGCCCATTTTTTAATTGGACTGTTCAGTGCTTTGATGTCTAGTTTCTTGAGTTCTTTATATATTGTGGAGATCAATCCTCTGTCAGATGTGGGGTTGGTGAAGATCTTTTCCCAATCTGTTGGCTGTCTTTTTGTCTATTGATTGTGTCTTTTGCCCTGCAAAAGCTTCTCAGTTTCGAGAGGTCCCATTTATTAATGGTTGTGCTCAGGGTCTGTGCTGTCGGTGTTTTATTTAGGAAATGGTCTCCGGTGCCAATGCGTTCAAGAGTGCTTCCTATTTTCTTTTCTATTAAGTTTAGTGTAACTGGATTTATGTTTAGGTCTTTGATCCACTTGGACTTGAGTTTTGTGCATGGTGACAGATATGGATCTATTTGTAATCTTTTACATATTGACATCCAGTTATGCCAGCACCATTTGTTGAAGATACTTTCTTTGTTCCATTGTATAGTTTTGGCTCCTTTGTCAAAAACCAGGTGTTCATATGTGCATGGATTAATGTCAGGGTCTTCAATTCGATTCCATTGGTCCGTATGTCGGTTTTTATACCAGTACCAAGCTGTTTTTATTACTATAGCTCTATAGTAGAGTTTGAGGTCCGGGATGGTGATGCCTCCAAGGGTTGCTTTATCGTATAGGATTCTTTTAGCTATCCTGGGTCTTTTGTTTTTCCATATAAAGTTGAGTATTTTTCTTTCCAAGTCTGTGAAGAATTGTGTTGGGATTTTGATGGGGATTGCATTGAATCTGTAGATTGCTTTTGGTAAGATTGCCATTTTTACTATGTTAATCCTACCTATCCATGAGCATGGGAGATCCTTCCATTTTCTGATATCTTCTTCAATTTCTTTCTTTAGAGATTTAAAGTTCTTATCAAAAAGGTCTTTCACTTGTTTAGTTAGTGTTATCCCAAGGTATTTTATATTATTTGTGGCTATTGTAAAGGGTGATGTTTCTCTGACTTCTTTCTCAGCCCTTTTATCATTTGTGTATAGGAGGGCTACTGATTTTTTTGAGTTGATCTTGTATCCTGCCACTTTACTGAAGGAGTTTATCAGCTGTAGAAGTTCTCTGGTAGAGTTTTTGGGGTCACTTATGTATACTATCATATCATCTGCAAATAGTGAAAGTTTGACTTCTTCCTTGCCAATTTGTATCCCTTTGATCTCCTTTTGTTGTCTTATTGCTCTAGCTAGAACTTCTAGTACTATATTGAATAAATATGGGGAGAGTGGACAGCCTTGTCTTGTTCCTGAATTTAGTGGTATCGCTTTGAGTTTCTCTCCATTTAATTTGATGTTTGCTGTTGGCTTGCTATAAATTGCTTTTATTATGTTTAGAAATGTTCCTTGTATTCCTAATCTTTCTAAGACCTTTATCATGAAGGGGTGTTGGATTTTGTCAAAGGCTTTTTCAGCATCTAAGGAGATGATCATGTGGTTTTTTTCTTTCAGTTTGTTTATATGGTGTATTTCATTGACTGATTTCCGTATGTTGAACCATCCTTGCATCCCTGGGATGAATCCTACTTGGTCGTGATGGATGATTGTTTTGATGTATTCTTGGATTCGGTTTGCCAATATTTTGTTGAGTATTTTTGCATCAATGTTCATGAGGGAGATTGGTCTGTAGTTCTCTTTCTTTGTTGCATCTTTGTGTGGTTTGGGTATCAGGGTAATTGTAGCCTCATAAAAAGAGTTTGGTAGTGTTCCTTCTGTTTCTATTGTGTGGAACACTTTGAAGAGGATTGGTATTAGTTCTTCTTTGAAAGTCTGGTAGAATTCTGCACTGAAACCATCTGGTCCTGGGCTTTTTTTGGTTGGGAGACTTTTGATGACTGTTTCTATTTCTTTAGGAGTTATTGGTCTATTTAAATGGTTTATCTGGTCTTGATTTAATTTTGGTATGTGGTATTTATCCAGAAAATTGTCCATTTCTTCCTGGCTTTCCATTTTTGTGGAGTACAGGTTTTTGAAGTATGATCTGATGATTCTCTGGATTTCCTCATTGTCTGTTGTTATGTCTCCCTTTTCATTTCTGATTTTGTGAATTTGGGTGCTCTCTCTTTGCCTTTTGGTTAATTTGGCTAGTGGTTTGTCTATCTTGTTGATTTTTTCAAAGAACCAACTCTTTGTTTCATTGATTTTTTGTATTGTTCTCTTGTTTTCTATTTCATTGATTTCAGCCCTCAGTTTGATTATTTCCTGGCGTCTATTACTCCTGGGTGAGTTTGTTTCTTTTTGTTCTAGAGCTTTCAGTTGTGCTGTAAATTCATTGGTATGGGATTGCTCCATCTTCTTTATGTGTGCATTTAGAGCTATGAATTTTCCTCTTAGCACTGCTTTCATAGTGTCCCATAAGTTTGGGTATGTTGTACTTTCATTTTCATTGAATTCTAGGAACTCTTTAATTTCTGTCTTTATTTCTTCCTTGATCCATTGATGTTTCAGGTGGGCATTATTCGGTTTCCATGAGTTTGTGGGTTTTCTATAATTTTTGTTGTTATTGAGTTCTAACTTTAAGGCATGGTGGTCTGATAAGATACAGGATGTTATTCCAATTTTTTTGTATCTGTTGAGATTTGTTTTGTGTCCAAGCATGTGGTCAATTTTTGAGAAGGTCCCATGGGGTGCTGAGAAGAAGGTATATTCTTTTGTGTTAGGATGGAATATTCTGTAGATATCTATTAGGTCCATTTGAGTCATAACATCTGTTAGGTCCTTTATTTCTTTGTTAAGTTTCAGTCTGGTAGATCTATCTTTTGGTGAGAGTGGTGTGTTAAAATCTCCCACTACTAATGTGTGGGGTTTGATGTGCGTTTTAAACTTTAGTAGTGTTTCTTTTATGAATGTGGGTGCTTTTGTATTTGGAGCATAAATGTTTAGAATCGAGACTTCATCTTGGTGGATTTTTCCCGTGATGAATATGTAATGTCCATCCTGGTCTTTTTTGATTGATTTTAGTTTGAAGTCTATTTTATTAGATATTAGGATAGCTACACCAGCTTGTTTCTTAGGTCCATTTGCTTGGAAAACCTTTTCCCAGCCCTTTACTCGGAGGTAGTGTCTGTCTTTGGAGTTAAGGTGTGTTTCTTGTATGCAGCATATGGATGGGTCCTGTTTTCTTTACCATTCTGTTAGCCTGTGTCTTTTTATAGGTGAGTTGAGACCATTGATATTTATGGATATTAATGACCAGTGATTGTTAATTCCTGTTATTTTTTTGGTTGTGTTGTGTTGTCCTTTTGTGGTGTATGTTGGTGTAGGATTATCTATTGCTTGATTTTTCATGGATGTGTTTAACTTCTTTGGGTTGAATTTTCCCTTCTAGTGCTTTCTGTAGGGCTGGGTTTGTGGACAGGTATTGATTAAATCTGGTTTTATCCTGGAATATTTTGTTTACTCCACCTATGGTGATTGAGAGTTTTGCTGGGTATAATAGTCTGGGTTGGCATCCGTGGTCTCTTAGTGTCTGCATGAGGTTTGTCCATGATCTTCTAGCTTTCATAGTCTCTATTGAGTAGTCTGGTGTTATTCTGATGGGTTTACCTTTATATGTTACTTGGTCTTTTTCCTTTGCGGCTCTTAATATTTTTTCTTTATTCTGTGTGTTTAGTGTTTTGATTATTATGTGGCGAGGGGACTTTTTTTTTGGATCCAGCCTATTCGGTGTTCTGTAAGCTTCTTGTATCTTCATAGGTATTTCTTTCTTTAGGTTAGGAAAGTTTTCTTCTATGATTTTGTTGAATATATTTTCTGTGCCTTTGAGTTGGTATTCTTCTCCTTCTTCTATCCCTATTATTCTTAGGTTTGGTCTTTTCATGGTGTCCCAAATTTCCTGGACGTTTTGTGTTAGGACTTTTTTGTCTTTATTGTTTTCTTTGACTGACGAATCTATTTTCTCTATTGTGTCTTCAGTGTCAGAGATTCTCTGTTCCATCTCTTGCAATCGGTTGGTTATGCTTGTTTCTGTAGTTCCTGTTCGTTTTGTCAGGATTTCTATTTCCAGCATTCCCTCAGCATGTGTTTTCTTTATTGTCTCAAATTCATTTTTCAGATCTTGGAATGTTTCTTTCATCTGTTTAATTGCTTTTTCTTGGCTTGATTTGATTTCTTCCCATTTTTTGTTCATTTTTTCTTCCATTTCTTTAAGGGAGTTTTTTATTTCCTCTTTAATGGAGTTTTTCATTTCCTCTTTAAGGGAAGTTTTTATTTCCTCTTTAAGGGAGTTTTTTATTTCCTCTTTAAGGAAAGTTTTTATTTCCTCTTTAAGGTAGTTTTTCATTTCCTCTTTAAGGAAAGTTTTTATTTCCTCATTGAGGGAATGTTTTATTTCTTCTTTAAGGGCCTCTATCATCTTCTTAAAGTCATTTTTAGGGTTGATTTCTTCTGTTTCTTCTGTCATGGTATGTTTAGGTCTTGCAGCTGTAGTATCACTAGGTTCTGATGTTGCCATATAGGTCTTTATGTTGTTGCCTGTATTTTTGCACTGGCGTCTACTCATCTCTTCCTCTGTTCGGTGCAGGTGGTGTCTGTGTCTGAGAGTGCCTCTCTTGTTCTAATTTTTAGTCTGGGTTTAGTAAGGGTTCTTGGTTAAATTGGTGCTATTGGGCTATTTCTTCAGGGGCAGCTGATTTTGATCGGTGAATTATATACTTATGATTCTGGTGATCTGGTTTGGTGTCTGGGTAGCGCCTTCTTCTGTGTTCCCAGGTCACGTTTTGTTCATTTGTCAACTCCTCAGCTGATCTTGTTTCTTCAGACTTTAAACTGTAGGCATCTGAATCCTCTCCCAGATGGGTTTCAGCTGAGCAGGGTAGTCTCACCAACACCTCCAAGTTGTTGGGTTTCACAGGATCATCAGCTGGGCCCTGGGTTGTCCTCAGACGGAGTGTTCAGATTCGTTCTGGTTCTGCCCATGGAGATAGCTTCTTCCCCAGATGTTGGGGTTAGGGGTGTCCCTGTTCCAAGCTGCGTCTGCTTGTCTCCGTCCCTGGGCCTGTCTACCTCTGTGGTCCGCCGCCGGGCCTGTATGTCCCTGTCAGCTGCCGCTGGGTCTGTCTGCCTCTGGGGGCCGCCACCGGGCCTGAATGTCTCTGCCGGCTGCAGCCGGGCCTGAATGTCCCTGTCGGCTGCTGCTGCCGGGCCCGTTTACCTCAGCGGGCCGCCGCTGGGCCCGTCTACCTCTGTGGACCTCCGCTGGGCCTGAATGTCTCTGCCGGCTGCCGCCGGGTCTGAATTTCTCTGTCGGCTGCCGCCGCTGGGCATGTCTACCTCAGCGGGCTGCCGCTGGGCCCGTCTACCTCTGCGGGCCACCGCCACAGGCCTACCTGCGTCTGCTTGTCTCCGCCGCCGGGCCCGTCTACCTCTGTGGGCCACCGCTGGGCCTGAATGTCTCTGCCGGCTGCCACCGGGTCTGAATATCCCTGTCGGCTGCCGCCGCTGGGCCCATCTACCTCCACAGGCCACCGCCACAGGCCTACCTGCATCTCGCTTGAACATTTCTTATGGAAAACCACTATATAGTAAGCTAATTTGAAAATGTAACTGAAATAAATTTGACCACAATTATGCTGATATTTTAATTATACTGAAATGTGATTTTATTTGTATGTTAATAAATAAAGTTGCATGGGGGTCAGAGCTAATAGAAAGCCATAGCAGTAGCTGGGTGGTGGTGGTACATGCCTTTAATTCCAGCTCTTGGGATGCAGAGCTAGGCTGATCTCTGTGTGTTCAAGAATACAGCCAGCATGGAGACACATGCCTTTAATCTCAATACCAACCATAGAAGACCTAGAGGTCTGTATAGACAGGCAGTGATGAGGAGGTCATGTGGTTGAGTTTACACCCAATGAAAAGGCAGAATAGAAAGTCAATAAAAAGCACAAACACACAGGAAATAGCTCTCTTGAGGAGAGGTAGGACAGCAGCGGCAGTGAAGGGTAAGGTTTTTAATCTCAGCTCTTAGGTATTGCTCTGACCTCTTGGCTTTCAAATCTCTGAATTGGCTCTGTGTTTCTTACTTAAAAAGATGGTTACATCTACACACAATTATCCTGCCTATGTGAATAATGCTGCTCCCAGAAGACAGGTTGGCTGATATACAAATTCCAGTGCAAGGCACAGGATACCTCCCTATAAATTATCAGTCAGGGATGCCTGTAGAAACAAAAGCAGAGCCTCTTTTCCAAAGCAACATATCCTTACATCCAAATTTTGAAGTCAAGGTACCTTTAAAATATACATTTTGGCATAACTCAACAGCTTTTGCAATCAAATGTTTTTCTTCAGTTACGAATATCAAAGAGAACATAATCCAGATTCTCTGTGTGGTAGCCATCTTTATGTGGCTTATTTTTTATATTACCTTGAGCCTATTGCTTTAAACTGCAGCCTTTTAAGACTGAAATGGTGCTGTGGCTGCTGGCTCAGCCCACTTCAGCTTCCCATCATGGCAGTGGTTCGTTTTCCACCAGCTCTGGGAGCCATCAATTCTCAGAAATAGTGGGTCTATGCTTCTATCAAAGCAGCGTGTAGCCCAGAAACCTCTTTTTGTTTTGTACTAGCAAAGGCTAAATGCACCATGCAGCTTAATGTGCCACTTGCAGAGGCCTCATTCCCGCCATATTGCAGGTTGAGTGCACATGCCAGAAACCCGCCATAGTAGCTGACTTGAGAGAAACAACTAGGAACTGTTTTTAGCTCCGTTTTAGAATCTTTTTTCTCAGGTTTTAGGTGGAAACTCTTGCCAACATGTTGGGCGCCATTTGTAGCTAGAGTTTTCCTGCCTTGCCCACAGTCAGGACAAATCTCTGTCACCCGCCAGTCCCACAGCCGCTCAAACCCAACCAAGTAAACACAGAGACTTATATTGCTTACAAACTGTATGGCCATGGCAGGCTTCCTGCTAACTGTTCTTATAGCTTAAATTAATCCATTTCCATAACTCTATACCTTGCCACGTGGCTCGTGGCTTACCGGCATCTTCACATGCTGCTTGTTGTGGCAGGCAGCTGGCAGTGACTCCTGCCTTCCTGTTTTCTTTTCTCCTCTCTGTTAGTCCCGCCTATACATCTTGCCTGGCCACTGGCCAATCAGTGTTTTATTTATTTACCAATCAGAGCAACTTGACATACATCCTACAGCAATAGATGATGGACAGACAGATGGATAGATAGATAGTCCATCCTATTGGTTTTGCTTCTCTGGAGAACACTAACTTAGGGGATGAATTAGAGCAAAGTAAATAAATTAGTAAACACATTGTATACCAGGCACCATAGAATGACCTTAAAATATCAATATTTTATTTTATATGAATTTTACTCAGCAAAGCTAAGTCATGAGAAGTGAGAGGCTGTGTCCTTCAGTCAAGGTTCAAGCAAGACAACAGAAATGGAAAAGGTAGAGATCTTCAAAGAACAGGAATGTGTGTTTGGGTTCTGTTTGACTTTATTGGCATGAAACAAAATAGAGACTGAAATATGAGTTTATCTTTAAAGGCAGACCAGGAGAAAAAGCAGGACTGCAGGCAAAAATGTAAAATGTACAAAAATATGGAGTTAAATAGTTTTTAAGTCGGGGGGGGATGAAAATAGGTCTGGTAGATATAAATAATTGTGATTATTTTCCTTTGTGACTGAGTAGAGTTCACTTCAGATGATGTTATTCCCAGAGATGTCAAAGTCATGATGAAACACTCCTTCTGTAAGAGCATTTGAAAATAATGACACATTGAGGTTGACATGAGTTGAGGATTCCCTTTGAGACAGCTCTGGCATGATTTGTGAGTGTGGGATGTTCTGCAGTAATATGAGTCATCTGTTTTGCCCAAGACACAAAATTCCAAGAATGAAAAGAAAAAATGTGATGTATGTTTACATGCCAATATCTTTCTGGCCTGGTGATATCTCTTTAGACTCCAATGCATTTTCTCCTAAATCACTGGGTTACGCTCTTAAGCAGGGGTAGCTCACTCTTCATTCTTTGAAGACAGAACACAAGCATAAATGGTGTGCACGTTTCCACTCTTCTCCAGGCGATGCTCTACTGTAAATACTCAAAAATAGTCTGTTATTGAGACACACGTCTAGAAGAAGTGGTAATGAAATGCTTGACAGTTCATCTCAGCAAGCTGGAAAAAAAAAGAAAGTAAAAAATTCACATCCCATTTCTTTTTACTGTATTCCTTGTTCTTCCTCTGATTTCCACTTCTACCTCATAATTCTGATGAGCCACGGTTTTCCATGAAGTCACCAGTATTTCAGTGGGCAAAGAGATATTCCAGCAATAGGTAGCGATCCCAAAAGAATAACGGAATACATTTCCCCATATTGAAGTGTTTGTAATCTAGCTGGTGAGGAAGTAAACAATGATACATATATAATGGAATTTACTTTTTATTCACAAACATTGCCTGCTTTTTAAATGCTATTTACTGGTGTGCACTAAGTGTTCATCCTTTCTTTAAAAATGATATAATCTACAATGAGGGCCACTGTAAAATAACAGCACAGGGTACATTATATATAAATGTTATAAATAAGTGCTACACAGGAGAATTTGAGGCTTGGTTTGGGACGAATCTATATAATGGTAGAGATGGCTGCCCTATCGGCATGAAAAATGTATAAAGCATGTTGGGTATTGTGACACATGCTTATAATTCCAGTGCTTGAGAAGATGATAGCAAGTTCAAGGTCATCATGGGCAACAAAACAATATCCTCTCTCAAACAAATAAACTTAATAAACACAAGCTAAGTATATTAAGACAAATGATCCAAAGGACATTGGTAAGAGCTACAAAAAAAAACTAACTTAATAAAGTTAAAATTCTGGTCAGGGAAAGTAAGCAGGAATATATAGCGATGGTCATTGGCAACCCTCCAGAGGGCTGGGTTGTAAAGCAAAGTGATTAGTGGTCAGGAAAGTAGTGAACTTCTAAAAAGGGCTGAACTGCAGTTCTTTGTTGTTGTTGTTGTTGTTCTTCTTTTTTTTATGGTTTTTGGATTTTGATTTCTGAAGACAGAGTTTCCATGTGTAGTTCTGGCTGCTCTGGAACTCACATTGTGGACCATTCTGACGTCAAACTCACAGAGATTCCCCTGCCTCTGCCTCCTGAATAATGGGATTAAAGGCTTGTGCCACCACTAACTAGCTCTAGTTGTAATGAGGACTTAACTTTAGACCAGCCACTAGAGAAGCTTTCTGGGTGATGGTAAAGTCAGTGGTTAATAGCCTCATGACCTCTGTGCTATCAGTATGACACTGGGCTTCCTCAGACTTTTATTAGTCATCCTCTCCAGACACTTATCTTGAACAGTGTTTCTTAGTCAATCTATAGAACCCATCTTTATGGGGAGTGTCATATATACTTTACAAATGGGAGCAGAGGTGGTTTATAGCCTGGTAACCTTTGTGGTATCTATATGACTGGGTATACACCAGATCCTTCCCAGACCCTTAAGATGTCATGTGTAGTCAATCTATAGAACCCATCTCTATGGAAGAAGTCACGTACTTTACAAAGATTTTCAATGTTATCATGTCTTCAGCTTTGTTGTACACATGTGATTGAATTCATCATCACCAGGAAACGTTTCCCCAAATATGCCTAAAATAAACTGCCTTGTGTCAGACTCTCAAGGTTTGAACCAACACCAGTCTCTGAGTCGTATTGAACCAGACTTCCTTCTGGCATTACATAGGCATTGCTCTTCTGTGTGGTGATATTGTCTTTCCCAAACATATTGTGCACCCTAATAAACTTATCTGGGGTCAGAGAACAGAACAGCCACTAGATAGACATAGAGGCCGGAAAATGGTGGCACACACACCTTTAATCCTAGCCTTCTGGAGGCAGAGATCCATCCAGATCCCTGTAAGTTCAAAGCCACACTGGAAACAACCAGGCATGGTGACACACACCTTTAACCCAAGCACTTGAGATCTCATATCTTGCTTGGGAAAGACACATGCCTTTAATCCCCGGAAGTTATGGCAGAAAGGTATAGTAAGGTGTGAGGACCAGGAACTAGAACCTTTTAAGCTTTTAAGCTTTTAGGCTTTTAGCAGCAGTTCAGCTGAGATCCATTCAGATAAGGACTCAGAGGCTTTCAGTCTGAGGAAAAAAAGATCGGCTGAGGAATTGGCAAGGTGAGGTTGGATGTGGTTTGTTCCTTTTCTCTGATCTTTCAGTGTTCACCCCAATCCCTGGCTCCTGGGTTTGATTTTATTAATAAGATCTTTTAAGATTCATACTACACTTCTGGCCTTGGTGTTTGCAAGAGACCTCTACACCTTTTTTTTCATTTGTCCATTTCCTGCTTTTTATTCAAAGATATTCTCTTTTCTCTTTTAATCTTTATTTGCTGTTCTTTTATCTTCTAATATTCTTTCTCTTCATTTGCTCTTCCTGTATTCCCTCCCTTTGATTCTGTACTCATCTTTTTTTTCCCTCTCCCTGATGTTTACTTTCATCTCTTATGCTTATCTGGTCTTATTTCATCATCTCTGTTTATGTCTGTGTACCCCTCTGTATCTCTCTCTCTTTAGTATATTCTTCGTTTACTTTTTTGAGCATTTTGAGCATTCATTATAACCCTACTTCTTCTTTTTTTTTTTTTTTTCTTTTCAAGACAGGGTTTCTCTATGTAGTTTTGGTGCCTGTCCTGACTCTGTAGACCAGGACGGCCTTGAACTCACAGAGATCCCCCTGGCTCTGCCTCCCGAGTGCTGGGATTAAAGGTGTGCGCCACTGCCGCCCGGCATAAACCTGCTTCTTTACCACCATATCTTTCCGACCTTTTTTTCTCCTTGATGTCTCTCAATCTGTCACTGTTTACTTCTGTTTAAGGATTTACATAAAAGCAAATGTTTCATCTATTTTTCTGTTTGTTCTCTGTCCCTACCACACATCCTTCATGTTATCTTTTTTATCACTTCTTTATTCTCTCATTCTTTACTTTTTATCTTATTAAATCTCTCAATGAATCAGTTTTCAAATTTTCCTTTTCCTTTCTAATGTTTTATTTTCTTCATATTTGGCTTCCCACCTGTATTTACATATAACACACACCACCACGACCACCACGACCACCACCACCACCAACAACAACAACAACAACAACAACAACAACAACACTAACAGCAGCTGCAACATCAACCATTCTCCTCTATCCTCCTTTCTTTGTTTTCACAATTATTTAGTTTCACAACTATCCTTCTGCTTACTGACACACTCACGTGTATACAGGATTCAGGATGGAAGGAGAGGAGGAACACATAGAGTAAGATGAAGTAAGATGTGGTTTATAACTCTGGTTTTTCACATGAATCCTCTGATCTTGTGAAGCTAATAAGCAACCTGGACTGAGGCTTATAAGCGCAGTGGTGAACCCCGTGAAAGTAGGGGTTGACTATCTAGGCCTTTTAATCTGTAAAAACTTAGATCTGAAAGCGAAGGAAGGTTTTCACGAACACTGAAGGAATGTGATATTGGTGAGAGCATCAGAGGAGACACTAGGAAAGACAGTCAACGGCTCACTACCCTTCCATTGGGAACTCATTTCCCCCTCCTTATAATCCCCTACAGAGGTTTAGTTCTCTGCTACCGACCTTACCAAACTTGAACTAATATTTGAATTATTTGTGCGTGTATCAGCTCCTCTAGATTAAATACACCACAGCAGGAGCAAGACATTTCTCTAGGACAATATCTAGCTCATAGTTCAAGTTACATAAACGAGACAATGATGCCATTTGCATAGTTCCATTAAGCATTATCACATTATCTTGCTTATATGAGTATGTTTCACAGGAACCTCACAGGACACTGGCCCAGAGAAGTTCACCAAACCCTTATACTTTGAAAACACAAACCCAGAGTAACTAGACCCTGACACTTCCAGAGAAGATCCAGTTTTCAAAGGTAAGGTCACTGGAAGTTTGAAAGTTGTTATAGCAGGTAAACTATGTGAAAGATCATCGAATCTATCTTGTTAAGGAGTGAAGTACTTTGATATGGGAGCACTGAACAGGAGCACATTGTTTTGATTACCTAGGATAACCTGAAAAAGAAAACACAAACATGCTTTGAAACTCCAGTGACTGGAAACCCGAGAGTATGTAGCAAGCACTGATAAGAATCATTTCCTGTCCAGTTGAATTTAGATCTTCACTACCTCCACCAACAGACATTCCTATTTCATAGCAAATATCAAAATCTATGGCCAAATCAAATATTCTAACTGAAAGTCTGACCCTTTCACTCTAGGTAAGTAATAATGTATCTCAAAATATATGAAATTTGCAATTTTTTTTATCTCCTGTAAATCTCACTGTAGGGAGGTTTTTCCTTCTGATAGGAAACTTGTAATTGATCCCTATGGCTGCTCTAGTATATAACATTATTAAATGAGAAGTACAAAATCTCCAAAACAAAAATTCATTTATTTCTCTACTTTTCTTGTGCCTTCATTTTATTGGCATATTTTAATTAATTATGCACAATTCTGTGTTTCATTATGACATTCCATCCATATAAAGAGTGTATTTTGATCATACTTACTACTTCCTTCCTCTGGGTTAAGTGGATACATCTGGGGGGGAGCGGGGTAGGGGGTAGAGGTGGTGGTGGGAGGCACGGGACATACAAATGTGGAGACATAGAGTATCTTTCTCGATTCCTCTCCATCTTCATTTTTGGAGATACTATTTCCTCATGGACCTTGAGCTAGTTCCTGCTGGGTTGGCTGCCAGCGAGCCCCTGGAATTTACCTGTTTCTGTCGCTCTCCACTAATGCTGTGGTTACAGGACAGGCCACCACACCCAGTATTTGGTGAGTGCTCACTCAATTTGTCCTCATGATTGAACAAGAAGCACTTATCCACAGAGCCACCTTCCCAGTCCCATTTTCTTTTTATACCGGCATAATCAGTATTCTCTTGCTGTTGTTCAACACCCATTGTACATAGCAGGAGAAAACTTACATCCCATAAGAAAGCATACATCTATATAGCAGGCACAAAGCACTAGGTATGTGTTAGTGTGGTGGTATTGTGTTCCCCAAAATATTGTGTACCCTAATAAACTTATCTGGGGTCAGAGAACAGAAAAGCCACTAGATACTTAGAAGAGGCAGTGGTAGCACACACCTTTAATCCTAGCATTCCAGAGACAGAAATCCATCTGGATCTCTGTGAGTTCAAGGCCACATTGGAAACAGTCAGGCATGGTGACACATGCCTTAAATCCCAGAAAGCGAGGCTTTAATCCCATGGAGTGATAGCAAAAACAGAAAGATATATAAGGCGTGGAGACCAGAAATTAGAAGCATTTGGCTGGTTAAGCATTTGGCTGGTTAAGCTTTCAGGCTTCTAGCAGCACAGTTCAGCTGAGAGCCATTCGGATATGAGGACACAGAGGCTTCCAGTCTGAGGAAACAAGATCAGCTGAGAAGTTGGCCAGGTGAGGTTAGCTGTGGCTTGTTTTGTCTCTCTGATCTTCCAGTATTCACCCCAATAACTAGCCTCAGGTTTGATTTTATTAATAAGAACTTTTAAGATTCATGCTACATGTTAGTCTTGCTCTTCTTCCCTTTCTGAGCTCTACCTTCCAACCAAGATAACCACCCACCAAATATTTCAGACCTGTCAGTCTTTCAACTGGAATTCCACTATGCTACGTGAAGACTTAGATGTACATTACGTAATTTTATGCTGTGAATTGTTCAAATAAAGACATTATCCATATACTTTAAAAATACATGTCATTTTATTATTTTTCATGTGGTGTAAAATATCTACAGTAAAATAAAATTTAATTCCTCAGACAGCAACAAAATGTCTGATACACACCTGAAATGATTGATTCAGGAACAACAAAACAGCCTGCCAGTTTGCAATGCACTACCAGCAAATACTTGACAAACTCACCTCCGTACTTCTTCCATTACAAAGATAGAGCATAACCATTCCCAGCATCCCTCTTATCATTATCCATTTGTTAAAACAGCTACTCTACTTTTCATCCCATTTGAACGTCAACATCACATTCAAGCCATCTACAGTGATTAAAAGCCAGAGTGAAGGACAACTATGGATTTCTCCATGTGTCTACTCTCTTTCCCACCACTAAGGGCTGCTGCCTTTCGGATTCAGAGCTCATGTGGCCTATGCAGCCAGGTTTGAGAAATGTGTCCACCCAATGTCACACCCCTTACAGCTTAACCTGATGTTTCTGATAGAAGTCAGTGCCTTAGAGGCAACATTCAAATGCTGCTCCCGTGAAAATCTACCCTTGCTCTCTAATCCAAAGAAGGTGTCAGGCTCAAGTGTAAAGCTGGGTAAAAGGAAGATGAAGCCTGAGCTAGCTGCTCCCCACTCCAAGGAAGTACTTTGGAATAAAGCTGTGAGACTTTCCACTCAACTCACATTCAGAATGCTATCAGCTCTGCGGCTTTCACAGTGGTGGGGTAGGGTGCAACAGCAAAAATACAGTGTCTATCTGCAGCTATTAACATGTAGTCACACAAGCTTTTGTTTGGGTTTAACCGCCTTGCTTTCTGAGAAAAATAGGTATTTCAATACTAGTTCAATGATGGTGAAATCTTACTTTCAAAATAACAAACTAAAGCAGTGTCATTGATAGCAAATAAATTGAAATTGAAATTATCATGTGTTTTCATTATTTCATTTCTAGACTGCAATGGTAGCCAAACTTTTTAAAAATGTGATTTATATAACAAAAATCTGAAGGACAAAGTACCACATAGTTTCAAGCATTGCACATCCCAGGTAACACCTGCCAGCTGGTGATAGAGACGTGAGCATCATTACAAGGAAAGGGAGATTATAAGCAAGGAAAAGAGACTTTAGACGTTATTCTGGCTTTTCCTAACCGATGGACACGAGTGAGCTCTAATGTCATTATGTTTAGAGATGGCTTCATCCAGATCCAACTGCACACCGTTGATGTGTACTTCCATACATCCGCTGTAAAAGGCATTCACTGGGGTGGCACTGAAGGGAATCTCTGTCAAAACAGGGTCTCAAGATTAGTCTAGTGCTCCAGCATCTTATTTGTTTACAATTAGAAGAATTACCCAAACTTCACAATTCCAAACAAATTCCAATCCTACTGGAAGAAGGACTAATGTGGATCTATTCAGCAAATACATGTTAGGCTGGGCTCAGAGCTGAGCATAATCATGAGTTCTTCTGATTTCATAAAGACAATCATTTTCAACCACACTGAAGGAACATGTGCATACACAAAGAAGGAAACAGAGCACATGCTTATGCTATTTCACATTTACTAATAAAATAATATGCATCGGTTTCTCTTTAAATGTGAGCAACATTTTCAGTGCCATTGGGTTGTCTCTTCAACTCTAAACTGTGGCGTCTTAGACATCCTTTTTAAATGTCATGGCAAACATAACTTCTTATAATTCCTGGAACAAAAACAGATTTTTATATTTCCCAAGAAATAGTTTCTGGCTGAGCATCAAAGCAAGTCATAATAAAGGACTGACTTTTATGTGATAATACTGTCCTACAAAATAACATTTGGAACTGGTCCTTGGTGAGTCGTGTAAGGTCGTTAGTGCCGCTGGGCTTTACTGCACTTTCACTCTCATTACCAAGTCTCATCCTCAAGGCTCATGCAGCATCTTTGGTTTCCTAAGAGCTGGAGTCCAAGACACCCACCTCCTTCCTCTCCTTTGGCATTTCTCCTTCATGGATTTGAATTCACAGTGGACATTCACTATCTCTTGTACTTCCTTCTCAAAATGCTTTATGCCAAAAATTGATGCTTCAAAAGTCCTACCTTCAGGTCTACAACACGATGATAGAATCCCTATGTTTGAGCTGAATGTATCTTTTAGGAATCCTCTTCAAGTCTGGCTGATGTCACTGATTATGGATTATTTTAACCACAATGACATCACTGACTATGACACTAATTTACCCCCAGAATACATATAATAACTATGTATTAATTATAAACAGAAATTAGTTTTTAAAAAAAAACTCAAGACTCAATTTCCTCTTAATTTCATTAAGGAATCAAGGAATTTAAACATGATTAATTTGTATATAAATGATTTGCTCAATTAGTAGTTATGCTCTTAAATATCTCAATTTTAGTCTCCTCTCATTTTTTTCTCTAAAGTCAACTACACTTAGTGTTATTGCAAATTTTGTAGTTTTATGTCTTTCAAATGAATTCATTGTTTCATTTCCTGAAATTGCATTCAACTAATTTGTGAGTAAGTCTCAATACAGGGTTCACTGATTTATCCAATTTAGCTGCAATCATGTTTCCTAATAACTAACCAAGCTGGTGACTTGCACTCTATGTACCTTTTTTGCCACTAACTTTTGGAACCCATTTCCTCCCATTCCCCAAAATACCAGAGAGTCGTTTTTTTTTGTGTACACTCTAAAAATGTGTCTCTGACTAAAGCACCTTCTGATTGGTTTAATAAAGACCTGAGTAGCCAATAGCTAGGCAAGAAGAAGTTAGGTGGGATTTTCAGGTAGAGAAAGGAAGAGAAGAAATCTAGGCATGCAGAAAACACTGAAGAGGTCAGACACAGAGTACAGAGTAGAGGTAGCCAAGTCACATGGCAAAACATAGATTAATAAAAGCAGGTCAATTTACATTGTAAGAGCTAATGAGATAAGTCTAAACTAATGACCAAGCTTTCATAATTAATAATAAGTCTCTGCGTTGTTATTTGAGGGCTGGTGGTCCCAACAAAAAAGTACTACTACAAAGAGACCTGTATGTAGGGCATTAAGACCTTGAGCATTTAAAGCAATAAAATAAAGGTTATTGTGAATCCAGAATTCTCCTCAGGAGAATAATCTATAAATAGGGCTGGAAAATGCTTCTAAATAACTTTGTGTCTCCTTTTTAACATTTAAAGTAAGGGGAGATGGGAAAGAGGATGGAAGGAGAGGAGGGAGGGGAAATTGCAGTCAGGATGTAAAACAAATAAATAAATTTAAAACAAGAAAAGAAAACTCAAAGCACAATAAATATAAATAAACTGGAATCTTATTCTAGATAAAGAAAATCTGAGTATTTTAAAATTTATCTTCGCCAAACATTGTTTGGCTTTTAAAAGATTTTTTAAAAATGCTGATGCCAATATCATAGGTACAATATTGTTACACATGGACCTGACTTTTCTCCAATTTTTCCCATTTTAAAAATGCAATCCTACTGTGGAATTATTAATGTCAGATGCCCAAGAGTTATTCTTTTGCCTACCTGTCCTTTAATCATGAAATTCTACTGGTACTATTTCTATATCTTTTTTTTATTTTTTATTTTTTTTTTGGTTTTTCGAGACAGGGTTTCTCTGCGTAGCTTTGTGCCTTTTCTATAGCTTAACTGGATTCACTCTATGCAATTATGCAATCACAGATGCTACCACCCTAGTCCAGCAGCTTCCTTATTGCCAAGTAAAGATAACAGTTTGCACATCACTATTCTGAACATTAAATAATGGATACATCTGAGGACCCTTGGATGGTGTTCAGACTGTTATACGTTGGTCAGTGTAATGTGCTTATTGACACTATTATTACTATGTCCTCAGGCAACTCCATGGGCTCCGAACTCATGGACTATAACCACACCCCCTCTCCTCTGCTCCCCGACCCCCTCTATTCGTTCATCCAGAATTACATTTTATAATTTTAATATTTACATGCCACTCCTTTGCCTTCAGCAGTGTAACGACACCCAGGTCTTTTACAACAAAACCCTACACTAGGTCTAAACTAGGTCTATAAGTTACCCATTTAGCCATTTTATAGACTCATCCTGCATGACCTCTTGGTTCAATATGCCTTAGCCATACTTCCATATCCTCCTGTGCTCACACACTGGGCAGTCTACCTATGGATGCTGCAGTACCCACTCCTACCACCTAAGTCTTTAAATATCAAATCTATGTTTTTAGTCTCTTGTTCAGAGAGATTCTTCCTGGCCCCACAACCAAGTCAGGTCCTTATTTTCATGCTCTAAACTTGGTTTGTAATTTTTCTTCATTGAATTCATGACAATTTTGATTATTTTGGTATCTCCTTAGTGACTTGTTTAATGTCTGCCTCCTCAAATAAAGTGTAAATGCCTGAACTGCAGAAGCCACTGCTTTCTGCTTATCTGGATATATGGGGTTTTATTGTTATTACTAATCTCTCATATAAAGCATCACAACAGCTCTCCTCCCTTACCCCTTCCAGCTGTCCCCACTTCCCCTCTCCCCAGATGTTCTTAATTGATGAATTAAATACAGAGTGAACAACTATTGGATAAATGATGAACGAACTGAATAAATATTGAGCTTACAATATTATGATGAGAATGAAATGAAATGACATATTCTTTCTGATATAGATCACCAAAAGCCGCACAAATCAACTAGCCTTACTTTACTGTTGAAAATACACACACCAATAAAATGCTTGTATAAACATCTGAAACAAGTGTAAAGGATATTGGAAATTTTGTCTTCTTTAAATGCTGTGTTACTAAAATTCTATATTTAAGATACTATCAATTTGTCCAGGCATGATAGTGCATGCAGCCAAGAGGCAGGGGTAAGTGGATCTTATAGCTCAAGGCCAGCCTGGTCTATAGACATAGTGAATTCCAGAACACCCAGGCCTATGTAAAGAGACTCTATCTCAATACAAACAAACAAACAAAACAAACCCAAAGACATTTGATTTAAAACATGTTTTTAGAACTGAAGAAAAAGGTAAAGAAATACCTGGAAGGCCACCTAGGTAAGTGGCCACGGTTCCTTTCATTGCTTTGTCCAAGACAGCAAGTTGCCCTTGGAGATCTTTAGAGTAGATGACACCTTTCCTAAGTGGGGTCCACAGTTCCAGGCCATTTCTGTTAACATTACATTTCAGTTGGGATTGCTGGTCAGAGCACAGAGTGACGGCGTCTATTCGAGCCACCACTGAATTTTCAACAAATACCATTATATCCTAAAGAGCAGAACAAAGACTTCATATAACCAAGCATGAGGGGCAGGAGTGTTAAAGCCACTGAAGCATGGCTTTGTGCTGAAATTCAAAAACTAAATGTCAACAAAGGAAAAAAACGATAGGGCCTCTACGCTCAAATGTAAATTGTTGACTAATTTTAGCAATGAATTTTCAAACATACAAACTTACAGACATACAAGTTTTACAAGCTCCGGGTGTAATTAAGATGTGAATGTATACCAACTTCTAAAGATTCAGTTAAATCAGGTGAATTGTATCACCAAATAAAAGAAACTTCCATGGTATGCCTCAGTAATACTTAAGTTTACAAGTCTTTCTAATTTCAAAAGTTACATATGGAAAAGGAAGGGTGCACTTTGTGTTGTGGAAAATTCAGAGACCTTTAGTAAGTAGCAAAGCTTGTCTGTGCCATCCAAGTAATCATATAGCCCAAGAACAGTGTGGGTAAAGAGGCCTGAGAAAGAGACCAGGCATTGTGAGCAATAAGGTAGCTGAAGAGTCTCCAAAAAGGAATGTTTTATTCTGCTGGAATTTTCAAAGCAATCAACTTGTTGAGGGTGACCTCTGCTGCTAACTTATAGATGGTAAAGAGGAAATATAAAAAGTAAGAGAAGATAAAACCCAAATGGAGAGAGATGTTGTGATGCTTGCCAGATAGTAAATGTAATCTAAAATTGCCTCTCAGGCTGAGATACGTATGGTGAGTGGAAAGTCTATACTTCCCAACTCTGGATTACTTGAGGGAATCTTTAACTTCATAAATATTCACATCTTTAATTCGGGCCAAGTCAGGCATGTTGGTGCATTCCTTTAATCCCAGCAATTGGGAGGCAGAAGCAAGTGGATTTCTGTGAGTTTGTGACCAGCCTGATCTACACAGTGAGTTCCAGGACAGCCAGGGCTACACAGGGAGATATGGAATTTGGGGGCAAGGAGGGGTGTTACTTAACAGAAACTCACTTCAAATTACACTCCAATTTGCAAGATGAATTCCACCTTTTTGTTTATAGCAAGGCAAACAAAAATTCCAATCCTGGCATAAACAAGCTATTGGCAAAACCTTGCTGGAATGCCAGTGCACGACCTGGGAGCAGGTATTAGCTCTTAGCACTATGAGAAACTGGAATAGCATTGATCTCCTGGTAAAGTTGGTGTTTCTTTTCTATTGAAGACTTTCCTGTTCTTCTTCATTCCAAATTGGAGTCAGCAGAAAGAAAGCAAGGTGGACAGTTTCAGTTTTCTCCTCTTTGGTTGATGTACTTGTGAGGTAAAAGATTAACGTTCAAGAAAGAACCAACAATTACAACTGTATACCAAAGAGCTGAGAGTGGATTGTTATGACACACCGTTTTGTATACAGAGAAGTTCCCATAATAAATACTTCCGATTCTGAATATGGGTCGATTTCTATGCACTCTGTGATGTCTCCAAGCAGCCTGCGTGTGAGTCTTATGTCCAAAGCAACCTATACGTGAATCTTATATCCATGCCAGCCTGTGCTTGAGTCGACTGAACCATAGCTCCAGATACAAAGGTTTCTCAGTATCCCACTGTATTATCCTTCCAGACCTTAGAAATCTGCCAACAAGTCAGGAAAAAGGAGACAAACCAAAGAGAGAGAGGTTCATCTACATTGGGAATAAGGTTACCTGAGAATTTTCCGAGCTGGAGCCCACCAAGGACAAGGCAAAGGGGACTGTGTCTCCAGAAACCAAGGCAAACATAACTCCAGTGCCAGTGGATGGACGAATATTCAAGGTCACATTCATTTGCCATCCCTCTGCATTGGTTACATTATCTATTTAAAATGATAAAGTGAGACACAAAGCAATCATAATTACACTAGAGAAAAATCGTAATCATCAATTATTACAATCTGATTAACAGTCAAAGACTTTGTGAAGCACTAAAGTCTTTAAGGTTTTTTCTCGATGATGCAGATCACTGAAGCAACACAGAACAGGGCTACTTTATTTTTTTAAATGCAAGTGGAGTCTCCACACTTCCATTCTTCCACAAGGAAAATTCTGTGCTGTAATATTAAGGAGCTCTTCAAAATTCCTGTTTCTCTTTAACCTATTCCTCTCATGCAAATTCACCAATGTTCAGACCTCAGAGTGTTCAGACTTGACAGTACACATTTAGAAGGAAGTTCAACAGATTCACTGTATTCTTCCTGATTAGAACATTGATATAGAAGCCATCAATCCCCTATCATTACTCATTCTACAGCAATGGGAAGGGGAAATTTGTTGTATATTCAGGGAGAGTTAGATAGTCTGGTAGCAGAGAAAAACTGTGAAGTCCACAGTTAATTTTTAAATTAGTCTGGGGACTCGTGCTCTGTGATAGTCTTGTTTGAATACTTCCCATCTTTTAAATAATTAAGCTAGTTATCTATCAAAGTGGACTGCAGGCAATAGGAGGTATGTGTCTCTATCGTCATGTTATTTTTCATAGCAGACGATAAATAATCACTGAGTTCCTATTTTCAAAGTAGTCATGCACCCATAATTATAGTCAGGTCAATGATGGAGACATATATGACAACGTTCTCCTAAGATGACATCTCCTAGTGACGTTATGGTTGGCTTACTTAATTTAAGTCTATTCTGTGATGTTCACCAAATGTTGAAATTGATACAGTGATAGTTAGCTTTAATCATCAACTTGACATAACCTAGAATTAACTGGGAGAATATTCTTAATGAGGGGTTGTCTACACTGAATTGGCCTACGGGCATGTCTGTGGAGGGTTGTCCTAATTAGTTAATTGATGCAGAGACCCGGCCCACTAAAGGTGGCAGCATTCCCTAGGCAGATTGTCCTAAGCTGTTTAAGAGTGGAAAAACTGAGCTAAGCATAAACAAGCAAACAAGTGAGCATGCATGCAATCTTTTCTTTCTGGTCTTGAATATGGATGTGACTAGCTATCTCAAGTTCCTGCCACTGTACAACCTGGCACTGTAAGTCCTCCTCTAAGTCGCTTTTGGAAATGCAACCAAAACAGACACATTTTTCAGAACATAGTCACCCACTAACGGTCACAAATTACTTAACCTCAAGTACTTTTAAAAACTAGTTTATGCCGGGCGGTGGTGGCGCACGCCTTTAATCCCAGCACTTGGGAGGCAGAGCCAGGCGGATCTCTGTGAGTTCGAGGCCAGCCTGGGCTACCAAGTGAGCTCCAGGAAAGGCGCAAAGCTACGCAGAGAAACCCTGTCTCGAAAAACCAAAAAAAAAAAAAAAAAAACTAGTTTATAATATAAATGAAGTGTTCTTCATTTATTATGAAGTAATATGTAACAAATTAGATATACCACCTGGAGTCTTTGAAAGGGTAAAAATGAATGAAGAAATGGTTTTTTTTAGGCTAGATGTTCTTCTATTTAGCTGCATATAATGAGACTATACTTCTCATTATAACTCTTATACAGAAAGAATATATGAAATTATTGTGAAATAAATTAAGCAAAGGATATTAAACTCATACTAAAATGAATATTAAAATGTGTGGAAGTTATGTTATAATATTAAATATTAATTATGAAGTAAGTCGTTTTTAAATTATCCACAAAATAAGAAAGTAATTTTTTTAAAGTACAATATAACTTATTTTAATTCCTTTTTTCTGGAAAATTTCCTTTAACAAATTGAGTTCTGGGAAGGGGCCCTCCAGGGATCACTGCTGTTTTGCTTTTTTACTGTAAAGCCAAAGAAGGACATGAGCTGGAAGCCAGAGCTCACGACAGTCCCCGGGTTACAATTATGACAGCTGCAAGCATGTCCTACTCATGCAGACAAGCCAGGGATGACACAGAGGAAGAGCTTACCTGCCCTTGGGGCATCAGTGAGGTCAAAGCACTATTCAACGTGGACTTGGAATATAGTTTGTCTGACAGGTACAAGGCTAATACCAAGAAGACTCAATTAAAATCATGATTAATATTAAAAGTAATTTGAGTTCTTATTGGAAAGACTCCTTCTGATGTTCATTTCCCTGTAAATAAGGAAGATATTGGAGGATGGGAAATTTGACCGCTAGTTGGAAGCCGGTGAGCTTTCCTTTATTGCCCTTCCTGCCTTGAACAAAAGGTCTGTCACTCAGTAGCCAGCCAGACTAGCCTTACGCCAGCACCAACCATTTAAAACACTCCATAGACACTTTAGGATAATTACACAACGAAAGTTAATTGCTCCGCTCTGGAAGGTCTAGCCTCTCAGCCAAGGCTGTTTGGCTATCACAGTCCTCACTGAACTCTAGACGACCCTGCCATGATTTCTGCTGAGACCAGAGCAGGGGCACTGACCCTGGTAGCCTAGCAGAGGATCTTCTTCTAAGGCCAGCACTAAAGAGACAACTCTGTGACGGGTGGGACGGCTCCTACTGTGGCTCTAAAAGCAGGCTATTGGGCTCACCGAACCACTTTCCCTGGTGCTTGAAACAGCAGGACTAACAAAAGGCGTCTCTGAAGTGTTCTCCTCTTGCCTACTTTAGCTGATGTGGGCTGAGCTGGAAATATGAATAAAGTCGCAGTACAAACACCATCAAGGCAGCCAGGTAGAGAGACGGGGTCATTACAATGGCAATAGGAACAGCAGAAGAGTTGCCAGCAGGCTTCGGTGGCAAAGCAGCAAGGAGACCAGCTGCTCGACAGCTGGAGAGGCAGCAGCTGAACTGGTAGAGAGTAGCCAGGGCAGGAACAGGCACTGGGAGGAGAGAGACAGTGGAGAACTGAGGATGAAGGTTAGAAAGCTGTAAAGAGCCAGAGAAGACGCCCTGCAGGCCACGATTACTGGAGGAGTTATAGAAGCTCTCAAGCGTTTAGGGCCAAGGTGTCTCAGATATCCCAGAGCCAGGATCTATAACATCAGCTGCTGCTGCTTCGTGTTGTGGAATTTCAGCTTCCTGGACTGTGATTACAGAACTACGGGTCCCAATTCTTAAAGGCTACAAAAGAGCTGGAACACTAAAGGGTGCTACCTTCTGCTGCTCCTTTTACTCCTATCAAATGCTAAAGAATGTAAAGCTGCCAAGGATCAGGACTTGAGGCACTTTTCATTGCCCACCCTTGATTTCTATGCAGGCAGAGCAAAGACCTCTGCTAGTAGATGGCTAACAGGGTCAGCATCGTGAGCACCTGCCTTATCCTCATTTAAAGTTGATCAAAGATCTGCCCACCATGGAGAATGAACATTGGCCAGTCAGGCCCAGACATTCTATATAAGTTTGAATTCCTAATTTGCACAAAAGGACCTGAACAGGAACAACAGACAAGAATCTTTTTAATATCAATACACCTACCTATTCCTTTGTTCCAAGGGCTGCTGCCTGGCTCACTGATAGTCATAACTGCATCTCCCATCTAGCCCAAGGAGATACCCTGATGAAAAAGCAGTGCCTGTACCCCTCAGATCCAGACTTCTGGCTACTGTTGCTGCACCCGAGAACCTGCTTAGGCAACACGTCATCACTACTGATCTATGGGAAGGTGTTCAATTTAAGTAGAAACTAGGAAAATTATATTTAAAACTATAACATTTCAGTTGGATCTATCAGATTAAAATACTATCTTGAGCATGAACTTTCTGCTTTTAGTAAGAGTAGCAATTAATAATCTTTAGAAGAGAATGTAATCAGTCCTATACTAAATATATATCTGCAGGATCTTTGATGGAGGAAATCTAATTCTGAAATTCTCTCATACACACACTTAACTATACAAAAGTGCAGGATGGACACTCAGGGATATTCACAGCAGGTTATTTGTAAAGGTGCACTCAGACTTCACTGTGAACCCAATCTGATAAGAATTTCTTGTAGCTAGAGTTTTCCTGCCTGGCCCACAGTCAGGACAAATCTCTCTCACCTGCCAGTCCCACAGCCACTCAGACCCAACCAAGTAAACACAGAGACTTATATTGTTTACAAACTGTATGGCCGTGGCAGGCTTCTTGCTAACTGTTTTTATATCTTAAATTAATCTATTTCCATGAATCTATACCTTGCCACGTGGCTCGTGGCTTACCGACATCTTAAAATACTGCTTGTCATGGTGGCGGCTGGCAGTGACTCCTTCTGCCTTCCTGTTCTTTCTTTTCTCTTCTCTGTTAGTCCCACCTATACTTCTTGCCTAGCCACGGGCCAATCAGTGTTTTATTTATTGACCAATCAGAGCAAAACATTTGCCATACAGAACATCCCACAGCAATTTCTACACACACACACACACACACACACACACACACACACACACACACACACACAAACTAATAAAAACAAACAAACAAACAAATAAAAAAGAACCTAAACTTCTAGTAAATGAGCCTCTAATCAAACAGAAACTTGAATTGGACTGGCACATTTTCCAAAGGTATTAAAAAGTAGTCCGTGAAGCTAGGTAACATATTTTAACAAGCAATTTATTTGGCTCAAGGTAGAAGGTAGAAATCTAAATAGCATGATGGCAACTCTTGTGAGGCTTAGGGTAAATGGTAGGCCCAGTACAGAGGAAATGATCTCAGGAGGGGACATGAATTCAGGGAACAAGGTTCTTCACAAAAGGTCTCCTCTTTATAAAACCCATCCCTCAAGTACTAACTCAATAATGTCTCAAATCCTCACTAAATTGAGCAATCTCCCCCCATATACATGTCAATAAGGACTTAACCAAGGGAAAGTGTGCTCATTTCCAGACACAAGTAGTTAGTATTCATTTCAGTCTCTACTACTACTTGTAAAATACCCACCTCTAAACCAAGCATTACAGAACATACTAAGAAACCTGAGAGAACAACATACAATAAAGAAACAATGTGACCAAGATCACATGAACACATGCTGCAACATAAAATTAGTTTATAACAAGTATGCTGCAGGCTTGGTATGAGCTATACAGCATACATAGGCATTATATATTTTGGAAATGCATAGGCAACCTCAGGAGAGACAGAAATTTTAACACAGATCAACAGAAATGAATGATAGAAATCAAAACCAATGCCTTCTATGCGTTGATTGGTGTACTCAAACAGACTGTAAAAGCAGTGAACTTTAAAACTGATCAAGGAATCTACACCCAGTGAATATGCCATATGCCGGTAAACTTTAATAATAATAAGCAGATTTACCAGTCTATACATGTTTTCCTAAAGTACCTAAAATTTTTATAAATATTTAACCATACAAATAAGACAATGCCTGTCATAACAGTTACTCACTCGGTGATGCTAACAGAATAAATCATTGCAGTTTGTCAGTGGATGCATTTAAGGATTAATGAGAAAAGAGAAACATAACAGGAATCACTTACTGTAATCGACGCTGAACTGAGCAATTCCAGAACCAGGGTAGTAGGAGCCCTTCTCTACTGTGAGGAAGCAATGCTTATTTTGTTTGCCTTGAATAATTTCCTTTGCACCTAAAGCTCCTTGTTTCATCAAATTCCAGCCTCGTATACACCCATCCAGACGAGGATTAATCTAGCACAATAAGATATAAATCAAGGAGTACATTTTAGACTTATGTAGGAAAGATAAATAGCGTCAATTGATTCCCAGTGTAGGTTACATTTGGATGGAAAACCTTTCATTGATAGCTTATTAAAATACTTTCAATTAGATCTATTTTTTTTCTTTCTGATAGATAATACTTTTCAGTAAACTGAGACTATATCATTGAAGGCCTCCAGTGGGGTCCTGATGATATCTACTTCCTGAGGTTCCACCTGCTTCTCCCATATCATCCAGATTCAGAGGTAAATCCTCTGTCTGCTTCTCAGGTGGCCCCAGGCTCTAAGCTGTTATCATTCCTGGTGTGCATTTACAATATAGGTTTATCTGCCAATGCAGATGCTACCTCTTCAAGAACAAGAGGCTTGCATTTTTTAGGCCTCACCACAGCATCCAGTCGGCTTCAAGAGGCATGGTAGCTATTTTATAAATGATTGATTCTTCTTGAATAATTTACTTTCCCATTACCGTAATTCATCAATTTCAAAAATTTGGAATATTCATTTTGGCATGGATTAACTAATCCAAATTATTATCACATAGAAATCTATTAAAAGTTAAAATAACTGAGCAGTGATAAGAGAAAGGTAGATAGATATGAAGTAGTTAATATTTAAGTTAGATCAGCAATTAAATCAACCAGATCATCTGGCAGGGTCATGAATTCAGGTGACTTTATTCCTTCCTTCCTTTCTTTCTTTCTTTTTTTTTTTTGTTTTTTGCTTTTTGTTTTGTTTTGTTTTGTTTTGTTTTTCAAGACACGGTTTCTCTGTACAGCCCTGGCCTTTCTGGAACTTGCCATGTAGACCAGGCTGGCCTCAAATTCAAAGACCCACCTGCCTCTACCTCTGAGTGCTGGTTAAATGACGTTTTGTAAACTCTTCAAAGACAGTAATTGATTTCTTCAACTCTATTCAGTGGTTATTTGATAAGCATTGTACTCAGAATATTGTATTCATCTGTTGTAACTAACAATTCTGATAATCTGCTCCATCCACCATCTTTGTTACCCTTCACCTCCAAATTTATGTCTTAAAATAAAGCTTTGGAAGATTTTGGCTTCTACAAAATACATATGATTTTGGGATTAGTTGTGTGTTTTTGCACACTTAATGGCTGAGTGTGGAACATTACAATGCAAACACTGAGCTAACAAATTGAGAATTTAACAAACCCACTGCTAAATGAATAAGGCTGTAATCGAAACGGACACAAAACCACAACAGTCATTTTCTCATTTCCTACTATAATCTCAGTGGTCTAAAGTTCCTTTCCCAAGTCCAATACAAATGATCACAGCTGGCATGTCTAGCAAATCACTTCTCTGGAGTATCATGAAAACACATCTTTAAGCCTGTGACAGAAACAGGAATTCACTCAAGATGAACAGCACAAGCTGCGTCATTACCGGTTTAATGAGGGCACTTTCCACTTTCCGGGGTAATCCTGCAAAGTATATTTTGGTATCCAGAAATCCATCTGTAGGTTTAAAAAGGCTCCCAAATTTATTTATATTCATCACAGCTTCTTTAGCTATTTTAATGCTAACACTGTCATCTAGTTCTTCCACAGACACCTACAATTAAAAACACGGGGCAAACATCACTGCATGGCTACTTAAGATACTTGATTGAAAAATCATATTATCCCATTAAGTAATTTTCTATAGCAATCAATATAATAAAAACTTTAATTACTGATAAAAGTTTAAGGTGATAGAACTTGATCTCAACAGTACATCTTATTTTAAAGTTTAAAAACACGAACATTTTAACATTCATTTATAATCTATACTTTTGATCCCTTTATGCCTGTCTTAGTTAGGATTTTTATTGCTGTAAAGAGACACCGTGACCATGGCAGCTCTTATAAAGAAAAATATTCAACTGAGGTGGTGGCTTACAGTTCAGAGGTTTAGTCCATTGTCATCGTGGTAGGGAGCACGATGGCATTCAGACAGACATGGTGCTTGCTACATTTTGATCAGAAGGCAACAGGAAGTGGACTGTATGTCACACTGAGCGAAGCTTTAGCAAAAGAGACTTCAAAGCCTGCCCCCACAGTACCACACTTCCTGCAACAAGGCCACACACCTCCTAATAGCATGCCATTCCCTTTGCGGGCCATTTTCTGTCAGACCACAATGCCATAAAGTAAAGTTTCAAAAAGAAAGTTGAGCTTTTTTACTTGAAGAAAATTTTAAGCACTCTTATTTTTTTCAATCAATGCATTAGTAAGTTTATAATATTAGTTACAAAAAAATCAGCAATGCCTAACATTCTGTGCAGCATATATAAATTGTATTTTTTCAAAATCTGAAATTAGTTCTTAAAAACTGAATGCTCAAAATTAAGAATTTTGAAAGTAATTTTGGTTTTAAAAAATGGTTCGAAATGACAGTAAGCATGAATGAAAAGACATCCGACACAATCAGAAGATGGTTGCTACAATTGCCTCCCATAAGACTGCCACACTCCTGCTGCAAAGGCTTACTAATCAATACCAGAAAGCAAACAACAGCATGTAAACACAGTAAAATGTACACGTATTCCCATTCTCTTTGACCAGTATCGATTGCTTGGGAACAAATTACAAGTCACTTGAATCCTTTAGCTGTCATGCTTCTCTGATCTGAGCAACATTTGATTTTTTTGAAGTGTGTAAACTGCTTCTATATGTTCAAGATGCAATTCTGCATTTCTGTGTTTTAAAAACACTTTGGCCATAATTCAAGACACATTGTTCTAATTCATGTACCTGCACATGAGACCACTCTAAGCAAAAATTTACCTGCATAAGCCTGGCTCACTTGTAACTCTGGTTATACACTGCTTGTATCTGTGGATTCACGTTACTAAAGTGAATACCAATTAAAAAAATCATTAGTATAAGTTTGCACTAAGACTTACCTTTAAAAAAAATGTCCCAAGAATGTGTTCACTTTTCCACACCCCATTACGAGCTCTCCAACCAAGCTAGAGTCAACCCTGCTCTGGGTTACTGCAATGGTCTCTCAACCCCTGCCCTACTCTATATCAAACCGTTTCCAAAATGCCATCAGATTTTGATTAGAACTATTCTTTAAAATGTAAATTACATTGTCACTTCCCAAAACTATCCAGGGACTTCCCACATAGCATAAAATCCAAGTCTTCACTGTGGTCCCCAAAGACCTTTATCTAGACCTCAGAGCTGACTTCATTTTTAATTATTCCCATTCCATTGCATCTACACTCATCTCTGTGCTGATTGTCAAACACACCAAACACATCCTCCCAGTGAGACTTGGAACTTGCTGTTCACACACACTGCACAGAATCACTTTATAATGATACACCCCTCCCACACACATTTTTCATGAGCTGGTCTCTCAAGCCTCTACTCAGATGTAGTCTTGTCTGGCTCCCCTCTTCAACTCCACACGCTCACTGACTGTATGCACAATCCATGCCACGCCTTGCCTCGCTTTCCTAGCATCAGTGAGCACCTGACATAATTTATCTGCCGCTTGCCACTCAGTGTTAGAATGCAAGTTTCACATGACCAATGACTGCTTCATTCATCATTGTAGCCTTACCTGGTAGAATAAAGATTAGCAAGTGTAGGGCTCAATAAATATCTGTTGAATGAGTTACAATGCCCGTACCAGGATCATACAAAATAAGTGACAAAATCACTTGGGTTTGTTTTGTTTTGTTTTTGTTTGTTTGTTTGTGTTTTGAGACAAGGTTTCTCTGTGTAGCTTTAGCACCTTTCCTAGAACTCACTCTGTAGCCCAGGCTAGCCTTGAACTCACAGAGATCCGCCTACCTCTGCCTCCCAAGTGCTGGGATTAAAGGCATGCTCCACCACTGCTGGTGACAAACTTTTAAAGTAGCATGATTTCCTTGACTTTGGGCCATGATTGTTTAATCACTGCATGACCTACGTAGTTCTTACGAATTTTAAAACAATTCTGGATCATGTGTTTGATATTTAATTTCTTCTCATTTGAAATTATATTTTGAAAATTTAAAATAATTTAAAATTAAGGAATCAGTTGCTATAAAAAATGTTCAGTTTATAGACTAATTTAAATGAACACTTTTCAATTAAAATGACAAAAAAGCATGAGGACCTGAGTTTGTATCCCTGACACACAGCCATTTACGATGACGTATACCAGTAATCCCACTGTGGGAGACACAGACAGAAGCCGGGAATTTGCTGACGAGTTAGTCTTGCCAAACCAGTGAGCTCCAGGTGAGAGACCCCATCTCAAAACATAAGGTGGAAAGCATGAGGAAGGCACCAAGCCTCAGAACAAGCACGTGCACACAGGGGTGCTTAATACTCATGCACATTATATAAATCTTATAAAGGGCGATTTAAATTAGAACATGAACATGTCACTAAATACTAGTTTAACAATGATCACAAATACTGAATATGAACATGGAACTAAAGCTGCCTCCGCTTATCTTATTCTCCTGCCTCAAAGAGCCCCACATTCTAAGGTGCAGACTCTTGATATTTTTTTTTCTTTTTCTTTTTCTTTTTCTTTCCAAGGCAGGATTCCTCTGTGTAGCTTTGTGCCTTTCCTGGAACTCACTTTGTAGCCCAGGCTGGCCTCGAACTCACAGAGATCCTCCTGGCTCTGCCTCCTGAGTGCTGGGATTAAAGGTGTGCATCACCACCTCCCCGCAGGTGCAGACTCTTGAAATAGCTGCGGCATGCTGTTAGAACCAAGGGCTCTCCCACACTTCTCCCCACTATCACCAAGGGGTAATCTTTTTTTCAAGAAAAGTTTCAGTTTTAACTGAACTGATTAAAAAGATAACCATAATTAATAATAGAAAATAAATTTATACTATTACATGAAAATGTTAAAGTACTCTGGCTGCTGAATGCTAAGTGTATGCTATTTATTTGTTCAGAACTGGCTACTTATCTATATACTTACATTTAAAATAGAATTAACTTTTTGCTGTTGTTACGGTATGCATTTCTCTAATTAAAAAAAAATACTTTCTGGGCAGTGGTGGCACATACCTTTAATGCCAGCACTCGGGAGGCAGAGGCAGTCAGATCTCTGGCTACACAGTAGAACCCCATCTCGGGGGAAAAAGAAAACGAAAGAAGGAAAGAAGAAAAGAAGGAAGGAAGGAAGGAAGGAAGGAAGGAAGGAAGGAAGGAAGGAAGGAAGGAAGGAAGGAAAAGAGAGAGAGAAAGAAAGAAAGGAAGGAAGGAAGGAAAGAAGGAAGGAAGGAAGGAAGGAAGGAAGAAAGAAAGAAAGAAAGAAAGAAAGAAAGAAAGAAAGAAAGAAAGAAAGAAAGAAAGAAAGAAAGAAAGAAAGAAAGAAAAAACTCATTACAACTAAGGGTGATTTTCTTTGATAAGGGAAATCTTCTCATTAACTTATGCCTGCTAATGAATCCTGACCTGTCAGGGAGATCCAATACTCACTTAAAAAACAGCTACTAAAAAGAGTGAAAATTCGAAAACGGAGCAGTTCAAAAGTAACTAGAATAATTGTTCAAGTTGCTCCCAGGACTAACAATGTGTAGAATGCACTTCATGTGACATTGGGAAACCTAACATAATTTGGTTTGACAATCAGATTATAATTTTACAGAAAGTACATCAAAGTAAAAGATAATTCTGAAATTCCAAACATACCATATTCCATATACCATTGTTAATAGCATTGCCTCCAGTTGTGATTTGGGTTGAAAACTCATTCTTAAACTGGACTTCAATCTTCCCATCACGAAGTGCAATCAGGAGCCAATTTGAGTGATCAAGAGATTCTGCATACAATATGATGCCTTCTGAATCATAGGTCCGAAAATCAAATTCAGCTGAAAATCTAAACAAAGAGACATTCTTCTTGTGAGGAACTCGGAAGGTTCACTGTATCCCCCAACACACACACTTGTCCCAGCAAACAGTACTATACTGAAAGAGAAAAAAATTCCTGAGATTTAAAAAGAAGACTTTTAAAAACAGATTCAAGAGCGCAGCATTAAATTGTTCACCAATTGTCGATACTTCCATATGTATTTCAAAATCTGGCTATTATAATCTCTTGATTATTCTTGGAGTCTTTTTTTCTCAATGAATCAATACTTGGGTGATTTTTTTTTTCATTTATGGTAGTGTTTTGAAGGCAAAACACTAAAATTAATGCACGTGTACAGGTATTGGGTTTCCTGGAACCTTTTATATACTCTAAATGTAAGAGTAAGGTGTGTGTGTGTATGTGTGTGTGTGTGTTTGCTGAATCCATGAGTGATTAGTAAAAGATGTTACAATGGCATACTTGATTTATCTAGAACAGGCATATGCTCCCTCTGATTTCACATAAGCCAGGAAAGGATCACTTACAGGGCTCCACAAGGTTAACTTTTGGATGATTAAAATTATAAGTAAACTTTCATGTAATCATTAAAAAAGAAGCAGCATGGCTCTGCCTTACCTAAGGACAGGATTGGGAGCCATAAGATCTGACCAGAAATTGTGACCATGCCGCACCACGGCAGCTGCCATGAATATTTCACATAACACGCCAAGTCCGTGTGAGACATGATTGGAGTGGTGTGTGCCTTTGGTCGAAAGAACTATGCTCCTGTGTCACTCAAGAGCTCCGTAGACAAAAATGTCCTGAATTCATCAGGAAGAGGGTAGGAACACACAGTAGTGCCAAAACGAAGCTAGAGGAGCTGAGTAAGGGCTTGCCACTGTAAGGAAAATGGCGGCCAGGAAGGTTGGAGACCCCTCCTTTCAAGTGCATTAAAAAGTTTTACAGAAAAGGCGCCGGGCGGTGGTGGTGCACGCCTTTAATCCCAGCACTCGGGAGGCAGAGCCAGGCGGATCTCTGTGAGTTCGAGGCCAGCCTGGGCTACCAAGTGAGTCCCAGGAAAGGCGCAAAGCTACACAGAGAAACCCTGTCTCGAAAAATCAAAAAAAATAGTTTTACAGAAAAGGAAGGAATTCAAGGAGGGGAAAGGGGAGATGGGAAAAATAGAGAAAGAAAGAAAGAAAGAAGAAGAGAAAAGCTTTCCAAACACTGTGATAGCATAAATCACTGAAGTAGGATGCATGAGAATTGAGCTTAATAATATAGTCGAGCTAGTCATTGGGGGAGTGTGCAATCTGATCATGCTTGGTGTTATCAAGACTCTGGGCGTGTGCACAGTATAAGTAGCACAGGATGGAAAATCGTATGGGTGCTGCATGGTGACTGAGTGCCTGCCCTCAGAATGTATTAGTGAGAACCAGAGTGAAGTTCCTCAAGGCACCAGCTAATAAAAATGTTTTTAAAACAAAGACAAATAGGAAAAACAGTTGTATAACTATTTATCATGAAATTAAAAGAATTTGAGTTAAAGAGTCAGGACCTCTGAAGGTTGCTAATAAGTCAACAAAGAATCCAATATAGATATCCCATCATCACATATTAATAGTCACAAAGGCAGTATTTGTAACGGAGACAGACCTTCCTCACAGGGAACCAAGAAAAAGAGGCAGAATAAATAAATATTCCTGTTTTTTGAATTCCCAAGTAAGTATTTGAAAGAGATAAAATGTGGAGTGAACTGCATTGGATGGATAATACTATAATATGAATGCAAGGACCTGTTCATATTTAAAAAAAAAAAAAGAAAAGAAAAGAAAGGAAAGGAACCATTTTCTTTGCCATAAGGACTTATGTCCTTCTTCACAATTATCTGAGCATTTGGCTGATGCGAAGAATGAACCATCTTGCCAAAAACTAAATCTGTGTTTGGTCACGATCTTCCAGGAGTTGATCCTATTATGGAGATAATTTCCTTTTCTTTGTAAAATAATGCTAAATGGCATTTCAAAGAGTCATGTTCTGCATATGTTCTTTCTGGAATACATCATCACATCCTGACTCATTACATTGGGGATCAATTTATTCTGTTTCAAAAGTATTGGAGAGTTGAAAAGAGACAGAATTTGTCAACATTTGGCAGGGCAAGGGAAGCAGTTGGTTATGGGAAACAGAGGTGAAGAGGTTTGCTTTAAGCAAATCACTTTATAAATATTCATCAAGTTATGCACTTAATATGGAATGTATAAAAGATATTACACTTCTGAAAGTGTAGAGTAAATAAATCAATGAAGAAACTAAGGAATACTGGGGAAATTGGTTTGCTAATTCTGATCCAATATTAGCTACTGAGTTAGAATGAGTTGTCATAAAAAAAATAATGTGAAAGTAAATAAAGATATATTGCAACAGTTTTCTCCCTCATCCTCACTGCTGTTATAGCAAAGAAGGGTTTCCAGTCTCACTCAGAAGAAAATAATATTCGTTCAGAGATGTTTGTGGTGAAAATCAGATATCGAGGGAAATGGAATGTCCAAGTAACACTCTAACTTAAATCAATCAGAATAACTTTCAATGTTCTTTCATGGTAAGACTTCTATAATTCAGTTCAATTGATTAGTGAATGATCTGTGTTTAATTAAGTTCTAAACATGAATGATTATTTCATTAATATTAATATGAAAGTTAGGCTTTAAACTTAACTTCAAATAATTTTCCCTTCTCTTTATTACATCAATTATTGCTTCTAGTTTCAACATGTGTGCACTGAGAAAACTGGCCAAGTGAGAATCACCGTTGAGAAGCACACTTTCTCTAAAGCCAGTCTAACCACAGCAGCAAAAGCTGAGTATTCAAACTGCCAAACTAAGTAAGCATTTCTTTAGACCACTTCTTGAGCCATCTTCTTAATTTTCCTTATTAGTTTTGAATGTAACACCATTCCATCAGTACACTGATATTTTCACTTAGTTTTTATAATGTATAAAAAAAGGGTTACATTTTCACAGGTGAGTTAGATCTAACTTCCCAGCTTCTTGGGAAATATGCAACCACTGGGAAATGGAAAGGGATGGGATAAAGTAAGTTTGCATTGGAAAAGTCAGCCTGGGCGGACTTGAAAAGGCGCTAGTGGGAAAATTCCATGTGTGAAGATCACCTACATGGTAATATGCCTAAGTTATCAGATCAATGACAAACCAGCAGCTGTCTGTCTTCTCTCGTCTGTTTCACCTGCAGGAATTCCCACTGACATTGGTTCCTCACCTGGTGATTTCTGGCAAACGAAACTTCAGATATAAGACAACTCCTGCAAACTGCTCGGCCAAGTATAGTAATTCATAATTTTTGTCGAGGTTCAAGGAAAGGCACACTGGAATACCCTGGAGGCAAACCAAATGCATGGATTATTGTCTGCAGTTTGTCTTCTCCCTGTAGCTCCCCAAACAGCCTGTGAAACACCCTCCCATCAGAATGGCCCTGCAAACAATAATGAATAACTTCCATTTCCCTGCAAAGTCCATCCATAAGCCTCCAAAAATACGTGTGCATGGCTTTCGATTTATCATTTTTTATTATATTATTTATTATTTCTTTCACAAACCTCAGTGCTAAACACAAACTTTTCCTTCCAGTCCCAGCAAATATGTCTTCAATAAACTGTATAATGCCTTGCATTAATTATGTCTGCATATCATTCATTTGGTGATTAAGAAAAAAGTATTGTGAGCAAAAATGTGTTATCAGCATACTCAAGAGAATGCTGACAACTCAGGAGGGGAGAAACCTAAGTGAGCTTCTCATTCTCTAAGAAATTTGCACGAAAATGATTCAAAGTCATGTGATCTTTTATCAAGTATTTGTTCCTTAAAGCTGAACAGCAACATTAAAGTAGAAAGTTACCTAGAGATGAGATTTGGGGGACAGTGAAGGACATTTTCAATGGATTCTACAGTTATTAAATAGAGCCCCCCCAAAAAAGTTTTCATAACCATTCCAAGGTGGATAGTAGTATGTACTACAGAACATACTGAAATAATAAGGGATTAAGCTATAAAATAAAAAAAATTCTACTACATGGCCTTTCAACTGAGGAGCCCCAGAATTATTATTTATACCCATTAACCTCCTGATCTTTCTTCATGTGGGTAATGTGATTTTTTTGTTGTTTTTTTTTAAGCATATACTGATTCATCATGGTCCTGTGTGTGTGTGTGTGTGTGTGTGTGTGTGTGTGTGTGTGTGTAGTTATAGTTATACACAGTGAAATCATTATTTAGGAATTTTAAGCAGTCTGCCTCATAATCATATATAATTTGACTCTTACATGTTTTAAAATGCAAGAATAGAAAGAATCACTAGCATGTATGCCTTATTATTTCTTATAAAAAAGGAGAGGTGGGGGTCAAATGTTGACTTATTCATTCAATAAAGGAAAAATTAAAACCATCCTATGAATTGATTTCTTGGGTCAATTATGCATTAAATCTGAGTGTTGAAAAGTGTGTTTGAGACACACTGATGAACATAATTGCCTTCTGAATAATGATACATTTAAAGTCACTAGATCTTCTCATGAGAAATCTGTTTTCACTAGGAAGTTTATGAACATTTATAACCACAAAATAGGCAGTGAGTAAACTTTCCAGAATGTAACATAGGACATCAGAAAATGTTATCACTAAAATTTCTATGGAATATTCTTTTAGTGGGATTAGGAGATAGATGCTTCTTCATAATCAGCCCCTTGTAAAACCAAAGACTAGAACTGCCAGGCTTTAATTACTGGTCAGAGAAATGAGACCTGGGTCCTCTGAGACTGGGAGGAGACAGGCACACTGAATTGCAGAGGGGTCATTACTTGATAACTATCTAAATGTGGTTCCAAGATCCCAACACTTCATAATGGATAACTACCTGGCTGGAGGCTTTCTGATAAAGAACAAAGGCACACCATTGCCCTGTCAAGTGAGATTCAACCGAATGGGCCTGCCGATTGTCAGGGCAGGAAAATGGCACTCTGGAGAGCTGTCTGTTCTGGAGATTTTATAAGTCTTTAAAAACAGAGAAGACGACTAAACTGCACATAGGCACAACGTTCGGTCTAGCCATTGTTCTTATCAACGTTCGGTCTAGCCATTGTTATTATCCCTTGAGAGTCACTCTGCAGTGTTTTCTCTCCCTCTGAGAGCATGTTTCCCTATTCTACAGTAAATTCACCTATCTTCCGCATTGTGCTCTGTATTTCAACTGAATTCTTTTAGTGAAGATCAATGCTCTTCACTGAAAGGCCAGGGAGCAGGGATCCTGGTACCACCTGGGTCTCTCATTTCATAAAAAAGAAGTTTTTTGTTTGTTTTGTTTTGATTTTGTTTTTGTTTTCTTCTCCCTTCTCTGCACAGCTCCAGCTGTTCTGGAACTCATTCTGTAGACCAGGCTAGCCTCAGAGATCCTCCTGCCTCTGCCTCCCTGGTGCTGGGATTCAGGGCATGTCCCACCATGCCCAGTTTGGTAAGAAGCTTGCATTTAAAAGGTTTACCTCACAACTCTTCTGGTCTTGGGCAAGTTTGAATCCTTTCTTCCCATCACAGTAACATGAGTAGCCTCCAGGGTAATTGACGCACAGTTGAGCACACATGTTCTCAGAGCATTCATCCACATCTGAGGTGAAAAGAGAAGAACACTTCATAGCTTCTAAATGTCCAATTCAATAGCCACAGGAGTAATTACTCAGAAAATGGAATTGCTATGACAGCATATCTAAACACATGACCTAGAAATTTAAGAGATCTAAGTGCAACTTTTTTTTTTTTTTTTTTTTTTTTTTTTTTTTTTTTTTTTTTGTTTTTCGAGACAGGGTTTCTCTGTGTAGCTTTGCGCCTTTCCTGGAGCTCACTTGGTAGCCCAGGCTGGCCTCGAACTCACAGAGATCCGCCTGGCTCTGCCTCCCGAGTGCTGGGATTAAAGGCGTGCGCCACCACCGCCCGGCCTAAGTGCAACTTTTATGTATATATCCCAAATATTTTTTTATTGTTTTCAATAATTAATAATAGTGTGGTAATTATACTAATTTTATGATTTTCAACTTAGAGAAGAAAAGCATTTAGAGTCTCCTCTGTCATTTCTGTGTAGCCCTGGCTGTCCTGGAATTTGCTTTGTAGACTAGGCTGGCCTGAAACTCAGAGATTCTCCTGCATCTGCCTCTCTAATGCTGAGATTAGAGGTGCCCTCCATGGCCAGCCTTTTGTTTGTTGAAAACTAGCACTTGTTGTTAGTCACCTGATGTTTAGTCTGACAGTCTGATGCAGAGGTGGGCAGGGAGTGTCTATTTAGAGGACTAAGATAGCCCAAGATAAATTGTAATTAGACTCTGACCATGCAACAATTAGAACCCTTCAGACTCATTGCAGCTTTAACCAATCTATCAGTCTTTGTAGTTCCTGCTCCTTTGTAGTAATTCCAATCCACACAAGTATCTACCACACATATCTAGACAGGATTTTCTACCCATTCATCTGTTGTCTGCTTCTGCTCATGACCTTTGCCAGTGTCCTCTGTCTTTCACATTCAGTGTCCTTCTATGTATGATCAACACATGGCCTCATAGCCTTATTTCCTCCTTCTCCTCCTCCCTGATGATCATGCTTCATTAGCCAGCCTTTCCCATGTTCACATCTCTTCATCACTTTGAGATGTTTTGAACAAAACACCTACCTCTCCCTCTTTCAAAGAAGTCCTTTATCTCCTAACACATTAATGTTTTTGACATTTAGAGTATTTTACTCTCTCCACCGATTCATACTGAATATCATAATACATGTTAATATCTGTGTTGATTTTATCATGTGTCTCCAGTTGAAATTTCTAAGTGAAGAAAGTGTGGCTATTTGACTCATCATTTTGTTTCCACTGTAGAGTCCATCCGTAAATAATGTTGAATAATGAATATTTGTCATGATCATGATGAGTGATATTAAGAACTTGTAGCCATAAATTTAATGACATATATTAATGTTCTTTTTTTTCTAACCTTATTGTGCTATTACTTCCCATCATTTGAAGTCTTTTAACTGATCTGTCCAACTCCTCACTCTGTAATAACATGCCTAAGCTAAAGATTGTTTCAGGGCTACAGAAAGTCCTTGACATTTCATTGGATACACCCTATTACAAATGTATGAAGTTCTTATTAATATTACCATGTAATATATGCTCTTTTAAATACTTTAAAATATATTTCCAGAGTTAATGATACTTTAAATGCATTAAAATTGTATGATATAGAATTAAAATAAGATATATATGGACTCATATTTAAAAATCTGTCCTTTAGCAAATGAAACTACAATCTAGGTGATGAAAATGTCTAATAATAATGATGAGAGAAGATATCAGAGGCTGGTCACGCAGTTTAGGAACAAGGACTTTAATTCTTATCCTTGGCCAGAGGCTGGAAACGTTCATGGTTTTGTCATTGCTGGAAGCAACAAATGCCAATAGTGTTTGGGGGTTTTAGTTTCCATCTGATTTTTTGTTATCTTGCCTCTCTTTTTACACAGCCATCTAGAAGCTACATCTGAGGGTGTGACCAAATAGTCTTCCAGACACCTGAAATAGATGTTGGAGGCAGGCAGGGGGCTGGATGGACAGCTCACCTCCCATTACTCAACAGTTTCTGTCTTAAGTCCTACACTAATGGTACCTTTCTGGGGCGGCTGTTGGCCCACAGAAGCTCTGCTTGTTTGCATTTTCTTTTTTTTTTTTTTTTTTTTTTTTTTTTGGTTTTTCGAGACAGGGTTTCTCTGTGTAACTTTGCGCCTTTCCTGGAGCTCACTTGGTAGCCCAGGCTGGCCTCGAACTCACAGAGATCCGCCTGGCTTTGTTTGCATTTTCTTAATCACCTGTCTAAGAACCTTTCTAAAACATAAATTCACTGTGGTCCATGAGATTCATCCGTGGAATTAACAAGACAAAGACCTGACTCATGGAAGTTCTGTGACTCTAATAATGCTCTAACTCCTTTGTTAAGACCAGTTGAACTTAGGAAGTCTCTGTTGTGATTAAGAACCCTGATTATCTCTGTTTCATTGAATCTGAGAATTTCTAGGTTTCCTAATAATTGCAATGAGGGGTAGTAGAAAGTAGAAATGGGTGAGTGTGGGGATAGGGTGAAGTAAAACATCAACATTTCAACAGCACACTATAAATAATTACAACAAAGTCTATTATAAAAATCACTATCTGCTTATATGAATTCAAAGACAGAAAGGTTTATTATAGTAACAGATTGTCTGTAGAAAGGAAACCATTAAGAGAACTTGCTGTTGTCTGCTTAACAATTTCTATTTGGGGTGATGAAAAGGTTTTGAAAACAGACAACTATGATGAGGAGGCCGCAGAGCTGTGTCACTGAGCTTCTGTTTATAAACCATTTCCAGCGTACAATATGTTCTATTATTGATGTGATTAGTGTTAGACATAATGTTAATTCAGTTTGAAATTTTAAAACATTAAAAGGGGTATGTGAGATGATTCATATATGATGATTTGAAATCTAAGACAAAAGCAGACATAATGCATTGATGCTAGCCGAGGCATCCATGCTGACACCTTGGCAACCTTTACAAAGAGAAAACAGCATCCATAAGGGGTCTTGGCATCAAAGCTCAGCAATCCTCAGCTTTCTGGGGCTCCATTATGATGGATATCAGTCAGGATAGCCGACATCACACTTCACAGCTTCTTTTTATTATTTCCTTTATGTGTGTGTGTGTGTGTGTATGTGCGCCTGAGTGCATATATGTGCACCATGTAGGTGCAGGTGTCAGAGAAGACTAGGAGAGAGTGTCAGATCCCCTAGAACTAGAGCAACAGGTGGTTGTGAGCCACATGAATTGGTCTCTGCGAACTGATTCCATATCCTTTGCAAAGCTGATAAATGCTCCTAACTGCTGAGCCACCTCTTCAGTCCCAATTTCCTATTTTAAAGTCACCTATACATGTACAGAAAATGGCTGGAAAAATATTTGTAATGAAACCTAAGGTTGATAAGGTGGCTCCTGGTTTTAGCCACACAATTAAAGCTTGGGTCATTTTTCTTTGTCTATATAAATTTTTTCTTTCAAATTAAAAAAATTTTAATGTTATCCAGAGGCTATTAAAATGTGTTCTTTTTGCTTTTATAACAAAGGGAGTCTCTAGTTTTTATGAAGTTCAATGGGTTAAATGGAATGAATAATACTAAACCCAAAGACCGTGGGTCTTACTTGATACTTCTGTAAGGGAGGCAACAGTCACCAAATCAACCAAGCCATATGACAGATTAGCAAAAGAGATGTTTTTTTGGAATATTAACCCAGGGTTCAAACCCACCCTCTCTACCAAGAGCAATGGTAGCATCATCATTCTACCTTCACAAGATTTTGATGAAGGATCATATCTGTAGCCATCAGGACATTCACATTCAAAGTCTCCTGGAATGTTCTTGCACACAGCTGTGCCACAAATACTTGGCATCAGAGAGCACTCATCCATATCTACAAATAAAATCAATATGTTAATGTTTTCCCAATAGCAAATGAACACTTCTTTCCTGAATCATATATGTGTGTGTGTGTGTGTGTATAGCAATAAAGTAGCCACAGAACAGCAAAATAATAAATCTATCACCATACTTTAGTTCCCTAAATATGACTTTCATATGAATTGATGGGAAATTTGACTGATGTTCCTTTACAGGTAGGTATGTAAGAAAAAGAGAGGGATTTAGTCATTTTATTATATACCAAGGAGAAGTATAAAAACACATGAGAGAAGAGGCTCAACTGTATTCTTAATATTCTTTAACTGTACTTCTAAATTTATATTTCTGAAATTGGTTGTAAATGTAGATTCACTTAACTCCTTACTACAATTATTTAACAAATGAAAACTCATTTGTTTTATTTGTTTGTTTAGTTAGTTAGTTAGTTAGTTAGTTTTTCAAGACAGGGTTTCTCTGTGTAGCTTTGCACCTTTCCTGGAACTCTCTTGTAGACCAGGCTGGCCTCGAACTCACAGAGATCCACCTGCCTCTGCCTCCCAAGTGCTGGGATTAAAGACGTGCGCCGCCACCACCACCCGGCCTTGTTTTATATTTTTATTTGGAAGTAGACAAAGATCTAATATTTTACCCATCTTGTCTACAGTAGTCAACAATGATTTGCATTTAAGGTGGAACTGAATAAAGTCTAAAAGTATTTCTAAAACTGCACTTACTGTAGTACCTTTCTTTGTATTGGGTTAATATTCCAGACATTTCAGATGTACTTATTGTATTACGTAGTGTAGTAGGAAGCAAAAGATGGCTTGCAAGGAAGTGGTAGGTGGGATTTTCAAGCGAACAGAAGCAAGGGAGACACAGTTCTACATTGATGCAATTACCACTCATCTTTCTTCACAGAGGTCAATGGAGAAAGACAAAGTTGAATGGGAAATGCATTTCCAAACTTTGAAAACTGGCAGTTTATCTCGAGAGATGAGTAGATGAAAACTTAGACATTGCTCTGTTTCAAATAACTTGCTCCCAAATAATGAAATCAATCCCTGTGGTAAGGAAATGTTTCTAAATCCTAAGTGTGTCAATGCCAGTGTTCTAAGAGTGAAATTATACAAGACTTGTGTAAATATTAATAATGAGGGAAAACAAAAATAATACTTAAATTTCTAATATTCCTTGCAACTTAATATGAATCCTCAGTTAATTTTAAAAAGGCAAATGTCAAAAAAGCTTTTTGGAAGTCCATACTTTTAGAAGAAAATAAAAAAAAAACATTACTTAAATAACTTGGCTCTAGGCATATTTGCAGGGAATTATATAGGTCATACGAATTTAGGTACAGCATCCACATCTAACACCAGGTAAGGCTTTAGACTTTCATATTTAGTCAATAGCGGCCAACTTGATTATTCTGTGTACATCTACACCATGGCCAAGGTCCTCCTGTAATAGTTTTCTACTTACTTTTCTGTAAGTTCTGTGCTCTGCTGTATACTATAGCAAAATTACTATGCAAAGAAAGAATGAAAGACAGATGTTCTGGTCATCAGAATCATTCTGTAGGTTGTTTGATGCCACTGAGAAATGCACCTGGGGCTTCCACATGCTAAGGAAGCACTCCACCACTGAACTATATTCCCAGCAAAAAAAAAAAAAAAATACTTATTTTTTTATAATTGTACATGCATGTATTAATTCAATGTGGATATGAAAAATTCACAAAACTGGAGAAAAGGAAGATTATTCAAGTATTTAAATGTTAAAGTGGGAATGGGAACTATCTATTTATATGATGTATGTGGTATCCTGAATTATAATGGCTTTCTGGAACTACTGTTCTAATGATGCCCCTACTCTAAGAGTCAAACTAAAGCGTTCAAAAAAAAAACAGAGAAGAAAGATATACAGTTATAAATTGGATAATGGTTGGAAGACAATGTTAGTAAATGCATTTCATTTCAGCTTCATTCCATGGTACTTTAAACGGTACTGTTTTAGACTACACAATACTGAATGAATACTACCAAGCAGATAGAAAATTCTCTAAATACGAATTCAGACTGGGAATTTTCTAAGACTTATAAAGGCTTTCACAAGGAAATTTCACACTTATCCTACTGATTTTTTTTTTTTTTTTTTTTTTGGTTTTTCGAGACAGGGTTTCTCTGTGTAGCTTTGCGCCTTTCCTGGGACTCACTTGGTAGCCCAGGCTGGCCTCGAACTCACAGAGATCCGCCTGCCTCTGCCTCCCGAGTGCTGGGATTAAAGGCGTGCGCCACCACCACCCGGCCCTACTGAACTTTTTAATCTCTTAGGAGGAAGAACAAAATACTTCTTAAGGGTTTCTGCTTTGTGGCAAGATTTCACTGCAGCCTCAGAATTCTGGTTTTAGCTATCCATTCACCTAGCGGGAATATTTGTAGGTATCTTACGGCAAGTCATGCAGTCCAGTGAAGCATTGTGTGCAAGGAGAAAAAGTAAAAGCATTGGGAGACAAAGTCTCATAGAGAAGGCCAAAGGAAGTACACTAACAACATATGAAAAGCTAACCTAACAGATGATTTAAATCCTAAGGGAAAAAAAAATACTTAGGAGCTGTGTTATAAATGTGTAAAGAAAATGAAAAAGAGATTCTTCATCTTTCTCAAAATGACCATTGGAAATGGGGTGCAAAATAAAGGGTTTATTTTGGAAATCGGAAAGCTGTTTCTGAAAGGCAAAGATAAATATAACGGTGCTGTTATGCCGAGTTGCAGATTTCCTTGTGTGGCTGCTGTCCATCTTACGGAACGATGGGACAGTAGCTGATTCTGAAAACAGGCAGCAAGTGTAGCAGCGAAGGCTCTCTGTCGAGTGAAGTGCTTTAATTACTCTTACTTACCACTAAATAAATTCTTGAAATATGCACTTGTGCATGTACGCACACGAGAAGAAAATAAAACACTCCTGCTACTGGTAATGCAAACTAAAACGGAGTCCCACAGCATTGCAAGGCTCCAAGACATGGTGGCTCATTTACAGTAAGTACTTTCTGACCACAGTGTTTTCCAGAAGTTTCCCTCTACCTAAACTTTGGCCTCACACATTGAATGCTGTGGGATGGTCTGTATGTGAAATTGTTCTGATTGGTCAATAAATAAAACACTGATTGGCCAGTGGCCAGGCAGGAAGTAGGTGGGACAAGGAGAGAGGAGAATCCTGGGAAGCAGAAGGCTGAGGCAGAGAGATACTGCAGCCACCGCCAGGACAAGCAGCATGTGAAGATGCTGGTAAGCCACAAGCCACGTGGCAAGGTATAGATTTATAGAAATGGGTTAATTTAAGATAAAAGAACAGTTAACAAGAAGCCTGCCATGGCCATACAGTATGTATGCAATATAAATCTCTGTGTTTACTTGATTGGGTCTGAGCGGCTGTGGGACTGGCGGGTGACAAAGATTTGTCCTGACTGTGGGCAAGGCAGGAAAACTCTAGCTACAAATGGTGCCCAACGTGTTGGCAAGAGTTTCCACCTAAAACCTGAGTAAAAAGATTCTAAAACGGAGCTAAAAACAGTTTCTAGTTGTCTCTCTCAAGTTAGCGACAGCCTGAGTGTTTAAGTTACTGGCGGGTTCCTGGCGTGTGTGCTTGACCAGCAGTATGGCGGGAATGAGGCATCTGCAAGTGGCACATTAAGCTGCGTGGTGGATTTAGCCTTTGCTAGTACAAAACAAAAAGAGGTTTCTGGGCTACACACTGCTTTGATAAGAAGCATAGACCCACTATTTCTGAGAATTGATGGCTCCCAAAGCTGGCGGAAAACGTACCACTGCCATGTTGGGAAGCTCAAATGGGCGGAGCCAGCAGCCACAGCACCTTTTCAGTCTTAGAATGGTGCAGTTTAAAGCAATAGGCTCAAAGTAATATAAAAAATAAGCCACGTAAAGATGGCTACCACACAGAGAATCTGGATTATGTTCTCTTTGATATTTGTAACTGAAGAAAAACATTTGATTACAAAAGCTGTTGAGTTATGCCAAAATGTGTATTTTAAAGGTACCTTTACTTCAAAATTTGGCTATAAGGATATGTTGCTTTGGAAAAGAGGCTCTGCTTTTGTTTCTACAGAAAGCCAGAGGCTATGGATTTGTTCCAGATTAAGATACATCAGGTTTGACCAGCCAAGACCCCCTGAAAGGTCTCCGATGACACCATGGCCCAGATGATCCAACATCCAGAATCGTTTCAAGGCAACTGGCTCAGACGATACGGTCTCACGGACTACTCCATGATCCTAAAATTTTCTTTGTGTCCCCATAAGACACAGCGCCCCCCTCCAGCAGGAAGTAGTAAGAGAAGCTACACCCAAATTCCCAAATATACCAAGCTGGCTTTGGAGATATGTAAAAGTTAAAACCTTCCTTTTTAAAAAAAGAAAAGGGGAAGTGCTGTGGGATGGTCTGTATGTGAAATTGTTCTGATTGGTCAATAAATAAAACACTGATTGGCCAGTGGCCAGGCAGGAAGTAGGTGGGACAAGGAGAGAGGAGAATCCTGGGAAGCAGAAGGCTGAGGCAGAGAGATACTGCAGCCACCGCCAGGACAAGCAGCATGTGAAGACGCCGGTAGATTTGTCCTGACTGTGGGCAAGGCAGGAAAACCCTAGCTACAATTGAACATATTTTTTATTCTGTTTCCGTGCTCTTACCTTTGCAGTCTTTTTTATTTGAAAGTATAGCAAAGCCACTTCTGCAGGAGCAGTGGTAACTTCCGGGAGTATTGTCGCATATCTGACTGCAGCCTCCATTTACATTTAAGGGATCTTTACATTCATTTACATCTACAATGGGAAAAATAAAGTATTTTTAAAGAAATGCCATTTTCAGATAATATGTCATGTGGCCAGCCCAGAAAAGCCAGGGGGTGGGGGCGTGGATTTTTCATACATACCAAACTGACACTTGTCTCCTTGCCATCCTGGTTTACAGATGCAAGTGAAAGCTGCTTGGCCATCTTTGCAGTTCAGATACCCATCTTCATTGCACGGCATAGGGTCACATTGGTCTGGGATGGCTAAAGGAAACAGACCTCCATTTAATTTTTACCTCAGGCAAGAAGAGGCAATAGCAGAAATGGACACATACAATTGCATGCCTATAACCAGTAAGGCTAAGATGAATTCTTTCCAACAGTAGGTCTGGGGATGTAGCTCAATTGGTAGAGTGACTGTCCAGCACTCTCAAAGCCCTGAGTTTGATCCCCAACACAGCATACACCTGATAGGGTGGCTCATGCCTGTAAATCCTGCATTCAGGAAGTGGGGAGAGAGAGAGAGAGATCCTGAGTTCAAGGTCACTCTTGGCTATAGAGCCAGTTCAAGGCCAGACTAGGCTACATAAAAGACTAACTGGAAAAAATAAAAAAGAAAGGAAGAGAAGAAAAAGTGAGACAGGCCTCACTCTGTAGCCCTGGCTGTCCTGGAATTCATTATGTAGGCCAAGAGAACTCTGCCTCCCATGTGCTGGGATTAATGTGTACCACCAAGACAGGCAAATACTTCACTTGACTTGAGCCTTATAACAATTCCATGAGGAGGACCAACCAAGCAAACTATTCTCTGTTTGACAACGATAGAATTTGGCTATTCCAACTTGGATTAAGATGGGGTTTTTAAAAGGAATCTTCTTGCCTTAAATAAGTAGAATTCTTATTAAAATACATGAAATAATGGTTTTTCAAATCCTGGAGAATGAGTTGCAGGAAAATGTGGTGCCTGGATGAAAGGAAGTGTGGCCAACAATCACATGGCGGTTACCATAGGTCCTGCATAGACTTCAGAGAATGAAGGCTGTCTTGATATGCATATTTTCAAATTCATATTATTGATGCCCAAATGGTAACAAATGATTGTGGCTTTCCTCTGACAATTAGTGAACAGTAAGATTTGGACATACTATGATTATACAACTCTAACCAAAATAAAGATGCTACAAATAACATTTCTGACAGCAGTAACTTGAAACCTACTATCACTGACCACCCCTCAACGGATATGTTAGGGGGGGGATTCTTTTTATGTAAGACAAATACATTTACAACTGAAAAATATGCTCCTATATGCAGTTCAAAAAATATAGCTGCTTGGCGTAACCTCCTTCAAGGTTGCACTTACTGAATTTTAAATATTAGTTTGTATAGACACGGTGTATTTTACTTTCAAGGTTTGTATTTTGTTTAATTTTATGTTTAAATAGCAGCTCACCATTGACACAGCTCCTGAGGTCAGGGTAGGCATTCACTGACAGTCGCGCAGTACTGAATGTGCCAACGCGGAATGTGCCCAGACAACCTGCGGGAAAGAAAAGAGGCAACCATGTCACAGCAGCCTTGGTCTGAACTCACAGTAGAAATCACCCTAAAGCCGGAGTACTTCTGTTCTGAGGGCTTCACAAGAGTTAGTACTCAAGTGTCCATTTCCCCCTTTTTGTGTCAAAGTACAAGAAAACATCTCAGTTAAGCTGAAGATGCTCATGAGTTCTGCATAGCGCCCAGCTAAAAAGGTGGCCAAGAAAAGACGCACTGTCTTTTTATGGTTGACGGTTCAAGTGCACACTTTCCTCTTCCCTTGAGTAATAACATGCTGTCTAAAATATACTTTGGTGACCACTGAACAGTACGTGTTCTATAGAAATGGATTGATAGACATAAACAAAGCACATATTCACCATATTAGTAAAGCAACATTGATAAGGTAAGGAACAGAATTTATATGCATTTTTAAAAGATATTTATTTAATGTGTATGTGTGCACACACATGCTCCTATACTCACTCCTGAGTTTCTAGCCAATTCCCCTATCTCTGCCTCCCATCTCCCTATGGAGTGCTGGGATTGTAGACATGAACCAGCACATCTGGCTTTTTTTTACATGGGTTCCAGGCATTGCACTCAGGTCATCTTTCATCTGCTCAGCCATTTTACTGGCCCCTGTGAGGACTTAACAAAACAGGTCTGGCTGTTTTCTATTGAAGAACCACAGTTAGGTGACCAGGTGACAACAACGGACAAGTGTCTGAAATGTTCTTCATTTATCCACTCCGCTTGAGGTGAGGGATTACTGCTGTGTAGACCGAAATCAAAAGAAGGGGGACTTTGGGGCTTCACTTTTGGAGTTCAGTTTTTTCCTCTTCTTATATGATAGTATTTTGTGCTGGTACATATTTTTAGGGCTATTCATCAAAACACTCTGATACAATAATTGAATAATTTAGTTCCAGAAGGTTCCTTCAAAGACTTCTGAAATGTATTTCTTGTTAGTATTGATATAATCTGCTACAGCTAGGAGAAGCAAATACATGCTTTCACTATGTAAACAACCCACCGCAAAGTTTATCTCATTTGTATCATGGTTTATTTCGGTTAAATTTTGTAATATAGGATATTGAACACCTGCTATGCCAGCTCTGTTTTGGGGAGAAACTGAGAATAAAGTCTACTTACAAACATTTTCATCTTCTACTTTCATTTGAAAGGTTCTATTTGATATGTGTTCACCTTTTGGTACCCTGAGAGGCAATCTTTTCATGCCATAGTTTGTCTGTAAAGGCCCATTGCAGCCAGCTCTAAGCCACAGTCTTCCTATAACACTCAGTTGTTCTAAGTTTTCTTATAAAAATATATTTTTGCTAATTTTTTTGAGAATTTCATATATTATATTTTTAATATAATCATATCAGATTCACCTCCAACTCCTCCAAGATCCACTCCATCTCTCGGTCTCACCAACATCATGTCCTCTTGTTTTATTTTGTTGAATTGTAAATGAAAATATAATTCCATCATTTCTCCCTTTCCCTCTCCTCCCTCCAGCCCTCCTCTCTATCCTACTCCTTCTCGTTTCTTCTCAAAACTATGGCATAAATACACAAACACAACCTCCTCAATTGTAGGTTACTTATATGTATAGATTTCAGGGTTGACCACTTGGTATTGGATAACCCATCAGGGATTTCATCTCTGGAAAGGACTATTTCTCCTACTGTCAGCCTTCCTGGGTTGCCTTTAGTTCTCTGTCTACAGGTGCCCCACAAGATTGAACTCTTCGGTATTAGCATGTCTATTGATACCGTATTTCTTCAGGTCTTTTTCAAGGCAGCCATATTGCTAAGGTATCACGTATGAAATTTCCCTCACTTCAATTTGTTCTGCCCATATATTCCTCACTCTAGGGCCAGACCCTCCCTCTGCCAGGTGCCATCAACTGCCCATAGCTCCCAGCTAGGCATGGAGTCTCACGAACCCCTCCCACTCCATGCTAGAATGTTGACTGCCTTGGTCTTGGGCAGGCATCCACAGCTGCTCTGAACACATGAGGGCATCGGACCTGTCATGTGCAGATGATATTCCTTTGTTCTAGTACTCCCCTACCTCTGACTCTAGCAGTCTCCCCATTCTCTCTTTGGGCATGGACTTTGAACCTCAGAGAAGGGATGGGATTAAAAAAAAAATTCCCATTTGCTCCTGAGCACTCCACTGACAAGTATTCTCCGCACTTTGACCAGTTGTGTTTCTGCATTAATCACCATCCACTGCATAAAGACATTTCTGTGTCTAGGTCTGCGAGCTACAGGAAAGTACGGGTAGAGACATTTGAATTTACAGGGCAGTTTGATACTACTTTCATTTAGCAAAATAATAGTAAGGGCTGTGAGCTCCCCAAATGTCGATTCCTCCTGTAACAGGCACGTTTCCTCCTGTGAGGCAAGCACTCTCCCTCTTGAGAAAGACTTTCCGAAGACACATAGGAAGGCCAGAGCATGAGTGAGCAGAGCTTTCAACTTAGAAAATTCCAGCATCAAACGTTCATTTCTGTGGTTCCTTGGGCATCACAGAGACTGCTACCTTTGTATCTTTTTCCTGTTTGTCCTTTGGGTGGCAGCTCTGTGGTTTCTAGTTTCCCTCCTGCAGTTTGTGGCCTGCTTCAGTTTACTTTCTACACCTCACGCAGCTCTTGTTCTAAAAGAATATTTTGCTCCTTAGTGTTCGTGGATTCAGTTCTGGCTGCCAGTGCTGAGGTCTGCTCGGACTATTGAACATTTGGCTATTTCCTGTCTGAAAACTGACCCTGTTCCAAAATTCACCCACATTTCTATAAGTGGCCTCTCTTGCAATTATCAATAGCAATTCCAACTGCTTAGCCTTTCTTCCAGGAGGTTTTGACAACTGCTGTGTGTATAAAATCATTGACATCACCTGGGATGCCCAATTCTAGCTGTCTTACTCACAGTAACATAAGTCAATCTTTCAGTTCTGACTGCATATTTCTGACGAGAGACACATCGTTCTGTAGTGGAGCCGTCTGACCTTCCTTTATTTCACAGGATGGAACTTTTATTGGAAGGCTCTTGGGATTTGTTAGTAGCGATTTCATTTTGACTTATGGCAGGTTCTTCACGCCAAAGTGCTAAAGGAACCCGGAATACACTTCATTCTTTTTACTCCTGCTGTGCTGTCTTGATAGAATAAATTTCCAGGTTGATTCCTAAGTTTCTGCCACTATTCAATTTCTGTTTGTTGTGAGCTTTTCTTTTTCTTGAAGACGTCGGGTTTTTGTACTAAGCAGAATGCCTTGCAAAAAAGCACAAATGTGTATTATGCTTCGAACAAGAGTGCATATATGTAAGTATGTCGACAATGGTCTGGTGCCCGGGGGAGTCACTGTTGTCACTGGGCAGGTCTTCAGACCATCTAGATACTGAAACATTGGATGAAAAGGAATTCTCCCCTGAGATGTTACAGAAAGTACCTTAGATAATTTCTTTTTTATTCATTTTTATTTTTAAGACTTATTTTTTAAATGATGTGTATATGTGTGTATCTGTGCAGGGGGGATGTACAAGTATCTGTGAGAGATCATAGGTATCAGATTCCCCTAGAACCTGAACTGAACTCAAGTCCTCTGCAAGAGCAACATATGTTCTTAACCCCTGAGCTATCTCTTCAGCCCTCTCTCTATTCTCCCAAATAGTGCAGTTTGGCTTTGAACTCAAGATCCTCCTGCCTCAGCCTCCTGAATGCTCAGAAATTCCAGGTACGCATTACCACACCTGTCCTAGACCTAGACTCCATTTCTGATAAGATACCAAGAGAACCCATTCATCTGTTGTTCTGGTTTGTGGATCCAAAACATTTGCTTCACTGTCCACTTCATAAGAAACGAACTGCCGGGCGGTGGTGGCGCACGTCTTTAATCCCAGCACTGGGGAGGCAGAGCCAGGCGGATCTCTGTGAGATCGAGGCCAGCCTGGGCTACAGAGTGAGTTCCAGGAAAGGTGCAAAGCTACACAGAGAAACCCTGTCTCGAAAAACCAAAAGAAAAAAAAAGAAAGAAAGAAAGAAAAAGAAAAAACGGGCTGGGTTTTGTTCCCATTCTTGGTCAAGTCTTCCTTCACCTGGCACTTTTCTTCCTGACTCATTACCGGTAGAAGCTTCACAGCTAGCATTTTGTTGTAGTACATTTATCTCTCTGAAAAGTTAAAAAAAAAATCTACTATGCAGCTTGCAATAAGCAGCAGAGTCATGGAAAATAAGTTTATAAAAGCTTCTGTATGTGGATAAGAACATTAATCGAAAACAAAACAAGACAAAAAAAGAAAGAGAGACCTAAGATTATCAAGGAAATCTACTGTCACATAAATCTATGTTTTCAATTTGTAGCAAGGAAACTTTCGAAGCTGCAGACCACAGCCTGATAGAATCGGCATGTATAATTAAGTCAGTAAGAGTCAGTGTTTCCGGTTGCTTCAGGCAACCTCAAGCTCTTCTAGTGCTGCATAGAGACTAACACATTACTATTTGCATAATTCCTTAATATCACAAAATGGTTGACTGTAGCATGAATCTTAAAAGTTCGTGTATTAATAAAAACAAACCCGGAGCCAGGTATTGGGGTGAATGCTGGAAGATCAGAGAAGCAGAACAAGCCACAGCTAACCTCACCTCGCCAATTCCTCAGCTGATCCTGTTTCCTCAAACTGGAAGCTTCTGTGTCCTCATCCAAATGGATCTCAGCTGAACTGCTGCTCAAAAGCCTAAAAGCTTAACCAGGCTCTAGTTCCTCATCCTCACACCTTATATACCTTTCTGCTTCCTGCCATCACTTCCTGGGATTAAAGATGTGTGTCACCATGCCTGGCTGTTTCCAGTGTGGCTTTGAACTCACAGAGATCCAGATTGATCTCTGCCTCCTGAATGCTAGGATTAAAGGTGTGTGCTACCACTACCTAACCTCTATGTTTAATATAGTGGCTGTTGTGTTCTCTGACCCCCAGATAAGTTTATTGGGGGTGCACAATATATCAACCACAGTTGACTCCATTCCTTTTGTTCCTGACTACAAGTCTATAAAAGAAATGGCTTAAATGGCTCACAAACTACGAAATAACACATGATGTAATCGAGATAAAACAATTAAGGACTTTAATGTTATTAAGAGCTGTTTAATTCTCCAAACATATTTCCCAAATGACATAAAAGAAATGGCATATATTACTTTATTGCTCAAATAGTCAACAATTAGTTACCCAAATTATTAGTTTAAATAATAGCCATTTGGGACTGTTGTTTTGAGTCAAATATCTGGGAAGCAATTGATTCACCTAACTAAAGTTTTCTGTGGCATGTGGAGTCAGCCAGAGGGTCTGATTAAAGTAAAAAGCCATTCCAAGATAGGCTTTCACTCTGACATGACAGCTCATGATATCTGGTACCCCACCTCTACTGGCAGACAGAGTGTCCTATGTCAGGGTCTCTTCACATGAGTGAGCTTCTTTCACTATGCTGGTCTGAAAGTGGACCTTATTCCATAGCAGTTAACATCCAAGGAGAGAGGCGCTGCAGTCCCTTTAAGAGGTATGATACCATTGCTTCCATATATTATGATGAAAGCAATTCTAGAATCTACCCAAGGAGGTGTGGGTGGTGAAGACAGAATCTACCTCCTGATAAGGGAGTGGGAAAATGACACATCAGAGAGCATGAGGAGCAGGAGAGACTTCTGTGCCACCTTTGGAAAATGCAATCTATCAAAGACAGATGGAAAGGCTCCTTTGAAGTCACTCCATGTTTTTAGTTTGTTACTCTTGTGAACTGCAAACCTCTTCAAAGCATGAATTTTGCTTTTATCAGTTCTCTTTGCTGTTTTCCATTTCACCTACTTTCATTCATGTTTTTATTTCTTGTTATTTGTGGCTTACTCTGTTGTACTTCTTGTTTTCTGCACTGGAGCCCTTGGGCCTCCTTCAAGCCTTATGGATTGTCTTCTCACCTGAGCACTTAGTTACTGCAGTAACTTGTCTCTCACCAGGTGACACCAGACTTCAGTCTACTTCTTGTTGTTTCAAAATTTTATTATCATTAGTATCTAGACTCCTAATGTTTCTCTAGAGATGATGTGAAAAAAATGGAGTAAGAAGTTTGGATTAATTCATCAGCTTGGCAGGACCTGCAGACTAAAGCATGGATTTTCTTTTTTCCTTATTAAGAAATTTTCTGCTCACTCTACAAACCACCCACAGATCCCCTCCTCTTCCTTCCTCCCACCCTCCAGCCCTCCCTCCCAAACCACTCCACATCCCCTAAATCAAGGTCTCCCATGGGGAATCAGCAGAGCCCAGCACACTGAGCTGAGGCAGGTCCAAGCCCCTTCCCACTGTACCAAGGCTGCACAAGGCGTCACACCACAGGCACCGGGCGTGTATTTTATTATCTGTCTGTCTGTCTGTCTGTCTGCCTGCCTATCTATCTATCTATCTATCTATCTATCTATCTATCTATCTATCTATCTATCTATCTATCGTGTGTGCGCGCGTGCGTGTGTCTGTGTGTGCATGTGTGTGTTTAGGAGTTATACCCAAGGTCTTGTGTATGTCTGGGAAGAACTCTACCAATGAGATACATCTCCAACCCTAAAATAATGATTTCTAATATTTACATTTAGGTCAAAGTTTACCATTCTGCAGAAAACTTTTTCTCCATGAACAAAGTCATCTAATTTTCCAGGTGACATTTTCCATTGTCTATGTAGATGGTAAACTTATTTATCCTATTTCCTCAGGGAAAAAAAAAAAGAGTTTGAATTATGTTATTCGGGTGTATAGCTCAGTGGCAGAGTACTACCTAGCACATGCAAGGCCTGAGTTCAATCTCCAGCAGTTCAAAATAAATTTATTTCAAAAAAAGTTTTTAAGTTTGATTTTATAAGTTTACATATAAACATGTTTGTATAATAAAACTACATTTTAATGAATTTGTTGAAAACATTATGTTTTTTATTTCTTGAAGCAAACTAATTACATCAATTATTTCCATGTATGCAATAAATATCAGTGAACCCAGGGTATTTCTACTCCAAATTGAATGTTGTAAGGGCAGCAGATGGCACAGGTAACTGGATAAAGTACTTCAATTTTAACTCTAATTTGCTGAATAACCTTCTGTCCTTATAAGAAAAGCCCAGCATAAGTTATGGATGGTTAAACTACTACTATCTTTATTGTGAACAGAATTATACAGTGTATTTTTTTCTAAATAGAACCATTGCCCCTATGCCCATCCAGTAACTAAATGTGTAACTTTGGAAAGGGATTTTCTTTTTCTTTACCAACAGTGGAACTCACTACTTATACATACAATACTACATATAAAATTTCAATCAAAAGCATTTTTGTTCCATCTGATGATTTAAATAATAACACCTTATATTAGAAGAAAAATGGGCAATAAATCTATTATTAATCTCCTTAAAATTCAAGAGCTCTGAAACTAAAAAATATAGTGATATTCTGCACATAGAAAATAGAAACCCCTTAAAATAGTTTTTTAAAAAAACACACAAAACCAATAACAACACCACAAAAAAGAAAAAGAAAAAAAGAAAAGCAAGAACATAGAATCCAATGAGTTGTGTAGCCAGCTAACGTTTACTCTGAAGCTGGAGCCCACATCTCGGATTCTGAGTTTTGTTTTGTACTTTAGTCTTCTATCATGCTGCCAAGGAAGCTAGGGCAACAGAAGAGAAAGATGGATGGATCCAGAAAAGAAAAAAAATTAGAAAAGAAAAAAAAAGAGAAAAGTTGTTATTTAAGGAACCTCTCCCAAACACATAGTTCTACATTAAAACATTATTTATCCTTATTCAAATATACTCTGATCAAAGATTTTAGACTATTGCTCCTGCAAAAACACTACATCATTACATGGCCCTAAGAAACAAGGTTAAGATAACCTTACAGTTTTAGTAGCTAAGTAATGTCTCATTTTATAATAAAAATATTTTATTTTTATTCTCCAAATATGAGAGGCTGGAATAGCTTGATGACCTATCCTTTTTCAATAACTTCAGTAATGTAAATCCTTGGCTTTTGTTTTAGAAAGTAGTGACTCATTATGTATACAAAAATAGAGATCCTTTCATGGATGAATGCTTTTCCATTCTCTACCATTTAAAATGTAAAAGCAAAGGGTTTTTCAAAACCTTGTTGCAATTCATATATGCAGGCGCAAGTAACACCACCTTCCAATTACTGTTCATGGTGTGCTCTTGCAAGAAAATATTCAACATTAGTGTTAATAGCTAGAGAAGCAAAGAAAGGACTTGGCCTTACCACCCTGAATGCATCCCATCTCATCTCATCATGGAAGTTAAGAGGGATCCAGCCTGGTTAAAACGTGGAAGAAAGAAAGGAAGAGAAAGAAGCAAGCAGAAACTGCACATTACAAGAGAAAAATGAAGAGAACAAAAACGAAATACATTTTAATAAGAGCTTTGGAAACATGCTGAAAACCCATTTATAGAGATGATAAATGAGCTCATAGAGCTTGGGGAGCTAAGTTCTTCCTGTGCTCCAGACGAGATACTGTAGAACTGGTTGATGTCTTACAGTTGGTAACACAATGTACTAGAGTGTTGTATAATATAGTCAAGCACCCAAGCTCAGCAAGTGCTATAAATATGGGATCCTAACCATCATGTACACTAAGAACTGTGGAAGAGCAATTGAGGACCTGTTTCTAAAACAAGATCTTGTACCCAATGGTCTTTGATTTTTAACCTACTAATTGTCCTGAAAGATAAATATAAATCCATAACATTATTTCAATATAAGATTTCCAAAGGTGTAAATATAAATATTCTTCTTCTCAAAATGTTCCTGGAATTTCTCCGAGTACACAGAGAGCAATGTGTGTGTGTGTGTGTGTGTGTGTGTGTGTGTAAATAAATAAACAAACTCTTTAACTACACTCTAATTTGAGGATAAATGAGTATAATGACTTCAGCATTTATAAGACTATAGTAATAATAACATCAGAGTTCATTTCTATATTTTTCCAAAGATTTGCTTTTTATTCCTAGTTGGTTAGAGGTAAGAATGGAATGAAAACAAGCATAGATAAGGAGTACTCAGCAAGAAAGGAGGAAAAAAGCATCTGTTGCAAACATGGATAATCACCTAAGAAACAGATGCACAAATTAGACCCCAGTGTGACCATTTGGAAACAGAAATGACACTCCCAAACAATATTAATACCAAACATCTCTACATTTTCTTTAAGAAAACAAACTTTGTTACTTTGAAGTAGTATTATTTGAAGTCATTTGTCTCAGTCATGGTTTCTATTGCTGTAAAGAGACACCATGATCACTGTAACTCTTATAAACGACAACATTTAATTGTGGTGGCTTGCTTAAAGTTTCAGAGGTTCAGTCCATTGTCATCATGGCAGAACTTGAGTGTACATGTACTACATTATTGGCAGCCCAGAATCCATAACAGCATGACTATTGCTGGGATACTAATGGGAGTGATGAGATGATGTAACAAAGAGGGGAGCTATGAATGACTTCTACAAATGGCTGGGTGACAACTGTGTACTATTTGATGAGCTTAGATATCTTTTATTTCTTGAAAGATAGCCCATGAATACATATTTGTGCATAATGTCTGAGTGCCTGAATATAATTGGCCTCAGCCTAAAGACACTTTAGAAGAAAGACATGGAAATCTGAAAGTTAAAGTGCAACATAATAAAAAGCCATTCTAAATTAGTGTACATGACTTTAAATACAAGAGCATCCTACCTCTTACATCTTCTCAAGGATGATAAAAGAGTATTGGATGGGTTTGGGGCAGAGAGAAGTTTGAACATATCTAAATTCCCTTCAATTTTCAAGATTTTATATTACAGATACTTAAAACTTACCCAAATATCTTGGATAAAAATAATCCTAGAAAGAAAATTAAAAAAAAAAGATATATTAGCAAACTCAAATTTCATTACAGAGTTAAAAATTAATTTTCTAGTTAATTATAGACCAATCTCCCTCATGAACATTGATGCAAAAATACTCAATAAAATATTGGCAAACCAACTCCAAGAACACATCAAAAAAATTATCCACTATGATAAAGTAGGCTTCACCCCATAGATGCAAGGATGGTTTAACATACGAAAATCTGTAGTTTTTATATTATATTAATGTGAAAATAAACTACATGTTATGTGTTTTCACAATTCTAATTTTCCTATATGAAAATACTTCAAGAATATAGATAGATAGATAGCCAATAATTATGTATATATGTATGTATGTATGTATAGTGGTCAATTATTGGCTATCTATCTATTCTTATAATACTACTTAACAATTAAATAACATCTTTAAAGCTTCTAATTTGAGCTTGTTGTACTTAAGATGGTAAATATAACAATATATGCCCTCTTTTATAATCCCTTAGTTTTTTTCATGGTGATTAAACATCAATTTAATACACTTTTTTTTTTAATAGGGTCTCTCTACATAGCTCTAGCTACCTTGGAACTCACTATGTAGATCAGGTCCACCTCAAACTCAGAGACCCACCTTCCTCTGCATCTGAGTGATGGGATTAAAGGTGTGCACCACCACATCCAGCCTTCATTTGACACATCTGATGTCATGATGATTCTCTACAATGGAGTCAACAATGAAATAATTTGAAGGGAACTGAATACTTACCTGGTGCATGCAATGCACATGTAATAAAACACCTTCCTTATATATTGGTGGGTACCAAAATAATAATTGCCACATGGATGAAGGAATGTATTTTATGAAGGGGGTAATTTTTATGAAATTCTGACAGTAAACTCATAATGTAGCTAATATTTAGCATAAATAACACAAGTATATTTCATACAGAAACAAAATTTCTGCACAAAAAAATTATTCACAGTTCTGGCTCAGTCAGAGGTGAGCCTGGCTTTTTCCAACTTGAAGTCCTCACTCTTTCATCCTATCACATATAAACTTGTCCAGCAGGTTTGTACTGACTTATGAGAAAGGAGTCTGACACTGCATCATTCAGAACAGTGTTGTTTATGGCAGAAACGAGGGCAAGACAATAAAGAGCAACAGATGGGGTTCAAAGAGCGGTGAAATGGTGATGACATGAATATCAGCGACAGTGAAGAGGTAAACAATGGGGTTAACTCCGGGAATAATGGACTAAGGACATACTTGAGGGAGATGGACAGGGAGCGGCTGGGATCTGTCAACAAAACCAATGATAGTGAAAGTGAAGAAACATGTCTGTATTTTCCTTCGCCACCTTCTTCCCCCTTCCCTCCTGTGTTCTATCTTCCCTCCCTATTACCCTTTCAAGGCTGACCTCTAAGAACATATCTACAGTGCAGAAATAGACACTCAAGCATTTATGGATGATATTAACTGTGTGGCATGAGTACTCAAAGCAATCTATCAAAAACACTGAGTAGATGAGGTGGACAGGCAAAATAAAAATGGAAGACTTGATCACTATTAGAGGGAGGTGGTATGTTGAGGTTTATGATATTGTTCTTTCTACTTTTTTAAAATTTCCATTAAGGTAAGGAATATATGAATTTATCTAATACATACCATATTCTTGCATATTATGGAAGTTTGTATGTATATTCCTTTTAAGTATGGAAATTTAAAACATGGAATATATATATATATGTAAAATCCTATACAATAAGTGTACTATATTGTGTAGGATAGAAAATTTTGTATCATTAATGTCTGTGTTGGCTAATTTTATGTCACCTTGACACAAGCTAGAATCATCTGAGGGGAGGGAACCTCAATTGAGAAAATGCCTCCATAAAATAGTGTTGTAGGTAGACCTGTAGGGAGTTTTCTTAATTAGTGATTGATGGGGGAGGGCCCAGCAGATTTTAGGTGATGGTACCCTTGGTATGGTGGCTGTGGGTTCCATAAGAAAGCAAGCTGAGCAAGCCATGAGGAGCAGGCCAATAATCAGCACTCCTCCATAGCCTCTGCAGCAGCTCCTGCCTCCAGGTTCCCGCCTGGTTTGAGCTCCTACTTCAGCTTCCCTCAATGGACTGTAATTCAGGATAATAAGCCAAATAAATAAACCCTTCCCTCCCTAAGTTGCTTTTTTTTTTTTAAATCAAGGTATTTTAACACATTTCTGTCCCAATTCTGGACAGATTAAAAATTAATTGTTGTGTATTTGGGGAAATTTCTCCTTTGAACCTATCAGAACATGTAGGGTTAAAAAGAGGGGCAAACCCAGCCACAGAGAACACAAGTAGCTACAGTTTGGGACAAATTTTCTAACTTAGCTGTTGTCATGGTGCTGGGAGCTGTGACAGAGGCATGGGAGGAGCTTGATCTACGGCTTCTCCCTCTTTTACTCCAGATTGCATAAGTCAGCTAAGGTAAAATATGTGAGGAAACCCTGAAGGGTGTGACAGTTAGACTCACAACGTCATGTTTACACCACTTCTTGAAGATGTTAATGCTACTCCTGCTAGCCACAGGCATGCTATAGATCACCCTCTCCTAAATCAATAAGTCCCATGTTGCTGTCTTTATGGTTATATTTGAAGGGTGGGCAACTTGGAAATTTTTATACACTAAAGATTATTGCTGATTATCAGTGGCCTCAGGAAACTTTATGAAGGTTACAGAATAACATACACTCTGCATACATAACACTGTAATAAGTGATCTCGGGTAGGTGGCCCGATTTCTAGAGCTTCTTAATGATAAACGGCAAGGTTGTGCATGGTGGTGTATACCAGCCTATAATCACAGTACTTGGGAGGCTGAAGAAGAGGCAGGAGGATAGTGAGTTCCATCGTACTTCGAGCTACAGAGTAAGAGACTCTCTCAAATACAATCAAACAATCAACCAAAACAAAATATATAAAAAGCACAGTCACTTAACACTTCACACGCATCCGCTCTTGAACCCACAATGCTACCAAATTTTGATCAGGATAATAAAATAGTTACAAATCAAAAAGTCAATACTAGTTGTTGATAATGAGACTTAAGGGAAATCCTAGTTTGGCCAGAGCACCTGTCCTTGGCAGTCTGCCTGAAATGACAGTGGTAACACAAATGATCTGCAAAAGCATCAGCTTTCAAATGCAACCAAGGAAACTCAAGCTGGCAACGTTCCTACTGTAAATGTGTATCTAAGTGTGCACTTGACAGTTTCCAGGAATTCTTACCGTTTCTGGATTGTTTTCAAAGACCTCCCTGGCTTCCTCTTTATTGCAGAGTTCTTCAATGCATTCTCTTTCTAGATTGCCCTTTTTAGTTTCTTCAAGCAAGGCATTTGCACGGCGCTTCCTCACCAGGATTTGTGAAGCATGTTCTTTTGACAAAACTGTAGAAAACGTAAACTTACATAAATAAAAGTTTTCATTTTTCCTCTAATATATATAATCTTACTAAACAATAAACACTGAAATAATTTTCTGCATGACATTTAAAATTGATATAATTTTAAAATACATAGATCTGTAAACCCTTTGGTTAAGAATTCCACCAGCAAACTCGGTGCACACCTATTTATGCAGCTAGCTACAGCTGTTTTATGTGAGCTACACTAATTATCCAGCTCATGCTTGAGGCCCAACATGCTAGATAGTATTCAGTGTGTTTTTTTCTTAACTATAGCTACACCATGATAAAATGAGGTGCCCAAAACCAGAGATACTTTTAAAGCAGGAGTAACCAATGTTCTCAATTTTAATGTAAAACTTTTGGAATTTCTATAGACATAGAGAAATCCAGATGTGAAGTCCAATTAGCCATGTGAGAGCTAACAGCTAAGTTTGGGGGAAACTACTAAAGTGTATGGAATAGAAAATAGCAACCAGAGTTTTAAAGTCATTTTTGAAAATTAAAAAAGCCAGTAATAAAACGATACATTTGCAAGGTCTTATACAAAATCACTGAATACAAACAGTACAAAGAAAATAATATAAATATTTTTATAAGAACAAAAATTAGAAACACTACAGATATATGAGGAGGGATAGCTTAAAAAATAATAAGCTGTAATACCTGTACTGAGGAATATCATGGAACTTTTAAAAGAAAACACGCAGGTAAATACCTCCAACATAAAAGTTCAAATGCAAATTTTAGAATGCTATTCCCTCAGTATAAACTTTTATATAGACACACACACACACACACACACACAAGTTATGTGAACAAACATATGTAAAAGAATTTGAAAATATTCTTAAACTGCCAGTTGTAGCTGGAAGATTTCCTGTGTCCCGGCCGGCCAGCAGTCAGGACAAATCTCTCCTACTCGCATCCCCAAGTAAACACACAGAGACTTATAATAATTAAAATTGGCCATTAGCTCAGGCTTTCCACTGACTAGCTCGTACATTTAAACTCAGCCCATTTCTGTTAATCTATATGTTGCCACGTATTCCGTGGCTTTCCCTGTGTGTCACTACATGCTGTTCCCTGGTATTTCCCCTACCTTCTTCCAGCCTCTCCCTTTGAATTTCCCACCTGCCTCTAAGCTGCCTTGCCATAGGCCAAACGGCTTTATTTATCAACCAATCAGAGAAACACATATTCACAGCATACAGAAAGACGATCCCCCATCAGCCAATAGCAATTATATTTGAAGAAAATAATGAAAAAATGTGAACTTTTATATAATATTTGTATGTTGGATGGAGTATAGTTTTTAATGAAAAAATTTAAAAGCATAAAGTCTTTAAATATTTTTTAGATTTTATGCATAAATAATCCTTTTTACTATAAAGAGGAGTAAGTCTATAAACAGATAAGTTTATTTCATGTCCATCTCTCATCACTTATAACAAACAATAGATACTCAAAATATTGACAAAAGAAGGGGGTAAAAGGAAAAGGACTGATCAATAAGCAATTTACCTGAACAACCGAAACTCAGAAGTGAGCTATGTTAAGGGAAAAGCAGGATGCATGTGATCTGACTAGGGGAGGGGGAAAACAGGGGCACTTCTTATTAGGCATGGGGGAGACAAATACAGAGGGAGAAATAACAGTAAGGATATCTGAAAAGGTCATAAGTAATCATAACTACTTAAAAGCTATATTACATAAAACTATATTGCATATAAAACTATGACATTCATGTATTTAATCATATACAGTTTAAATGAAATTTACTCATCTTGGCTGCCAATGTTCCTTCTAATAGCCAAAGACCAACTAACAAAAAACAAACAAACAACAACAAAAACAAAAACAGCATCAGGTATGAGAAAGCTCTCCATTGAATTATTGGTCAGGGTTGTCCAAGAAACTCCCATAACATTACAGGTTATTGGTATGACCCTTGTTTGGTCCCCAGAGATGGAAGTTAAGTCCCCATTGCTGAAGACACCTTGCAATTTAGACACAGGGCCCAGAGACTCCTGAACTGGAACTGATATGAATTCTTCCTCTTGGAGGATGAGCTTTTAGGAAACAGAAGGCGCCATGCAAGCTTCCAAAGAAGGGAAGCAAGCAACAGTCCTACCCCGCCATGATGACTATGCGACACAACAGCAACTACCATGGTAGGATAGCCCGAAGAGTAGAAGAGTGTGACACACAGACCTTAGCGGTAACCAACAGCTCTTTAATTGGACTTAAGGCTTGTCCACAAGAAAGAAACAAAGCCTGGTACTGGAAACCTAGCCAACTATCCAGTGCTAGCAAAGTCATGGATCTTGGAAGAGACGATAACCACCACTTTACTAATCAGCATAATCCCTAACTTCATTCTAAATATTTGTCCTTATACCCACAGACAGTCTTCATCCCTCATCAAAGAAAGTGGTTGTTGCAACACATAGAGCCCATTACAGAAAACCACAAACAATCAAAATGCAGACATGTGGAGCCTAGGTCCAATGGATACACCCACAAAACAACTTCAGGATCTAAGGATCAGGCAACATTGTGAAAAGGTGTGCAAAGATTGTAACAGCCAGAGGATCAAGGAGTTAGCTGTGAGACTGTGTCACCTAGCAATGTCAAAAGTTACATCTATAAAATCTCATTAATATGGCTACCTAAACATAAGCTGAACAAGGACCTCATCAGACATGCCAAAGTGGACAGGGGAAATATTGGAGGGTCTAGAGGGAGGGGCCCAGGGTAAATGATGTTATTACATTATATCTCACAAAAAGGAAGTAATGAAAATAAGTGCAATAAGTAATGCTGCTTTAGGTCTCTTATTTTCCAATACAAAAATGTAAATGCAATGGCTAAGACAACAGTTTGGGTTGTATTTGTAACTCTTGTGTCTTTCCATTTCATCACCACTCTTTAAAAGACAAAGATTCAAACAAAGCTTTGTGTGCATAAAGGATAACGATGAGTGTGCTACCTGATAAATGGTAGCACTGTCAATAATTTGTATCCTACATGAGCAGCTACTTGTAATAAATATAACAAAACAATATGGAATTCCTGAACTTCAAAGCAAATATATAATTCTGAGGAACACAGTACTATTTTTACAGAACAATGAAAATGTTGGCTCAATAACAACAACAACAACAAAAATCAAGGTTCAATACTTTAAAAGACATACTATTCACTTCCCAGCAATTCTTCCATCAAGAATACTAAGCTTATGAACCACGCCGCAAGATGACTCAGTGGGTAAGAGCACTGTATACGTAGGTCTGATCTGATTTGACCTGACTTTGACCACAAGAATCTACATAAAGGTAGAAGGAAAGAAGCAACTCCACAAAGCTTGTACTCTGGCCTCCATATGTGTACCATGGCATGCTCACATAAACACACACACACACACACACACACACACACACACACACACACACACATCATAAACACTCACATATACACACAATCATAATATTTTTTTAAAAAAGAACACTAATCTCGGGCTCAGGAAATATCACAGAAGATGGGGGCAAAAATAGTCTAAGAGTCTAACCTTGGGGAGAAGGGCTGTAAAATGCTGTCTTAGGAGCATGACATGACCATGCCACTCATGAATTTACAGCAAAAGGAGTTGCCAATGGACAACCTTGTTCTATGTGACAATCCAAGGCGAACAACTGACAATTTGAGCTGTGCCCACTTTCAAAAAAAATCACAACTGGGCTTGTGAACTGTAGAGGGGCTTGGGGAATTTCCATACCCCCTCTTGCAATTCTGTAATTCTGCCCAAATTGCACTTGGTCTTGGGGAAGAGCTAGAGTATAAAACTGGGAGAAGGGGTGAGCCTCCACCTATGAGGCTACAGGAAAGCTAGTAAAGACTTTCTGGTGCAGCCTTTGTGGGGAGGTGGTGACATTCACAGTACTGTGGGTACTCTGCTCTTAGTGAGGCTGATACATTTATTGGTTCCCCCAATGAACTTTGGTGGAATCATGCCTCTGTTTGTCCTTAGAATTTTAAGAGGAAGAGGGATAGACATTGTTTAAGCCTGCCAGGAATAAGGAATTTTTGCAATAGATCTACATAGGACTGAGCCCTTAGATATTCAGCAATAGATGCAGATGGAGCTCACTGAACCACCCTGACCAGGGGAGCTTTGGGTAGCCACGAAGAAGAAGAAGTCATTGTTTTCAATGCTGAGGGTACTCATGATGCTTGAGTACAAAGCTCCTCATCCATGTTCACATGAGCAGCCCTAGTTAAACCCAGTGAATGACAAAGAGAAGTAAAAAAAGACATGAAAGTGGAATGGAGACGTGCTGGGAGAAAGGAGAGAGGCTGTTTGTGGAAGTGAGAGGAAGTTAAGAGAAGATGGGGGGTGAGTGTAACCAACATGTATTATATATGAAACTATGGAAGAATAAATTAATTTAAAAATACTAAATTAAGCAATGAAGATTTTGATATTAATAATTATAGAAGTACATAGTTGAAGTATTTTCCCAGAAACTTCCAAGTCTTTCCATCCCAAACCTACTCAACAGTCAGGAGCAGCTGACAGGTGAAGGAGCATCCAACTTCTCGAAAGGCTCACATAAAGCTCTTTCAGTCTAGCAAAGATAACTGTCAATTCCTTCTTCTAAAAACTTGCTTCTCTTTTAGGTTTGCCTTCTGTTCCTTTCCCTGAGTCCTTTTTATTGGGCATCCTAAGAATGAAAAACTGCTCATGAAAGAATGTGTATGAGAGAAGACTCTTGGCAGTGTTCATATCTCTGTCTGTGATCCAGTGTTGGATGGAAATGCCTTTCACTAGAAAAACAGAACAGCCACTTGACACTGCAACATTGTACTTCTCATGGCTTGAGTAGTTGAAATGCATGTTTTCCTTGAAGCTTATGAAAAACAAAACTGCATTAGCACACGCTAGTCTTGAGTCAACAATGATGACTGGATGTGAAAATTTTCATTAACAATGATTAGATTTCAACTATAAATATTTTCATTTCTTTTCATAAATATTTCATGAGAGTTCTATTTGGCAGTGTGGAGTATGTTTTGAAAATGTGGCTTTTGCAGGAATTAAGAAAAATCCAAAGATAGACATTCTTAAGTAGGCTTTTCATCCCTTTAAATTATTACCAAATTTCAGGAAAGCTCTCACAGCTTTCATAATGTAATGTTGTGTTTATATGTATCTTATGTTTTAATCTTGTCAGAGACAGTATTCTCTTTGAATGAAGGGTGTTGTACTTGTTTTTCTCTAAGTTTTACATCTTATTTAATATTTTGGTTTTTGTTGCTGAAAAGCATTTCTTCTCATATAACTGTACTAATGATAAGACAATTGTAAAAGAACTATTCTGGAAATGTAAGCCATATGTTAGGGCTTCAAAAAACTAAACCATAAAAAAGTTGATGATAAACGTTTTTCAAGGATTAGAGATCACAAGATAGGTTTGAGTTAGGATTTGAATCTGGGATGTGAGGAAGAAATGCAAAGAAGAAATAATTATAGGTGATATATGCAAAGGTGATGGCCAATTATTTTAACAGAGGAGTGAAGCTGGCTCTTTTTTTTTTTTTTTTTTAAATAGATGAGCCATTGGTGTCATTTAAAATGTGACCACTGACCTTTACTCTGGAACAATTCAGTGAGTGAATGAGCAGAGAAACAATGTCTGGACTGTTTATCTACAGCAGAAGTGAAGTGGCCATCTCCCGACTCCAAGATTTAATTACTACTTTAGTTTCCAGCCCCTATTCTAGAGGGAAACAGAATAAATCACTGTCGTTGTCTTCTCTAGATGGGAGCCTTTGATTTCACCAGGGAGAGATGAAGCAGTACAAGGTTAGTTATCTACTCCCAAATGGCAAACTTGTCACCCAGGAAAAAAAAGGGGGGGATAAAACAAAGCAACACCAAAAATATTATTTTGTCCATGTCTTTAGTTGAGAGACAAATGAAGATACTTTAGTTGAAGAGATTTGAAGTTCTTAAGGTCTGACAGAAAGTTTCTCTAAGCCTTGCTGTTCTCCCAACTGCTATGCTATGACTCTGTGAAGTTACAGCAGGAGCCCCTTGGATGGCCCCAGTAGATAGCTGCACAGTCGGCTCCCCCGGCACTCTGATTTCCTGCCCACTGGGAACACCAAAACACGACCGAATTTGACGTCATGTACCAAGGAGTGAACGCAAGAAAAATATTTTGTCTTTGTTCTCTTTGGCCTATTTTATTAAAATGCCATTAGTACTATTAGTTCACTGGCCTGTGTCTGTGCTTCTGTCTGGACAAATAAAGGGCTGACTGTTTGGGGACATCAAAGTCAACACTGAAGAGCTGGCCTCATTCCGTAACGTTCCGCTCCTTGCAGCCTCCCACAGATCTCTGAAATCAACAAGTATGAAGTGTGCTTAGAGGCTTGCAGGGGCCTGGGGTACTGCTCAGAGATGGAGCACGCACTTCACAGTGCTAAATCCTCCTGGGTCCTTTCTCCAGATCAGCTAATTAAAGAGAACTTCGACTTAATGTGCAATTTATGAGCTCTGGATTTGATCAGAATACATACACAAAAAGAGAGTATAAAAAAAAAAAAAGAACTACAGTATTCAGTGGATTCCCCCTCAACATATTATTGAACTTTCAAAGTACACACATGCAAGTAAGGTTTTGGAATACTGACTGATCATCCACTAGATGTTTACAATTCAATATCATTTCTATCAGCCTCTCAGAATTCCCTGTGGAATGGTCAAAGGCTAATATAAGTAACATAGAATCAAATGACAACTTACTAGGGAAATAAGGGAAAAAAAAGGATTTTGATGAAGATTCAGAAAGGAAATCCAGTGCAGGCCTATCCCCTTAACACTTGGAAATAGAGGCAGGATCACAAGTTTGGGCCAGCCTCAGCTATATATTGATATCCTATCTCGAATAAAATAAAATGAAGAAAAAAAATACCAACAAAACTGGCTTGATTTGGAAAAACAGATAATTCACAGAACTTTAAAAAAAGAGCTTCGGAAGGTAGTGAACATCATTAAAATGATTCAAGGTAATACATTCATGGGGGGGGTCAAATTTACAACCAAATAAAAATTTAAAAACTACAATGAAATTATCAAAACAGAAAATTGCTAAAAAAAAAATTAAAAACATTTTCTGAAACCTAAAATAAAATTTCAAAGCCAGAATATTCAGAGATCAAAATCATAAAGGATTCATTCTGTAGACTTCCAAGAAGACAGGATACAGGATAGAGGGAAGGAAGCCATCATATAAATACAAAAGAGGCACTGGGTTGTAGTTCAGGTGCAGTGCTAATAATATGATATGATATAATATAATATGATATGATGTGATATAATATAATATAATAAAATATAATATAGAGACATCTCCAGAACTGATGAGAAACACTATACTTCATATAAAGACAGCAACTAGATAAAAGATAGTAAGCTAAAGACATAATATGATAATCTAATCAAGACATAATAAGAATAAGCATTAAATCTGGGCATGGTGATAAATGCTTCCCAACCACTCGAGAGGTTGAGGCAGGGGAATCATGGATTTGAGGTCAACCTGGACAACATAGTAAAACTTTCTTTCCTCAGAAAAGAAACTATAACCATCAAATTATTTAAATGACTTTTCAAAATAACAAAGCAGTTGGGTTCTGTCTGTCCTCTTTCAGACAAGGGCCCTGCAGATAAGCATATCCTCAGCTTTGTGTCTACATATTTTAGCACAATGTGGTGGCACATGCCTTTAATCCCAACACCCAGATGGCACAAGCAGACTGATCTTTGAGTTTGAAGCCAGTCTGGTCTACAGAGTGAGTTCTGGGACAGGCAGGACTACACAAAGAAACCCGGTCTCAGGGAAGGAAGAAAAGAAGAAGAAGAAGGAGGAGGAGGAGGAGGAGGAGGAGGAGGAGGAGGAGGAGGAGGAGGAGGAGGAGGAGAAGGAGAAGGAGAAGAAGAGAAGAGGAAGAAGAGGAAGAAGAAGAATTGTATAAGCAAAAACAAATTGTCCTGGTAATAACATGAATGATTATCAGGGACATCCAAAGAAGACTGAAAATCAATTAGTGTTGAGGAGAATATTCTAAAAGTTCTAGACAGAAAATAATTCTTTTAAAAAAAATCCTAAATGATATGTCTTCTAAATCCCTCCTCTCAAGGCTCATGGATCTATGAGAAATTGTAGGTGAAAAGTTTGTAAGAGCCAGAGGTAATGGATGACTCCAAAGAAACCGTGTCTTCCAGACACGACTGGACTGAGGTACATAAACTCACAGACACTGTGGCAGCATGCTCAGTATCTGCACTGACTCAAGCCCGAGAAGGTCCCAGCACTGAGATACAGGGAAGTAGACAAGAGGGTCCCATCCCTAAGGAGCTATCTGCAGTTGATACCAGCCGGCAAAAGGAGCGTCAGTTTCCTCCAATGGAGTGTCACCAAGTATATCAAACACACTCGAGGGCAGGCCTTGTGCCCAGAAGTAGAAGTCCAACAATAAGCCGGGCAGTGGTGGCGCACGCCTTTAATCCCAGCACTCAGGAGGCAGAGGCAGGCGGATCTTTGTGAGTTCAAGGCCAGCCTGGTCTACAAAGCGAGTTCCAGGAAAGGCACAAAACTACACAGAGAAACCCTGTCTTGAAAAAGCAAAAAAAAAAAAAAAAAAAAGTCGAACAATAATTAATTCCATGGGTTTTTGGTTTGTCTGGTGTGTGTGTGTGTGTGTGTGTGTGTGTGTGTGTGTGTGTGTGTGTTTGGACACTTTTTGCTTTATTGGTCTTTTGCTTATTTGTTCTGATTTTCATTTTTGTGAGTTTTTGAGAGAGAAAGTTGAGTGAGTAGGGATGTTTTTAGTTCTGGGAGGAGTTCGTGGAAGAGCAAACAATCAAACTGCATGAAACTTTTTTTCAAATAAAATATAGAAAAAACTCAGCACCTTTTTCTAACACAAATAAAAATCAGACCCAAAATATGAGTGGAGTGGCAACATAATGTCAGCAGAAATATTAGTATTAAATAATAACTTAAGCAACACATGTTGGAGGTCATTACTGAAAAAACATGGTAGAGTTGGAGATATGACTTGGTGGTAGAGTATTCGCTGAGCACTCATGTGACCCTTAGTTTGATCCAGAGCAACACACAACACACAAATACACACATACACATACAGACTACACACACACACACACACACACACACACACACACACAGATACTGACACCATAAAACATTACAAGATATAAATATGTCATGTAATAATTCTTAATATGTCATATAATAATTCTTAACAGGAAAGGCAAATATTTTAAGAGATACACCACCCAAATTAATCTGTAATTTTGATGTAATTTCACTTAAAACCCTAACTTCTGTAGACTTTTACAAATTGTTCATTAAGCCCACTTTATAGAGTTTCATGTAGCCCAGGCCAACCTCAAACTCACTATGTAGTTAAAGATGGACTTAAGCCCCTGTTCCTCCCCACTCCTTCCCTTAACTCCTGGGGTCAGAGATTAGTGGTATGTACGGCCCCTGGCTTACGGACCAGCATCTTTAAATTGCACTGGAAAAATAGGTGGTCACTAACCAGGAGCCTCTGGAATTGCTGGCCATTGTCTCTCAAGTCCCAGTCAGTAGCAGTGCTAAAAATGATTTTCACTAATACCTAAGCTGGGCAGACATGAGTGGTCCCATGCTGGAGCAGTTGAGATCCTGCTGCCTGCTTCCAAACCTGACAGCTAGCCACTCAAGTTCACTCCTGTCATTCAATCATCTGCCAAGGGATGTCACTTATTTTTTATAAAAGTGTGGGTTTTCTACTGTTTTACCACAGGATTTAGCAGGGTTTTCCTGTGTTTATATTTTATTGAATTGGGGGAGTCCTTTATAACTCAAATCCAAATAAAAAAGGGACACCATATAAACATAGATTTGGCTTATAAATACTAAAATGTCTGTTCACCAAAACCAGAAAAACAAAACTAAACAAACCCCAAGGATGTGGGGAAAAGGTCTTTCAGGGAGGAGGAGAGGATGACAAGGTGGGATGATAAGACAAGCTGGTCCTGGGGCAGGGGTAACAGTAATCAGAATGCTTTATATACATGTGTGAAATTGTCAAAGAATACATTTAATAAACGTTATAAGAAAACCAAGGCACAAACTAGATAAAAGAATAAAAAGGGATTAAAAGTTTTAACACACACATAGAATCTATAAATCCATAAGAAAAATACCCCACTAGAAAAAGAATGAACTGAAACATCAAACTTCAAAATAGATAACACAGGACCAATACAAATATGAAAAAAAAAACTTGAATGCAAATGTTATCAGAATTACAGAGCCTCCCCAGGAAGTAGATAAGCAGAAAGGGTACATTACCAAGTATCACAGAATAGTGATCCAAAAACTCTAATCTTTTCAAGTTTTTCTTAAGAATTTTGGACAAGTCTAAAAGTCAATCTAAGATTCTACTCCTTCACTTCCCCCAAAAGTTGTCTCCTCCCATTTTTCAATTACTGCATTTACAAAGATTTTTTTTAAGTTGGCAAAGTTGAAAGCATTATCAACTTTTCAAAGCAGATTTCCAAGGAACTATTTCATAATATGTATCTGAAACCTTCCAAACAGACATACTATTTAGACGTTCAGCTTGCAATTCTAGGAAATTAAGTCAGTGAAATTAATATAGTCATATCCAAAGAAATATTATGAATATGTGGCCCTCAATATCATTGAGATAGGCAAATGGTAGGAAACATGCTAAATATTCTCAAATACTGCTCTGGTTATATAATTATTATAAACACAAACTAAGAATATTTGTGTGTTTTAAAGGGTGGTATGTGGTATAGTTCATTGTATCTAAGACAAGGATCATTTAACATTTTTATTTTTATATTTAATTACTTGTATGCATGTGTATCTGAAAGTTTTTCTGTGTCCCCCCTGGCCTGGGGTCAGGACAAATCTGTCACCCACAGTCCCGCAGCCTTTTATAAAATAATCACACAGAGGCTTAATATTAATTAAAACTGCTCGGCCATTAGCCCAGGCTCACTACTGGCTAGATCTTATATTTAAAACTCAGCCCATTTCTCTTAATCTATATGTTGCCACGTGTTCTGTGGCTTTATCTGTGTGCCATTACATGCTGCTCCCTGGATGGTGGGTTGGTGTCTCCTGACTCAGCCTTTCTCTTCCCAGAATTCTCTTTGTCTGCCTATCCTGCCTATACCTCCTGCCTGGCTATTGGCTAATCAGCTTTTTATTTATCAGCCAATCAGAGCAACACATTCACAGCATACAGAACATCCCACCAAATGCATGTGTGTTTGTGTGTAGGTATGTGAAAGACCAGAGATGTCACATCCTTTGGAGCTGGAGTTAAATGAAGTTACTAGCCATCTGACGTGGGGGCTGGGAACCGAACTCTAGTTCTCTGCGTGACCAGTACCTCCTCCTAACTGCTCACATCTCTCCAGCCCCATAAAAAAGTATCACTTTTAATGATTAGTATCAAGTCACATATATTAATATCTAAGAATGCACAATGAGAAATTTATAATATAGAACAAATGTTACATTGTCTGTTTAGATATGTTCTCAGTTAGAAACACTTAGATTACTTCCGAGTAATGAGAATTCTCAGCCTAGAAAGGTGCTGCTGGCTGCCAAGCCTGAAGGCCCGAGTTCCTTCTCTCAGATGCACATGGTGAATAGAGAGAACCAACTCCACATGTCCCTTAACCTCTACATGTGTACCATAGGACACACACTCACATAATAAGTAAAATGTAACAAAAAATTGAATTTTCTAAAAACAAGTTTAAACGAGTAAGCTGACTAGGTCTACATGAGACCCTACGCTATTAATGGTGTACTGAGGTTTTTCAAAACAGTTAAGTGAAGATTTTAAATGCTCTCCACACAAAAAATAATGATAAGCACTAAATGCAACTTATGTGCTAATAACCATGAGTTAGTCATTTCATGAGTATACATATATAAAATTCCACATTGTGCTCCCTAAATTAATATGATTGCCAATTAAAAAAAGGAAACCTCAGTAAATCCTACCATCCAAGGGAAAGAAAAGATCTTCAAAACACAGAAGCCCAATCTCTAAGCATGTGTAGACAACAATGAAAATTAGACCCTGAAAGTACTTACAGACACAGCAGGCATACATTTTTGGCCCAGAAAATTTTATTTTTATTTTGTTTTGTTTTATTATTTTCTTTATTGTGATCAAGCTTCACAACATGGGACAAGCTAGTCTGGAGGTCTCAACAATCCTCCTGCCTCAGGTTCCCAGAGAGCTGGAAATTGACAGATATGAACCATAGTGTTCAACTAAAGAAATCACTAAAAATAGATAACAGTCTAGACAATGCCAAAAGTTATTTTTTTAAAGTAGGACTAATAATTATGATTAACAAACAGGCCATCATAAACAATACCAATTACTATTACCAATGGGAGAGCAACAAGAGAGGAGACCAAGTTCTCATTACAAGAATAACTTCTGAATCAGTTGTTTTATTTGTTCATTTTGCCATATTAATATCAACTCAGTGTAATAATTCTAAGTCCCAATCTGGTGTGTATGTTCTAGACATAGTTATCTATTCTGTCTACCACAAATTTTATGCAGATAGCTAAAAGCTTCACACTTGTATGAAAAATTGGCAAAGGTTAATCAGGCAATGGGTACTCATACTTCCCTTAGGTGAAGAAACATTAATTCTAACCTGAAAGAAAAAATGGATCTGACACAGAGAGCTGACAAAGTTCATCGACTATTCCCTGAACTCCCTTGGCTTGGAACTATTGGAACAGTAAGTAAAAGTGAGCCTTGTTACTTCCCCACCGAGACAGAGTACCTCCTCCACTGCTCTCTTTACTGTAAGTATGTTGGAGGTCATCTGTACCAGATGCTGTAAGATGGGAGAGAGTTATACCAAACACACCAGACTTTATGTGATTATCTATGTGCTTTTTCTTTAATCAGAATCCCTGGATTTCTAGAATTAACTAAAGGACATAGCTGCATATTGCTGATATCTGTTACTTTAAAGTTTTATAACCTTCTTGTAGAATAAGATTGGCTACAGAATCATAAAACATTAATTCTCAATTCTCCAAATAATCTTCAAATTTCCAATTCTCAGTGGTTTAGAGTTTATTCCTTAATCCTGAAAAGTCTGTGAAAAAAAAAAAAAGCAGCCACAGGGCCAATGACATGTTTTAGGAGGTAAAGGCACCTGCCACGCAAACCTGACTACCTGAGTTCTAGACCCATGTAAGGACGAGAGGAGAGAATCAACTTCATAGTTGTTCTCTCTCCTCTCTCCTCTCCTCTCCTCTCCTCTCCTCTCCTCTCCTCTCCTCTTCTCTCTCTCTCTCTCTCTCTCTCTCTCTCTCTCTCTCTCTCTCTCTCTCTCTCACACACACACACACACACAATATATAAAAAATAATATTGGTAAGTTGGGGATTTAGCTCAGTGGTAGAGCGCTTGCCTAGCAAGTGCAAGGCCCTAGGTTTGGTCCTCAGCTCTGAATAATAATAATAATAATGATAATAATATTGAAGACAAAAAAAACAGTCACAAATATAAAGATGGTTACACAAGGACTCTGCCATGTGGACTTTTGCACATCAAGGCTCACACTCACAGAAATAAAAACACCAATGTCTCCAGAAGACTAGTATTCTTTAAGGTGTTGAAATCGGACATACTGTAATCAGCAGATTATTGATAAGTGGAAGAACTAAAGTTATTCTGTTGTGAAGGAGTAATGACTTACACCCAGAGACATTTATTCTGAGTTTGGTTTTATTTTATCTGTCATCATTGGTGTTAATAGACTTAATCAATGTCCTATACCCGTACAATATTACCTCTAACTAGGGAATAGTACTAATATTAGTGGGAAATTTTTCACTGATCTTATTATATACCCAAATATTTAGGAGTTAGCTAAATGGAGTGATTGATTGATCCAATATTGAGAACCTAGCTACTACTGTCTAACTAGTTACTAGCTAGGGATGGGGCTTTATTTCCATCTCAACTCTTCCTTCTGGAGAAGGGAGAGTAAGTTCTCAAAGGTGTGGCCCCTGGTAGGCTGACCACACTCCAGTGGATAATCATGCACATAAGAGGGTATGTATAACACAAAATAGATTCCCTTTTTCTTAAACAAACACAAAGTTAGGTGTGTGTGTGGGGGGGGGTCATCCTGGAGGAGCTGGGAGAGGAGTGTAAATATGATCAAAATACATTGCATGAAATTCTCAAAGAACTAATACAATGATTTGTTTGTTTGTTTGTTTGCTTTTGAGACAGAGTCTCTCTGTATGACACTGACTGTCCTGGAATTAGCCATGTAGACCAGGCTGGCCTCAAACCCACAGAGATCTGTCTGCCTCTGCTTCCTGAGTGCTGGGATTAAAGGAAAGTGCCACTACACCTGGTCTAATAAAAATAATTTCTCAAAACATAGTTTAAAATTCTCAAAGAACCTAGAAAAACTTTTAAATGTGTGTGTTTTTTAATGTAATATTCTTTGTTGCACCACCGACAATTTCTAGATACTGCTTCTTCTGGCAGCAGATGGGAGCTGATGCAGAGACCCACAGCCAGATACAACATGGAGAGGGAGTCTAAATTGGAGATCTCTATCAGGTTGCTCCCCTTGGAGCTCAGGAAACCCATTGGCAAAGGAGGAGGAATGATTATAGGAGTCAGAGGCGATGGAGAACACCAGGAGAACATGGCCCACTGAATCAACTGAGCAGGGCTCACCTGGGCTCACAGAAGCTGAACTGGCAAGCACCTGGACTGAAGGGGTCTGCCCCAAGTCCTGTGTATCTGTTATGACTGTTAGTTACCTTGGTGTTCCTAAGGGACTTCTAACAGTAGGAGAGCGGGCGTTTCTCTGACTCTTTTGCCTGCTTTTGGAACTAAAATTTTTTTTCCTCCTATTGGGTTGCCTTGTTCAGCCTCGTTATGAGAGCTTTTGCCTTGTCTTATTGTAACTTGTTTGCTTGTTTTATCTTGGAGGACTACTCTCTTCTGAAGGGAAACAGAGGGGGAGTGCCTCTGGGGAAGAGGAGAGCAGGGGGAGCTAGGAGTGAAAGGAGGAGAGACTGTGGCCTGTGATCAGGGTGTTGAATGAGAAAAGAATATTTTCAATTAAAAAAAAGAGAAGAAAAGCAACAAAACTACGTGTTCCATGACAAAGATTGTGCTGTGGAGATCTCATTGACAAACAGGAGGATCCCAGAGACTCCAGGTGAATAGATAATGTGCTTTAAGTGTATGCAGAAAGCACTGGAAACAGCTGGCACAGACTGCGGGAATGTTAAAAAGCATGTGCACACAGGTCTATTCAATAGCTGTTTTTCTCTAATCTGCTGTTTTTCTTTCTCCTTGTTACTGAAACAGATCATGATATAATTATTAGAAGATTCTAAACTGTCTCCTGGCTATTTTATTGTCAAGGTCTTTTGTCTGTGCAACATCATATTTAACTTGACTCTGTAACATCACAAAATTAAAATGTCTTATTCCCATTGTTAATAGACTTGGAATAAAATCGTAATTCAATGACAATAAAAAGGGTATATACTCTGGGTCAACAATCATTACTAGGTATTGATGTTTTGCTACAGCTAAAAGACTCAGGTCAAGAATGAAGGAGAAAAAGAAGCAGCTGTGGTGTGTTACTGTTTAGTGATGACTGAAGTCCTGCCTTTCAGCTCCTGTGAATATTTACTGATTTGGAAATAGGGTTTTAGCAGATGATCAAATTAAATTGAAGACACGGAGACTATAATCCACCACCAGTAGAGGTATTTCTAAAAAGAAATTTGATGAAGAGACACAAATGTACAGAGCAAAGATGTGAAAGCATAAGAAAGCAAGTGACATCTGAGGCCACCTGTCACTAAGTACAAACGTGGAACACGTTTTCTTTCGTACCTTGCAGAAGCAAGAAACTATGCTATTGGCTTGATTTTAGATGCAGACTCCAGTTTCTTAAGGCTGTAAATACCTTCTGTTTAAGTCATATAACTCAAAGCACCTTTGTTATGATGAGCCTGGGAAACTCATACAGGGATTTGCTCTTAAATTTTTGCTTTGTTTTTCTACAACTAAGTTTGTTATTGTTGTTGTTTTGGTTTTTTGTTGTTGTTGTTTTGGTTTTTGAGACAGGGTTTCTCTGTGTAGCTTTGTGCCTTTCCTGGATCTTGCTCTGTAGACCAGGCTGGCCTTGAACTCACAAAGATCTGCCTGCCTCTGCCTCACGAGTGCTGGGATTAAAGGCGTGCTACAACTAAGTTTTATTCAACCAGAAATTTGGAGACGTAGAAGGAATGCCTTCACAAGAGAACCTACTCTCCTTTCTATCTTATTAAAAGCTAGGAATAATGTATAGTCATTTGATGTTCTTTATTACTTCTGAAAGCAAAAAAAAAAAGTATTGTGCTGAAGTCATAACAGAGAACAAGGTAAAACAGTGTTTTTGCAACATATGAGTCAGGGTTAGGAGGAGCAGAACTCCTCTGGAGTGAATTGATGCATCACCCACAGGTAGGGAGGCATAGAATCAGTAAGTGTAGAATCGCTCTTACAGAAAAGAAACACTGGAAGAATTCCCCCGGGGCAAGAATGATTTAAAAAAAAAAAAATGAAGCCGGGTGGTGGTGGCGCACGCCTTTAATCCCAGCACTCGGGAGGCAGAGGCAGGCGGATCTCTGTGAGTTCGAGGCCAGCCTGGTCTACCAAGTGAGTTCCAGGAAAGGCGCAAAGCTATACAAAGAAACCCTGTCTCGAAAAAACCAAAAAAAAAAAAAAAAATGAGTCATGGTGGCATCATTACCAAGCTCTACTTGCTAAGCAAGAGAGGCTCAGGCAAGCCTTAAAGTCCCTACCTGTTCCATTGTATGCCTTTCTTTGGAAAGAAGGCTATGTATGCATGTTACAGCATAAATAACTACAAGGTAGTTTTTCTTCCATCTACTTTCTGTCTGCTTCAGTAGCCATTCCCTGGGGGAACCATTCCTCTGATGCTCTGTGTGACTGTATGCAAGCTGTCAATCACAGGACTTCAGAGTCAAGCTAAGCCAAAGAAGGAATTGAGCTATCCTAGGAATTTGAGTCCTGTGAGACACATAGGTCTAGAAGGCAGGTAAACTTGGTCATCTGAAGGCAGTCCCTAAAGTAGTGTCACATAGGTTTCACTACATACATCGCCTAAATACTCACGTCTTTGCTTTCCCTATGCATGACTGATCACACAAGGCTACATTCCATACCCTTCCGATCAATCAATGTAACGTTTCCAACCTTCTCTGATTTCTTCCTTGTTATGGTCTAGCCCTTAAATATACCAGAAAAACTCAAGTGTTGAAGGTTATTGTTCCCAAAGCAGCAATGGAGTCTTTGGTATGGGAATGAATGGTGAGAGAGTGTTCTGGATTCATCAATGGATTAACCAATAGGTGGATGCATAGCTTAAATGGATTGCGGGTGGAGTATGAAAAAAGCTTTCCCTTTCGCTTCCTAACATCAGTGAGGTGAGGCAAACAGTGCTTCAGTACTACAGCATCCTTCCATGACTGTAGTCAGGCACAGAAACAAGGTCAAATGACCATAGACTAAAAAGCCTGAAACTATGAACCCAAGTAATTTGATTTTCTCGGGTATTTTTTCACAATAATAGCAAGATGACTTGACACTGGGGTTGGGGCTGTTGCTGTGATTATGAATGATGCAGTTGAAAACATTTGGAAATCATTTGGGGAAGCAGGCTAGAAGGGTGTACAATATTGTAAGTGGAGCTTAACGGGTGATTCTGGAAGAACCTCAGAAGATCAGACTGTTGATCTAACGTGAAGACCATGGTGAGGAGGTTGCAAATGAAAGTGAAGACTGCTTTGGGGACTGGACTAAAGGTCATTTATGCTACATTCTGGCAAAGAACTTGTCTGCATTTTCCCCATATTTTGCAACTGTATGTGAGGGGAGGCTTAGAAATGACACACCAGTTAGCCCTTTGAAAGAAATTCCAAGGCATCTCTGCATCCAGGATGTGGTTTCAGTATTGTTGCTTGATCTCAGCTAGATTTACAATAAGACTCAGGAAGAAAAAAAAATACCAGAGGAAAGACTTGAGGAATTTACTGTTTGACCACCAAAGAAAAGCCTGTAGAGGTAGGCTGATGCCCATGGGGACATTCAAGAGATTAGCATCACTAAAAATAATCCGAGCACTTTGTGCCCGGACAGTTGGGAAGATAATGCCTTGAGGTGATCTCATGAATCTGAAATATCCATCCTTCATGGGCCCAAAGGTGGATAAATGTAAACCTTTCATTTGAGAAGCGCATCCCTGGGTGTTCGGGTCCCACGGCTAAGAAATTATTTCCAACGTTTTTCACTCCATCTTTAGTCATGAAATAACTGAAGAATCCACTGTGGCCATGGTGCAAAGGAGCTGTGGTGGCTACTTGCTATTAGCAGAACTTGGCATCAACCACATGGTACTACTTTTTTTTTAGGTGTAGAATGCAAACGTCCCATTGAGATTTCAAAAGATAATCTAGAAAGGTGGACAGCTTGTATCATGGCTGAGGTTTTGTAAGCAGATCTTGAACGTCCTGAAGCTGTGAAAGTAAAGTCAAAGAAAGACGGGTGGCACCAGGTCAGCAGAGATGCCAGTGACATGGCACACCCATCAAAGGAAGCTGCCAATAGCAAGCCCAGCCTGCCCAAGAGGAGGACCCTAAGGTCTGCAGTCAGTATAGCTGTGGGGGTGGCTTTCAGGGCTCATATCGTAACATCATGTGCCTCGGATGGCAGACATGTCACTATAACACTCAGTGTTTGCCCTTCAAGCTTTCAGCCTTGGTTTGATTCTGCCTCACTGTTTTACAATTCTTCTCGTCGGGAGTAGGAGTGTTTCCCACGTACACTTGCCTATCGGATGGATGCAACTTGTTCTTCTTGAATTGTCAAGTTCGTATCTAAGAATTTCCCTTGAGTCTGAAAAAAACTTGGGAACTTTGGCTTTTGCACCCTGATGGAACTGGTAAAACACAAAGACTCATAAAGCTGGACTAGTGCGTTCTGATGCCTTCTGCCTCGTGAGATTGGCATGAGTCCTTGAGGCCCAGGGATACGGTTATGGTATGGATGTTAAATGTCCTACAAAAGCTCATTCATTAAGTACTTGGTCTCTAAGCAAGCAGTAATCTGAAATGGGCCTTTGAGAGGTCATTAGACCATGAGAGCAGTTGCCCAAAGCTTTGAATTCACAGCTTCGTAGGTTTGGGGTGAGGGGTTGCATCATAGAAATGAGCTTTCTTTTGGTTTCCTTGATGCTACATCTATCGCCATATTGTTCTGCCTTAACACACGCCTCCCTAAGTGCCCATGAATGGCAACCTCAAAAACCATGAGTCAAAATAAACCCTTCCTTTCCTTTTAGTTGATTGTCTCATGTATTTTGTCAGAATGACTAAACCTGGCTAAGACATTCCTGCTTTCCTTTAGTGCACAAGATTCATTATTGCTACTCTCAGATAAAGAATACATACACGTTTATATGTATGCATGCATGTATATATATATATATGTGTATATATATATATATATATATATGTATGAATACCAGTTTGTTTATTATCTGAAGTATACAATTCTGTACCTGGGCCTCAAAGGTTATGCCCATCTCACAATGCACTTAATATTTAATGTATACAACATTATTATTAAATAATAATAATAATGTTGTTACTATTATTCTCACATTATTAAAGCTTACATATTTAAATAGTTCACTCAAGATACAAAGAAGACATGAAACTTCAATGTGAATGTCCATGTGAAGTATATCTCTGTGCTTGCTGGCATAGAGCTCATGTTAGAAGAATATACCATGGATTTTATTGTCACCGTGGCTATATCAGAAACTAACTCCTGAAGCTCAAACCCCAAATATAAACTAACCTCGAGAAAATCACCCCATTAGTGTGGCAGTATGGATTTTGAAGTAATGAAAATTTAAGGAAAGACAATAATAATAAACTCATGGCAAAGGGGAGAGTTAGCAGAAGATGGAGCAGAGCACAAAAACACGTAGAAACGATGGGTCAATAATGTGCTGAGTACACTGCATCCACCCAAAAGGGAAGTCTGGATAAGGCCAAATTAGCCCTACCCAAAATAGATATCCTCCTCTTCCCTTTTCACCACAAGCTCTCATGAGTGATGAGTAAAATACGTCCACGATGTAAATTTTAAATACAAGGCTTTTTGTGTGTATATTTCTTACTTTTATATTTTTGTGGTTTTTATTCATGCACATGCATTTGCAAAGTCAGTTGATAACCGAATCCTTGCTTTATTGTTAAAACAAAGAGCTTGAAAGTTAGGCCTGGTGCCACACACAAGTAATCCCATCACTTGGAAGGTCAAGAAGGTTAATGTAGGCTAAGTGCAAGTCAGAACTACAGAGCAGGTCACTGGTTTTTGTTGTTCCCTTCGTTTCTTTTGTTCTAAGCACCCTCTCAAAAAGAACTGTTATCTGCAAAGGTTTCCCTTAGTACAGCAATGTTTCTAGAACTATACAACGGATTATACATAAGGTATTTAAAATTTGAATTACAGCCTGGGAGTTTGGGAATCTGGCCTAGCATGCCCAAAGCCCTGGATTTAATCCTCAGTGCCACAATGAAACCCCATGAAAAACAAGGCACCAAAACAAAAGCCAAAATCTTAGGGAGGAGTCACAGCCCATAGTGTCTGTTTCTTCATCAATAAACCAGAGATGATTTAACCCAGGTAAAATCCAGAAAGATTATGGTCATCAAAGGTTCCAATATTCCTTCTGTGATGTCCTTGTAGAATGAACTTATTTATTCTCTGTATGGCCGGCCACTGTTGTCTCCTGCTCTTTTTCCAAACACCGGCTACCTGAATTTTGTTTTATTTTATTTTATTTATTTACTCAGAAATACTGAGACAAGATTTCTCTGTGTAGCCCCAGTTGTCCTGGAACTCACTCTGTAGACCAGGCTGGCCTTGAACCCATGGATCTGCTTGCCTCTGACTTTGCTAGGATTAAAGGGATATGCTACCACCGCCCTGCTGCTATCTGAAAACATTGGCTTGTCCCAGTGAACAAGACCGATCATGTGCAGGCATCCAGTCACATGCAAGCTTTGGTCTAGGAGTTTGATTGTTTACGTTTTATAATTGTAACTTGTTTATCTTCAATATGAAATTCTCAAGTTACATTCTAGTCTTTAAGTTACTTATAATTTTAAAGATATCTGGCTCTCTTCCTTACTAATTAATAAAAACTTGGAATTCTAGCAAACTTCTATTTAGTTACCGTCTTTGAAAAGTTTCTTTGGTGCCCTTGGTAGCCTAAATGGTATTTGTTTTTCAGTTATTGCTCCCATGCCAGTTTCTGGGGCTACAACAGAGCAAAAGAACGCACTGTTAATTACGAACATATTTAAGCTTTTGAAAACAATTTAATTGACAATTAAAATGTACTGAAGCCTTGCTGTTCGTTATATATTTCTAAGAGAAAACACTGTGATGTGCTGCGGGGAATCTGGGGACGGGAAGAGAAAAGATCAAGAAACACAAAAGTAAGGTGCAATGAATTCGTGCCACTACCTCAGAGCGGTCCCAGTCAATATCCTCCTTACAAAAATGATCCTCGGGACAAGATAATATCCAACCAGCCACTTCTTATATCAGGGTTAGAGAATGATAAGTCAAACTTCGGTAATCCTCACACAGTTTGTCAATGTGCGACAAGCCAATCAAGTTCAAAGTCCAGAAATTGCAAAAGTTAAGGTAGCCGCAGGAGAGGGTGCAGGCTGGGGCACTCTTTTGTAAAAGGAGGGGGGGGGGGCGCAACAGGGTTGACTTAGCTTCCCTAGCAATGTTTAGTATCATGCTCATCCAATTCCTTGGACACTTAGTGTCACCCATGTTCTTGCATCAAGTCCCGTGGTTCTCAAAACAAGGCAAGCTTTGGTCTTGTCCCACCTTTACAGTACCCTCTAGACCCAGGCTGCTGCTAAGCTCTGAGCCAGGAGGGAATTACTGGAAACTTAGGAGGCAGCAGGCAGCCTAGAGGAAAATCCTACCAGCCGGAGCAGCACGTAGTGAAGGGAGAAGCCGGGAGGTAAGGATTACTTACAGTTTGTCGCGGAGGCTGGCAGGACCAAGACGAGGCACGCCAGCAGCACCCGACAGCGCACACTCAGGACCCTCATTGCTGAGCGGGCGGCCGGGGGTCACGGCTGGTGCAGCGGAGACCGAGCCGGCGCTCGGCCGAGGGAGGGTAGGTGCGAGCCGGGGCTCAGCTCTCCCAGCTCTGCTTGTGGCCCAGCCCGAGCGCGGGCGGGCGGAGCAGCCCCGGGGCGGAGGGGACCGCCCGCTCCCAGCCCCCAGCCCGGGAGGGGAAGCGATGACTGGGACATTTCCTGGAAGCTGGGGGGGTGGGGAGGGGGGAAGGCTCAGAGAGTGAGGTCGGAGGCCTAGGAAAGCTTATCAGAGGTCCTTTGTCACTTTCGCCAAGTTCTGCATTTACTTCTTTTCTCTAGAAAGTCAAGTTTTCCAATGGTGAAAAAAAGACACCTCTCTCTCTCTCTCTCTCTCTCTCTCTCTCTCTCTCTCTCTCTCTCTCTCTCTCTCTCTCAACCTCTCTCCCCCCTCCCCCTCCCCCTCCCTCTCCCTCTCTCCCTCTTTCCCTCTCTCTCCCTCCCTTTCTCCTTTCCTCCTTTCTTCTCTCCCTCTCCCTCCTCTCCTTATCCAGAGACTGTGTCAGCCAGGAGGATGTCAGGATGTCAACCTGAACTCAGGAGTCAATGTGGACTTTAGGAAGAAGACTGTGCAGAGCAGAAGTAATGGGAGGAAAAGAAAATGGAATGTTTTGATCGCCTACGGTGTGTTTCCTCCAAATAGCTTGTTTTGGTATTAATGTATTACCATTCCGGTTCGGTTAAAGCCTGTGAATCGGGCTTTAGGTTGCTACTCTAAACTAAACTTCTTGGGGTCAAAGCAGAATACTTGGTCTGACCACTGTTGTACAATTTTTGTTGTTGTTGTTGTTTTCTTTTTCTTTTTGTTTTTTTCTTTTTGCTTTTGTTTTTTCGAAACAGGGTTTCTCTGTGTAGCTTTGTGCCTTTCCTGGAACTCACTCTGTAGACCAGGCTGGCCTCCAACCCACAGAGATCCACCTGGCTCTGCCTCCCTAGTGCTGGAATTAAAGGCGTGGGCCACCACCACCATGCCTTTTAAGAAAAGCGCTTACCCTTTTTAGCCCTGGTCATATCATCTGCAATACAGAGACAATAGAGTTTCATAGTGTTGATGTGAGACTTTCAACAGATCCTATGTGAAGCAATAAGGTCATGTCAAATAGTACCCAATGCATATATATTATTGCTCATTTCTGCCCAAATGAAACATCGATTTTTTTTCTAGATGTGTGAATGAAACTTACTAAGCAGAATCATATTTTAAGGATTATTCTAATATCTAGTTGTTCTTTTTTCTTCTTTTCCTTAATGATTTTGTGATCCAGCTGAGTGATAGATAATGAATATTGAAGTCAATTTCTCTGATAAAGGAGTGGCTTTGGGAATTACCATTCATTCAGTAGGGGGAAGGGAAACTCTTAAACCATACCAATCTGTGTTCTGTGCCTTGTTTAAGAATTAATTAATGAATGATAGACTAACAGGAGGAAATAATATTTAATCTTATCTATACAGGGGAATTCCATAAAATGATGAGATTCAAGGAGGCGGCCAGATGACTAAGACATATAACAACTTAAGCCGTAGAAATAGAGCTCGAGGCTTCCAGCCAAGGGGTTGAGTTGGGGAGAAAACAGCTTAAGGAAAGACAAGGAGTAGAAATGTATGGTCAAAAGGGGGTTGCCTTATTGTCTTAGGGACAGCCAAACTCATCTCTGGAACTTGCTCTTTCTGGTATGACAGAAATTTTACTAATCAAAAATTTATAGGTGTAAATTCCTGTTGTAGCTTGAATCTTTTTTTAAAAACTACTTTTAAAGATATTTAATGCGTATGAACTTTGCCTGTGGATGTGCACCCTGGGCCTGTAGAAGCCAGCAGAGGGCATTGGGTCCTCATGGAACTGGAGTTTCAGAGGGTTCTGAGACAGGATGTGAGTAGAAGGAACAAAACCCAGGTCCTTTGGGAGAGCGCTAAGTGCTCAACCACTGCACTATCTCTCCAGCCCCTAAAGCTCCAGTCTCAGTTATCTTAGTGGTATCTCAAAAGCTCCTGTGATAAGACTTTGTCAACAGCCCATGGTGGTGTCCGTGGTAGAAACATTAGGACTTGACTGTTGGTTTTTTTTTTCCCCCTCTTTAGTCTTTTGGGGGGCCCACCACCCAGCTCCCAAATAAATCACACACGGAGGCTTATTATTTCTCATGAATGCCCAGTCTTAGGTTGGCTTGTTTCTATCCAGCTTTTCTTAACTTATGTTATCCCATCTACCTTTTGCCTCTGGGCTTTTCCTGCTCTCTTACTTCTGTAAATCTTATCTTACTCCATGGCTTGCAGTGTAGCTGGGTGGCTGGCGCCTGGAGTCCTCCCCCTTCTCTGGCTACTTCTTTTCTTCACTCCTCCATCTCTTTTCTTCTTTCTTCTCCCAGATTTCTCCTTCTCTATATTGTCTCTGCCTGCCAGTCCCACCTATCCTTTCTCCTGCCTCCCTATTGGCCGTTCAGCTCTTTATTAGACCATCCGGTGTTTTGGACAGGCACAGTAACACAGCTTCACAGAGTTCAACAAATGCAACATAAACACAAATAACACACCTTAAAATAATATTCTACAATACTCGGCCTAATGGGATGTCATTTGGGGATGTGTTCCTCTCTCTCTCTCCACTTTCCTTAGAGAAAAGTAACCAAGTAACCTGTGACAAGGTAAGCAGCCTTTTTAGCCTCTTTCTTCCAGTACAAGCGTTACCATGATGCATTATTATGCCATCACAATTGTGCCATTTATGTTATAGAACCTCTAAAATCATGAGTCAAAATACGCATTTTCTCCACTTACATTGATCCTTGGGTTATTTTGTTGTTGTTTTTCTCATTAGGACAGAAGCTGACTGACAGACTTTCCTTTCCAAATCACAGAACTCATACTTTATTGGAGGCAGCTCATTAAAAAGTCCGCTACTTCTGGATTTTTATTTGCTTTGGGTTTAATATGTCTCCAATGTCACCAGCAGTCACTGAAAACAAAACGAGTTGGGGCTTCATCACCTGCAGCTTCAGGACCCTCAGTTCAACACCTGCCACTCATTTTTGGGAGGGTGAAACCCAGGCCTCCAGACACCCACTATCCCATGTCTTTCTCTGGCTTCTGTCATGACGCCTTTGTCTTTCCACAGGTCCACTGCAACTGCAGGCCGACACGGCCATGGCTGTGAAGATGGTAGGGCTCCGGTCCACATATTCAAGGAAAATTGTTTAACTGAAATAGACATACATATATACATCAAAGTAGTACATGTTGCTATATCATATCTAATCCCTTCAGTTTAATAGAATAAGAACCATCCAGCATGTCTGTGACCCCTCCCTTTAAAAACGTTTCTCCTTTTTGGATCCTTTGACTCCATCAGATCTATGTATTTACCTCTTTATTCTCATAAATATAAATCTAATCCCTTAGAACTGTTTGGATTATATTAAAAGAAGCTTTATGTACTATTTTTAATCTTTAGTGTGCAAATGCACGTATGCCATGGGTCTTCAATGAAAAGCTCCATTTGGTAATCTCTTCAATAAGTGAGGACAATTTTAAAGCACATTGTCAACTTTGAGATCTCAAAATTTCTCTCAGAGGGAAATGTTCCTAAATTAAAAATCAACAGCATTCTATAAAGTATCCTTTCCAATTCAGACAACAACAGAGAGAGCCCAAGAAGGGCATGTTAAAGAAATAGAGGCATTTCAAGGAAATAGAAAAAGAAAAGCCAACCTTCTCCAGTTTCTTTGCTTGAAAGGGATTGACTTTCTAGTTTCAGAAATACATTGCAGTACCACTGTAAATGTACAACAACTGGCTCCTTCACTGTAATGCCAAACTTGAAATTCTATCTGAAATGCTTAATAAGGAAATTGGAGAATACATCTCTGGATAAAATATGTGGGTTTTAAACTTAGAAGTTCACTCCAGTTTTAATTCAGTATTGAGATCTGGTTTCAGCTGTAAGTATTTATTAACACTTTGGCTAATATAATACAGCTGAAATTTGATTTAGGTATATTTCCTTATATACAAACAAAACTTGTCCCAACTTTAATTCCTAATCTAATCCTGTTTCCATATCAAATTATACAGTGTTTCTGTATAATCTTTTATTAATAAAACAACTAATACATTCATTAATCATGCTTTTTATGTACTATTTTTTTCTGAAAATATAATTTATGAGGACAAGTTTTTTTTTTTTTTTTTTTTTGATGTTTGATTTACAGCTATGTTTCCAGTGCCTAGAACACTGAGTAGTTCATAGACATTCAAATGAACAGTTTGAGCCAGGGAATATATATAGCAGTATGAATGGTGAACACGAAGTGAATCTTGCTAGGCGGTGGTGGCGCACGCCTGTAATCCCAGCACTCAGGAGGCAGAGGCAGGTGGATGGATCTCTGTGAGTTCGAGGACAGCCTGGTCTACAGAGCTAGTCCAGGACAGGCTCCAAAGCTACAGAAAAACCCTGTCTCAGAAAAAAAAAAAAAGAAGTGAATCTTGCTTTTGGGTTGTAGTTTTGGTAGCTTGATTGTTAGCAATACTAATGATCGAATTCTATGACTCATGCATACTAGGGAACTGCTTTACCACTAGGCTATTGTGGTGATACTTTATTTGTGCTTTAATAAATAAAGCTTACCTGGAGATCATAGGAATAGGAACAACCATTATGAGTAAACAAAGAAGTCAGGCAATGATAGCACATTTAATCCTATCACCTGGCAGGCAGGGATCTGTCCGGATTTCTGTGAGTTCAAGGCAACACTGGAAACAGCCAGGTGTCTGGCACATGCCTTGAATTCTAACAGTAGTTAACATGGGGGGCTGGAGAGCTGTACAGACAGACAGGAAGTGACAGAGCTGGGCAGGAAGAGGAAGTGATGTAGCTGGACAAAGAGCAAATCAGATGGCAGAACAGCAAGGTATACAGGCGTGGGTAGACTCGCATTTGGAAGCTGCCGAGTTGGTGAGGTAAGGTTAGCTGTGGTGTTCCCTATTTCTCTGATCGCTCTCAGCTTTAACCCCTATATCTGGTTTTTTATTTAATAAAACAATTTAGAAATTCATCTACAGGCTATAGCCTCACCACCAGACAATTTTCTCGTCTTTCTTTCCTTTTTATTGATAGGATCTCACTATGCAGCCCTGGATGGCCTGGAACTCTCTATGTACACTGGGCTGACCTCAGATTCATAGAGATCAGCCTGCCTCTGCTTCCTGGGTGCTGAGATCAAGGGAATGTGCCACCACACCCTGCCTAAGGATCTTATTTAGGATGATAGCAACAAGACTGTTTTGTTCACTCATGTGGTAAAAGAGCCACAAAACTGCAGTGATTGAGTTTTTGGTCACAGGAAATCAGAATCTGCATAACTTTCCAGGAAGAGGTTCACCATATGTTGGCATAACATGCTAACATAGACTCTTACAACTATTCACAAAGAAAGGGAGAACAGGACCATGGCTCTGGCTGTTAAGTACTTTCATGTAAGGTTGACATTCTACTCACATTCAACTGGGACACAGGAAGTTACTCGGTATGCTTGATTCTATAAGGTAAGAATAGCTTTCTTGTGTGACTTATAAAGAAAGGAACTAGAAGTGATTAGTATATCTCCTGTCAATCAAACCACTTAAGGCATTGGAAAAATCGAGAGTCTAGTTCATTAAATGATTGACTACCTGTTGGCAATAGAAATCCCTATCAGAATTGAGGAAGGTATGAATTGGACCTAATGTCAACTATAGTTTCAAAGCAAGTGGTATCAAATATGGTTCCTGAAATGCTAAAGGAATGTGCACATAGCAAGTTTCTTCAGGCACAGAGGAACAATTACATTTTCTAAGTTTCTTTTTTAAAAGGAAAACAGCAAGTTAGAAGTTAGCTCTTAGAAAACATAGGAAGACAAAGGACGAATTTTCAGGGATTGGAGAGAAACAGTATACAACTGTGAAAGCACAAGATGAGATGGGAAAGAATTTTAGAGGCATTAACTGCATTAAGTGTGTCAAGAGATGCCAAGAGCTGCTTCTTCCCCCCTACACTGCTCACCATCTCTTCCATGGCATCAGGGCTCCCCTCAGGCCTCTGGTGAAGCCCAAGATCTTCAATAAGGGGAATAAAAAAGTTTATCCAGCACTATTCAGATGCGTATGTCAAAATCAAGCTCAATTGGTGGAAACCCTCCACACCAGGGTATGGAGAAGACTCAAGGGCCGCATCCTGATGCCCAACCTGCTATTATCTATCAGAAATTGGGTTGAGCTATATCTCTCTCACCATCTCAGTAACCTTGTGAACTGGTGGTTTTTCATTCTCATTTTACAGAAGGGCTACAGAGGTTCAGAGTCAGCAAACTCATGACTTAGAAAAGAACTACTTTAGAACCCCAATCTGTCTTAGTCCTACACTATCTTTTTCTCTTGCATACTGTGAATTCCCAGTATTCTCTTTACTTCTTCTATGATTTGAAATGTCTTTATCATCTGTCTATCTTTCATCTATCTTTTAGAAGTTGAATAGATAAAAATGGCTTTGTACATGTTATTGCATGCATTTTTGAAAAGGTATTTGTCATTTTTCTTCAATAAATATATTAGAAATACATACATTAAGTACCTCTTCAAAAATAAAGCATTGCAAAAGAGCCAGCATATTCACAATCTCAAAATTCAAAAAGCAAATAGCCATGATTTTTAGATAGCTAAAAAGTCCCCAAAAACATACATTAAATTATCATCACTCCTTATTTTTGAGTGGCAAGTGCACAATGTTTTCATCTTGTTCCTTCTCTGTTTGCACATTCTACAGCAAAGACATGTTGCTCTTGTAATTGTAACCACTTCTTACAAGAAATATAATTACTCTTCACTTTTTTTAACATAACAGCGATACACATCAGATTAAAACAGCATTCCCATTTGAACTGCTGAGACAACTTAGCAAACGAGTTTCCCCCGTGTGTCTTTTGTTTATAATTGCCTCAGTGTATTGCTCCTGAGTTCTTCAGCCTGAGTTGGCCTGAGCCCCAGAGGATCACCATCCCTACTGCACAACAAAACAACAAAACAAAACAACAGGCAGACGATCAGAGATCTTTGGATCGCGTTTGAGTTACCGGACATGAATGAGAAACAAAAAGGTTGGCAGGCAAGGCATTTCGCTTGGGTATAGTCAGGGCTTGTGTGGGATCTCTCCAGGAACCCTGGATTGATCTAAGGACGCTCCAGTTGCCTAGTTACCAGAGCCATGTTCCGTGAGCTCCTCCCCTTTCCTCTAGACCACGCCCACTTCCTCTTTCCGCCCTTTGACAGAGGGCGGGGAGCAAGGCAGTCTCAGCCACTGAGAAGCCCGGAACGTAGGTCGCCAGCCTCTGATTGGAGAAGCGCGTTGTGGGCGGTTCTGAGGGCGGGCCTTCCGAGCTGCGGGAACGTCAGCACGTCGACGCGGGGGTTTTCTCCGGAGTCCCGCTAACGCCGCGCCTCTACTCCGGAGCCTGTGTTCCGGCTGTCCCGGGGCGGCGGGCCGACGCGGTTCGGGGCCGGACCCTGGGATCGGTCCCGGTCACCGCCCTCCCGGCCTGTCCTCCTGGCCGGTCTACCCTAGGGGAGCCTGGCGACGTGGGGTCCCTGAGCCGGGCCGGGGAGCTCGGGGCCCTTCCCCGCCCCGTGGCTCGGATGGGAGGTGGCGGGAGGAGAGACCTGGGATGTTCAGTCTGATGGCCAACTGCTGCAACTTGTTCAAGCGGTGGCGAGAGCCTGTCAGGTAGGCTGGGGCGTGGGCCCGCTGCCCAGAGGGATGGGGACGACCGCGCCCCTGGGCCGGGCCGGGGCGTCGCCTCTTCCCTAGGCTTGGGAGGAGTCGGCCAGGTCCAGGGGATGCCACCCTTCCAGATGGACCATTCCTGGAGCGGGAGCTTGGACTGTGGCTCCTCTTGTCTGCTTAAGTTTTGATCCACGGCGCCTATGGATAACATTGTTTTACATTTCTTAGAAAGGTGTGTGTGTGTGTGTGTGTGTGTGTGTGTGTGTGTGTGTGTGTGTGTGTGTGTGTGTGTGTGTCTGTGTGGAGAGAAGGAGGGAGAGAGTTACCCATTGTGGTTTTCTTCCAAACCCTTTTTAATGGAAAAGTTTTTTGAAGAGAGGCATGAAGTACAGTTTTCCTAATAAACACATCCTGTTGTCTCCCTTTCTTTCCTCTCAGCTCTCTTGTGCACATCTGAAAACACAACCGCACACTATTTTGTTGGGCTATTTGGCTCTACTTCTTACTAATTATATGATTCAACCACACTTGGCCCATCTTCCTTATTTATTAAATGAGGATGATAATATCTGTGCCTAAGAAGTGTTGGATTCAATTAGAGCGTGAGAAGGGTAGTGTTTTCTTAGCTATAATTTAGCTGCTGTTTTCATGTACACACTAGTATAACCTTCTAATTGAAAAGTCTCTTGCTTCATGATTCATTTTGCATTAGTACATGTGTTAATGTCCAGTACATTGTTACTTGGTTGTTAATTCAATAAATACTGTCAAGAAAGGAACATGTACCAGGCACTGTGTTAGGATGGAGTCGGTGAAGAAGCTGATGCTTCTGAAACCTAGAAGCCCAAACTGCACAATGTGTTTCTCTTTATAACTATTGATTTTTTATAGTTATGCTTTGAAATTAGACCACAGGCAAAATTTAGCAAAGTGTTATTTTTTTAAACCCCAACTCCACCAATATATATTTGTCATAATGATGATGAGCAGTTCATAATCATAAAGATGAGCACTTCAAACCGGGCGGTGGTGGCGCACGCCTTTAATCCCAGCACTCGGGAGGCAGAGGCAGGTGGATCTCTGTGAGTTCAAGGCCAGCCTGGTCTACAGAGCGAGATCCAGGAAAGACGCAAAGCTACACAGAGAAACCCTGTCTCGAAAAACCAAAAAAAAAAAAAAAAAAAATGCACCTGAAAAGCAATACTTCGAAAATTTATAGGAAAACACATGTCTGCATTTGGAAAAGAAATTTGCTTTAAACAGAACTTTTGGAATTCTTTCCCTCTCCTTGACCTGGGTCTGAGTGTTTGAAGTGTAAGTGATAGGATCCCTCTCAGAACCCAAGGTGTGTTCTTCAGTGTGCCTCTGAGTGATTGGCTGTATTCGTATTCTGGCTGATTTCACAGCTTCTACTCAGACTTGAGAGTCAGAACATATGTTCATTCATACATGCCTCTTCTCACTTTTAAAGAATGGATTTTTTTAGGAGACCTTTAGAGCATGAATACAGTCAGAGCTTTGCTTTTATGACTTACACTAATTCACGAAAAATTGCCTCTAGTATACTTACGGTTTCCATTCATTTTTTTTTTAAGTTTTATATGTGCTGCTTGATGTTGAGATTCTTTATGTATTTTCTGAAAATATATTTGCAAGTGTGGAGGGAAGCTCTAATGATTATTCAGATTCAGAATATGCGGAGAGATTATGCTGGCTTGTCTAATCGATTCTGTGCTCTTCACATGGAAGTTCTTTCATCATGCTCATGTATACACATGCTCATGTCTCATGGTAACCCACAACCCATTGAGTGTGTTAGCTTTGTTTGGTAAGTACCAGGCAGGAGGCTGAGACTCAGCATGAAGGCACTAGGTTAATAATGAGAACCAGGGATCCAGCCAGTTCAAACCGTACTTGCCTGACAAGTCAGAACATGAACCTTGGATTTCAAGCCGTGTAAATCAATCCTGAATTGACTGTAGTGCTAGACCCACAGACAAGTGACTTGCCCCAAAAGAAGCTATATAGTACAGTGCTGGATTTTCTTTTGTTTTAATTTTTATTTTGAGATATAGTACAATGATGAAAACTTTAAAAAATCAGTGTAATACTGTTAACTAAAATGTATATTGTATTACAGCTCACCTGATTGTAATAATTTTTAATTTGGTTGTGTGTGTGTGTGTGTGTGTGTGTGTGTGTCTGTGTCTGTGTCTGTGTCTGTGTCTGTGTGTATCTAGGATCCAGTCTAGGGTCTCCCACTACATTTTCTCAGAGTTGCCATCTTTGAGGTCACTTTGAACAGTACTGCTTAAGGTTTTTAAGGTTGAGGCTGTGGTTGCTTGCAGATTACCCCTCAATTTGCTCTTTAGTTCCTTGTACTTTGAGTAAGGTGGTACTTAGGGAGGAAGACTGCAGAGACAGTGTGTCACTCATCATAGGCAAGTGCTCTGCTGGACACATATCACAGTAATCATATCAAGGGGTGTGTAGTGCCAGTGTGGTGTATTGCTGGGAAGGTTAACCTTGGCCACTTGGTCAACATGTTGTCTTCCAGGTTTCTCAGTGTAGTGCTTAGGTTTAGTAGATTTGGAATCTGAATCCTAGAAGTCTTAGCATTTTCCCACGTCCAAGTTGTTGATTATTTCTATCTCACAGCATTTTAGGAGAAAAAAAATTGTGCAAGTATTTGAACATGGTTGCTGAGGTTACTCTTGTCATTGCTGCCACCAAAACCTGACAGAAACAAATTAGGACAAGAAGGGTTTATCTGGGCCTAAGTTTTAAGAAAACACTGTCTATGGCAGCAGGGAAGGCGACCAGAGTTGGTGGGTGCCTGCAGCCAGGACTCAGTAATCGGAGAATGCTGAAGTTCAGGTGCTTTTCTCTTTTACCTTTTTATTTAGTCTGAGTGGTTCCATTCATATTCAGGGTGAGGCTTCCCTCCTTTGTTAAATCTCTTTCTTTGGAACACCCTCACAGACACTCCCAATGGTGTGTCTCCTAGGTGATTCCAAACCTAGTCCAGTTGACAACAAAGAATTACAATCACAATGGCACCAAGCATCCACTCAGCAAACTGTATAGTAATTTATCCTCCTCTGTTGATAACTTATGTTTATCAGGTCTAGCTTGGCCTTTTCTTCCTATTTTCCCTAAAAGAGTTCCAAGGTTAATTCTTAGGCCTGTGCTCTGTATCTCATTTCCTTGCTTTAGTTCTATATTCAGACAGGTCTTAATTACTTAGATCAGTATACTTTATATATACCACAGAGGGGGCTTGTGGGCTATAAAAATAAATTTGTGTTGTTTTTCTCTGTAGTTTTCCAAGTTTCTTCTCTTACATTCGTTTTAGAATACATTTTCAGACTTTTCTTGCATAACCAACCCAAACTGATGGGCCTTCCATAGCTGCTATAACACATCTCTGTAAGTATAGTAATGTGAAACAATATGACGTTATTATCATTATTGAGAACAGAAGTTACAGATGGTCTGCTGGGTTGTGGAAGCTTTAAGGGAAGAATCCACTTCCCATTGCCCTTTCCAGCCTCAAGAGACAACCTGTGTTCCTTGGTTCATGGTCCTGTTCTTCCGCCTTCAAGACTGATAGTATAGCCAATCACAATGGCATGCTATATAACCTTCCTATATGGACCTTTCTAATTACATTGCATCTACTTGTACAGTCCAAGGTGGGCTCCCATCATTAATCACATCCCAAATTCACTACATGTAAAGTAGTATATGCACAGCTAGAGAGTAGGTTGTAGATATCCTTGGAAGACATTTTTCCACCATCTTCTGTCCTTGCAGCTTCTAGTCTCTTTTCTTTTCCCCTGGGATTCTCACTTCACAGTGGTCTATGGTGCTGTCCCTACCTCCTCCTCTATCATGCATTTCCTAACTCCCTGTATAACAGACTACTGCCCTGTCCCTTGAAGAGTTCTTTTTTTTTTTTCTGAGACAGGGTTTCTCTGTGTAGCTTTGCGCCTTTCCTGGAACTCACTCTGTAGCCCAGGCTGGCCTCGAACTTACAGAGATGCCTCTGCCTCCCAAGTGCTGGGATTAAAGGCATGTACCACCACGGCCTGGCAAGAGTTCTGTTTTTTTTTTTTTTTTTTATTTACTATGTTTCTTTATTATTATTATTATTATTTATTTATTTATTTATTTTATTTTACAATACCATTCAGTTCTATATATCAGCCATGGGTTCCCCTATTCTCCCCCCTCCCACACCCTCCCCTTATCCCCAGCTCACCCCCCATTCCCACCTCCTCCAGGGCATATCCTCCCCCGAGGACTGCAATCAACCTGGTAGACTCAGTCCAGGCAGGTCCAGTCCCTTCCTCCCAGACTGAGCCAAGTGTCCCTGCATAAGCTCCAGGTTTCAAACAGCCAACTCATGCAATGAGCACAGGACTTGGTCCCACTGCCTAGTTGCCTCCCAAACTGATCAATCAACTGTCTTACCTATTCAGAGGGTCTGATCCAGCTGGGGCCCCCTCAGCCTTTGGTTCATAGTTCATGTGTTTCCATTCATTTGGCTATTTTTTTTTCAATAATTGAGTAAAACCGAAATTTATTATAAGCCACAGTCATCCTAGAGACCTCCATGCTATATATATAGTCTCCATGGTTCTATGGGTTGTGGTCTGATTGTTCTTTATTTTATATCTATAATCCACTTATGAGTGAGTATATACCATGACTGTCTTTCTGGGTTTGGGTTACCTCACTCAGGATCATTTTTTCTAGTTCCATCCATTGCCTGCTTTCATTGTTTTTCTCTGCTGAGTAGTACTCCATTGTGTATATAAGTGTTCTTAAACCAGTTGCTCCACCATAACTGCATGCATGATTCTTTTTTACTCTTCCCTTTGATGCTGAGGCTCCTAGCAAATTTAGATGTTTACGTCCACTTTGAATTCTCAGCATTTTTTCCTTTTCCTCCTGCCTGCTTCCTTTGTCTTACATCACCAGTTTGCTTTCCTTCATCTGTCTTCTCAGTTTTCCTTAAGGTTTTCTTCTTTTCTGTGACATGTTCTCACTATACAACCGATCAGATGTTATGATAGCATCTCAGCTACACAGTGGACGTATTCCTGGTACAGGGAGATTGGTCTTCTACAGAATTCTTAGTTTCAGCACACCCACAGTTGTGTTAGTGCCCTGTCTCCTTTGCATGTCACAAGTTCCTGTTGTTTTACCTGTATTTTATGTTAGCGGATTTATTTTGTCTTCCTCTTACCAAAGAGTAACCTGAGTACTAGGTTAAGTTTTGTTCTCCTATGTCGCTAGGTCCTGCTGGGCTCCCTTTTAATAGACTAGTTCTCACATGTTTGTAAGGGGCATTTTCAGAGAGATCCCTAGTGATGCCAGAAACTGAGTAATGCCAACCCTGTATAATATGTGTGTGTGTGTGTGTGTGTGTGTGTGTGTGTGTGTGTGTGTGATATAGTATACTATAATACATACATACACACCAATGGTAAGCTTTAACTTGTGAATTTGGCACAGTAATACCTTAACCTTAACCTTAACAATTATAACTAATAATAAAGAAGACCAATTGCAGCAATGTACTGTAATAATACGACCAGTATGGATGCCCTACCATTTGGGTGCTTCTATTAAGTATAATGAGGGTGACTTGAGCAAAACCAGTCAGGTAACTGACAGGGTTGCCTGATAACTAATAGATGGATTGCATATACAGCATGGATATGCTGAGGAAATCCATGATGTGATTCATGTGGTCACACCCAGGCATGGCAGAGGAGGAGGATACTTTCATTGTACTAGTGGGACACAGAGTAAAGAAGTTAGGGCTCCACTGTAGAACTTTCTAGTAATTTTAGAGCACAGTTAGTCACATGCTGTGGTTTGATTGAATGCCCCATAGTGGGATTGGCAGGTAGTCCAGTTCTAGAGATGAAGCCTAGTGGAAGGTTAGGTCACTAGGGATGTGACCTCAAAGGAAATTGTGAGACCCAAGCCTCCCTCTTCTTTCTCCTTTTGTATCTTAAATGTAAGGGAGTTTACTCTGCATGTGCTCTCACATAATGTGTTACCTTTCAATGAGGACTCAGAGGTTGCTTTTCCTTCAACGCACTGACTCTATTTGGGTTTGCAGACACCCTGGGTAAATAAAAGTGGAAGAAAGGTATGGTATCTCCGCCTTCATTTTGTGTTTTCAGATTCCACACTTTACAACCTTAGACTGCTGCTCCTCAGGGCAGGAAAGAGACAGGCGAATTCAGAAGAGAGGCTTGCGATTTTATTAGTGTCTAAAGACATTTATATACATATGCCTTCTGTGATTCCGATGTCAAGAAGGGCCCACTTAAAATCAGAAAAGTAAGACTAATTTAGCTGATAGTATCTTGAAAACAAACATTATGTAAAATAACAAACAACTGTTATTTTAAATAAGAAAATAGGAGTATCTGTGTTAGCTACTCAAGATTCTCATATATTATCCTTTAGTATCACAGTTAGTTTTAATCCCAAAGACATAGGTTTCTCATCCTTAAGTGTCCTGCATCCTGCTCATCTCCCATCACTTCCCCCACAGGTCCTTGCTATTTACAATAATTTCTCCCCTATCATGATTTTAGCATCTCCATCGGTCAAAGCTTTATTTCAAGTGTTTACTGCTAACTAACCCATCCAGAAAGAAGAGCTTCAGGTAGCATGCAGAATGCATCTTATTGCTTCTGTACACCAGTGGAATGTCCCATGAAACTGATTATGATGTGCTTTTCATGGTGTGATTGTCTTTCATGGAGGGAATATATCCCTACCACCACATTTTTTTTTTTGTCTAAATGAATGTAAATAAATCTAGACCATTTATAGAAGCTGCTGAGTTCTTAATTTCCTAATTAAGCTTTCCATACAGATTAGCAAGGATTATCTAGTGTGCTGTATGCTAAACTGGAGTGTCTGACGTTCTTTTTAATCTGTCTACTTCTTGTATATGCTTAATAAAAATAGTGGGATATTAGAGTTAAAAATTACTGGAGAGACATATATATATTTATGCTCAAATTTAGAACTTGCTTTATGAATTTTGAAGTATTTTCACTAATGTAGTTAGTTTCTGTATGTCAAACTTTGCCCTTAGGTTTCTTGAGTAAACTATTTTATCTTTGATATGCATACTATTTTTAACATTAGAAATAACTTTTATATAATTATTTCAGTTTAAGTATTATCCTTCTATGTTGACAGAGCTATTTATTCTTTGATAATTTCACACAATAGATCTTAATCAGTCCATTTCCAAGTTGTCCCCGCCATTCCCACATGTGTCCCTTCCATCTTCATCTCTTCCTCCCTTCTGTTTCCTCCTTCTCTTTCTTCTTCCACCTAGTCCAGTCAGTGCCCACACTCATGTGGGTAGCACTGGATATGATTAAGATATGCATTAACTATTGCTCCCTACCATAAGGTTCACTGACCAAAGTTGGCAAAAGATAAGTAGTTTTGTTTTTAAGTTGAAACTTTCCTGTGTGCCTTTTTTCTTTTCATTTTTATTAGTTTTAATTTTACATATGTGTGTATGTCTGTGTGGGAGCCTGCGTGTGTATATGTGCATGTGAGTGTTAGTGTCTGAGGCCAGAAACATCTTGAGCTCGTTATAGGTGGTGGTGAGCTACTTGATGTGGGTGTTTGCAATCAAACCTGGGTCCTCTAGAAAAATAGTATGTGCTCTTAAGTATCAAGTTATCTCTCCAGTCCCTCTAGTATAATTTCTGGTGTGTGTGTGTGTGTGTGTGTGTGTGTGTGTGTGTGTGTGTGTGTGTTGCTTAGAAATGAACCCTGAAATAGAATATCTTAATACACTCAATTTTGGAGTATATTAGCCACTACATTAACTGAGTAACATCAAATATTAGTACCTGGACTACAGAAGCCTTCACCCTGAGGCAAATAGCTGAACAAATATATAATCAGAACATTGATATCTCAATCACTTCCTTTCATTTCCTAATTCCTAAGAATTACTTAGTTTCAAAATATTTCTGCTCATTATTACCTCTAGTCCATGAGCATGAATGCTTTTTTGAGAAAATTTTAGCTATTTGGACATGAGATAAACAATTTGACTTACATTCTCATATTGATGAAGATTTATGTGAATTAAATGCAATGTAATACTCTCTTAAGTTAAAATTATTTGCATTAGCGTCACATGGTGTTGCCTCAGTAAGAGGGAAATCAGAAAGTAAGGGTTGTGAATTAATGACCTGGCACCGTTGGCCCTGGTGCTTCACAGCTGAAGAGAACATGTTCTAGCTGAGGAGACGATGAAGAGCTGCTTGAGGTGACCGTGTGGAGCAAAGAATGTCTTGGCCATTGTCTGCTGAGGATGGCAAGGAAGAAGCCTCTAAGCTTGAACTTGATTCTGTATTTTTAAGCAGAAAATGCTATTTGTAGATTTTTTTTTTCTTTTTAAATAAACATAGGGTTTTTTGCTTCCTAGAGAGCAGGATAGGGTGTTGAGACAACATTTTACTATGTAGCTTTTGCTGGACTGGAACTTGCTATTTGGCTGGCCTCAAACTCAGAGATTCACCTTCCTCTGCCTTCCAAGTGCTGGGATTAAAGCCCAGCCACAGAGTTGGGCTTTATCAACAACATATCACCTTTCTTTTAGATGCAGGAACTAAGTTGTGAGTGTGCTGGGCAAAGGAAGAGAAAAAAAAAAATTCCTGGTTATATTTGTGAAAAGGAGCCCTTGCCCCTGTATACCTGATTTGGTATGCATTTATAAAAATTATACAGATATTAGGATAAAAGTGCTTCAGGCTGTTCCAAAATACAGTAGTGCCTGTTGTTCTGATAAGCCATTGTCTTTAAACTTCCCTTGGAAACTACAGCGGACTAACTTCTTATTAGTACTGAAGCCTTGAGTCTCTTGTACCTCCCTTGCTCTAGGCACAGCGTGGAGATAAATGATAGAGAGAACTGTCTTTGAACTCTGAAGACGTGCCCTTTACATCAAAGTCTTAGTTATTGCAGGGCTGAGAAGAGGGGGAGCATCAGTCCAGAGGCACTTAATTTGAGGTAGTGAGCACCAGAATACCTCTTTTCCTTCTGTCTTTAATTGAGATAAGTTCTCACAAGTACCCGAGGCTGGCCACAGTAAAATCCTCCCGCCTTAGTCTCTCTATGCTGGCATTACAGGTGTGTATGACTGCCCCTGGTGACCCACTGAGAGGGACAAGTCGATGAGATTTCACAGCATTTGATGCTGTTCCTTTCTTCACTCCTCTAGAAACTGTTCACACAATTGCCATCTTTTTCACTGCCTCCCCACATCCCTCCAATTAAGTTGAAAGTGTTCTCATCTTCCTTGTCTCCTGGCCTGTGTCTTGTACATTTCTTGGGCTGTTTCCTATGTTGCGATGGATTAAATTGTTACTAATAAGACACAGATGCCTGGTCAAGATCTCTCTTTCAGTTTCAGACTTCAGCCATGAGAGCAAGCACCCTGTCAACATGTGCCCAAGGAACTGGCCACTCTTTCAGAACCTGGGCCCAGATGTGGGCTCCCTGGCTTGCACATTGGGTTGTCATGAGAATGACTTCAGATTGAGCACCTCCTGTATGCCACTGTCATGCACACACTATTAGCATTGTATTTTATTGATGAAATTGTGAGCAGTAATGTGTCTGTTGTCATATAGTTTAGAACTCTGTAACAGGTTGGTACCTGTTTATCTCAGTGCCTTGAGCCATATTATGTTGCCTGTTAGTAGTTTAAATGTGCCTAGATCTTATAGCACCACAGAGCTACCGAGCATGGACACACACACACACACACACACACACACACACACACACACCCTACACCTCATTTTAAAAATATAATACTGGGACTGGCACAGAATAATCCTCTATGATTTTCTACTTTTACTTAAGAGTATGCCCGTAATTTCTAAGATTATACCACGTACTTTAAAAGAGGCGTCCATGACTAAATATTTGAGGTAATTAATGGCATGGTGAATAAATAAAGTGTTAGTGTGAATAAAAAAATCACAGCATGAATTAACAGCAATGTTTGGTAATTTATACTTTCAGAACCAAGTGGGTTTAAAAGTTAACACCTATGTAAAACTCTTTCTATGCAGCCTTTTAGGGTAATAAAGATGTGCAGCCCACTTTACACATTAAAAAGTGAATGTTAGTATAGCTTTGAAAAATATGGTAGATTGTCACCAGGGACAGTTTGGCTGTGGTGCTGTAGGACAGCAGTGAAAGGAAAGATTGTCTTTTAGCCTTCTGATGGCTGATCAAGTGCGCAGCCCTTCAAACAGGAAAAGGCGGCATACAGTAGTACCCTTGGGTCTAAAGAGTCCAGAAAAACTGGCACAGGCCATAAGATCAATCATTTTCTCATTTGTTTAGACAAGAGTGCAATAAAAACATTGGCTGTTAAGGGTACAAAACTGCCCCGATATGATTTCTACCCAAAAATGCTCCTCCAGGGACAATGACTAAAACGTAAATATTAACATTCTGTGGTACTATGATGGCTTAAATGTTCATCTACCTTTTTGTAATCCTCTGAATGCTAATATTAATTATGCTCTTAAGGTATTCCAAGTAATGTACTCTAAATCACAGATTTTATCTCCTTGCCAATTTACTCATTTGACCCTTTATAACTTAAAAGATGAAATTTTAATAATGAAATCAAATGCTGAATAAAAGAGAGAGAGAGTCAGCCAGCCAGACTAAGCAAAGGGGTCTTATACAACACTGAATATAGCTCAGTGGTAGTACTTGGCCAGCATCTGTAAGGCCCCATGTTCCATTCCCAGCATCCCCTCCCCCAAGTGAATGCTGTTCATTGGTGTGATGGTTAGTCTAATTGTCTACTTGACACAATCTAGACTCACCTGTGAGATGGACTTCTGGACCTGCCCATGGGGGTTATCTCACTTGCATTAATTGAAAAGTTTATTAGTGAAGCTAGTAGTCACTTTTCCATAGCTGTCGTCAAACACCTTACAAAATGACTTAGAGGGACATTCTTTAGTTTGGCTTATGATTTCAGACGCCTTCTACACAGTGTCATGGTCCCAAGAATGACTGACTATAAGGGTTTGTGGTGAAGGACGGATAGATCTTCACATACCCATGTAGTAGGAAGAAAAGAAAAAAAATCAGGTGTCTGGTGACATGGCTGAGCATTTAAATGCACTTGTTGCACTTACAGAGGAGACTAGGGTTCAGGCCCCACATTCATGTGACAGCTCATAACCATATGTAGCTCCACTTCCAAGGAACCTGGCAACCTCTTCTGGCCTCTAAGGGCACCAGGCATGCACGTGATATACATACATGCATACAGACAAAAACACTCAAGGAAAATTAATTAATTACTTAATTAAAAAATCTTACACACATGCACGTGCGCGCACGCACACACACACACACCCTCTCTCTCAGGAAATGGCCAGGGATAGTATACCCTCAAAGACCCACCCTAGAAGCTTGCTTCCTCCAGTTGGGCCCCACCTCCTAACTTTCCAGAGCCTCCTTAAATAATTCCACCAGCTAAAGGCTTTCTTCAAACCCCGAGCTGTGGGAAACAGGGGTGGTTCCCTGAAGAGGTGTATAAAGAATTCCATGTTCTTAGAAACTGCTGCCTCAGTGGTCTTCATTTGTAAGACAGTCTTAAACTTCTAGAGCAGGCTCTGTTTCTAGCTCTATTCACGATCCTGCTGTGAAGAGGGTTTCCCTTTTACAATAATTATCTTACATTCCTGAAATTATCTTCCAATATTCTGGTTTCTTTGCTAGACTCTGTAGTTTATGAGGGCTGAGATTTCTCAGGGCTTATTTGTTCCTTATATTGAATCCATGTTATTTAGAATGTGATAGAAACAGTATGAAAATGTGGACTTATTTTCTTATTTTATATGTGTGAGCATTTGGGCTGTAAGTATGTGTGTATACCATTTGCCTCCCAGCTTTCTTAGGAAGTAAATTCATACTATTCACAGTTAACAATGCTTGTATAATTTCATATGCACAGAAAGAACTTACGTTACATACGACCTCATCTCTACATTTTCATCATCTGTTATGGATCTCCTTGACATTCTTCTGGCCTCCTCAGTGGCTGATTGGGGACAGGGTCTGAGGTTCCTTCTTATTTGCTGAGTCAAATGTAACTTTGATTTTCATTTATTTGCCATGGTGGTCTGAAACACTTTAAAAGGACCAAGATTCTTGGGTAACAAGGGAAACTAACATGCAGAACAAATTCAGTTTAGTCATGTAAAAGTCAGCATCCTTACCTATGGAATCTGAGTTCGATGAATGTCTGATGTCTTGTCCTTTCATTCTGTACTTTTCTCTGTGTGATTTTACACTGTAGCCTTCCCACAGCTTCCTTATCTACTGTCTGTCACCACCAGCTGAGGTCTCTTGCCAGGATGAGTAACTAAGTTTTTCAAGGCCTTGCTTGTATCTTTCCTTCTGCATAAAGCCTGCCTTGATCACTTTATGTGAAACTGCTCCATCTTCTCCTCTCAGTTCTTTTTCTCTTCATCCATTTTATTCTTTTTCCCCACAGTACTTAACAGTGCTCTAGCATACTACATAATTTATACCTATTTGCTTCTTTTTATTTTCTTTCTTGCCAGAAAATGTTTTGTTATGGTGATAGTTGATAAACAAGTTTATCTTAAATACTTCAACACAGATGACTAATGTATAGAATCATATCACTGATTATTCTATATTTGACCAGTTTGGCTTTTGAGAGACTGAGTTTTTCTTCCTAACCTGTGACCTGTTCCTGGAATGTCCGACACCTTCACATATGTCTTTTCTTTATTTCTTTTCTTTTCTTTTTCTTTTTCTTTCTTTCTTTCTTTCTTTCTTTTTTTTTTTGTGTGTGTGGATTCTGAATACATTTCGAATTTGAGAGAGGGGGGAGAAGAAATAAATGTGCAGATCCATGAGAGTCATGCCTAGAATTTAAAGAACACCCTTGACTACCATCTTGATTCTGTGTTCAAGCATTCTTTAGGCTCATTGCCAGTGAGAAATGAATATACCTACATTAACTAACACAAGTGACGCCTGGGTTTCTCTTGGCCTCCTCGGAGTGCCGAGCAGGTGGCTGTAGGTTGGTTGACCTGGGCCTTTACGTGTCAAATGCACGTGAGTTGGGTTAATAGATTCAAAGGCTTATAGCTCTAAGTCCTGACAACTAGGGGATTTGGACTTCAGGCTCCAGAGGCCAGAAACTAACAGGCCTGGTTGCTGAGATCTCAGGGTATTGCCCTGGGCAGTGGTGCATCAGCAGCTAGTGTAATCCTTAATTCTGAGCAGCAGGTGGCAGTAGTAGCTGTCAGTGCCTACTAGTTAGAGTTCCCAAACCTGTGTCCCAGGACTTACACCTCCTACCCAGTGGCCCTCCTGTGGACTTTGTAGTGGTTGGTGTTACAGCTTTTGAGCATTGGTAACTGTGGTGATATTTTATTTGTATGTTAATAAAGGTTGCCTGGAAATCAGAAGAAATAGCAAGCCATTTTAAGTAAATGAAGTCAGGCAGTGGTAGCACAAGCCCTTAATCCTGTCACTTAGCAGGCAGGATCTCTGTGTGTTCAAGGCCACTCTAGGGAACAGAGCCAAGCGTGGTGACACACGCCTTTAATCCCAGTACCAACCATAGAGGTCTGGTGGTCTGTACAAACAGACAGAAAGTGACAGAGCTGTGTAGGAAGAGGAAGGGATGTGGCTGGGCTATAAGGGTGCTAATGAGAGAACAGAACAGAAAAGGCATATAAACATGAGTAGACAGGAAGTAACTCACATTTGGAAGCCGCAGAGTTGGTGAGGTGAGATTGGCTGGTGGCTTTCCCTATTTCCCTCATCTCTAAGGTTTTCACCCCTATATTTGGCTCCGTGTTTTTTATTTAATGAGACCATTTAGAAATTCGTCTCCAGGTAACTTCAACTCTTAGGCCTTGGCAGGTTCCTAAAAGTCTTCTGGAAATGAAGGCCCATGGCCCCCATCTTTGTTTCCGCGTCCTCTTTGTCTCCGCCATCCTCCGCCCCTACTGCTCTTGGTACTGTCTTTTCCACTGCTGTAGAGGTGCTGCTGCTGGCGCCCCTGCTGCCTTCTCTGCATGTTGTAAGCTGTGCTTTTGATCAAAGAAAACACCATTTGACCGAAGCTTTTGATTGGGCCCTACCAACAGACTCAGATACCAAATAGTCTGATTATATAGTGAGGAGCAGGATGTAGTAGCATGAGTGTGGGGTACAGGTGAAGGTTTGTATTTGCACCAATCACAGCCCAGCCCAGCACAGACCTTGTAGAAGTCACAAGTCCCACATTGCATCAGTCACTGGCTTCTTGCAGAGTTACTGAGGAGGTACCACCTCCACTCCTGTGTTTTAGGAAGAATAGCTTCAGGGCCATCTAAAGTAACAGAGGCTTGGCTTGCCTGGAATGCCTTCTAAGCCCAGTGCAGGTTGTCTGAAGTGTGTATATATGTTATATATTCTGTATGCATACATAGTTAAAACTTAAAACTGACATTGCCAGAAACATTTGTGTTTTCTAGCATTTAACAACGTTAATAATGCTTAGCTTCTGTTCCCCCCAGAGTTCTGTCCTCTGATCTGTCTCACTTACGTTCTACCTGGTGGTCTTAGAATGGCAGCCATGCTGTGCTGTAGTTCTGTGTTCCCTGAACAGTTTCATCCCTAGATCCACAATGATGATAAGCTGTCCCACCCTTTACATTGTGCAGAGATCACCCTGGCCAAGGATGAGCTTTACTAGGGTACTGAATCACCAGGCTAATAGGACTAGTATGTACCTTCTCTGGGTTTATGAATTCCTAGAAGTTAGTATTAGGTGCTGGTTATGACATGCTAACTGATTCATTGTGCAGCCTTTGACAAATTATTTAACTTTCTGGCCCTGTATTTCTTCACCTGTGAAGCTCAACTAGACTTTTGTTATTGTTTTTACTCTATGGAGTAACAAATATTTTATGTTTTATAACAATTGAAAGCTTCTTTCTATATATGTTACTTCTTCAGCTAGTACTCATGTCATTATGTTGTATTTGATATTTTTATTGACATGGTGCTGCCTATCTAAGTGTAGAGATGAGACTAACACCTAGCAAAGAATTCTGTGTGTGCTTTGTAAGACAGGTAAATCTGCTGTAATTCCTGGTTTGACTGACTAGATAGTTAAGTCCTTAATAATGACCAGTAGCTCAGGGTTAGGCATTATGTATCTAATTTTCTTTTCATTCTTTCCCTTATTTTTTCCTTATTGCTTATGTCTATATTTTATAATTTTTACTTAGAGGACAATAGGATGATAATATCGAATTTTCATAAGTTCTGCTGTTAAATCAGTATTTTATTCATCAGTGTAGTTCCTAGCATCTAGAAGCTTGTCTGGTATATAGTATATACTCCTTAAATGTTGCTTGAATGGATAAATTTGCTTGTATCCTCCCCTCCATCCTGAGTGATTTTCATTTTTTTATTATTTTTAAGAAAGGTGACCCTTGTGATGGTGGGCCTTGATAACGCTGGTAAAACAGCCACCGCAAAGGGAATCCAAGGAGGTAAGTGGAAAAGATTTGCTTGCTAACCTCTTAATTTTTCCGAGTCATTTGCTTATGTTAATTGCTTCATTACCTGTTAATTGGACAGAGATAGCTACTTTGTGTTGTTAATATACCTAGGCTATGAGTAGGCTCTGGCTTCCTGATGTCCCCTCCTACCATGTTTCAGGTTTGAACAGGTATAATCTCCTTGACATCTTGACATCATTGGTCGGTGGCAGACAGGGGAGTAACCCAAGCTGGCCTTGAACTAGAAGTCCTCTTCCTTAGCCTCTCAATTGCTAAGATTACACAAATAATCCACAAAGACTCATTTTCGTCATGTAGTCTCCTCTTTCATAAACTCCAGGCTGTTAATCCCCTAAGGGTAGTTTTATTCATTTTGGTGTTCCAATGGGTTAAAGCGTGTTTCTTGAGAATAGTAGACAGCACCCTTCTTCTTTCTCTCCCTCCTCCATCTTCTTGTTTTTCATGTCAGGGTTTCTCTATGTAACGTTCCTCCCAAGTGATGAGATTACACACACACACACCCCTGCCATGCAGCCAAGCCTTCATAAAAACTTCCTTTCCATGTCACATGCTTTTCTCCTTAGTTCTGGTTCTGCTCTTACTCTCGGCTCATTCCCCTTTCACTAGGTGTTTTATTTGTTGCTGTGGATGATTGATAAGTTTATTGATAAATAAAACTGATTGGCTAGTAGCCCGGCAGGAAGTATAGGTGGGACTAACAGAGAGGAGAATTGAGAGAACAGGAAGGTGGAGCGAGACACTGCCAGCCGCTGCCAGGACAAGGAAAATGTCAGGTACTAGTAAGCCACGAGCCACGTGGCAAAGTATAAATTAATAGAAATCTGTTAATTTAAGATATAAGAACAGTTAACAAGAAGCCTGAGCCATTAGGCCAAACAGTTTAAATAATATAAGCGTCTGTGTGTTTATTTTATAAGTGGGCTGTCAGATTGCTGGAGCTTGGCGGGACCCGGAGAAAAATTCTCCAGCAAGTTTGTTTTGTTTGAGATCTGTGTTCCTTCTCTCCCTCCCTCCCTCCCTCCCTCCCTCCCTCCCTCCCTCCCTCCCTCTCTCCCTCCCTCTCTCTCTCTCTCTCTCTCTCTCTCTCTCTCTTTTTGGTTTTTCGAGACAAGGTTTCTCTGTGTAGTTTTGTGCCTTTCCTGGAACTCGCTTTGGAGAGCAGGCTAGCCTCGAACTCACAGAGATCCACCTGCCTCTGCCTCCCAAGTACTGGAATTGAAGGTGTGCGCCACCACCACCCGGCATGTGTGCCTTCTCTTTAACTATATTGTTATTGCTCAAATCCAGACCCCAGTGTCTTTCAGCTGTCATAGTAGCTTCTTCTAAAAGTGTCATCCCTGTCATGACTGTTACTTTTTTCACTGGGCTGTTCATTTCCCTGACTATCAGAACGATTGTGTTAATTGGGCTCCGAAGTCACAGTGTTTCAACAAGATTGATTTATTTCCCTCTGGCCATGCAAAAGTAGTCTAGGACTAGGATGGCACTTCCTGATGATAGGGAGTCAGCCCTTTGCCCTGTTCACTTTGCTGTCCCTACTGTTCTTTCTTCTACATGGCCTAAGATATCTCTCTGCAGCATGCATTTGAGCTGCATGGGAGTGGTAAGAGAGAAGAGGAGGAGGCCATGCTTCTCTCCTTTAGGACCATGAACCAGAAACTGATGCGCCACTTTACTTCATGTGCCATTGATGTTCTGGACCCCACTACTGCTTCTCTATATTGAGTCACTCTCTAGCAAGAGCCAGTGCTCTCTGTTTCCCCCCAAATCTCTTCGTGGGTATCTTACGAGTACCTAGACTTAGTTGCAATCTGTCATAGTGGGAGTAATTACACTCTGAAAATGGGCATGTAGTACACGTTAGCCTTCTCCCTCTACTTCCAAATAAGTTGTTAGATATTTAATAGACCACCACTGATTAGTCTAGACCCTCCTCTAATGGCCAGTCGCTACCTCTGAGATTGGGAATCAATGTCTTTTGTAAACATAAATTCCTAGGAATTTCTATCCAATACTGTTTCTTAATAGGAAACTGTATCATTTTGGGTAGAAAGTTAGTTTTTTCTGTGAATTATCTCTTGTTTTGTTTATTATTAACATATCTTCACTGTATTATAGTCACACACACACACACACACACACACACACACACACAACATATATGTATATTTCAAGAATAGGCCAAGAGCTCTATGGATCAGGAATCTGATTAATAATTGTTTTGTTGTATCCTGCATATAACTTAGCACATAAGAGACACCTAATCAATACTTATTTATTATGTATTTGTATTTTATCTTAGATTTATTGTGTCTTTACATATGCATTACTGTAAGTCTTAAGATTGAGGGCTGTGTATCTCTGTGTCAATTAACTTACCTCTAAAAGGTCACCAGTAAATGATTACAGGGAAAGGTGGAATGTACTGTGTGCTAAGCACTCAGGGTACGCAGACATGGTTCCACCTGTTGGTATGGAAGGTATGGAAGGTATGGAAGGTAGGATGTAGTGATAGAGGGTGGAGTTGGTAGAGAGTGGCACGGAATCACCAGAAAAGGATTCATGAGGAGAAACTGAATTTGCACATTTGTATTGTTGTGAAGCACAGATCCTGAATAGGGGTCAGAGGCTCAGGGCGTTCCAGGCCCTGGCTTTTGTCCTGAAAATCTGATTTTTTTTTCTTTTTTCTTTCTTTCTTTTCTTTTTTTTTTTTTTTTTGTTTGTTTGTTTTTTGTTTTTTTTTTCGAAACAGGGTTTCTTGGTGTAGTTTTGGTCCCTGTCCTGGATCTCGCTCTGTAGACCAGGCTGGCCTCAAACTCACAGAAATCTGGCTGCCTCTGCCTCCCGAGTGCTGGGATTAAAGACGTGCGCCACCACTGCCCAGCCTGAAAATCTGATTTCATAGTAAAGGCTTTTTAAGTCCGCAGAGCTCGGATTACGGTCCTGGCTCCCCTACTTGCTATCTAACATTGAAAATATTTTGAGTTTTTTTGTTTTTGCTTTGTTATTTTACATAGGGCTGGCCTGAAGCTCATGATCCTCCTGCCTCACCTTCTTTGATGCTAGGATTACAGGTATGTGCTACTATGCTAAATAACCTTGAAAACAGCTCCCCCCCCCAATCCTCCACCCTCCCCCTCCTTTTCCTTCTCCTCCTCCCCAGTCCCCGTGCTGTGCATTGAAACTCACACTCATACATGCTAGGCAAGCGCTCCACCACTGAGCTTTTTATTCCCCCAGCCCAGATGTTTCCTAATGCTAGCTGGTTTACTAGGAATGTTCCAACCACTTTATCTCCGCGTACATTGTTCTCTCGCTTAGAATAATGCTTCCTACCCTCTCTTGTAATTGTGACACTTCTAAGACTTGATTCTTACTCTCCTCTCTTGACCACTTCACTCCTTCCCTTCATCTTTTTGAATTCCCTTCATAACACCATCTCAGCCTTTTCACAGAAGATACACATTTGGTGTCATTTCCTCAATATTTGATCTCTATAATTTTAACAATTATTTTATTATTTGTATGTATGTTTTGTTTCCCTAAATGTCTGCTGTGTGCCTGGTACCTCCAGAGGCCAGAAGAAGGCCTTGAACCTCCTAGAACTGAAGTTCCAGACAGCTGGGACTGCCTTGTGCATGCTGGGTATCAAACCCTGCTCCTGGAAGAGCAGACAGTGCTCTTAACCACTGAGCCATCTCTCCAGCCCCCTGATTTTTATATTTTGCAATGTTCTTTGAGGATGACAACAATAACCTATTTATCTTTGAACCCTGGTCTCTAGTAACGTTCTTTCATCAAATTAGCATTTGCTCTAATTTGCCCTTGCCCATGCTCCAGCGTAGTGAATTTGTTTCCATTGTTAATTTCCTGGGGGTATCTTTCAGTTCATACTCAAAGACAACAACCTTTTTCGGGCTGTAATTTGCCTCATTGTTATTATTTTTCTTAGTCGAGTCTTAATTTTCCTGCCTCCACCTCCTAAATGCTGATATTATTGTCAAACACCACTGTGCCTGATTTATGGAGTGCCATGGATCTAACTCCAGCTCCCAGGCAGACACTCTACCAGTGGAGCTACCTCCCCAGCCCTGAGCAAGCTCCCTGTTTGAGATCCTGTTTCTGAAAAGTCAGGCTACTTTGTCAGGTTCAGCTTTACCCTTTTGTCTTTTTAGTAATGGAGAAATTAGCAGCAGAAAAGTGGCTTTTAATGGCTCTGCTAAGTGTCTCAGGCAGGGCAGAGGCTGCTCTCGGATACTTCCTGAGAGGCAGTGTGGTACTTTGCAAGCCTGCTTCTCAGCTATAATAATCCTTGAACACGCCTCACAGATTTATCACAGTGAACGCTTTGTTAAATGTAGGAACCAGTTACTATAAACAACCAATGTCATTTAACAGAAATTTCTGAGTGATAGGAATAGTTTAAACTGAGTCATGTAATAGGGTGGACTACTAACCACATTTTATTTCCAAGAACTGGAGATATAACTGGTACAACTGAGGAACTGAATTTTAATCTTTTAATATCACATAAAAAATTAAAAGCCTTTTGTGGCATCTTTCTAGTCTTGAACCATACAGCTCTAAGCAAAGTCCTGTGGAGAAAGATTGATAGTATATTCTAGTGATAAGGAGAGAACGGAAGAGGCAGATATGACACTAAAGTTTTACCCACTGAATCTATAAAGTAATTAATGTTTAATAAGCTCTCTCGTCTGTCTCTTGTTTTAATTTTTTTAGCTCTCTGGGAAATAGCCTGTCACTCATTTTCAGTCCACAGAGCGCTACTTTAAGCACCGAATGGTATAACTGATATGTCAGGGACCCATTTCCTGTTTTCAGGACCCTGTTCAGTCTGGCTTCCACCTGTATTTGCAGAAGGCTTCGCCAGGCATGGCAGTGCATACTTGTCATCCAGGCGCTGGGGAAACTGAAGCAGGAGAATCACAAGTTGGGGATCAGCCTAGGCTACAGAAGTGACCTCGTCTCCAAAGCAAAACCAAACCAAATAAAACCTGTTAAGAATTTGATCCAGTGTCAATGTTTAGCCCTTGGTACCTGTTTGATTTCTCACTCTTAGGGTCCTCCTGCTCCCCAGCCTTCGCCTAAGCCCATCTCCTGGAGTAAGACTTCTGTGTCTCTCTGGCATCCTTTTAAACCTCTTATTATCTATCATTGCTCTCCTTGGCAGGTATGGTAATGTGCCCCCTATACTTGGTGTCTTCAGATATAAAATTCCTCTTCTCACTCCAATCCCAATTATAAATTTATTGGAACATATGAGAAACATTTCTACAGAAGTTCTGAATTTGAGCTCTCTTTGCAGGATGCCCTTAAACATCTCTGTATTCCAATTGTAGCTGTAATTTTAGTTTATCTGATTGGAAAAGAATTGCCTTATTCTTTTCAGTTTTTTCTATTTTTGATTCTTCAAATTTCTTTTATTTTATTTTCTTAATATTCCTGACTTTCCTTATTCTTCCACAGAATTTATAATAGAGCCCTTGAGTGGCATGGTGTTGAAAGATTAAAATTGATTGAAGAGTAAATTAGCCTTAACACAAGAACTCATTCATTCATTCAACATTTAATTATTAAGTGCCCATTTCATGTTATTTGCTAAGATTAGAGTAATTAAGTAAAATTAACAGCCAAGTGGAGGTGTAATGCGAATGCCTTAAATCTCAGCACTCAGGAGGCAGGCAGATCTCTGAGTTCAAGGCCAGCCTGGTCTACAGAGTGAGTTCCAGAACAGCTGGTGCTGCACAGAGAGACCCTGTCTCGAAAAACAAAAACCAATACAAACAAATAACTCAAACACAAATTCCTATCTGTGGATAGTGAAAATACTAGTTGGGAATTTACATTATTAACCCGTCTCTCACACAAGTGTTTTTGATGGTAATGTCTATTGCATCAGCAAGTGTAATGATATATGAATGCTACCTTTGATATGATTTATGTTGTAGAGATAAATTACTGTTATTAAAGTCTAAAGAGTCCTCTTTTTTTTATATCATTTCAAACAGAGCATCCTGAAGACGTAGCTCCCACTGTTGGCTTTTCTAAAATTGACCTTAGACAAGGAAAGTTTGAAGTTACCATCTTTGACTTGGGAGGTGGCAAAAGAATTCGGGGAATTTGGAAGAATTATTATGCTGAGTCCTATGGGGTAATATTTGTTGTGGATTCCAGTGATGAAGAAAGAATGGAAGAAACAAAAGAGACGATGTCAGAAGTGCTGAGACATCCGAGGATATCAGGAAAGCCTATACTGGTGTAAGTAATGGAGCATTAACAAGAGATGCTCGTCTTTTAACAGAATTTTAAGTTACCAAGGTGATCATCTATTAGTATATTAAATGTGTACAATTACCTGTCAGTTATAATGTCATATTACTTTTGGTAGGGATTAAAGAATGTAGCCTGTGTTATGAGCAAGCTTACTAATTGAATGCCTTGAAAAATCAAGTATGAACTCTCGTTTTATTTGATGGTCTGCTTTGTATTAAATTTTGCATTTTGAATGCAGTTTTAGGATATCTTTCATCCCCCTCCCCCCACCGCAGATATCACTTAGGCATACTAGGCAAATGCTCTGAGCGCTGTCATCCCTCCCTACACCCCCACTGCAGATATGGCTTAGGCATGCTAGGCAAATGCTCTGAGTGCTTTCATCCCCCCTCCCCTGCAGATATGGCTTAGGCATGCTAGGCAAATGCTCTGAGTGCTTTCATCCCCCCTCCCCTGCAGATATGACTTAGGCATGCTAGGCAAATGCTCTGAGTGTTTGCAACCACTGAGCTGCAACCTCAGCCCTTTTTCCAAACAAGATTTTGCCATGTAGCCTTGGTTGAACTTGAGCTCTTGATTCTCCTGCCTCAGCATCGTGAGTTGTGCCATCTAGCTTCCTCTCTTAATAATTTATATTTTGTCATTGTCCTTTCTTACTGGCTTCCTTTTGGGTTTTGTTTTCTGTCTAGCTCAGGCTGTTCTTGAGGTTGTTATGTAGCTAAGGATGACCTCAAATTTCAGATCCATCACCTCCACCTCCCCAGTGCTGGGATTACAGGTGTGAACCCCCTTGATCGAGCAAACCCACAGCCTTGTGCGAGCTAGGCAGGCCCTCTCCCAACCGACCGAGCTATCTCCCCCACGGCTGTTCTTTTCCCGGGAGTGCATTTTTTGAAATTTCCTTAAATGGGTCCCTCTCTAATGACACTTTAATTTCTCACTCTGAGCTTTCATATTTCCCCATTGCACATGTGATCTAGCTTCATTGTCTCAGTCATATGCTTACAGCATTTTGTCCTTAAGCTGGAACATTTGTAGAAGAAGGGACATTGGTCTTCCTCGCATTTGTGCACAGTGAGCGCCAGGTGGCGCTGTGACGTGAGAGAAGGCCAAGGAGAAGTCTTAGTTCAGATTGCTCCTCAGCGGGAAGTTACTGAGGATTTGCCCGTGTCTGTCTTTGCTTTGCCCTCATTCCTGTACTTCATTATTAAGGTATAAAAAAAAAACCAACCCGTCATGGTTGATTAATAAGAGGAGTAATGCAAGTGGAGTTTCTTCCCTGTGCGTCTCCATAGCAAATGGGGATTTTTAAACAAGACTATTTGAAACTTTGGTTATAAAAGTTGAAACTTTATTGGATCATTTATTGGTAAAGCTTACGTTTTTAAACTTTTAAGTGTTTGATTAAAGAAGTTACTTCCTCTATAGAATCATGTCTCACTTTTATTGAATGCGAAGTAAAATATTAATAGAAGTATATATGAAAGGTGACCTTGGTTGAGCCTTACAGGCTAACTTGGTCTTTGAAAATATTTAAACAGAGACTCACTGGTTTCTGAAGTAATATTAAAATGTTAGTCACTGTTTGTCATAAATGAGTAGTTCATGTCTTTTTAACTAAATAGCCATTTACTTTTCTTCATTTTTCTCTTGTGCATCTATGCATCTGTGCATATATTAATTCAACAAATATACTGAGTACCTGCTGTACTTCAAATTAATTATGCAAGGCACCATTTGATTTCCTATGAAATAAATTGAACTGGAAGTTTAATTCCATAACTAAATATATTGAAATTTTCCTCAGCCCCAGTTAGTAGCAATGTCCTAAGAAGACGGGTGCCATTGGTAGACTTACCCCTGTCTTTAAAGAGAAAATAAGTCACTCTGCCTGTCACCTTTTTGGAGTCCAGTTTAGTTGGACTTTCATCCAGAATGTCTCTTAAGCCACCAGCTAAAATCTCTTTTCAGGATAATAGGAATTCTACTTGTGTTAGTCCGGTTTAGCTATTGGAACAGTGGCATATCTTTTCCTAGAGGGACAAGTCTTTACTGAGCTCGAGACCCTCGAGACACTCGAGTCGTATCACCAGGATTTCTTAAACGTGGGTGTGACTGCCTTGACTTCATGCTCTTGGGTCCCCAGCTCACTGGCGTTAAAGGGGCCACTGTGGGAAGCCTTGCTGCTCCTGGAGCCTGCTGAGGCTGCCTGCACTGGGCTTGCGCTCCAGCCTCCTTCACCCCTGTGCTGCACTCTTCTTTCCCTATCACATTCTCTAAAACTAACAAAGAACATATACTTGACAGTGTTGCTAGGTGGGCATCAGCACGTTGCCAAGGACCTCCTGCTTCACCATTTTCATCCCAGACCTCCAGGATTTTGAGGGTGAGACCTTTGGAAGCAGACAGGCCTCAAGAGGTGCCCTTTCCTTTCCTCCTTGCCTCTCCCCTCCCTTTGTCTCTCTTCTTCCTCTTCCTTTCTTTGTTTCCTTGAGACAAGGTCTCATGCTGTAGCCCAGGCTGACTTGGAACTCCCAGCAACCTTCCAGCCCCAGATAGGGATTACAGGTATGCAAACACCACACAGTCCCGAAAGTGACTGATTCTGGCTGAGCCTCTATGGCTCTCCTTGTGAATGAGGATCTGCATGCCTGTGCCAGCCTGTGAATTATGAAAGCATGGCCTGCAAAGTGTTCCTACTGTTCTGTAAATGGATTTTTATATTATTGTTGATGACACAGTGCTTCAAAGTGTTACATGAATTCAAACCACTTACACCAATTTAGTGGTGTTAACATGCGCCCCAAAATAGTTAATTGTTCTTTTTTATTTAAATGTTATTTTTGTCTTCTGTTTCCAGCAGATTCCTAATATTGTTCCATCAACTCTTTCAAGAATTAGTTTTCTCTTTCAGATAGTTATATTAAGAAAAAAATTGGTGCTTATGCTTTGTATTAAGTGTGGAAATAAAATATACAGAATAGTTAACAACTGATTAAATATGTTGTGGTTGTTGCTTAGGTTAGGATAATACTGAGCAATTGAAGACATAGCCATAAGATATCATTTATCATAGCCATGGTATGGCATAAACCAAGGTGCAGATCAACACAGATGCAGATGCAGCATAGAGGAACAAAATCAAGTCATTTGTAAGCAAATGGAAGCAAGAAGGTGTCACCAAGTTAAGCAAACTTATCCAGAGACAGGAAGACAAGTGTCACATTTTTTTCCTCTTATATATAGAATTTGGAATCTAAGTGTGTGTAGGGAGCAACCTGAGAATAGAAAGCAACTACCAGAGAAGGGTTTGAGAGACACAAGAAGGTCGATATGATCAAGCACAACAATGCACATGTGGAAATGTCAGGTTGAACCCATTGATATGTATAATTCATATTAATATGATAAAAAGAATGTAGCAGTGAAATTGAATATTATTCACTGCTTTGCAATACATCTGTGCTTAATTCTTACTTTAAAAGCATGATAAAATACTAGCAGAAAGAACTTTTTACAAATCCATCTGGGCATAATTGAACTAATGCATATTAAACAGTACTTAATAGTCTTAGTTTTCGTGATAAATAATTTAAGAAAAGCTATAACCGAGTGTGCTTAAAACTCTAGATAAAAAATTTAAAAGGAACAGTGGAGGTAATAGCTGGAATTATCCAGTCAGCTGTTGAGTTTTTTTTTTTTTTTTTTTTTTTTTTTTTTTTGGTTTTTCGAGACAGGGTTTCTCTGTATAGCTTTGCGCCTTTCCTGGAACTCACTTGGTAGCCCAGGCTGGCCTCGAACTCACAGAGATCCGCCTGCCTCTGCCTCCCGAGTGCTGGGATTAAAGGCGTGCGCCACCACCGCCCGGCAGCTGTTGAGTTTTACAGGAATCTGTTTTAGAATGCTCCTTTAAGCATTTTAAGCTAGGACATATGAAACATCCTTTCCAGGGTGATGCTTGGTAACTGACACAGTAGAAAGCAATTCAATGTATATTTTTAAACTAAAATTATTTCATAGTACTTATAATATGATGCAACATGACAATTGAATCCTTTCAAGTTCCCCAACTCCCTCAGCACATATTCCATGCATTGTAAAGGTGTGGAAGAGCCACCACCCTAAGCAGACAAGGATCCTCATGTTCTCTGCCAGCATTCAAGGTGCCGAGTGTTGCTAGGTGTCCTGGCTGAGATCACATTCAGGTTATCCCAGTACATCTCAGATGGGCCCTGGATGCCTCCTGGTTATCTCCTGCCACTTTTCAGGGTGTTGCATTCTTCCGTCTGACCTGATTGTTTCATTCATCCTCTTGCTCCCTTAACTCTGCTCTTCTCAGTTGATAATTTTGTCTTAGGGGTCTTTCAGGAAATAGAAATTGTCACACACGAATTCCCACCACTCTGGCCAACAGTTTAAACACATAGAGAACCCTATGGTGAGGAGTCAGTCCTGAAGAGATTTGGGGTGAAGGGACTTTAGGATACCTAATACAAGGAACGCAGAGCACTGTGCCCAAGGCAGTGACCCAGAGGAGCATTCCCTCCTGACATTGCAGAGAAGGAAAACTCTGCAGTAGCAAGGGTTGGCATCTGGGGCACAAATGAAGAGGCCTTGGGCTGGAGCAGAAACACAGCCTTCCATCCTGGAAGGAGGGGAGACAGCATTCAAATGAAAAGAGACAGTGGAGTAAATTCGGTGGTAGGACAGAGCACTCTTACAGACTCTGGATATTGGTTGGACTCGCACAGGAAATCAATTGGAAATTCACATGCTAACACAGAAGGTGGTAACAGAGGTTTATAAGAGGCTGTTCAGTTTGAGCAGACACTTAAAGGAAGGGTGATGAGGTGCCACAGGTCTTCAGGATGGCCTTGCTAGGCTGAGTCATCAGGGAAGGACTTTCTCAAAGGCAATTGTTTATTTTCTTCGAATGACAACCGTGGCAAATATTTACTGGAGAGAAATATTACTCCATAATAGCAATAGAAACAAAACTACCACAAAGATGACCATGTTGCTTTCGAAAATATGTAGGAAATGGTAAGAGTTTACCAATATTAAAAAAGATATAAATTAATGAAGAAGCATCATATTCTTGAGTATAGGAAGACTAAATATCTTTATGGTGTCTACCACCCACCCACCCACCAACGGTGACATTCAAGTAAACATGAAATTGGTGATAATAGACAGGTTTATTTCAGGCATACGAAACAAAGATTATAGAAACTCCTGCTCCATTACAGAAAGAGGACAGTACAGCTGGGCCACAGTGGGCAAAAACAGATAGTGAAGTAAAAGATGTTTAAAGAAAAAGAGCCGAACGGGCTCAGTGCTACATCCCTGTGTCATCCAAGCACTCCGGAGGCTGTCATGTCAGGAGGACCATCCCGAAGCTGAAGAGTGCTTAGGAATGCCTCTCCATTAATTGATACTTTTTGTTCTTTAGTGCTTGCTTTATCATAAAGTGATGTCACGTGTTCAAGAACACGATTGCCTTTACTTAGACTTTGTCAAGCCCTCCGGTCTGTATGTAATTCAGCTTTTTGTCCATTTCCAAGTTCACAGGAACAGCCTTACCACACCATAGGTCTTATGCTTGACTGTCACCAGGTAGGTTTTTCATCAAGTTGATGATTGAGTTTCCCCGGGACCTAATGATCACCAGGTTTATTCAACTCTCTGAGGATAGAGGCTTTTTTTTTTTTTTTTTTTTTGCTTTTTCGAGACAGGGTTTCTCTATGTAGCTTTGCGCCTTTCCTGGAACTCACTTGGTAGTCCAGGTTGGCCTCGAACTCACAGAGATCCACCTGCCTCTGCCTCCCAAGTGCTGGGATTAAAGGCGTGCGCCACCACCGCCCGGCTGAGGATAGAGGCTTTATAGGCATTTAGTTTCATTTTGGTGCACTGTGACATGTTTTGAGGTCTTGTTTTATACAACTCTTAATTACCAAAATATTCTCAAGCCAGATTAATAGTTATCACTTAGTTGAATATTCATCTTAAGAGCATATAAATGCACAGTAGCACTCAATATTTTTCCAGAAACATAAGGCCTTTCATTTTTTATAGTTAACCTGGAGATGTTAAGTAAATGCTTGTTTCTGTCCCCGGCTTCAGCAGTTCTGTAATGTTAGTGGGTCAATGGTCAAGGGGAAAATGACCAGTTAGCCGTGATAGAATGCCCGTACCTGGACTCATGAAATGAAGACAACCAAAACGAGGCTGTGAAATGTGGAAACCTTCCCCCCAAGCCCTGAGGCGTTTCTAAAATAGCGTCTCTATTTGGAGCCGCCGCAGGGGCAGCAGCAGCAGCAGCACAGGGCCCTGCAGGGGTGCCTTCGCTTGTATTTTACAGCGAGTCCGAACTTCTCTTTGGTATTGATAACATACTCTTTTGTGCTGGTCACCATGACCTCAATGCTGTTGATGCTCTCTCCTTGTTCTTCTACCAGAAGAGAGATCTGCATGAACAGGTCCCTGAGGTCCTTCACTTGGTTCTCCAGATTCACAAGCTCCTTGTGTCTCTGTTCAATCTCCGAGAGCTGGGCTTTAGTGATACTGGTTTCTGTGAGTAAGCTTTCGTTAAACACTTCCCATTTTCCCTGATGAAGCATGTCGTTCACTTCTTCTTCAGACACTTCTTTTCCAGCCACTTCCAGCTGACGGACGATAAATGTCTTGCACTTCTCTTGCTTGGAAGCTATTGTGTCGTTGTATAGAAACATGGTTTGCTGAAAGTGGCGGAACATCGCGCCATACTGAGACTTAAGTATCCTTGTGACCACCGATGATGGACCATTTTCAACCTCTGACTTTTTTACTTCTTTGACTAAATCACCCAGCGCTCTGTTAATGTGTTCTGCTTGGGATTTGATCTCCTTTGCAATGGTAGAGTCCCGTTTAAGTAGGCTAAACCGTCTCATGGAAGCCACCAGACTTTTCTGTTGTTGTCCAAACTTTTGAACCTCATCAGCAAAGCTGTTGATAGTCTCTTGCAGTTTTTGGATCTCATGTAGGTGTCTCTCAGCTACAGGTTCTCGCTCATAAATAACAGCTTGCTGGACAAGCACACCTTGTTCCTCTGCTTCTCCAAACACCTGACTGTCCCGAGAGAGTTCGAGTTCGATTTCCTTGGTTTTCTGTTTTAATTCTTGAAGACGGTCTTTCATCATTCCTTTCCTCCTAAGAAATAAAAATAATGAAACTTTAACAAAGAAGAAGTTGCTATTTTCCCTGTTAGCAGTTGCACTGAGATAGCTCTGTGTCTCTTAGCAAAAATTCTAGTTTTCTAACAGGAAGTTTTAAAAATTGAGGATCAACATGGCATGATGGCTCTTGCCTATAATCCCTCTAGGGAAACTGAGGCAAATTCTAGGCTGTCCTAAGCTATAGATGGAATTTGAGGCCAACCTAAGCTATATAGTAACAGCTTAACTAAAAAAGAAAAGAAAGAGAATCAAAAATAATTTCCTCATAAAGATTGCCAAAATAGAGAAAGTAATGTGAGATAATTTAGGAATTACTTTGGATGGTTACCCCTGCTGTACATCGCATTTATTTGAGTATAGTCACTGAGGAAGTGATGGGGAGGATACAATTGCCCTCCCATAAGTTCATCCGTGTCCTTATACTGTCCACAACATGACTTTCTATCACAGAAGGTGCTTTGACTGTACTTGAACTTTTAGGATTGGCCTTTAGCCTCCTAAAATACCATTACTAAAGATGCCTTTCCCCAGGAATTTAGTCTATGTCATGTTCAAAATAGACATTTTTCTGGGACGGGAAAGATGGTTCAGCAGTTGGGAGTACATGCTGCTCTTGTACAGGACCAAGGCTCCTCTCCTAGCACCTACATGGCAGTTCAACAACACATGTTTTTAACTCCAGTTTCAGGGGATTCGATACCCTTTTCTCATTTCTGTGGGGACCAGGTAGTACGCATGTGATACACATACATACATTCAGGCAAAACATTCATACACATAAAAATCTTTAAATAGATATTCATTTTACTGAATATATATAATTTAATTAAAACTAACATAATGACAGAATAAATTCTATGTGGATTTTAAACAATATATATACATATAATGAGGTCTTTGAATTAGCATATTTTATATAGCCTTGTTTTCTTATCTATTGCACATATGAAAAATATTGAGTTGATTATGATGACTTCTCATTCTTGTCAGCTGTTTCCAAGGATCTCAATTCCCAGGGCAAAATGTATAGGAATTAATATCTTGATAATCTTTAGATACTTGAGAACATGTTTATGTATAATCTTATCTGAGAATGCTGATAGTATTTATAATTTCACCTAGTGCTCCTATTTGTCCATAGCATCAAATTAAATGGAAATAAGTTACATATGATTATATATAATAAGGTAATGCTAGTACACGTATATATAGTAAAATAAATAAAAGCTATTATTGTTAATAAACCACTTTTTTCTCAATTCTTGAGTATAGAAAGACACTTAATGCCTTTCATAGTTTTGAAAAGGCTGAGTGGAGAATATGAACAGCTCATTGATCTCTAGACATTTTTTAAATATTGAATAGAGAAAGCTCTGTAGGGTGTGCTACTATGAGACTCAATGTTGGGCATATTTATACAGTTTATTTTAATTAATGGTTGAATCTTCTCACACACACATATTGTTATCAGATATATTCATGGTGCTTAGTGTGGAATCATCTTTTAGTCTCCTGAAGTTGTATTGAGATTCAGAGATTAAAGTAACATCAAGCATATACTAAATGTAAAGTAAAAGAAAGAAATATTTAATGGGAAAGAATGTGAAATATCAAGTCCTTTAGGAAACTTCTTCACATCTATAAAGTAGAAGACTTTGTTTCACAGCTGTTATCTATGACAAATATTGACTTCAATACATGCTTTTAACCAGAGTCACCAGAATAGTGAGTACCAGTACAATAGACTAAGAAATACTTGTGCCACTTAAATTATGCTATCATGGTACACTGAGGGTGGGATGCTTTGTGATGGAAACTCATAAATTAGAAATTCCCAAAGGAACATAGAAGGGGAAGACTAGAAAACCAGAGGAAGTGGAATCATTGAAATAAATTTAAATAGTTGCCCTATGTAAGAGATCTCTTTTACAATTATTTTCTAAAATGTGAAAACCTGTCTATATAACATGGTTAGACATAGCATCATTCTAAAGATCATTGAGTAGGACTTTTATGGGGGGAGTGTTAATGCAGTATAAAGAAGACTTTGTAAACATGTAGAACTATCATGAGATAAACTAGTTTATGAAGTTAGATTAAAGAGATACATAAAATCATCTTATGTCTTAACAGATAACCAGGCAAGGCTGTTGTGGAATGTTACTGTAACTATGTAAAGGTGTGTTGCATTTGTTTGGTTGCATTTGTTTAATTCTGTAAAGATGTGTTGCTGTTTTACCTTGCCTGCCTAAGGCACCTGATTGGTCTAATAAAAAGCTGAATGGCCAATAGCTAAGCAGAAGAGGGATAGGGGTTGGCAGACAGAGAGAATAAGTAGGAGGAAGAATCTAGGTTCCAGAGAGAAGAGAAAAGAGAATGAGGAAGAAAGAGAGAGACACCCAGGGCCAGGCAGCCAGACACGGAGTAGGACATACAGAATGAAAGAAAGGTAAAAAGCCCTGAGGCAAAATGTAGATGAAAAGAAACAGATTAATTTGAGTTATAAGAGCTAGTCAGAGAAGTGTAAGATAAGACTGAGCATAAGATAACTAATAAGTCTCTATGCCATGAATTGGGAGTTGGTCCCAAAATCCTGCTACACAAGACCTCTATAAGGAAATACTTGGGTTGTGAGTCCAAAATCTTCAGAAGTCATTCAGGTGAAGAGGCAAGAGAGTATAGGCTCTATATAGGAGATAGAATACCAAACCAGTGAGTAAGAATAATGTACTTAGAAAGAAGATTTTTTCTCTCTAATTATGTGTACGTGTGTGTGTGTGTGTGTGTGTGTGTGTGTGTGTGTGTGTTTCTGAATGGATACTCGCACATGAGTATCGATGTCTGTCAAGACCAGAGGTGTTGGATGCTCTGGAGCTGGAGCTAAAGGTGGCTGTGAGCCACCTGCTATAGGAGCTGGGAATGGAGCGCACATTCTCTGCAGGGATGGAGCATTGTCTTAACTGCTGAACCATCTCTCCAGCCCGAGGCTATTGTACTTTAAGAACAAAATTAATGCCTGTGTAGATAGAAATTAAGAGAAGGAAAATTAACATAGACGAGAGAAATCAGAAAGGTAGCTAGGAAACAGATCGTAGTTGACTTGTATGCAGGGTAAAGAATGTGAGTTTTCCACAGACGCAGTAGAAGACACATGAAAAGCAAATGTGGCATTGGCATGAGTTTTGTTTTCCAATATTTTTTTTTTTTACTTGTTTTATATAGAATTGTTTCCCAGGACAGCAAAACGGTTCATGAGAGAGCTGAATAATAAAACAGAGATAGGATACATGGAAATCAGTGGGAAATGTTTTAGGATTTAGAAGCAATATGGCTTGATGATTTTTTTTAAACTGATCAGACACACACGACAGAATTATTTTTTGAGACACTGTCCCAAAAAATGTTTGACCTTTGATCCTTTGTTCTTTCTTTCCCACCCTCTCTCAGGCTCCTGGCTTCTCTCCCCATCTCTGAATATTGGGATGCTTATAAGGTGAAGATTAGCCATCATTAGTTTTAATAATGGTATTAAATACTGTTGATTCCAAGTTGGATCTCAATCTAGATTATTCTTAGACACTTGTCTGATTGCTGAGTCCCATTTGGATGTGCACATCTCAAATGACTCTGCACTATCTCAATGCCTAGATTGTTCTAGCTTAGACAGTGGCAACTCTGTTCTTTCAGTGACTCAGATTCAAAAGCTCAAGTCATTGTTGATTATTTCTTTTCAACATTTTATATCTTAGCTCATTTCCAGACAACTAATAAAATGCATTAGCCTTTCTTCCTTAGTATGTTTGGAGCCAGCCACCTCTTCCAGTCTGGTCCAAGGCATTACTATTTTATTTGGATTACTATCATAGTCTCCCGAGTGCTGTTTCTTCTTTCGAATCCTCTTACCCTCACCTTTTCTCAAGACAGAGTCCAGTTAAAGTCTACTACTGTGCCTGAGAACCCCCTTTGGTTTCTCTTAGAGGAAAAGCCAGCATGTTGAAGGGAAAGATTATCTAGGCACACAGCAAGTTCTAAATACAAGTCATTGGAATGGTTGAGTGTGGAGGAAAGACTCTGCCTCACAAGGGAGGAAGCCTTTTTAACATAGAAAGTTCTTTTGCATGTTAGCTGTTTGCTTCAATACTTGCTTTGTAATTTTATTACTGAACTCTTGTGTTGCAAGCTTCTGCTGACTATAGGACATTTGAAGTGTTCTATTTACTTCAACTATTTTAAATATTTTAGCCACAGTAGTTTGTAGATCCCCCCCCCCACACACACACACACACAGATGTGACGTTGTAACGTTAAATCCAAATTCAAAATAAGGATTTTCTAAGCCGGAAAAGGATTCTTCTCGCCTGTCACCTTCTTTGTTTTGTTTCCTACATACCTTGCAAGGAGAAACTTCTCCACCTTCTGATGAAGACTGTTGCATTTGAAATTACCAAAGCAGTGAGTTTCACAGCTCAGAGTGAACAACAGTAATAAAATTTGACATTAAATGTAGAAAACTTGTGAAATGAAAATTCGTCACAGAGGAATAGAAGATGGGATATTATGCTAGAAATGTAATTATGGATCTGTGTATCATGTATATCTTCTAGAAATATTTCTTACCCCTTTTCCATGGGTCTAGGAAACAAAACAGAATGAATGTACTGAGCAATATTCAGACTATTATTGTTTATGTCCTTTATTAAAATGAAAGCAATAATTTTGATCAGGAAAGATTTCAATATTAGAGCAAACAATTTTATGTTAAATATTTTATATCTCTTTTTTATAGTTTTCCTCCTTTTATTATATAATTAGTGCTGTAGTGTTGTGCATATGTGTATGCTTGTGTGTGTGTGTGTGTGTGTGTGTGTGTGTGTGTGTGTGTGTGTGTGTATGTGTAATAGCCCTTGTATGGAGGTCAGAGGATAACTTCTGGAGTTGGGAGTTAGTTCCTTCCTTCCACCATGCGGATTACTAGGAACTGAACTCAGGTCATGAGGTTTGGCAGCAGACAACATCACTTGCCGAGCCATCTCACCAGCACTGGCCGTTGGGCTCTGGAGACAGGTCTTGCTTTTCATCCAGGCTAGCCTTGAACTCATAATCCTTTGTTTCTTCCTTCCAAGCTCTGAGGTTACAGATATGCATCACTCACCCAGCAATTTCCCCTGTTTTAATTATACTAAACAAGTTATGTCACATATTATAGGTAATTATAGCTTATAATTAATTATAGTTAATTACAATCAATATAATCCTTAATGCAAATTTTAGAGTCTAAATCCTTAATTCTAAATTAAGAGTTACAGTGGAGATATTATTAGCTTTGTAATAAATTTAACTTGTAATTTTTTGTAAAAGTTAAATTTCATTTGTGAATAAATCTAACATTCTGTTTGCCCAACAAGATATGGCAGTGCAGTGACTATTCTCAAGCCTTTAGTTAAAGTTTGGAATGGTTATTGTTCACATTCATGTCTGTGTGTTCACAAGCATTCTGGTCTCCATCTTGGTTACTTGGAGACCTCATTTCCACTTTTCTGGCAGTGGCCATCTCCATATCTAGTCAAGCCCTGAGTCTCTCACAGGCATTACAACACCTCCTCTCACATGTTTAGGATGGGATGACCCTTTCTTTCATCTTTATAAAAGTTGCAGCAATTATTGGGGCCATAGACAAGCTTTTTCCTGAAGTGTAGTTTTAATAGGTGCAGAGGGGTGTGCAAATGCACGCATGTACACTTATTCATATGCCAAGTGTACACAGAAAACACAAGTAAATATTAGAACATTTCTTTCTTTACATCGCTGTTATTGATGTGAAAATGCAAACATTGAATTAGGTTTCTTTTTGCTGCTGAATACCAGGGCATGCATATAAATTAGATGATGTGTAATTTATATAGTTAGCTATAATGTATATATTGTATGCATCATTTCTGATGAATAAGATATTGCCAGTTTATTTCTTTGGAATATCTAACATATTTATGTTAAAGTTTCTTTATATTATTATGCTATCTTTCTTGGTAGTAAATTCTTTTCTTTCCGGTGGCCATTAACTTCTAGCTCCTCTCTTGAAGGTGGACAAGTGTTTTTTTGTGTCCCTTGAGGTATTATATTATGCAGGAATTCCCCTGATGCTTTTCTAAGTTATGGATTCAATCTGAGATTGTTTGGTTGTTTCCACTAGAGCCATAGATTTGTCCATTGTCGTCAGGGAGTGGAAATGCAGACGCGGAGTCTGGCAACTTCTCTCAGTGCTAGAAAGCTGGCTCAGTAATGCATGATATTCTGAGTTGTATTTACAGTATCACAGAAAAGATACAGAAACAAATGTGTTTGTATATGTATATAGATAGGTAGGTAGTCAGACAGACAGATAGTTATCTCAGTTTTCTGAGATTTTTGTTATTCCTAATGTAATTCTGGATAAGTTAAAATAGGTTTTTCTGTGTCTACACAGACTATGTTCTATTTTCCCTAGTTCATCTAGGAAATTCAGTTTTATTTCCTGTAATATTTATTTCCTAAGTCCCAGCCTCTAAGACAGACTCTTTTCTTCTAGTAGTCCAGCGTAGTTGTGTTTAACTTCCGCTCATAACTGTGGTTATGTTCCCTCTTCATTTCTAGAACCTGCTAGATTTTGCTATTTTAAAAAAATATAGTTTCAAATTGATATTTTTAAAGTTAAGTTTATATAAGACATCCCTCCATATTCCAAACTAAAGGGAACCATTTGTAAAGCAGCTGTCTACCTTGATGAAGACATAAGTGATGACCTTTACAATAGTGTTATCATATTCATAATTTTCTTCCAATTTTTGTATGACTGTGTAGAAACTCACTTAAAAGGACTCAGGTCCACTTAAATGCTGTGTGTATGTATTTTTTAGCAGTTGGTGTTCATAACTATATGTACACTGTTTTCAGTTTAATTTTACTTTCATAAATTAGAACTAAGCATATTATAATTTAAATTTTGGATACAGTTCATGTAATCATAAAATATGAAACTCATAAGAAATTTAATTGTTTAGGCTAGATGAAATTCATGAGATCATTATTCCATGCAGTTTCTTCGTGCAGTAGTATTATGTCTGTAGAAGATAAGATCATCAGTATGTTTAATTTTCTACTCTGCGTTTTTGAATTTGCTATGTGGTTTGAGTTTCACTCATAATGTTGCCTATATCTCTGAGTTTAAACATGGTATTATAGAAAAGAAAAATATGATGGTAGTTGATACATGTGGTAATAACTTGTAATAATTTCTTGTGGGAAAGAGGAAAGTAAAGAGGAGTGACTCAAAGAAAACTTTCTCCACCCTGTTACAGAGAATTCAATTCCTAGATACAAATGTGAATGTGCATTACTTTTAGAAATATACAGTGAGACAGTGTTAGAAATATACCATAGGACAGTGGTGGTGAACACCTTTAATCTTAATACTGGTGGGCAGAAGCAGGTGTATCTCTGTGATTTCAAAGCCAACCTGGTCTACAGAGTTCCAAGACAGCTAGGGCTATACAATGAAACCCTATCTTGAAAACAAAACAAAACAAAAAATTAACGAAAAATAATAATAAAATTAAGTTGGGATACATGTTTAATATGCTTGTGGATTTTTTAAAGTAAACTCTCTGTAGTTACTATGTTGATTAATAAATATTCGAGAAATACATTTTCTTGTATATGAAGGCAACCTTCAGCATTTTCTAGCTCAAGGTTAAAACTGGGGATCTTACTATATATATTTTCTAAGCTTGAATTAGCTGACATTTTCAGTAATGTATTCTTTCAGTATTCTTTCTTTGGAGTTGATGTAGAAGTGTTAGTTGTCTTGTTGAACTAATTAGTAATATCATAACTTTATTAAGGGTTGTTGTTTTTACTTTTGCTTATCTGATTCAGATAAGTTGAATAGATATGAAGTAGTTTTCATACTAAATTTCAAAGTGGGTAGCCTTGAAGAGAGATTGCATTGCATGTTACATGGCCAACTTCGTATCACCTTTAAAAATACTTATAAAAGTCATTATGTTGATTTGAAATGAGTATTTATTAAATTCAGATATAGGAACAATTATAACTCAGGAAATATGTTAAATTTAAATGGTGCCGATTTAACTATTAAGTTGATCTAATAGCTTGAAAAAACTATGATAAATTTTTGAGTATTTTCAACATACTATCTACAACATTAAAATGCTTGAGTGCTTTGATATTTTATAGTAGTCCTTTTCCAACAAAACCATTTTAAAATTTCTGCAAATTAGTTTTAGCAGATCCTGGGAAATAAGAATGACGAAATTAATATTTTTCTTTCAAATTTGGGCATAAAGTTCTGTTCAGTATTATGAAAATCCTGTCTAAAATAAACATAGCATTATTAATTTAATGTCTATAAAGAAAGAATTTCAGATTTGTTTTCACAGGATCTGCTTTTCTAATGTTTCTAAAATGAGAAGTCGTTTTATTAGAATTAAAGTAATGGTTTCATCTAAGGTTGGTAACTCCACCTCAGTCCTCTGGTTGATCCTCATAGCCAGGACAGGTCAGCTGCTTGCAGCTCTGTGCAAATCTAAACAGAAAAGTCACTGGAGGACCTGCTGAGCCATTCTTCAGTGTCTGGCTATTTCACTTTAAATAGCACACACACACACACACACACACACACACACACACACACTAATTCGCTTACCTTACTGTCTTGTTCTTGTTTTCTCACCCGTGGTGTTAGAGTGCTTAGTCTGGGAAAAAATCCGAGTGCCATGGAGTGTAATGCTCGATCAAACGCTTAAATCACTTCTAAGCCACAGGCTGGCTTTATGGTTCTCATACAGTTAATTGAAAGCCAAACAATGAAGTCAAATAAGTTGGAGATAAAGTTGTACATTTGCTGTTGCTATCAAATGAGAAGCGCGGATTGCTTACTTCACACCTGGAGAAGCAGGTTCTGCCTGTTCCTCACCTGTTCCTTAGATTAAAGGAAAAGCCTGTTCTCCGGAGCTCCTTGGTAGCTGGAAGTCCTTGTTAAACTGTCTGCACAGAGTTTGAGTACATTCTCTGGACCTAGTCTGCACTACCTGTGGAATGCCTTCCTTCCGAAAAATGCTGTTGTAGATAAACAAAGGTTTCTTTGTAGATTTCAAAACCTAAAAGTACCCATGAATAGGAATGGAATGAAGCCTAGTGTGCAGTGTTTTAGATTCCATTTATGATTGAATCCTCTTCTACCTGGAAATCCCACAGGGCTTAACTCACAAAATAGAGAAATAGAAGAACACTAGCCAGAGAGGACTTGTGTCTTTGAACTTTCCACTTCACCTTTCTTCCCATACTGTTACTTTTACTCTGGAGGAAGTTTCTATAATTTTCAATGTAGAATAACGTTACCCAGTACTACTGTTTATTATGTCAATATAGAAATTCAAAGTGAATTTCTACCAGCAAGAAATACTTACAGGGAAACGTAGGAATGAAAATCCTTGCATAGTATCAGATTTCCAAACCTTTAGTCTTTTGGTGTTCCCACGCCCACTGGAGATATGGGCTGAACATGGCTGCATTCGAAGTACAGTTTAGATTGTCTTTGAATTCCCACTTCCTGAAATCTACTCTCTCCCCCTCCCCTACCAAAGAAATCAACTCCTTCACGATACTCTGCGTGAAGACAAGAAATCCTTCCGTGCAGGATTGGTGATGGACACTGGATCATGTATATGATATGTTATCTTGCAGCTTAGAGCAAAGAACAGATTGCTTTCTTCTGCATCCAGATCATTTCAGGATTGAATTCTGTGTTTGGAAGGAAAAAAATCATGATACAAAAGAAACATGTTCTCCACAGTACCCAGTTGTATAAATTTTGAAATACCACCCAAAAGCGTGTTTATATTTTCAAAAGGAGACAATGTGAAGCTGCACTAAGAAACAGTGAAAATGATTGTGTGTGGAGTGAGGGGTGGATAGGAGCAGCCTCCATGTTGGTTTCCATAGTTGCGTGTCTAGTCACTCCAGTGTGAAGTGGAATGGAGTTCACATTCCCACCGGCATTGTTCTTAAGAAGAAAAGGTCTGGACTTTTGGCTGTGGCCTGTGGGAAGCAGCCTGCTTCTTCTTCTGTTGGTGGTTTTTAATTATCGGTCTAGTGCTTCCTTGAACTTTCTCGTTGGCTGCTTTTGCTTTTTTTTTTTTTTTTTTTTTTTTTTTTAGTAGTAGTAGCCAGTTCCTTCACACTGGATTTTAGAGCACTAACTATGAAAAGTTACGAAATCTGTGCTACTGTATTCCCTGAACCAGCTTATTCTAAATTCAGTAGATTTAAATCGTGGGAACAGAGACCGTGAAAATGACATTTGCTGTACAAACAGTTCATTTGTCTTCCTAGGCTGGCAAATAAACAGGACAAGGAGGGGGCCTTAGGAGAAGCCGATGTGATTGAATGTCTCTCCCTGGAAAAGCTGGTCAATGAGCACAAGTGCTTGTGCCAGATAGTAAGTTTATTATTATCATCATCATCATCATCATCATCGTTATTACTTTTACATTTTGTTCAGAAAACTTAGTTTACATAAAGTAATAGTCAACTAGAAAACAGTCTTTTGGGGCCGCCCCGTACCATAGCTTAGCTAGAAAAAGGCATCCTGGCTTAACCCCCTGAGTCCACTCCCTGGGACCCCGTGGTGGTGGGAGGGAGAACTGATTCCTGCAGGTAGTTGTTGGGCATCTTCCGGAGCCGACCTCTCCAGACCCAGCCCAAAGAAAGCCGCCAAGCAGCAGCTCCACCCTGGAGAGTATGTAAGGTCCGGCCCACAGACTTCTCTAGTGGTTTCCATCCTGGCTTCTCCCCTTCCCTGGGACTGCCCAGGAATGCTCTGCTCAGATTAAACCTGGACTTAATAATTTGCGGTGATCTGATTTCCTGCCTCGGCAGAGAGGCTTAATATCGGGGTACGGAAACATTTTATCTGTCTCCTGACCTCTTGTGCTGTGGAGTTTGCTGCACACCCCCAGATTAATAAATAAATGTAAAAAGATAATGAAAACAGTACTAAAATAATTTTCATGCCGTAACAATTCTGTCATTGTTCAGTTAATAGTAGTTAATACTGTAATATCTCTTCTATTTTTTTTTTTCACCAACTCCCAGAAACTTTCTTACATTGCTTCTAAGATTTTTTGTTTTTGTTTTTGTTTTTCTAGATAGGGTTTCTCTGTGTAGCTTTTGGAGCCTGACCTGGAACTCACGTTGTAGACCAGGCTGGCCTCAAACTCACTGAGATTCACCTGCCTCTGCCTTCGGAGGGCTCGGATTAGAGGTGTGTGTGCCACCAGGCCTAGCTCAGCATCAGAATTTATAATTTCCAATATTTCCGCCGCCCCCCCCCCTTTTTTTTTGAGGCAGAGTCTGTCTATGTCACCCTGGCTGTCTTCAAACTCTCAGAAATCTATCTGCCTGCCTCTGCCTCCCGAGTGCTGGGACTAAAGGTGTGTCTCCTGAGTCTCTTCGCTACAGGTGCTCTTAATAAATAGCAGTGCTTTCCTCAGGGGAGTTCAGTTTGTCTTCCAGTAAATTTGTATAAAATTGTATCTGGTCCTCTCATCTTATTCATAATGTAACATAGATAACATCTATAATTGTTCTCAACTTCTACTAGTACTAAACTAAATTTAGTTATTACAGAATTGTTTTTTGGAAGTTATTAACTTAAAAGGCTAAATTTTGCTTTGCCTATAATTTTACTTAATGGTTTATGAATATGTTTGTGTAGAGAACTTTTAGTTTTAATCTTTGAGTCAAATGATTTGTTTTTAGGAACCTTGTTCGGCAGTCTTGGGATATGGAAAGAAAATTGACAAGTCCATTAAAAAGGGGCTTTATTGGCTCCTGCATATCATTGCAAAAGACTTTGATGCCTTAAGTGAACGCATCCAAAAAGACACAACCGAGCAGCGAGCTCTGGAGGAACAAGAGAAACGAGAGAGGGCTGAGCGAGTTCGAAAATTACGGGAAGAAAGGTAAGTAGATCAATTTAGCACACAGCTCTTCTGAAGATTAGAAAGGGCAGTTTTCATCTGTTAGTTTTGTTTGTTCAGTCTGCCTATTCAGTTTTCTCTCTTTCTGTATGAAGAAAGATGCCTGGGAACCTTTGTATGCACAAGTGTAGATGGTACTTCGGTTTTGTGGTGCTAGGGACCCAACCCAGGGCTTTGTGCATGGTAAGCAAGTATTCTACCATGGAGCCGAGTGACGGACTTATAAAACTTTCCTGGGCCTGTGATAGTCATTAAGTATACTTCATAATTAGTCAGTGTTTCCCAAAGTTTTAAATTTGTATCAATTAGTGGTGAGGATTTCAGAGCAATTCTTCTCAAAGGCCTGGGAGATTTTGCTTCAGGACCAGGTGGAAGTATCTGGAGACATTTTTACTGGTGTGGGTGGGATGGCATAGATAGATGCCAGGGATAGTGTCAACCACCCTTTAATGCACAGGGAGCCTCAGAAAAGAAGTGTTAGATTCAGTGTGTCAAAATGCAATAGGATGAGAAGCTTGTGTGTACCCTTGACATAGAGCTAAGATGTTAGGGGATCCCTTAACTCAGACCTCATCTGGAACACTAATTTTATCAAAAACTTGCACTGTCACCAGGCTAGGATCAAAAGTGGCACACACTTTTGATCCTAGCACTAGGAGGCAGAGGTAGGTGAGTCTCTTGAGGCCAGCCTGCTGGTCTACAGAGCTAGTTGCAGGACAGCTAGGGCTGTTGCATTAAGAAAAAAAAAAGTACTGTCTTGAGGTGTGTTATTTTTTAGGATTTATTTTATTTAATTGCGTGCGTGTGTGCATGTGTGCGTGTGTGCGTGTGTGCGTGTGTGCGTGTGTGTGTGTGTGTGTGTGTGTGTGTGTGTGTGTCTGTCTGTCTGTCTGTCTGTCTATATGTACAGGGGTACAAGTGCCCAGGAAGGACAGGAGCATGGAATCCTCTAGAGCTGGAGTTACAGGCAGTTGTAAGGCACCCATCATGGGTGTTGAGAACTGAACTTGGGTCTTCAGGAAGGGCTGTGCTCAGGTTCCGATCCACCAGGCCATCTCTCCAGGCCCTAGCTTGAAAGTTTTTGTTTGTTTGTTTTAATTATTTTTTAAGAATTTTTTTATTCATTTTATAGACCAACCACAGATCACCCTCTCATCCCTTCTCTCACTTTTCTCAGCCTTCCCCCACAACCCATCCCCATCTCCTTCTCCACAAAGGTAAGGCCTCCCATGGGGAGTCAGCAGAGCCTGGTACATTCAGTTTAGGCAGGTCCAAGCTGCTCCCCGCTGTATCAAGGTTGTGCAAGGTGTCCCACCATAGGTAATGGGCTTCAAAAAGCCAGTTCATGCACCAGGGGTGGATCCTGATCCCACTGCCAGGGGCCCCTTAAGCAGACCAAGCTACACAACTGTCTCACCTATGCAGAGGGCCTAGTCCAGTCCCATGTATGCTCCATAGCTGTTGGTCTAAAGTTCGTGAGTTCCTACGAGCTTGGTTCAATATAGTTTTACAGGCTGCCTCCAAGTTGTCCCCTACTCTGGGGACTTTGTGAGGCATCTTTTCTATTGTGAAGGAAGCCTTCCAGTGGTACCTTTCACATAATTCAGAGATAGGACTTAAAGAAGTATGAGAGGAGTGACTGAAAATCAGTAATTTGCCATGTTAAATCCAATGTAACTGGTTTGCATAGTCATTTCTATTAAAGAGTAGGATATACTATTTTGTTATGAAAATGGTGTGCTATCATTTTAAACTTGAAATTGTTTCTAATGAATGGGTAACCACAAATGCTTTTCTATATGTGTGTTCGTTTATAGACTATTCTCAGATGAACACCTTCTCTGGTGCTGAAATAGCCTTCTGAGATGAATATTGTAATCCCATCTGTAGGAAAGGGGAGGCTCAGAATTCTAGGTCAAAGGTCATAAGAGGTAGTAAAGCGAACAATCTCCATAGCTTGGCTTTCTAGGTTCAGAATGAAAAGGTAGATATTTTCATCATGGAACATAGTTAATTGACATAGCAATGAACTATATTCTACATACAGGCTGATTGGAGAACCATTTCTTTCTGGTTTAATTATTAGAACATATTAATGGGTTTTGATGGACTTTGATCATAACCACCTTTCCCACTAACCTCTTCTGCTCCTGTTCCCTCATCTCCTTCCTGTTCCCCAATAATCCCTCTTTGACTTTCAGAGCGATAGCTTTCCCCCCTTTATTTCTTTAATGTATTAGAGAAAATATGCAGTCTTTAACTTCTTTGGCTCTTTTGCTTCACTTGATAACTTTAGTTGTATTCCTTTTCCTTCACAAGGCTAAATTTCTTTCTTCTATGGATGAATAATACTTTATTGTATATCTGCATTTGTATAAAACAGTATAAATAATAGGTCTATTATATACAATATATAGTATCCATTTATTATATACATACACATATATTATATATATGGTGATGAGCTCTAGGCTGATTCTGGTGAATGTGAACAATATTGCAGTGAATGTGGGTCTGCACGTATATGTTTTGTTTGCTTCATTTTCTGTAGGTGTACACCCAGAAGTGCTATAACTGGATCATACAGTATTTCTATTTTTAGTTTTTTTTTTTTTTTTTTTTTAGCATCTCCCATATTGGTTTTCATTGTAGTTATACAATTTTGTATTCCTACCCGCAAGGACTGTTCCTTTTTCTCTCACATCCTTGCCAGCCAACGTTTCGTTTGTTTTATGATGGTAACCATTCCAACTGTAGTGAGATTGAGTTTCAATGTGGTTTTGATAGTCTTGGTTTATACTTCTATGATGACTAAAAACTTCAACACTTTCTTTGTGTATTTGCACTTCTTTTGGGAAGTGGCTGTTCTGAGAGTTTGCCTGTGTTTCTTTGTTGAGTAGATTACTTATTTTGTTGGTAAAGTTTTTGTCGTTTGTTTTGGATACCTGTCCCTTGTCATATGCATAGCTGACAGGGGCACTGGTTTTCTCCCATTCTGCACTTTTCCCATTCATTTTGTTTCTGGTTTTCTTTCCTGTGCAGAGCTTTTCAAATTTCATAGTATCTTTTTTGCAAATTCTTGCTTTCATTCTCCAAAGCACTAGGGTCCTGTTCAGGAAATTGCTTATCTAAGATCTTGAAGGACTCTCCTATGATCGCCTAAAGTAGTTTCAATTTTCCCTCTAAGGTTTCTAATTCTTTTGAATTGATTTTTTTTTTTAACAGATTGCAAGATAGGTAGCTAATCACAGTCAGATCCCTGTAGATGCTGGACTCATTTTGAGCGCTCTATACTATCCATTGGTTCACATGTTTGTTAACAGTGCTGTGCTATTTGTTGGTTTTCCTAGGTCACTGTAGTTTATTATTTATTTATTATTATGATAGACCTAGCATTATTCTTCTTGACCTTGATTACTTTGGCTATTCTTGTTCTTTATGCTTCTGTGTCAATTTGAGGTTTTTCCCAGTTCTGTGTTTGAGTATGTTGATGGGGATTATGTTGACTCAGTAGACTGCTCTCAATAGTATGTACGTTTTCATGGTATTCTGCTAATCTTTGAATATGGAAGCTCCTTCTACCTTGGATTATCTTTTGCAGCTTCTTTCTTCGGTGTGATTTTTATTGGTGTGATTCTCTCTTCTGCTGACTTGTTGTTATTCTTGTTTTCCTGGGACCTTGCGGTGCATCAATCCATTGTTTAGGAATTTCACCCCATTTAAAAAAGTAGAAATTCATAACCGTGAACTTCCTTCGTATTATTTTCCCATACCCCACAGGTACTGTTATGTTATTTTGCTTTCAGTTTATTTGATCCTAGAAATGTTAAATTTTCTCCTGATTTCTTTTGTGATCTACTGATTATTCAAAAAGTCCATTTTCAGTCTCCATGTTTGTATAGCTTCTTTAGTTTTTCTTGCTGTTAATTTCTAGTTTTATTCCATTGTTATCTTTTCCTATGCATACACATGGCAGAACATTTGTTCAGCCATAAACGAAAGAAGTTATGTCACTTTTGCAAAATGAATTGATGGTCATCATGTTAAGAGAAATAAGCCAACTATAGTGAGTTAAGGACTGTGTATTTCCTTTCATATGTGGGACTTAACTAATAAAGAAAAGGTGATGCATCTGAAAGGTAAAGAGGGACTACTGAGATGAGTGAGTGACAGAGACAAAAGAGGTGAGCAAGAAGGATGGATATGACAAAGCACATTACACATGTGTTTGGAAATGTCACAGCAAAACCCATTGATGCTTGTTGTAATAAAAAAGTGGTTCTTTAGTCCATGTGTAAGTAGAATTTGGGAATGCAATGCTCATCACTGTGACAGTTATTAAATGTTCTGTGGTGGACTTTATTTTGTACTCTGGCATGTGCTGATGGGAAGAATGGTTCTTGAACCCAGCGATCTCTCTGTGCTGCCTCCAAGTACTTATAGCCATGGCCTGCCATTTGCAATGTGAGTCCAAACTTTTACATGAGTCTCTTGGCCTTATTTTTCACAATTATATTTCTGTGTTGAAATTACAAATCTGTTTTCGTGGAAATATATATATATATTAACCAGTTAAAGGCGCATCTACCCTAATGCTAAGAGCACCAGAAGAGAAAGGTAAAAGTAGCACACAGTAAACTAAAAATTTAAAAATTAATAAACATTAAAAAGGATTAAAGATCTGTGAGTTCGAGGCCAGCCTGGTCTACAGATCGAGTTCCAGTACAGGCTCCAAAGCTACAGAGAAACCCTGTCTCAAGAAAAAGGATTAAAGGCTTAAAAAAGGGGGGGAAAGGAAAACATAGTAGAAGAGAAAAAGAAAAAAGACCCAATTAAAAGGTAAGAAAGTAAGTTAATACGTTAGGAGAATAACAAGCAGCCTTGCCCTTTTTGCCCAAGTTCTTGGATTGGAAGTGACTCCCTGTGGGTCTTCTAATACTCCAGTGCACCAGGTGTGAAAGGCCAGTGAGTTGTAGCTGAAACCACTTGTCTTTCCTCTGCTTCCGCCCTCACAATTTAGGTCAGTATCCAGGCTGCTCCCTGTCTGTTTCCTGCCACACAGGTTAATTAGTGGTGACTCTGAAGGTTTTTTATATGTATATCAGAGGTGTGGCAAAAGTCTGTGTGCCAAGAGCCCGTATTGCATATGGGGCCTCAGAAGAGTGTGGAATGGCCAGGCAGTGCATGCTACTTTCAAAGGCCCTCAGCCTGCCAGCCTGTAGAGCATGGCAAATACCCAAGCTGTGGTGTGTTTGTGGAATGTTCCTTGACAATGAAGGAAACAGTCGAAACAGTGAATTCTGTAAATCAGAATTGGCAGCCTGGGTCTATGGTTTCACTCTTCCTCACAGAATGGGACCCCTCTCCCCTCTGTACCACACTTAACCCTCTCCACTTGAACCTCACAGTTATTTTTCATTGATATCCTATCAACAACTGTATTGTTTGGTGGTATCCCACCTTGTCACTCTTACATAGGGTTTTTAGGACCCTGAGTTGTGATCATTCTCTGTTTTGTTTTGGTTTTTGACCCCTAGAGCAGTTTAGTTCCCAGCACTAGGACCTTTCTCAAAAATGGCTCCTAGTTGGAGCTATTGGAGTGTTTGGTGAGCTGAGCAATAGGCATGATTTCCCTGGTAGTAGTGGGTTTTTAGGTATTTATTAGGTACAAGTAGATATGAGAGCAGACTTGTTCTGGACTCACAGCTTCAGAAGCTTGGGTTTCTCCAGTAGTTAGGACTTCCGGTCTGCTGCTATTGCATGTGTTGCTGGGACCTTCACACTTACCTTAGGATTGCAGCTTGCATCATGGTATTCTCCTTCCACAAGAGGCGAACTGAGGTTGACTTCCAGGACTGCTTTGTGCTTGTCTGAGGCCTTCCCACTTCTCGTGGTTTTGATTTGTCTTCACTTCCTGTTGCTTCCCAGATTTCCTCCAGGCTCTCTGTCCTGGAATATCTGGTTTCATTTGTCACGTTGACTCTTCTTACTCAGACACTGGGAGGGAGGCCACTCCATTCTGCCAGGGTTTTTCCTCTTCTTAGATTTCTTTTAAAATTCAAATGATTGAATTTTATAGAAGCATAGTGTCCTATTATCAGCATGTTTTCGTAGGTAAAATGATTCAGCCCCCTTTCAAAATGAATTTTTATTTTTCCTCCCACAAACAGAGAACGAGAGCAAACTGAACTCGATGGGACCAGTGGTCTGGCTGAGATGGACTCAGGACCAGTTCTGGCTAATCCTTTCCAGCCCATAGCAGCTGTAATCATTGAGGTATGGATTGTGGCAATATGTGTTTTGATACGTTAAACAATAGAGGTAGAATTCGGTAATGGTGTTTAGGTGTTGGGACACTAGGCAGGGCAGTAGAGAATTCCTCAAGAGAGGATTTCCAACAAAGGTAAAGGTGTGGGACTAGGTGGAAGTTAACCAATTTTTTTCCCACTCATAGTTTCCTTTGTAGCCTGGGGAAATTGCACAGTGATAGAGCAAATGCTTGTCTAACACAATCTCTTTTAAAAAATAACATGTTAATACAGTGTAAAATGGGAAACATGACTTCAAAATATTTAGGAATAAAAGTAAAAGCTGAATATTTCATAGTTACTCTTTTTGATAAAACCTGTTTTGCCATATTTTTGTAGTACTAACATTTAATCTTATTTTTTGTGCCAGGATTGATATTACTTTCTCATGATAATGAAAAATATAATTTAATATCTATATTTTAAATTATATTATACTCATGTATATTATATGTTGACATAAAGACTTTAAAATGCAAAACACTCTAGCTACAAACCATAAAGAAAAAATTGATTTTATTACATTTGAATTTAGAAAAATTGCTATACAGAATTAAAATACCAATGAAAACAAAATATAAATAAATAAATAAAATAACCTTGTTGCTAAGAGACACACCAGACACACAGTCTTATAACTATGGACTAATGCTGGAAATTACTGTAAGAATAATAAAAACCTGGACATTGGATTACCAAAAGCAGGACCTGACCCCAAAGCTGGGAGAGGGCATGACCATAAAGGTGTTTCCTAATCTTTTCCAGTAGTAACAAATTATAGTCATGTCAAACTCAAATCAAATTAAAACAGTGGCAAGTTAACATTTGCTAGTTTAGCAGAGCTACAGACTTGGCAATGACTTGGAAAGAAGCTAAGGATGTAGCCCAATGGTACAGCAGTTGCCTAGTAGACACAAGGCCCTGGGTTCAATCCCCAGTATCCTCCCTTCTCCAAATCATTTAGAAACAAATGTCACTCTCCCAACCCTGGCATATATAATTGATTCAGTTTTTCTGAAGGTAAGCTTTGCTGTTATGACATATTTTAAAATGTACTGACCAACTGGTCATTGCCCCACTGAGAGGAATGTAATTTAAAACACTAAGGCAACTTCCTTTGTATAATAGTGAAAAATTACATATAACTTCATCTGTTGGAGTGTATACAGTAAGTTCTGATACTGCCGAATTCTGCATGACCTCAGGGATTGTCATATTCAGGGTGGTGAAGGAATGAAGAAAAGAGACACACACAGAAAAGGGGAGAAGCACAGCACATTGGAAGCTCAGTGTGTTTAGTATATACAGCTGAACAGGGAGGCAAGGTTGTTGTATAGAGTGGAACAAGGGGGCAGCATTGTTCCATACTTCTGAACAAGGAGGCAGGGTTAGCTGCTTTCAATACGAAGTGTCCCTGTAGGGGAGCAGGCTTCAAGTCATAAACCTACCAGGAACACTTTCTGCACACACTGTCTACATTTGCATTTGGACTTCTAGGAGCCTTTGCCATCCCTTTGAACCTTTCCCTGGGGATGGGGGTGGAGTGGTGTGGGGTGGTTCTTTGCCATTCCCATAGTCTGAGATATTGCAGTCCCAACATGGCTATGCCCAAGTCAACAGTAGGCATTCACTCAGGACTTCTCTCCCGCTACAATGATACAGCCATCTAAAAATATTACTGTAATTGGGGAATTAGGGAGAGAGCTAATTACCTTATCCACAAGCATGAGGACCTGGATTTAGAACCCCAGATGAGTGGTTCCCTGAGTGGTTCCCTGAAGGTGTCGGACAGGAAAGTGAACTGCTCAAAGAGATGAGAATGAAAACCCGGTGCAGATGACTTCATCAACTTGGATCAGACTTTGTTGGGGAGTCTAATGTCAGGCGGTTCATTGTCAGCATATTTAAAATACAGCACAGTTTGGGAAAAGGTTTCCAAGCAACAGTCAGTCAGTCCAATCCCAGGTGCACAATAAAGCTTAAGGTGTGACTACATAGAAACTCCTTTTCAAAAGCACATGTGACCTTCGGGGTGGGGGTTCTATAGCTAAAAGGCCTAGAATCTAGTGTGGTCTCCGACCAAGGTAGCATAGAAGTGGGCAGGATATCAAGTACATGTGACATCTCCCCTAAGGATGGGTAATGGTCAAGGGAGGCAAGAGTCCGGGATAATCCTTCTAGGGAATTTGGATGAGGTGTGCCTCTATAGCAAAAGGTGGGTGACATCTGCCTCCACAGGTAGCAGAAAGGTCACCAGGTCATTAACAATATCCACTCCCAGCCTCTGGGTGGGAAACAGGTATTTTATCTTACACTACTCCACTGAGATGAGGTCCCTATATGTTTAACATTCCTAGTTTTCCTAGAGATTTGTGGGAGCAAGGACCCTTGTGTTCCCCAACGTATAGAGCCATGTAAAAAGGTGGGCATGGATGAACGCACCTGTAATGCAAGTACTGGGAGACTGTGGTGATATATTGTGTATCCTAATAAAGTTTACCTTGAGGATCAGAGGACAGAACCAGCCACTAGATTAGACTTAGAGGCCAGATAATGGTAGCACACTGTTGCTGGAGGGCTTCTCTCCAGGTTCCACCAAGCCCCACAGTCCCACAATCCACGTATAAAATAATCACTCAGATGCTTATATTACTTATAAACTGTATGGCCGTGGCAGGCTTCTTGCTAACTGTTCTTTTATCTTAAATTAACCCATTTTTATAAATCTATACCTTGCCACGTGGCTGGTGGCTTACGGGCGTCTTTACATGCTGCTTGTCCTGGCGGTGGCTGCAGTGTCTCTCCCCCCCTTCTTCCTGTTTCCCCAATTCTCCTCTCTCCTTGTCCCGCCTATACTTCCTGTCTGGTCACTGGCCATCAGTGTTTTATTTATATAGAGCAATATCCACAGCAGCACACACCCTTAATTCTATCACTTGGGAGGCAGAGATCCCTCTGGATCTCTGTGAGTTCAAGGCCATGCTGGAAACAGAGCCAGGCAGTGGTGGTACACGCCTTTAATCCCAGTACTGGGAAGCACACATGCCTTTAATCCCAGGAAGTGACATGGCTTGGTGGAGAAAGATATACAAGGCATGAGGAAACAGGAACTAAAGCAGTTCAGCTGAGATCCTTTCTGGTGAGGACACAGGCTTTCAGTCTGAGGAAACTGGATTTGCTGAGGAGTTGGCGAGGTTAGGTTGGCTGTGGCTTGCTCTCCTTCTCTGATCTTTTATGTTCACCCCAATACCTGGCTCCAGGTTTTTTATTATAAGACCATCTAAGATTTGAACAACAGGAAAAACAGACAGGGAGCTCTGTAGCTCATTAGCCATCCTATCTAGCCAAATTTACCTTCAGATTTACATAGAGATCGTATCTCAAGTCACATCCTACTTACACTCACACTAACAAGTGTATATACATGCATGCATACATACTATAAACATAAACAGAAATGTTAATTCAGTTGATAAAAATAATAGAAGCTAACACATAATATTTACTGCATTTGAGGTACTATTTTAAGTATTCATGTATTCATTAACATGGAAGGAAACAATTTAAAATAAAACTTTCAGTTCATTTTTGTTTCATCAGCAAGTAAATGGTATGTGTGTACAGAGAGAACCACATTTATGTATGTTTGTTGGTGGTGTGTGTCTATATGAGTATGCCATGATTATAGATGGAATAGTGGTCATCTCCAGATTATGAAACTACTGGAAACATTTATTTATCTTTAGACCTCTGTCTGTAGGGAGCATTTAGCAGTTAGTATGTTTTAATGATACATTCACAGTTCATTGTGCATCTCACAGTGACATTGATTCACCAAAAGTGCTTACTTGCTTTCTTCCTTGAAATGATCTTAAATGCCACCGTTGTGATAAAGATAAATGTATTTCATTTTTGTTAGAATGAAAAAAAGCAAGAGAGAGAGAAAAAGAAGCAGACTGTGGAGAAAGAGAGTGATGTTTGCCTCCCCGAACATCGAGTGGAACAGGGGCAAGTAGAGTCACAGAGCCAGCCTAGTGGCTGCCCCCAAAACGACGACGGTGGAGTGGTAGAGAGTTACAAGGAGGCCCTGTCCCAGCAGCTGGACAATGAAGACGAGCTGGACCAGCGCTCATCAGAGTCAGGTGCTAACTCTCAGCCTCCCATGCTTGCCATATGGAAAGGAAATTTATACTCGGTTTCATTTTCATCATGGTCACCAAAATGGTTCTGTAATATAATACTTTTTATATCTGTTTTGATTCTCCACGAGGTGAAATGATTCAGGTTACATTTGCTCACTTAAAAAAATCACTGTTTTCTAGATATATTTGCATGTTAGTTATGGCTTATGTTACCGATAACTTTCATTTTAGAAAATGTATTGTTATATATCTGATGTGTTACATGTACATTCAAATAGATGAAATAAATTTTAGAAGTCCAGAATTTTTAGTTGAAATACTTTTATAACTTTTTCTAAATGTGTTGAATATACTGTTCAATTTTGGTCTTATGTTATTAAAATTGATAATATAGAAAGCCTTAGAGTGTTCATGTGTGTTTCTTTGAGAGCCTGTATGGTTTCTGTTTGCCTTTTTAGGAATAGTAGATTCTGCCAGGTCTACCAATGTGATGTTGGTTACATATATTTATACCGGACATGCCTGGTTTAGGGATTATTTTACTGAGTAATATGTTTAGGTTTGATTGGACTCTAGGTCATCTTTTAAATGGTTATTTTTGGAATACTTGTCCTTAGACTCAGTTATTCTACATTATCTCTCTTGAGGAGTGTTCCCAGCCTTGTGGATTTTCCATAAAACATTTCCATAATTTTGGAAATGAAGACCTCTCTTAGAAATTGGTTGTTTGTGTTTTATTCATTAGTCATATACTTATCCTGTCAGCCATCTAAAATGTATTCTCAGTGTATATAAGTTCATACTTAGTTGTTAAAGTTCTGTGTTTATATTCTTATAGATAATAGTAAAAAGAAAACTAAGAAACTACGAATGAAAAGGAGTCATCGGGTAGAACCAGTCAATACAGATGAATCTGCTCCGAAGAGTCCCACCCCACCCCCACCTCCCCCTCCTGGTGAGTAAATTGATTCTGACACTGGGTGTAGAAGCACTGATTTAAGTACTGGAGGGAAAAAAAAAGGAAGAAGAAATTAGGTAGTTGGTAGTTAGTATTTTCATTATTTTGTCAGTGTGTGAGAAAGAACACTTTATTGTCTGTGTTATGCAGCATTTGTTGTTTTAAGAAGGAAATGGTAAAATGTATTAATGTAAATTTACACAATAATCCCTTGAATGTGATCTGATTATATTCAAAATATCTGTACCACACATTGCTGAAGGAAATTGAAGTTTAGTGGATTGGCGACTAGATCGGGATTTCAAATCTGGATCTTTAATCGTTTTATCCCTAAAAGTTATGTAAATATGTGATTTTTCTCATATATTCCTAAGACATTGCAGGAGTTAATGCATGTATAAACTGTGGGACCCAATACACAAAAACTGTAAGTCGCCTTCAACACTGAGCATAGTGTCCTACCTCTTACAGTTGTTGGTATGTATGTGTGAACTAAATAAATGCATGCATTAATAATTCCCTTGTAGCCTTTGTGCCAGAGCTTTATATGGTAATATTTTTTATTATGAATTTTTACAAGATTCATTTCTTGTATTATTTTTAACAAAACAGTTCTCTTAGCCTCTGCTAGGTATTATAATGGTTGCCAATAGTTTATTTGTGATGGTGATAAGAGGTGTGAACTTTTAGTTAAATGTGTGTTAAGAACTAAGTATAACAATACATAGTATAATATAATATAATGGAATGGAATATTATGCTGAAGCAGATGTTAGCATCCTATAGTAACACAGTGAAAAGAAGCTAATTGAAAATGTGTCTGTTGAGAATTGTGTCATAGAGTGTTAAGTACATTTCCTGTCAAGGGAGGGATCCTCTGAAAAGACCTTAACAAATACTCATTTAACAGAGCTTCTAAATGTTTTTCTTTTCCTTTAGTTGGCTGGGGAACCCCCAGAGTCACTAGACTTCCAAAACTTGAGCCTCTTGGTGAAACACGTCATAATGGTAATGCAAAAGGATCAGTTTTCAATATCATCTGTGCATATACAGCCACTTTTCTTTATCCTATAACTTCACATTTTCAGTATTTCATTTTTGGTAGCTTTCAGATCCACTACCATCTTTTTCGTTACACTTTTAACTTTCATTTTACTCCTTTTTTTTTTAATTTTTGAATGCATCTTACAATTATATAATTTGATTTTTTTAATCTTAATACAAATACATGAAGACTCATTCTTGTGTTTATTCATGATAAACCTTACAGAAACAATTATGAGATGGAAAAAGCTTCCCAGCAACTGAAGTCTGAGCCACTGTGGTTTTATTTACTGTGCTGGAAAACTGCCATGCCCAGCCTGTGTTCATGCACTGTGTGATCATGAATGTAATTGCTCTCTCTACTTGTAAGATTTTCAGCTGCTAAACATTAAAGTGAAATCAAGATCAACACAATGTATAGAATGAGAGATCAGATTAGTAAGCCAAATACAGAAAGTTGTTGAAGGCTTTATTGAGTCAAGAAACAATTTCCCTTGATGAAATGGTCATAGTTGTAATCCGGCCAGTGCACTGCCCTAGAACTTCAAGAAATAGAGCCTAGGAAAAGATAGTTAGGACTCACAGGCAAAAGTCATTCCTGACCAGATGTCTAGGTTTTCACATTGAACTTAGAATGCAAAGGAAAAGTTTAATTGTAACTTCATCTCCTCACTCATTTAAGAGCATCCAATACACTTTCTGTACTAACGTAATAGAACTATGTTTCCTAAAAGGATCACTTTATAGAAAAAGACATTGAATCTTTAGAAAAAGCATTACCATAAACTCTACATTTGTGAAATTGAAACATACTATTTGAAAGCTAGTCAAGCCTACTTCTTGCTTTTGTTTTCAAAATACTGTACAGGTTCCTAATGGTTTCTACTTAATCATTAGTGAAAATTAGAAAATTTATATTTATAGATAGATGAATTTACTGTTAGACTTCCTGATAGGATAGTTTCAGTAGAATTACATATTTCTATTATATTTACTGATTTGTACACTGTAATATTTTTATCAATAATAATAGGTTAAGTCCTGTATTATTATATAACCTGACTTTATTCATATTAGAATACATTATCAATTTAAATATTCAGTGTTAGAAAATAGTGTTAGAGCCTGTCCATTTATATGTACATATATGCATACACAGAAAGAAAAATAGTTTCTCACAAGAGCAGAGAGAGCTTGCAGTGGCAACTTGAGGTCATGCCAGCATACAGAAAGCCTCGAGGGCTCCATCTAGAGCAGGTGTGGCCTTCAGAAGCTGCCCCTAGTGACCTGCTCCATCTCCTGGTAGTGCTAAAACAATGCCCCTAGCCTCCCATACATGTGGAGGAACAGTTGAGAATCAAAACATAACCTGCTACTTCTGGACCCTGAAATGTAAGATAGTCTCTTAGTTGTGAGCCCTCTAAAATAAAAAAGGAAGTTACATATTTCCAGTATAAAATGGCACAGAATAAACATTACCTTCTCAGAAGGGAGGAACAGAATAGCAAGGATGGATATGGAGCAAGACTGAAGCCCAGGAAGGCAAATATTAAGTCCTGCCATTACATGTACGGCATAGAGGACCAGTTGTGTTATCACATCAGCTTCAGTAGTCCTGTTCTGTCCTTCACCCGTGGCTTTGTCATTTGCAGCACATATGGCCTTTCTCTTGAGGTAGCTCCCCAGGGCCTGCTCTTTTTTAGACAGACATCCCATGTTGTGGTGATCCCAGGGTAGCAGCCTAGGCTTTACCTTCACAGCTTCATGGTTCACACTGTCAGAGAATCTGCTGTTGCTAAACATGCCCTGGCCTTAGGCTGTTCTCTGCAACTCTTCCACGATTCTGTAACTCTTGCATTCTGTATGCCTGCAAAACCATCACCACATGGTCAGTGACAAGTTCTGCTGCCAGCTGAAGGTAGAGCTAAACTCTCATTGGCTATGGCTGCAGCACTCTGAGCATCTCCCCATGGCTACAGAATCTTTCTCTAGGTGGCCTTTTCCTAGTAGGTCACCTTTTCTGCTCTCTCTATGTAAAGGAAAGTCTTTCAAGTAAGTTTGTACTTTTACATTCTAGGACCTTCTCTAGAGCTGTAGCCTCCAATTGACCTTTTCTGTTGTAGTGCAGTGTATGAAGTGTGTAGCTTCTCTTCCCTGGTCCTAATCCCTTCAGTAGCCAGGCCGACAGTGTCTGCACTTTCTTTGTGTTCAATGTGCTCTTTCCCTTTTCCAGGACAAACTGCTTCCATCTTTCTGTTCCAGCCTTTGCTCTCTGTTCTCAGTATAGACTGGCTGAAAGCATCTAACAGTAACCAGGCCACAGTCTAAATGTTAAACACCAAAGAAAATAATCTATTAATTTTGAATTCAGGATGACTCGGATGTGGCCAGATTCTTTGTGTAATGGCCTCTTATCCAACCAGTAGAGTCCTTGTTCCTCTCTGAACCCTCATGCACATGGTCATCACTGCATGCATCAGTGTTTGTTAACTTGATCTTCCAGATGTCTAGCAGAATTTCTGTTGATCTTTATGGGTAGCCCTTCTAGGGCTTCTCTAGCCCATAACTCTAAACTCTTCTGTATGCATCCTGAAAACCAGCTGTAAAAGTCTAGGAACTACAGAATAATATTCATTGCAGCAAGGACTCCATTGCTCTGTTGCTAATTTTCTGTAGTTTCCACGGCCTTCAAAACGGCAGCACCACCAGTTCGGGACTAATGTGCTAAAACACGAGCTGGGAAGGGGGAGGGGAATCACGTCAGACTCAGACAATACCAGTGCGTATTTTTTATTTGAGACCAGCTAAATGTTTGTTATATCAAGATACGACACGCACTGATTTAATAGAAAAAAATAGTCCTCTAAATTACTGTAATATCTATGGCAGTAAGTTCTTCAGTGGAGAATTGGAGTACTGTTCAGAAACCACATGGGCATTTATAGAGAGGGGCATAAGAAGTAGAGGTTCAAATAAGAAAATCCAGGATAAACAGGATCCAAAAGTAAGTATACCTGTAATCCTAGCACCACTGAAGGCTGAGGCAAGAGGGTTGGGAGTTCCAGGCCAGCCTCAGCTATAGGAGAGGCTGACTGAAAAAGAAAAACCAAACAACAACCAAAACAAAGAAAAGAACAATAGTTTGTCTGAAGGCATGGAGTTACATAGTGGTTAAAAGAGGAATTTTAAATTATAGAAAATGGAATTCTGGACTTGGGCTAAATGGTGAAGGCCTTATATATTAAAGTATAAAGGTTTACTATTAGTAATTTTTCAAGAGCTAATGTTCATTTAATGCATGGACATAATGTTACTCTATTTAATATTTAAGAAAATAATTTTAAAAAGTACTTAATGTATATGAGTGTTTTGCCCACATGAATCTGTGTGCCATTGGTGTGCCTGGTACCTACAGAGGCCAGAAGAGGGCATCCCGTTCCCTGGAACGGGAGTGTGATGTATGTGAGCCATCTTATGGTTGCTGGGAATTGAACCCTGGTCTTCTGGAAGATCATCCAGTGCTCTTAACCTCAGAGCCATCTCCCCAGACCCTCTTCTTTTTCTTAATTTTGAACACTTCTTTCCCATTATATATAAATATATATGGACAAAAGTCTAATGACAAATATGCAATAGATATATAATGGGCTAATGGATAATTAGAAACCAGCTGTATGTGGTTTGTGATTTATACTTTACTGACTTAGACAAAAATTGCCATCATCAGGTTGAAAGCAGCTTAAGGGAGATTCTTACTTTGATTATAGGCATTGGCTTTAGTAACAGCTTGCTTCTATAATCACTTTTATTGCCTACAAAGCTTTCTCTGTGTAATGGGTAGGACAGAAACATCAAAAAGACATAAAATGAGAATCTGTATTTATTTTGTGAACACTCTCAGTCTGTACTTCTTTAGTGTGCTATATATTGAACATTATGAAAAATAATCAAAGTTTCTGGTAGTCAAAAATACCAGCTATACAAATTAAAGGATGTTGTCAAGGCTTACAAGTTAAAAAGAAAGTTAAATATGTTTGTATACTTTTACTGCTCTTCAAATTTCATCTTCAAAATGTTCAATAATCACTATAAAAATGTTTAGGAATTAAAATACTGTATCTTATAGAATGGTTCAGTTTCCCATAAGGAAGTGATACAGAACCCACTACAAAAGTATACTAATTTCTTGGAAGACAAATTTTACATACATGCATTTGGTCTTTTAATAAAAATAGTTTTAAATTCATCAAAATAATTGGATATATCTTATCATTTTTATCATAACAATAATAGCAAGCAATAGGTACCTACCATTGTGCTTGGCAATTTTAGCTCTTCCAAATTGCTTTATAATATTGGCAGCAAACTACCTTAGGCAAGAGCTTTCATGCCGCTAAGCTGCAGAATCAAGATTTGAACTTACGTCTGCCTGGTTTTGAAATCCATACTGTAAGTTTTTATGTTTATACTATGCCATTAATATTTGTTAAGACATCTCGGCAGTTTAATTTTTGATTTGCAGTTGCTTTGAAAATATTTCCCCTCGTACATTACCAGTGTATTTATTTTAAGTGCTTTTGAATATCTGTGCTTCTAAAATAATTTTAAGGTAATATGCTAGGAAATAATTTATAATGACTTAAATGTGGCATTAGGTTTATAATCTAATTTGTGGCAAAGTAGGAAATGAAATTTGAGCCAGTGAGTCAGCCTTGCTGGTAGAGGTACTTTATGCTGCCAAGCCTAAAGACCTGAATTTGAACCCCAAGACTAACAGTTGAAAGAGAGAAGCAACTCACACAGATTGTTATACACAAACATCAGAATAAGGAAATGCAGTATTTTTAAAAAGAGTATCAATGAGCTGGGCAGTGGTAGTACACAGCCGGGGCTACACAGTGAAACCCTGTCTCGAAAAAACAAGCAAACAAACAGAGAATATAGTTGTATTATAAATGGAAAGGTTGGGGGCCTGGGAATATGGCTCAGTAACAGAGTGCTTACCTAGCATGCACAAGGTTCTGGATTCAATTCTCAGTATAATTCACATACTCAGAAAGAAAGACCATTTTGTACAGTCATCACCAAACCACAGAATTGTAGTAGGATTAGGTAAAGGAAGTTAATCTGCTTCTTCTAAAATACCTAGACATCATTAGAAAGCAACATGGTGTATACAAATGGTGACTGACCAGGGTCTTAGTAGCAGATGGTGTCAATTCACAGTATTTTGTATTTGTTTTCTAATGTGAATGTGTAATTAAAAAAAAAAAAAACTTTAAGTATGTCTGTTAGGTACAACATTTTACCAGTCATTTAGAATTTACCCAGGTTGTTATTTTTTGAATTCATTCAATTTTTTTTTTGGATTATATTTGTTTCTGTTTTCTGTCTTCCCCCTATCCACTCACTTGAGAATTGTCTGCGTCTTAATCTTTTAAGGATGTTGGCTGGAAAACAATTAGCTGTGTAAGACTTGATTACCATACTGTTTCATGTTTTCCATTTCCCTTTGTGCAGATTTCTATGGGAAGCCACTGCCTCCCCTGGCTGTGCGGCAGAGACCTAATGGTGATGCTCCGGACATGATCTCATAACCAAGACAGACGGGTTGGTCTTTTTAATAGCAGACCTTTCCCGAAGCAGGAAAGCCCTAACACTGATGACTGGGGCAAGACAACTATAATATCAGGGAGGAAAGAATACCCAAGAACTTGACCTGAACATTCACTTCTCCACATTCTGTGGGTAAAGCAGAAAGGAAACAAAATGACCAGTAGCTGACAAGAGCGTTTGGCCAAGTTAGCAAGATGTAGTGTTGATTCTTTGGTTTACACGTGCCTACTCTTGGACATTCTCCCGAAGGAAAACCTCCTCAGAAATGGAGCCAGTGGACTCTACGTACCTGATTTTTTTAATAGTCTGTATTTCTATGCATTAAACATGTTTTATAAAGTACACGTACATGAAAAGGGTATTCCTGGGCATTTATAACCTAAATTTTAACTATTTTTATATTTTTTCTAAAGCTTTTGTTTGAGTTTGCTATTGTATTGATTGTGCACTTTTCTACACATGCTTGCTTCAATCTGTCTGGATGGAACATTGTTACTTGACAGACATGAAGTGTACAAGCAGGATGTGTTTAAATGACTTGAGGTATGTTTTGTGATAACATTGTTTTTAAAATGTACACCCTTTTTTGACGTAATTTTAAAATAGTTGCTATTTTTTTTAAAGTAGTTGCTATTTTAAAAAGCAAGTTCTCAGATCTTTATTCTATCCAGTTACATGATTTGAAAGTTGTACCTGAGGAGAGAATTCAGTTCCCTTGTCACTGATTGCTTTCATTGGTGATGCTCTCCATAAATGTTAAGGTATGTGAAATACTTTTTAAAAAACATCCTAAGGTTGTTTAAATTAGTAAGAATGTGTCCTGTGAGACATTACTCAAAGCCCTAAAAGACCCAACTCAAGGACCGGACACTTTGAGAGCTCAGGTGCCCGCTGTCATGCCTTCTATCTGTAGGCGCTCCATTGGCTATTCGGGTTGTTTCATTCTCCATGCTGGGAACTTAAAGGTAAGAAGACTGCGAGGGCTCCTGTAGGTCTGGAGAGTTCAGTTTTACAGTAAAACACAGCCATTCGAATGAAAATGTTGCCTCAAATCCTTTTATAAAGAGCTGATTACAACATGACATCTTAATTTAAAATGAAAGCACTGGTTTTGCTCATGAGTGCCATCTATGAGGCTCTTTGTTCATCTGTCCCTTACCAAAGCTTCTAGAGATATATTTAGTAATGGATTCATATTGTAATAGCCAACTGAAAGCATGCCTTTAAGTCAAAGTGAAGATAAAAAGGAAAAATTCTCCTATCACCTTGTTAAGACTGGTACCTTATACTGACAATAGACATACTAGTTTCTGAATGTAAGTCCATCTAAGGTGGGTTGAAATGATTGTCTTTTAAATGTTTATAATGCATTGTTCCCATTTTAGCTCACCGGACCTGAATCAGTTAGGTCACATTATTCTAGTCAGCATTGGTAGAGTTTCTATGAGTTTGTGCATGGTACCTACCTTGCACACTGAGGAAGAAGCATTTTAATTTCTATGCAAAACCCATATGCAGAATTGGTAGGTGGCTCAGATATGAGGAGACTCACAAGAACACAGGATGCAAATTCTGAACTGGAGTTTAGAGGAAAATGTGCTCATCTTTCTGGTTCACTTTGTAATATTTAAATTCCCTTTTAAAACTAAACTCACACTTTTGCTATCTCTTAACATTCATCTGGTTTGAGAATAAAGATTTTTTAAAAAAAATTCTTGCTTCCTACCAGTGTTTACTGTAGAGAACAGTAATTACCGACTATTTCATAAAAACAATTTTGAAATTGAATGTAACATAAACTGGAATCGATGTTTTCTATAATACTATATGTTTTCTTAAAGCCATGTAAAAACCTTTTAAAAGATGTTTTCTAAATCCTATCAGATTTTAACACTTCGATGCTTATTTTGTTATATTATACATTTTCATTCTTACTCATCATGACTTATAATTTATCACAATAAAAAAATAATTTACACCAGTATACCATTTTTCTCTTCCTTTTCTGGTTTTACATCATTATCTTTAGCTAATTAATATTTTTTGCATTATTACTGTGGAAAGAGTTAGTGGATTAGTTTTTCTTTTTTTTTAATATGAAAACTACTTAAAGATGTGAGAAACAACATGGTGATTTGTGTGTGTGTGTGTGTGTGTGTGTGTGTGTGTGCGCGCGCGCGCTACTGCCCCCAGTGTTTTGTTAACCCTACTGCCCAAAAGATATATTTTAACTTATTTACAAGAAAATTCCAGCCGGGCAGCGGTGGTGCACACCTTTAATCCTAGCACTTGGGAGGCAGAGCCAGGCAGATCTCTGTGGGTTTGAGGCTGGCCTGGTCTATAGAGTGAGATCCAGGACAGGTACCAAAACTACACAGAGAAACCCTGTCTCGAAAAACCACACAAAAAAGAAAATTCCATGTGCTCTTACTGGACAGTCCATATGTATGCACTACATAGAAGACATTGTATGTAATGAATGTGGGGTGTGGAACTGTACAGAGTGCCAGCTGAAATTTCAAGAGATCATCTTTAGATATTTTCCTCAATTTTCAACTGTTTGAGGGAAGCAAACTTATAATTTTTATTATTTTAAGTGCTGTTCTCTTTTTTGAACTTTAAGAGGTTTTTTTGTTCTGTTTTGGTTTGGTTTGGTTTTGGCTTTTTTCAAGACTGGATTTCTCTATGTAGTCCTGGCTGTCCTGGAACTCATTCATGCTGTAGACCAGGCTGGTTTCAAACTCCCAGAGCTCCACCGCCTGAGTGCTGGGATTCAAGGCGTGTGCTACCCCCACCTGGCTGACCTTTTTTTTTATTTCTCTGGGTGTTTTTCCTGCATAATGTATGTGTGCATGTGTGACTGGTACACAGAGGCCAGAAGAAGGTGTTGAATCCCTTGGAACTGGAGTTATAGATAGTGATGAGCTGCCATGTGAGCACTGGGCTGCAAATCCAGGAACTCTAGATGAGCAACCAGTGCTCTTAATTGCCAAGCTGCTGCTGCTGCTGCCTCTCCAGCCCCATGCCATGTTTTCTTCAAGCTGAAAATTAAACACTATTTTAGTTAATGTTTAGAATTTACTAAAACTCTTAATGGTCTAGGAAAGTTCACCTATAGAATGATAGACCCCAGACCCAGGATACTACCTTCTCGAGGGGGCGCCCCAAGAACCCAGACTCCAGTCCAGTTGATACAACAGCACGAGGTTTTTATTGAAGCGACTGTACAGACGGGCAAACTCTGCTCCTAAGAGCAAGAGCCGAATCTTACTGCAGGCTTTTAAAGGAAAAACCCACAAAAGCCATAAGATTACAATTCCCATACAATTTCATTTCACAAGATCATGGTCTGATCACAGAGTGGGTACAGTCACGTCCACATGTACATTCTTCCTGAAACCTCAAGGGGGGGGGGAGGGGTATCAGGGCAGGAGTGGAGTTTACACAAAGGTCACAGTGATCCTTCCTGGAACACTTGCAACTACCCCAGTCACAGTTGAGCACATCTCTTAACAGAAATCTTTTTACATTGTTACATTGTTACAAGTTAAACAATGGCTGAGTCAGGTGGCCCTTGGAACTAGTTTTCTTTTTAGCTCCTTATTTCCTGGGGCATGGGGGTGTAAGCCTGAAGGGTTAGGGTCTTTCAAGAAAACACCATTAGACATTTTATTTTATAAAATGTTCTCTAGCTGGAAATATTTTGGGATCTGGAGAGATGACTAACAGGGTAAAAGCATGTGCTGTTTTTGCATAACACCTGTGTTCCATTCTCAATATCCACATCAGGCTGCTCATACATGGCTGTAACTCCAGTTCCAGTAGCTCTGAAGCCCTCTTTGCTTATGAGGGCCTTTGTGCTGTCAATGCACACCACACCACACCCCGTAACTAAATCTCTTCTGAAGTTATTTGATGGTCAGTGTGTTATGCCATCATTCCCAGAGTATTCACTTTCTCCCACCCTAAGTGAAGAAATCCATGCTTCTGGCTAAAAGTTTTCAAAAGTTGAAACTGCTTATATAAATACAGCTGTAGCTTATTGGTCTTATTACCCCTGGCTTTTAATACCTGCTTTTGTCTGAATAGAGGATACTTTATAAGTGACGTTCTGCTGATGCTCATTTATTGAGAAATATGTGTCATCTGACCCAGAGAATCAATTCAGATAACGCAGGTCTTAAAATATGGCAGAGGTAATGAAAATGGTGATGATCTTTTTGTCTTGTAGAAACAGAAGTGAGGATACTTATTCCTTTCCGGAAACAAGAAACCAAACAAGAAAAGTAGGAAAGGAGAAATGAATTTCCTTTCATTAGTGGTTCAAATTTATAACCACAGGGTAAATAGGATGTAAGTCTTTAGTTGTAAGTTCCATTTATGTACTGATGAGGAAACAGTGTACAACATGGTGAATTAATCAGTAGTCCGCAAATTTTTATTACATGTTTTATCAAAGAACATTTGTATATTCTTCTATACCTGTTGTTACTATTTGGTTAGGGTTAGCATAGCTGGGTAATGCCATTTTAGTGGATTCAATAATTGTTTTCTTCCAGTTCTGAAGGCTGGAAGGGTAAGCCAAAGTGCCAGCAAGATTGGCTTTTCCAAAGGCTTCTTCCCTTCTTCCCTTAGTGCCAGGTTCTCTCCTCTTGTTTTCCCTAGTGTGTCTCAGTGTATCCATTTCAAAAACTGTCACTTAGACTGGAGTAAGACTCATCTTCACCATGCCATTTTAACCTGATTCGCCCCCTTTTAAAAGCAATCCCAACCTAAGATACTGAGGACTAAAACTACAGTGTGAGCCAGGGGATGTGGTGCATGCCTTTAATCCCAGCACTCAGGGAGGCAGAGGCAGGTGGATCTCTGTGAGTTTGAAGCCAGTATGGTCTATGGTGTGAGTTCCAGGACAGCCAGGGTTACACAGAGAGACCCTGTCTTCAAAAACCAAACCAAACAAAATAAAAAAAGAAACTTCAACATGAAAATATTAAAACAACAAATTTAATCCCTCATACATTTATACATACATACTTACCTGGACAACATACATTTTATATCCCCCTACAAAAAGAACTTTAACCAAAAAATAAAAAAATAAAAATAAAAACCCTAAAATGGAATCAAAATAGAGGTCATATTTACTTGCTCCTGCAGTGGATTGTGTGCTTGGGTTTCTTTTTTTTTTTTTTTTTTTTTTTAATTTGGTTTTTCTTTTTTTTTTTTTTTTTACTTATTTTTTTTAAATTTGATTTTATTTTATAATACCATTCAGTTCTACATAACAGCCACAGATTCCCTTGTTCTCCCCCTTCCTACCCCCCTCCCCTTCCCCTCAGCCCAGGTGCTTGGGTTTCTACACAATACCTGAATCCCTAAAGTAATAGGAGTCTCATCTGCTGAAAGTCCATGACTGTGGACTGTGTTCGCTAGCCTTAATTGCAGGTACATCTCTCACAATGCCTGACTGCTTTTACTACCCAGTGGACCTTCACCTTTTTGGCAACATAAACAAGAAGAGTTTGACATATGATTTTTGGTTTTTCGAGACAGGGTTTCTCTGTGTAACTTTACGCCTTTCCTGGAACTCACTCTGTAGCTCAGGTTGGCCTCGAACTCACAGAGATCCACCTGCCTCTGCCTCCCAAGTGCTGGGATTAAAGGTGTGTACCACTACCGCCCGGCAACATATGATTTATAAATATGAAAATTCACAAAATTGTTAGAAAAAGACTATGAAGTATAGCCAAAAGCACTCCTCAATATAAAACAATTTAATGATAAAAATGCTTAGATTAAAAAATCTTGCCTTAGAGATGTTACTAATCTTTTAACTTACTAAATCTTTGAAACTATTATTGAGAGAGAAAAAAAATGAATGGGGCAGGGATGCAGTTCATGGTAGCATTAACAAAGCTATATAGGTTTAGTCCCCAGCAACCACATAAAGTAGGCACAAAAGCATGCCACACATAGCCTCAGAAGCTTCGAGGTGGAAGCATGGGGGTCAATTCAGGTCATCCCTCACTACATAGTGACTTCAAGGTCAGTCTGAGCTACATGAGACACTACCTCAAAACAATATTAACAAAGAAACACTGAAGTAAATGCTGTGGATATCGCTCTATATAAATAAAACATTGATGGCCAGTGACCAGACAGGAAGTATAGGCAGGGCAAGGAGAGAGGAGAATTGGGGAAACAGGAAGAAAGAGAGAGACACTGCAGCCACTGCCAGGACAAGCAGCATGTAAAGATGCCGGTAAGCCACCAGCCACTTGGCAAGGTATAGATTTATAGAAATGGGTTAATTTAAGATATAAGAACAGTTAGCAAGAAGCCTGCCACGGCCATACAGTTTATAAGTAATATGTGTCTGAGTGATTATTTTATACGTGGATTGTGGGACTGCGGGGCTTGGTGGAACCTGTAGAGAAGCCCTCCAGCAACAAGTAAATCCTCAAATGTCGGTTCTGTTTATCTCATGTCTGTTAGTTCAAAACAAGTCGACGAATAGATCTGATATTTCCAAGTTTAACATCCTAATAGGAGTCTACCTCCTATTTCCTAGGTCTACTTTGCAAACATAAAGCTAGTCTATTAATTCAGTAGTTGAGCCATTTTATAATGAACACAGAAAATACACGAAATCTTTCTGCATATAACAGTTGAAAGGTAGATGAATTACTTGTCCCCCAAATACACAACTGGTGGTATTCATTTAATTATTTGCATACCAAATATTGTATTTTATTTTGCACTGAATCAAAATTAACGACTTTTTAGATTTCTGAGAAAGTTACCTAAATAAATATGCCAAGCTTTCCATCACATTACCTATTCCATATACCTATACTGACATTTTGACAGTCCAGTGCTATCTCAAAGTGGTGATGCCTAGTTACTGTAAGAGACCAAATCATCTCTGAGAAATTGCAGGTTTGTTACAGAACAAGGGAAAAAATGCTAACGAATGGTTATTCCTAACATAATTAACATTGCTGCTGGTTGAACTGTGCTGGGAGCTTTGTGGGTCCTTCCTGATCTTTGGGAATATGGTCTCAGTGCTTGGTAATAACAAGCCATTATTCAACTATCAATGATATATAATAGTCACATCAAGTCCAGCCACCTACCCTCAACAAGCCTATTTGAAAAACATGAAAGTGGGAAGCAGAAAAGGACCACATTGGGAAAAGGAACACAGATATAGTGAACACCCCCCCCCCATGTCTGTCTTTGGGGTCCTAACGAAAGACCCATGGTCCCTGGGACTAGCGGGTTATCATTATCTGGGTTTCAACCTCGTCCTGTTAGAAGATGGTCTGGCCCGTTAGAACTGTGGTAAACATCTCTCCACCAGACCAGCTCCCCCTCTTGCTGGCCTCCTTTCCTTCTCTCGGGATATTCCTGGCGAAATCCCCATCTCTTTGGGGGTGCATTGTTTCCGCAGGCTGAGACCCCGAGACACAAACGTCTCTAGGGGACCTTCAGGCGGGCCAGGGGGGCTACAGAACGTACTGACAACGGCCAGCGGTGGGCGTCTGCTCCGCAGTCTCTGCCCGTTACTCAACTATTATTTCAATGCAACACTTAACACTTCCCATTCTACGCATACATTATCTCGGGCCACCCCCAAGGAAAAGCACCATTAATCCTTTCACCGCTTTTCTCGACGTGGAAAATTAGTATGCCTCTGCTCATGAAACCCCGACAGCCTAAGAGTGACGACGATCACAGACGCCAAGGGTGACTTTGTAAACAGTCACCCAGACGCGAACCTCTGCCCTGCGCAAAACCCACCGCGGTTCCGAGCAGGGATCCGCTTCCCGCCCCCGCGTCTCGCGGGACCCGTGCCTCCGCCGAGATTTGGGGCCCCGGAAAGTACAATCGCGCGAGAACGGAAGCAGGAAGTGCGAGGCAATCCGTGACCTCCTAGCGGCCCCCGGAAGTGTGGCGTCTCGCTGTGATCTCCGGCGAACTCGTGCAAAGAACCGTAGTGGGCGAGCTCGGGCGGGGACCATGCTGACTCGGGTGAGGCCCTCGGCGGTCCAGCGCTTGGGACTGAAGCGGCGGAGAGACAGGGCGGACTGGGACGGGAGCCACTCTGCACAGAGCCCGGGAGCCGTGCTGAAAGCCGCCCTTGGGCTGGTTCTGCCCATCCGCATGCACTGCAGGCCGAGCCCCGGGGTCGGCGCTGAGATGCCGGGGCCAGTAATTCTGCCAACTTTCCCGGCCCTCGGTGCATGCACTTGGGTGAATACGTGAAACAATTGCAGGGGGTCCCAGGAAGTTAGGGCGACGATTATTTCCGTAAATAAACTTTAGTGTGGAATAATTTTACATTTACATAATATACACCCAGCCGTGGTGATAAATCTTTGCTGTGTTACTTAAAAAACAAACAAAAAACCCTTATGCATTCTAAAATTTTCTTAACATAAATACATCTTTAACCTGGGCCTTACATTTGGGTAATTACTACTTTGAGAAACGCCATTTACATAAATAGGTAGAATATCAATGATAGAAATCTGTCACAAGTAAGGTGTTGCTCTCAAGGCAAGAACTGCTATTTTAAACAGTTCTTTAAAAGCAGGAAGCCTCACTCCTAGCCGAGGCGTTATTGGCAGTAGCTGGCAGTTGCTGCAGGAAACTTAGTTTTCTGCGTGTGATCCCACACACATGTACATAACGATATCCTCTAAAAGGACAGGAAGTTGGGAGGGAAGCTTACCAGGGGAGTCTGGGAGGAGTTGGAGAAGTGTGGGGGGCGTGGTTACTATCCAAATACATTGTATACGTGTATGAAATGCTTAACGAATAAATACAGATGTAAAGAAAAAAATTAAGGTCATGTTAATGTCAGATCTCAATAAATGTGTGATATCACAATGTGTCGTTAGCAACTCTCTTTTATCGTCATAGCTGAAAGCAAAATCAGAGGGGACGCTTGCAAAACAGATTTGCAGAGTGGTGTTGGATCAGTTTGACCAACAGTATTCCAAAGAGCTTGGGGATTCCTGGAATACAGTAAGGTTAGTATGATTCATCTCTTGATATTTTATGAGGGAACAGTGGAAGTGTGTGCCATACCTCTTTTATGAGAGTGGCCCCATGAAGATAAAAGTTTAGTACACATTTTGGGAGGGAAGGTACAGTCAGAGTAAAGGTGAAGGAATTACCCAGCTGCCCTCTCCTGCCTGAACTGTGGACAAAATGAGGCGTAAATTTTTTTTTTTTAAATGAAGAAAGAAAACACAGCCATAATAAAAATGAATACCCTCCTCCCAAGCAATGGCTTTTATCTGTAAAAATGGAAATGCACTGCATTTTAAAACTATGTCTGTAACAAAAATTCTAACTCTGAAGACATTTAACTTTCCGAAATTCAGAAAATAACAAATCCTTAAAGTCAGTGCTCCTTTATCTTAGCTAAAGTCATACTTTATTTGGCAATCCTAGGCACAGTTATGTCTGTATTTGGAACAATGTATTTTAAAGAAATAAGCATATAATGAAGAAAAGTGGCCAGTGGGCCTGTGATGCTGTGGTTCAGTTGGTGGGGAAGGAAGGCACGTGACATCAAGGCTGGCATCCAGAGCAGGGACTACATTACAAGTTGTCCTCTGACCTCCATGCTCAGTCCTACTCCATGTCCCTGAAATAAATTCATTCATTATTTTTTTAAGAAACAGACGATTTGTGGGTTTGTGAGTTTGTGCTCTTGATCAGAATGGTAGTGAGTGGAGTTTTGTATGGAGTTCCTGATGTGTGTATGTGGTAACCCCCGGAATACAAAGAACAGCATAGTCCTCTGTCCAGTTTACATACAGTCTGTTCATGGGAGAGCCGTGGTAAACATTCTAGAAACATGAGCAAGAATGGTGTCTTTTATTTATTGAAGTGTGTGGGTGCCAGTAAAAGCCACTGGTGACTTTGGAATTAACTTGGTAAAAGGAATCAGACAATAAGGACTGAATGGAGATTGCCCAATCTGGAACCAGACAATAAGGACTGAATGGAGTTTGCCCAATCTGTTTTGCGGAGCAAAGAAAAAGTGGTATGACTGTAGATAGTCTGAAACTTAGCTCAGACAATAATTTCTCAAATTATTATTTTATGTCATCTCATCTTAGACTAAGTATTTCTCCTTTTCACAGAAGAGCTTTAAGCATATCTTGAGACAAAGATTAAGTCTTATTAATAAAGATAATAAAATATGAAGTGGGTCAAAGATGATTTTAGGATGCTAAGATATTTAGGACACTTATAATATGGAAATGCAGCAGTTATTTTAAGAATGCTACATTTTATAATGAGTCTTTCAGAAAATGAATAGTGAAGTATATAATGAATTCATGAGGTTTTTAGTATGTAAAGGTATTCATACAGACTAATAACTAAAGAGCCACACATCTTGCATGAATATTCGATGCAAGCAGTGCCTACTTAAGTACTCCTGAGAACGAACTTGAGCTTTCTTTTCAGTGTTTCTTCTGAGGCTGTAGCGTGGCGTTAAAGTAACTTGCCGAAATTCATTCAGCTGGTTAGTAAGTAGAGGTGGGACTCTTGCCCAGTCTGTCTAAGGGCAGATCTCCCGCTACTGACAGTACTGGCTCATACCTGGGATAGAATCAGCATTCTTGGATGATTTAAAACAAAAGATTGTGAGAAGTATTTTGTCTAGAGCCTTTTTAATAACCTGGCTATTCATAGCCTGTAATGAGTTGATTTTCTACTTCATATCTCCAGAAAGGCTTATAAATGACTATTTGACCCTGAACAAAACGAGCAGTGAACCTCAAAGCCATTTAATTAGCTGGGCCTTCTGTTCCATCTCCCCTTTTGCTAGGATTTCATGGTAACTTAAATTTTGCATAAACATCTACTAAATTTGCCATCGGCAAACTGAAAGCTTTCTTAGAAAGACTGATCATGGAAGACAGCATAGGAAAACAACAGAAGTACATGTTTGTAAGTATTTTTACTTCCGGCCTTGTCCTCCTCTTCCCTCTCATCTAGAAAGGGATTCCAGTTTCTCAAATTTCTATAGCAGTGGGGAAGACTTTTCGTTTCAGGGTTTCCATAATTCAGCTTTTGCTATACTTGCTTCCGGCTTGTTCCTTCCAGGAAGTCCATTCCTAGCAGAACGTGAACCTTTCCTTCATGGGATGTCTTTTTACACTGTGCCGTTCTTTTTCAGCTTTAGTGCGGTACTTGTGTTCTCTAGCAATCACCCTTAGTTCCCCTGCTCAGCATACTCACGTACGTGCTGTTGTTCTCTTCTAGACCTACGTTGCTTTCCGGATTGACTTACGTTCCCTCCTCTGGAGGCCTTACTTTCGCTCCTGTCTCCTTACTCCATTAGACCTTTATATCTTTGTAAGAAAAGAAAGCTTCCTGGGAAGTGAGCCTGGAGTTTTTCCTCAGCTCCTGAGAGGTGATCTCTAAGTCCTTGAAATGTACTGATTCTGCCCTGATAGTAGAGGGAGCTTTACCTGGGGGCTTGTGCCACACCTGCTAGTCTGACTGTATGATGGAAGAGGAAGTTACAGACCACAGATAAGTTAACAACATCCAGGGGGGTTGGTGACTAAAATTGACTATAAGGACTGTCAGTTAAGTCTCCATACAGAATCTCCAAGACAGGCTGGGTACCTAGGTTTTTATGAGCATCCTTGGTTGGCAGTACTACCCCACATTGCTGTCAGAAAAAGCTAGACTTGTCTGGGGTTCTACTGGAGCCAACAAACCCCCGGGAGTTGTCTCTTCCCTGACATTTGAGTGTGAGTGCTTTTGCTGTGGTGCACAGTGCCCGTGACTGCAAGTGCAACAGTTTTCATTGTGTCCTATGAATTTTGGAATGTGGGAGTGACCTCTGAGATCCCTCAAGTTGTGGTTGCTGTGGAAACTGCATAGCTTGGGCAACTCTGTATTACCTCAGATCAACCCCTCCCCCTAGCAAAAGGGAAAATGGCTGCCCAGGGCTGTTGCTTCACCCTTTTATTTGGATGCCCTTTAAATTCTGTCACTGCTGTTTATTTAGCCTCTCTATTCCATTGTGTCACCCTGTCCACAGACCCACTTTATGGCTTCGCTATGGGCAGTGTTACATTTGAACCAAAAATAATAAGAGTTAATGTTAACATTCTGATCCCGCCCCTCGGCGCCACCTTATGCCCTGAATACGCCCATTTTTACGGGAAAACTCTGCTTATTTTCCTCTCTTCCGCTTTCCTCCCACAAGGTGCGGACCCCCCCCACCCCATCCCACCCCGTCCCTCTCTGTCTCGTTTTCTGTCTTTCTGCCTCTTCATTTCTCTCCCTATTATAATAAACCATTTCCACGTGGATGCAGTGTCTAGGTTGTGTATCTCCACCCTCATGGACATGGACCGGGCTCCCTGGCCTTGCCAGCCTTCAGCTTCTGGGGTTCCTGCTGTGTATAATTCCTACCATTAAAGAGGCTGTTTTGTGCCTCTGGTCTCAATGTGCTGCCTCCTCTGCCAGGTATACCCTTCCTTCTAGTCATTACGAGTGTGGGTTCAAAGCTCTCAGCATCTTGTAGCATATAACTTAGATGAGTTATTGAAAATCTCTGCCACACTGACCTGATCTGTGAGACAAGCAAAATAATGTCTATTCCAGAGTTATATCAGAAAAGCAAATACATTCTCATAAATATATACACCATTGGTTCTCAACTGTCCTAATACAATGACTCCTTCATACAGTTCCTCATGTGGTGACCCCAACTGTAAAGTTTTTGGTTTTTTTTTTTTTTTTTTCTCGAGACAGGGTTTCTCTGTGTAGCTTTGCACCTTTCCTGGAACTCACTCTGTAGACCAGGCTGGCCTTGAACTCACAGAGATCCGCCTGCCTCTGCCTCCCGAGTGCTGGGATTAAAGGCATGTGCCACCACCACCCGGCTGTAAAGTTGTTTTTCTTGCTACTTCCTAACTGTAATTTTGCTACTGTTATGAATCATGATGTTAATATCTGTGTTTTCCGATGGTATTCTTAGGCAACCCCTGAGAAACATTGCCAGGAAAAGGTGAGAAGCCTTTAGCCCCGTGTTACAATCTTTGAAGAATAAAGATTAAATGCCTTGGAAAAAAAGTGTTTCCAGGAGTCATGTTTCTGAGACCAACCCTCAAAGTGATCTAGGGAGCACCCTCTAGTGGACAGTGAGGACATTAGCACTAGGACTTGCTGTATTTTTCAACACTTGAAATTTGTAATAGCCATTGTGCTTAGCTTTATTTTATTACCGTAGAAGGTTGGATAGGGAACAGAATAACAGGAGAAAAAGGTTGTCACAGAAAAGCTAAATGAAGATTGTATTACCAAATAGGTGATTTTTCAACATTTTCGTTTTTTAAGTGCTTGACTTTAGTTAAAATAGTAATTATAGGGCTCAAAGAATATCTCAGTGGTAGAGTGCATTGTCAGCATCCATGAGACATAGGTTTCATCACAGACCAAAAATAAAGAGCAATTGGAAAAAAAAAAAAAGCTCTGTAAATGAATCTGCTTCTTTGACTTGTCCAGAAGCTTCAGTCCCCAGCAGTAGAATTGAGTTCTTACCCAGTACACACCGGCTGGAGGAAAGTAGCCAAGCAGACAGCATGACTGTTGCTGGTGTGACTTCATTGACTTTCTCAAACATCAGTCGCTCCTGTGTACAAGTTTAGTTTTAGTTACTCTCTTTTAAAGTCACTTTACATAAGATTTAAACATAAAATTTTTTATACTGGAAATAGATAATAGCCTATAGCCAAAGCAGAGTGTTTATTTAGAGAATGAATGAATAAATCTTAGCAAGAAGACAATAATGAGCTGGCCTGTTGTAGTATGAGTAGGAAACATGAGTTACAAAGACTGTCATAGGCATAGACAGTCACAGCAAGTTTCAACAGTCTCTGAGTCCTTTCAGAAGAGTGCCCTCCCATCTGCCTAAGCCAGTACGGACTCTCCTTCCTCAGCTTGCCATTCTTGGTCCTCCTATAACCAGAAAAAAACAAAAACCGCAACAAAACAGAGCCCACATTTATACCATACACACTTACAAAGAAAGCTGTACTTTATCCTGACTTCCATACAGCATTTCTTTTTTAAATTATGTTTTAGAGTTACTTTGTTTTATGTGTATGAGTATTTTGCTTGCATGTGTGTATAGATGTACCATGTGCGTGCTTAGTGCTTGAGGTCAGAAGAGGGCATCAGATCCCTGGAACTGCAGTTACAGGTGGTTGTTAGCCACCATATGGATGTGAAGAACCAAACCTGGATCTTCTATAAAAAATGCTTAATCTCTGAGCCATTTATCCAGCCTCTCTAAAGCATTTCCCCAGGGCATCAAAATCCACATAGGCTCAAGACGTGGGATGTCAACAGCAGGCCGAGGAAGGAAATGGAAAATGGTTTGATGGCCGAGATGTTTCCAGGGCTTGATGTCAACAAAACTGAGAACATGCAATTGACAGCTCATTAAAATAGCTTTGGTGATGGATCCATAACAGTTTTGGAGACATAACTCAGAAGCATTCAAGGTGTGAAACTTGGCAAGTGTATTTAGTTTTACAAAACATTGAATTTTAACTGACTTAAGTGGGAATTTTCTCCGCTTTTTCCAAAATAGCTATAAAATTGATCTTGAACCATGGATCGTTCTAGCAAAAAGTAATAATCATCTATGGATATGTGGAAACAAAACATTTGTTGTTGTTGTTTTTGCTCTCTTGAGGTGCCCGCCACCCAGCTCCCAAATAAATCACACATGGAGGCTTACTGTTAATTTTAAATGCCCAGCCTCAGTTTGGCTTGTTTCTAGCCAGCTTTCCTTAACTTAATTATCCCATCTATCTTTGGCCTCAGGGCTTTTATCTGTCTATTTTCCTGTATAACTCTCTTTGTTTCTTACTCTATGACTTGCTGTGTAGCTGGGTGGCTGGACCCTGGTCTTCCTCCTTCTCTGGCTGCTTCTTTCTCTCCGCCCAGATTTCTCCTTTTAAATATTCTTTATACCTGCTTGCCCCACCTGTCTTCTTTCCTGCCTTGCTATTGGCCATTCAGTTCTTTATTAGACCATGAGGTATTTTAGTAAGGCACAGTAACAGCTTCACAGAGTTAAACAAGTGCAACATAAACAAAAGTAACACAGCTTAAAGTAACATTCCCCAACACTTACTTCATTAAGATACTGCTTTCCTATCAAATTTTACTTATCTTTAATGAATATCAAATTTTAAGTCAATTTGCACTGATTATTGATAATAAAATCTAGAAATTACCATTTATAGATTGAAGAGCACAGGGAAAGCAAGCACAGTACATGTGAAGCGTGTATGTGAGTGGGCATACCACAGAAGTGTGAATAAAATGGTGAATAAAAATGGATTACAAGCTGGGAGTGGTGGCGCACGCCTTTAATCCCAGCACTTGGGAGGCAGAGCCAGGTGGATCTCTGTGTGTTCAAGACCAGCCTGGGCTACAGAGGGAGTTCTAGGAAAGGCACAAAGCTACACAGAGAAACCCTGTCTTGAAAAACAAAAAACAAAAAACAAGCTGGGAGCGGTGGTGCACACTTTTAATCCCAGCACTCGGGAGGCAGAGGCAGGTAGATCTCTGAGTTTGTGAGTTTGAGGCCAGCCTGGTCTACATAATGAGTTCCAGGACAGCCAGGCCAGGGCTACGTAGAAAAACCCTGTCTTGAAAGATCCCCCCTCCAAAAAAAAAAGGATTCCAAGCATTAAAATTTATTGGAAAAAGCTAAAGGATGGAAGCATATATTTCTACTTATTGAAGAATCATCAGTATATGAGCTTTATGTGAACAGTGACAGGTGTCAGGTCTCTCTAATATTCATGTTCCACTTGGTACATTTATTTATATTTGTTTATGTTGTGGTTTCTGAGCATTTTTTTTTTTTTAAGATTTATTTATTATTACGTACACAGAAGAGGGCACCAGATCTCATTACAGATGGTTGTGAGCCACCATGTGGGTGCTGGGAATTGAACTCAGGACCTCTGGAAGAACAGTCGGTACTCTTAACCTCTGAGCCATCTCTCCAGCCCCTGAGACAGGAACTTGTATATATTAATTATACATAGTAGGTTTCATTATGGCATTTCCATACTTGTGCATAATGTATTTTGAGCATAGTCATACCCTTTGTTACCTTCTCTTGTTCCCTTTCCACTCCTGATGATGATTTTCTTCCCTACTGCTGTCACTTCTGCTTTCATGGTGTGTGTGTGTGTGTGTGTGTGTGTGTGTGTGTGTGTGTGTGTGTGTGTGTGTGTGTGTGTGTACTAATGAGTATCCTTAGGATTTTCAGTTGGGATGTGGATTACAACTTAGAGAAGCTTGGGCAGCTTACCAATGACTACAGCGATGAAGAAAATGTTTCTCTGTCTCGCACTAACCATTAACTGTATCAGTCTTGATGAGTTCTTCCCCTTCCATGACAAGGTGATGTCTGGTCTGACCTTGTGCAGATCTTTTTTTAATTGTATTTATTTTTATTTTATGTGCATTCGTGTTTTGGAGTTACAGACAGTTGTGAGCTGCCATGTGGGTGCTGGGAATTGAACCCAGGTCCTCTGGGAGAACAGCCAGTGCTCTTAACCACTGAGCCATCTCGCCAGCCCTTGTGCAGATCTTGTGCATGTAATAACACTGCTGTGAGTCCAAGAATACAGCAGCCATCTCCTGCCCAGATGTCAGCAACACACCTACACCCATCTTTCTCTTTCTTCTGCTTCTTCCAAAATGTTCCTTGAGCTTGGGAAGAGTGTGATAGAGACGTGCCAATTATAACAGGACATTCAGCAGTCATTTATTCTCTGTACCCTCACCAGCAATGGGTTTCTACATTCACTGTTGACCATGGAAAAAAACTAAGCTTCTCTGACCAAAGCTGATAGCAGCACTATTCTATGTGCATAAACAGTTGTATCTAGGTCATGGACTTTGAAGGGGCCAGTCAGGCTGGCTTCAGATGTACATGGTTTTCTCCTGACTGTGGAGTCCAAGAACTAGAGTAGCTTCAGACTACATAGTTGTGAATCTTCGGAGGAGGCCTGGAGTCTGGAACCCAGCTCATTTGTCTCCTTGAATGTTCTAATCCTGTTTGTTTATCCATCATAGATAACTCTAGAAATAGTAACTGTGCTTGCAGTGTGTGTGTGTGTGTGTGTGTGTGTGTGTGTGTGTGTGTGTGCCTGTGTGTATGCCTGTGTGTGTGCCTGTGTGTCTGTGTGTGTGTGTGTGTCCTGACTCCATGTCTGCCCTGTGGAAGGAGCCCTGCTGCCGTATCCAGCAGTGGCAGGCTGCTGCACAGGGGAGGTGTGAGTCCTCTAGTGACAGACAGTGGTACTTCCCAGGGCTCGGAGGCACCAGCCTCAGCAGCTCCTGCAGGGCTTCCTTGAGTTTTTGTCCAGTGGTAGCTGTTCCTATGGGGCAAGCAGTAGGCCTGCCTCAGTACACCAGGATAGAAATGCTCTAACCCTCCCTCTTAGATACTTCCAATGCTGTAGGAGCAGGGTTTCCGGGGAACCGTTCAGAAAGTTGAAGCTACAGTTTAGTCTGGACTTTATAGTGGCATTCTGTCTCCAAGGATCTTTTTCTCGGGAATTCACACAGTTCTCGAGGTCTAGGTGTAGATCACAAGTTTTACTTGTTTTAATGAGATTTTATTTTGTCTAGTTCATAAATGAAGGAGAACAATTTCTGAAGATGTCTACTTCACCACCACAGTGCCTGTTTTCAGATCCGATCAGGCTGGCTCTCTCATCCTTAAGTCTGTGAAGAGTCCCATCTCACTAAGCCAGTGTTTTAAATGTCACCCTGTGTCCATATCTCCAGCATGAGCCAACACCAACTGGGCTTTCCAAAGGCCAGTTCTTCCTCACACCAGTGGTACCTGTGCAGGAGCTGCTGCCCTTTTCCTGGAACTGCTTTCTAGTGTTGGTTTGTGTTAATTAGCATGTTAGCTAATAGACAAATAACAGGGGTATTCCTAAACTAACAGTCTTCTTAGACAATGTGCTTCAAAGAAAATAGGATTAATAACATTTACTAAGAGAACTTAAAGAAAATCTTAATAAATGGAAACACAGGTGGCTTGGCTTGGACAGACTGAATGCCACGAAGTTGTTAATTCTCTCCAATTTAAATGATTGAGCTTTCTAGATACATGATTCTTTCACTTTTTTTTTTTTTTTTTAATTTGAGGAGGTTCTCAGTCTGGCACAGTCTGATCTGGAACCCATTACAGAGCCCAGTCCACATTTTTTTTTTTTTTAACTTGAGCACTTGAGCAGTGGATTCTTAAAATTTCTTTGAAAGAATAGAAATCCAGGAATAGCTTTGGGAGTTCCAAAGCAAAGTAAGACTGTGTCCTAGGCCAAACAGTAGAGAGTACCCCTTATTTCTTAAGAGATGCGAGGTTGCCGGGCAGTAGTGGCACACACCTTTAATCCCAGCACTCGGGAGGCAGAGCCAGGCAGATCGCTGTGATTTCAAGGTCAGCCTGGGCTACCAAGTGAGTTCCAGGAAAGGCGCAAAGCTACACAGAGAAACCCTGCCTCGAAAAACCAAAGAGAGAGAGAGAGAGAGAGAGAGAGAGAGAGAGAGAGAGAGAGAGAGAGAGAGGTGAGGTGATGTAAGCTGTGCATGTGACTCTCAGCATTGAGCAAATCTCCATCTAGTTTGGGGGACAGGAGGGGGACGCACGCTCATACGATTTGTAATGACTGTCTGATTTCACTTTGGAGCATGTGTTAAAGCCGTAGTTCCCACAGTGTGGTCCCAGAGGACAGATGCCATCGTACCACCTGGAACCTGTTTAGAAAGGAGAATTTTTGGCTCTGTATCGAGGAGATGGCCTGACCTTAGTTCAGACCCACTGAGTGCTACTGCACACATCTATAATCTCAGCAATCCTAGAGCAAAGTAGGAGGTAGAGGAAGGAGAAGTGCCTGAAAGCTGGAGGGCTGGCTAGCTTGGGCTACTAAGTGCAGCAGTGGAAATGGGGGAGACCCCGCCTCAGGGAGGGAGGGAGGTGAGTGAGTACTAACTCTCAGAAGCTGTCCTGTGGCTCCACATGGACACTGAGGTGTGTGTGGAGCTGTACTTCTGCATTCACACCGCACACTCTCCGTGCACACCCACACACAAATAAGTAAGTCAGTCATCCATTTTCCTAAAAAGAGACAAAAACTTGGGGCCCTATCCTGCTGAACCAGTAACTCCAAACAGGATCCAGTGGTACAGTAAATGAAATAGGTGCCCCATCCATAGTAAGCGGGAGGCAATGAAAAACAAAAGCAGTCCACACTGTGGGTGAGATCGATGCTCACGTGGCATGTGTGAGTCACAGGTGTCACATTTCAATCCCGCCCTTTCTCATATAAGCAACTTCACCACCGTGAGTAGTAGTTGGAATTTATTTAATTGACCATGGTTAAAGAGGCTCCCAAATAACTCAGCCAGAAAGGTCAGCTAGTAAATAAATTAAATGTTTCCTGTTGATGTGGTGGTGGTGGTGGTGGTGGTGGTGGTGGCCCATGCCTTTAATCCCAGCACTCGGGAGGCAGAGGCAGGCAGATCTCTGTGAGTTCGAGGCCAGCCTGGTCTCCAGAGTGAGTTCCAGGAAAGGCACAAAGCTGCACAGAGAAACCCTGTCTTGAAAAACAAAACAAAAAATTAATTAATTAATTTTACAATAAGCTAAAATAAATAAAATTGTGTTGTTAAGTAAAGTCAGGGTGGGCCACTTCCCAGCCTTATGAGGCAAAAGGAAGAGTTGGGAAGACCAACCCTCTATTAGTCAGGTTTTTATGTTGCTGTGACAGAGCAAGTTAAGGAAAAGATTGAAAGTGACATTTATTTGCTCATAGATTGGGAAGTGTCAGTTCATGATGGGTGAGGAGAGCAAGGTGGAACAAAGCCAGTCACATCATCAGGGCCTGGATGCAGATAACGGAATCGGGGGGGGGGGGGGGGGGTGAGCTGAGGCAAAATTTACCTCCCAGGACTCAGCTCCAGTGATTACTACCTCCCAACCAAGCTCCACATCCAACTTTTCATCATCCCCAATTATAGCATAATATATGAACCACCAGGGATTAATCTATTGATTAGGTAAGAGCCTCATGAACTAATCATCTCATAGACACATCCAGAAGTGTGCATCACTAAATCTAGTTTTTTTCTTGGCCCTGTAACACTGGCAGTCCAGATTAACCATTACAGATCCTGTCTGAACAATCACAGGGAAATGGAATGTAAACCGAGGACCACGTTCACCTTATTAATTGTATAAAATCGCACTAGGTCATGATACTGATACTCATTTATTGCTCTTTTTCTGTCATAGAGATGTTCTAATATCTCCATCACTGTGGCAATACGCCATCCTCTTCAACCGATTCAATTATCCCTTTGAGCTGGAAAAGGACTTACGTTTGAGGGGCTATCACACAATCCTTCAAGGGTCCTTACCGTATTATCCTAAATCAATGAAGTGTTACCTCAGCCCAACTCCAGACCGAATGCCGTCAGAGCGACATCAGACTGGAAACTTGAAAAAGTACTACCTCCTCAACGCTGCCTCCCTTCTCCCCGTGCTGGCTCTGGAACTGAATGATGGGGAGACGGTTCTGGACCTGTGCGCTGCTCCAGGAGGCAAATCAGTAGCTCTGCTGCAGTGTGCTTACCCAGGTACTGTCTGTTCTCACCACACCTCACACCTGTTTCACATCTGAGGAGTCCAGATACTATGAAAGTATATGAAGAGAAACGTGAGCATGAGTGGGCAGTGTTAGCATGAGTATGCAGAGTTAGAAAGCCTGAGTAAGAGGTAGGACACCACGAGGAAGAAGGAAACAGATAGTTGAGGAGATCAGTGTAAAAAGCATTGTTTCCCTCATGTCTTGGCTCTATTTTGGGAGCACAGATCTCCCAGAGAATGTGAGTGAGTGCTCATAAGCTAATAGTGTAGGGTTCTGAGATTGTCATTTGCTTTTTTGTGCTTAGTTTCATGGGGGGTGGCACTCGGGGCATCTCTCAGGCTGTATAAGTACTCTGCCTCTGAGCTCCTTGTACTTGGAGGAGAAGATAGTTTTAAACAATGGAGTAAGTTCTTTTATGGTGACTTTATTATTGTTGCTAATATTGGTGTTAAGTCTATGGCTAGGAATCTGTCTCAGTCAGTAAGGTATTTGCCATGTGAGCATAAGGACCTAATAAGCTTGGATTCACAGTCACACATCAAAAAGAAAATGTTGCCTATGTTGGCTTGCGCCTCTAATCCCAGCACTGAGGAGACCCAGGAATGTCCCCGGGGCTATGCTGGAGATCTATGGACAAAGACGGATACCCAAAGTCAACCTCTGCCCCTCTACATGCTTGCTGAGCTACATGTGTATGCACACACATGAACGTGTATACACATATGCTCACACAAAATCTATTTCATTGTAAATTACCTTCTTAATAATATAGATGATCACTTTGCTAAAACTTTTAAAACCCTAATTCATGTTTCTCTGAATGTTAGTTATTGCTAGATGAGACAGAGTTAAGTTCCAGCTCCGTTTGGTTGTGTTTTATGATCTTACTTTCATTTATTGTTCACAGAGATACAAAACCCAAGCAATACTAAGAGTTGTGCTATATTTGTTACATTGTTTGTTTAAATTCCTTCTGAGTTATGGTTGCAAACTATAGGTGCAGCAGGTATTATTTAATGATCTGTTAGGTGAGCACTCTTTGAAATGTGTTCAGTTTTTCAAAAGTAAATTTGAAGTCCATTCATTTCCTTGCTTAATTGTTAACACATCACTCTACCACTCTTTCAAAAAAGAAATCACTCTTTCTTTCTTTAAAAAATTTATTGTGTGTGTGTGTGTGTGTGTGTGTGTATACATGCAAAAGTGCACACACACACACACACACACACACACACACACACACACACACACACACACACACACATCAGAAGGGAGCTTTGGAAAGCCGGGAACTGGAGATGGAGGCAGCTGTGGGCTACCAGATGTGCACACTCGAACTTTGGTCCCTTAAAAGAGCAGCAAGAGCTCTTACCAGCTGAGCCTTGCCTGCAGCCTCTTAGAGTTTTAAACTGTACTTTTGATGTACTGGAGGTTTCTAAACTCTAGCACATTTCCTTAAGATTATGAATGAGTGAGAAACATGCTTTTATTTGTAAAGCTGGTGAATGGACATGTGGAAAGAGATGTCTTTAGTAAGTGGATGAGCGAAAGAGCGATTTGTTCAGATCCTCCAAGCTTGCCTGTCTCTTAGAAAGGTATTATTTTCCCCCAGGACATGCATCTTCTAGCTTGTAGATTTATTTCTTTATTTTTTCTTTTGAGAACATGTGCTATTGAAATAAAAATTTTTGGAGACATTTAAAATGTGAAACGCAGTTGTACTTGGCTGTGGTACAGATATATTGATATTTAAAAGAAAAACACTGTATGTTTTAGATTTCTGCTAAAACTCTGCAACTGAAGCTTTCTGTATTTTGTTTTGGTGTTTTTTTTTTTTTTTTTTTTTTTTTTTTGTGGGTTTTTGGTTTTTCGAGACAGTTTCTCTGTGTAGCTTTGTGCCTTTCCTGGAACCCACTCTGTAGCCCAGGCTGGCCTCGAACTCACAGAGATCTGCCTACCTCTGCCTCCCGAGTGCTGGGATTAAAGGCCTGCGCCGCCGCCGCCGCTGCCGCCACCACCACCTGACACTTTCTGTATTTTGTTATAAGAAATAAAAATGAATAGACTACATTTTAGTAAGACTACGTTATTATTTTTATAATTTGACTGTACCTTTGTGAAATCATTTATTCCAGTAAGTATTTGTTTTACACCTACTTTTTCTGTGTCCCTTGATGTTCTTATACTAACGCTCACAAGCTTAATAAGTTTTGGTATAGAATGTTTAATATTGTAAAATAGGGGAGAGAAATATCTGAATCTATTTCCATTTTAAAAGTTACATTTTAATTTTAAACCGCCTCATTTGTAGGTTTAGATACTTGACACATTTGTAGTGAGGAAGGGAATTGGCTCAGGAACCCAAAGGTTATAAACTCATAACATTCTAGGACTTTGAAGATGGGGAAAGTCTTCATCAAGGACAGTGAACTACCAGTAGTTTTCCAAATGAAGAAGCTTTTCTTCTAAGTAGACTAATGTTAATGGTTCCCTCCAAAGCATTGGTGTCTTTATAGTGATGTTTAAAGCCCAAATTAAGTTAGCCACACTATTCAAATGTGGAATTCAGAAGCAATGCCTAGTCAGTGCTTCTATAAGCAAAACTTAAAATGAAGGCCATACAGAATGTGTGATTTATACACTGAATTTCTTTATATATATATATATATATATATATATATATATATATATATATATATATATATATATATTTTATTTTATTTTACAATACCATTCAGTTCTACATATCAGCCATGGGTTCCCGTATTCTCCCCCCTCCCACCCCCTCCCTTTACCCCCAGCCTACATTCCATTCCCACCTCCTCCAGGACAAGTCCTCCCCCGAGGACTGCGATCAACCTGGTAGACTCAGTCCAGGGAGGTCCAGTCCCTTCCTCCTAGACTTGAGCCAAGTATCCCTGCATAAGCTCCAGGTTTCAAACAGCCAACTCATGCAATGAGCACAGGACTTGGTCACACTGTCTAGTTGTCTCCCAAACTGTTCAAGCCAATCAACTGTCTCACCTATTCAGAGGGCCTGATCGAGCTGGGGGCCCCTCAGCCTTTGGTTCATAGTTCATGTGTTTCCATTCATTTGGCTATTTTTTTTCAATAATTGAGTAAAACTGAAATTTATTATAAGCCACCGTCGTCCTAGGGACCTCCATGCTATATATATAACCTCTATGGTTCTATGGGTTGTGGTCTGATTGTTCTTTATTTTATATCTAGAATCCACCTATGAGTGAGTACATACCATGACTGTCTTTCTGGGTTTGGGTTACCTCACTCAGGATGATTTTTTCTAGTTCCATCCATTTGCCTGCAAATTTCATGCTTTCATTGTTTTTCTCTGCTGAGTAGTACTCCATTGTGTATATGTACCACATTTTTTTCATCCATTCTTCCGTTGACGGGCATCTAGGTTGTTTCCAGGTTCTGGCTATTACAAATAGTGCTGCTATGAACATAGCTGAGCATGTATCTTTATGGTATGAATCAGCATTCCTTGGGTATATGCCCAAGAGTGGGATGGCTGGGTCTTGAGGTAGTTCGATTCCTAATTTTCTGAGAAACTGCCATACTGATTTCCACAGTGGTTGTACAAGTTTACATTCCCACCAACAGTGGAGGAATGTTCCCTTTGCTCCACATCCTCTCCAACATTGATTGTCATTGGTGTTTTTGATCATAGCCATTCTAACAGGTGCAAGGTGGTATCTCAGAGTCGTTTTGATTTGCATTTCTCTGATGATTAAGGATGTTGAGCATTTCTTTAAATGTCTTTCAGCCATTTGTAGTTCTTGTTTTGTGAATTCTCTGTTTAGCTCTTTAGCCCATTTTTTAATTGGACTGTTCAGTACTTTGATATCTAGTTTCTTGAGTTCTTTATATATTGTGGAGATCAATCCTCTGTCAGATGTGGGGTTGGTGAAGATCTTTTCCCATCCTGTTGGCTGTCTTTTTGTCTTATTGACTGTGTCTTTTGCCCTGCAAAAGCTTCTCAGTTTCAAGAGGTCCCATTTATTAATTGTTGTGCTCAGGGTCTGTGCTGTTGGTGTTTTATTTAGGAAATGGTCTCCGGTGCCAATGCGTTCAAGAGTGACACTGAATTTCTTTACATCCACATTGGACATTATTCTAGGCAATGAGGCTCTTGGCTTTGGGTGACAAAAAAGTTTAAGGTGATTAAAGAATTAATTAGTCTGCTTGTCTGCCTGTTGATCTAGACAAATGTGGTATTGCTTTCACCTGTACCACAGTGATGGACTGGCTTTTTTAAATTATTATTATTATTATTATTATTATTATTATTATTATTATTATCATTAACACAGCTTTTGCAGTGTGCTGGTTTTCACTGAAAAAGACCAGACAATTATGATCCTAAATAGTAAAGCGTGAGTTGTTTACCGGGGATGATGCAGCTTAGTGGAGTGGCATGATCAAGCTTCTCCATAAGAACTGTAGACCTTCTAGCGTGAAATTTTCCTTGCTATCAGCGGTAAGGTTTAGACATCTGGTTAACCTTTAGTGATAGGAAATATTAGAAAGAACCCCTTGTTTAGTTATACTTGCCCTTTTAGCCACTCCCTCATGTCTGTCAGAATTTTTTCACTTTTCTATTGTTTTTGGTATTATCTCTTTTTTCAACCTTTAAGGGCTCAGTCATAATATACCTCAAAGTGAATCTGGTTGCGGTTGCGTTGGATCGGATGTGACCATTGACATCTATGCATCTGGATTCCTGTATTTTTCTCTAGATTTGGGGTGGTTTCTCATGAAGTCTGTTCTACCCACTGACATTCTCACTTCCTTTATGAACCCCTGCAACTGCTCTTCCAATGGTAACCCCAAATTTTCACAGACTTTCTCTATCTCTCCCCTTTTCAGTTACTTCTTTTATCTCCAGCAGTATATTTTCAAATACTGATTTCAAGGCAGCTGGCATTTTGTCGTTGTTGTTTGGTCTGTTCTCTGTTGCTGCCTCCTTCCATTGCATTTAAATATTTGATGTGTCTAAGAGTTGTGTTAATCTGTCGTTTCTCTGCTTAGGTATTAACTTGCTTCTTTGGGTTTTCTGAAACTTACCAAGTTTCCCTAAAAGTGCCACTTTTAGCTCTTTCCATAAGCCAGGTGCTGTTATGGCCAGTTCTTGTCTTATGTTATCCGTTAGGCTTGGTCATGATTCTGTGAATTCTCATGCTTGGCCTGTGACGTAGTCTGTGCATAAACATTAGGTAGTTCTCCCAGTCTTTGGAATCTAGCTAGGTTTGTGCCTGCTCATTCAGAGTGGTTTGCGTGAGTCTGTGGGCCTTTCTGGTACTTCAGCACTAGATGGCACCCTGAGGCTAGGTTTATCCCATTCCACTGTTGCGTTTTTTGTTGCTGCTGCTGCTGCTGCTGGTTCAGCTGCCTGATTCCCCAAGCCGCATTTTGTCATGTATCTTCAGTAGGTACGTAGGTGAGAATGAACTCAAGGAGTGCCTGAATGTAGTAGTTTGTCATTACAAACCTTACTCCAAGGCTGGGTAGCCCCCCATGCCTCAGCTGCAGTCACTGGCCTATGGTCAGGCGATAGAGCTCTATTTGGTTCTCTGTCACACTTATTTGGTGGCTTGATGTATACCTCCCTTCTCTTTCCTTAAAAAACAAAAACCAACCTGTCTGTCTGTCTATCTATCTATCTATCTATCTATCTATCTATCTATCTATCTATCTATCTATCTATCTATCTTTCCATAGATTTGTGTGTATGTGTGTTGGGGGCACACATGTACTCTTCCTAGGGCACACTTGTAGAGGTCAAATTACAACTTGCAGTAGTCAGTGGTCTCCTTCCAGCATGTGTTCCTGGGGATCAACTTTCAGGGGTTCGTTGTCTCCTCCTCTGTGCCTCTATAGCTCCAACTCAGGTTGTCAGGCTTAGTGGCAGACGCCTTTACTCGGTGACCATCTCACTAGCCCAGCACCTCCCTTTACTTGCCGTGAAATAGACAGCTGTTCCCTCTGATTTGTCTGGAGTCAGGGAGGAAATGGAGTGGATAGTTCCATAGTGAAACACACTCCAACCCTGGATTATACACAGAGTGCACAGCCTGCTGAGACCAGCCTAGCACAGGGATACCGAGACCTACATTGCTATGTACTGTCTGTTCCTTAGGTGGATTTTTGTCCACTCGTGGTCCAGAACATCTGTCTCCAGCCCCAAGAGATGCTGGCTAGTTTACAAGTTCAGTTGACGGTGGCATTAGGGCAGGAGCTCTGTCCATGGGCATTGGCCTGTGGACTGGGATTGCTACAGTCTGCCTGGTGGAGGTGTGGTGGCTGCATCTACCTGCCTAGCTAAGGAGAAAATACAGTCACAGTCTGCAAGTACTAGCCCAAGTGTACGAGCTGTAAGACTGCACAGGGTTGGCACAGGGTTCTATTGGCAGGTTATGCCACTGGGTTTCAAGTAAAAGTCTAGACTTCATTCCTTTCTCCTTCCCCCAAAAGGAGGAATCTCTCATCACAGTGCCTAGAATTGGAGGGGTGTGGACAAGGACACCTCTTTCTTTTCTGCTTTCCTTAGTGCATCTCTTCTTATTTGGTGCCTCTCACCTGACTCCCCAATCCCTTACACCAGTGTCTCTGTGGGAGGCCTCCACTTCTTGAGCCACCATATCTCAATTTCTGTCACATTTAATCATAACAACCACTATGCAAGTATGATCCCCATTTAACCACGCCACAAGGTAACGAAGGCTGTCACAGAGTTAAATAATTTTTCCGGGCTCTCAACTCACAGTTTAAGCCCCTGTTTTCCTTACTGGTACATTGTATACTTGCCCATTTTTATTTGACACTGTATTACCTTCCTTCATTTAAAATGAATGTGTTGTCCCAACGAGGAACTTTACATACCTATCAGAATACACCGTCTACTCTCAACAGCTGGTACTTCAAGGTGAAAATTATACATGAGGTATTGGTAGTACAGCCTCTCTAGGAATCTATGTTTTCACATCCCAAATTAAACTTGATTGAATAAATGTGAGAGCTTCTGGGAGGATGTGAGGCATAAGATGGTAAATATTTTATAAAGTGTATATTTTTGTTTTTAAAGTTATCATAATGTTTACCTCTGAGCCCTATCTCTATATAACACTGAGGGATTGATTTTTTCTGAAGTTTATTTGCTAAAAAGTACAAATTTCCCACTTGTATTGCCTTGGACTGCTTTGAACCTTTTTAATCCTTTATATCTAGGTTATCTTCTTTGTAATGAATATGATGGCCTGAGAGTAAGATGGCTGAGACAGACATTGGAATCTTTCATCCCACAGTCTTTGACAAATGTAATTAAAGTGTCTGAATTGGATGGCAGAGAAATGGGAGATGCCCAGCCTGAAACGTTTGACAAGGTACTTTTATTGTACTGTGAAAAACTGACAGACTCCTAGTGATATGATATTGTGTTGCTCCATTGTTCTTCACCTTCTGATTCCAGATGGTACACTTTCTCAGTGATCTGGGAGATTCTTATAAAGTGGATGTGGAAGCATTTTTCATCTGATGGTTAGTATGGTTCAGTGGAAACAGTGACTTTGGGTTCGGGGATTATAGAATGTTTTCTATTTTCTGGTACCTTAGAGTTACTGTGGAAATGATCAGTTATCATTTGAGCCAGTAGAAAACACTTCAACATTTTACTTTAATTCAGAATATTTCATATCAGAGTATGGTATATGAAGAAAAGCCATTCCAGTAACTTAAAATTGAATTTTTAATTCTTAAAAATAAACACTGGACCCTGGGTTTTAGCCCCCAACAATGTAAAATTTTACTAGGGTAAAAAATAAAAAGAAATACTCTGAGTTCAGAAATACAGTTATGCCTTCTGAAGATGAGTAACTTTTGTAAGTTTTGGTTGTAGTCATCAAGAATATTAAATTCAACCAGGCATGATGGTGCACCTTTAATCCCATCACATGAAAAGTAGAAGTAGGTGGATCTTTGAGTTTGAGGCCAGCTTGGTCTACAGACTGAGTTTCAGGTCAGCCAGGGGTACACAGAGAAACTCTGTCTTGAAAACCCAAAACAAAAAAGAATACTCAATTCAAATAGCAGACATCAATGCACACTTAGTCCATTAATGTTCGCTCTCTCCATTGAGACAAACACTAACACTGCATGGGAAAATTCTCTGAGCTATCAGAGACAAATATATCAAAGGACTTAGCGTGTCCTACGTTTGGGTCCCTAAGGCAGCGGTTTTATTTACATGCTGTTTGTCATGTAGCTGTTCCATAGACCTCATCCTAAGGATGTTTGCATTGTTTGTCTTTGTTTTCTCCAGGTCTTAGTTGATGCTCCGTGTTCCAATGATCGAAGCTGGCTGTTCTCGTCTGACTCTCAGAAGGCTGCCTGTAGGATCCGTCAAAGGAACAATTTGCCTGTCCTACAGGTAGACCTCTTAAGGTGAGGACTGTTTATTCAAAAGCTTATTTGGGTTCCTGATATAATTTAAGTGGCAGCAGCCAAGCATGGCAGGCAGGCAAATGGAAAGCTTTGTCCCCATAGCTGTTCTGATTAATTCCTGCAAAGGTTCCGAGCAAAAAATTCCAGGCCATCTCTCATGCTGTATTGCCTCCTCCCCTCAAAGTGTCTTTCAAAAAACATCAAGGAATTTGCATGATTAAGTTGTTTTCTGGCTAGTCTGTTCCAAGCCAGGGGCTTATCACCCTGTTTGACCAGAATTGGAGCGTCTTCCTGTTGACGAAGTCTGGGAGCAGTCCTTATTTTGGTAATTTTCTGAAAAGTGAACTTCCCAGGAAGATGGGAGGTGTTGTGTTGTTCCATTTGTCTTATGCAAGATTTTCCTCAGTTTTTCCAAACTGTAAGAGTGAGGCTTCCAAAGGACTTTTCTTTTCTTTTCTCTCTTTTGTTTTTCTTTCTTTTTTTTTTTTCCAGATAGGGTTTCTGTGTGTAGTTTTGGTGCCTGTTCTGGATCTCGCTCTGTAGACCAGGCTAGCCTCGAACTCACAGAGATCCACCTGGCTTTGCCTCTCAAGTGTTCTGCCACCACCACCACCCGGCACAGACTTTTCTTTTTTAACTTCACATGAAATAGCCTCTACTGTTTTTTATTTCTGCCATTGCCATTACCAAGTTCTTTGATTTTTTTCCGTTTTATTTAATGCCTTTCTTCCCATTTCGTCTCAATGTATTGTTTTCTGCTTGCTTCATTTGCAAACCTTTTCTTATTAAAGCTCTTAAGTATCTAATTGTTAAATGAATATTTTTCTATCTTAATTTTACTCAGTCTACGTTTAAAATAAATTTGACAGGATTTTAAATTTTTATTTCTTATTATTATAAATGTGGGGGGGCAGGCATAACATGGTGCATGGTGCATGTATGGAGGTCACTGAACAATTTTGGGAAGTCAGTTTTTCTTCCCTCCATCCATCCCAGGTATTGCTCACAAGTCATCATGTGCATGGCAAATACTCTCACCTGCTGAGACACCTCACCTTCCAGATTCCATGGGATTTTAAGATTCCTTCCTTTGTTTCTTTCCTTTCTCACTCTTAGTTTTTTGGTTACAGTGTCTTGCGATCTAACCCAGCCTGGCCTCCGACATGTTTTAGTCCCCCTGCCTCAGATATAGGCATGAGCCACCATGTCCAGCTGAAATGTCCTATGTTTGGGTCCCTAAGGCAGTGGTTTTATTTCCATGCTGTCTGTCATGTAGCAGCTCCATATACCTCATCCTAACGATGTCCAGCTAAAATGTATTTTTAAGTATATTTATAATATCTGGAAATACTGATATTGTAAAAACTATCAAATGATGCAAGCCTCTTGGCCGCACATCTATCCACATACCTTCTTTCTTTACAAAGCTAACCACTGGACTTAAGTGTGGTTTATATGCCTATAAACTCTCTGCATCAATCTCTGTGTCTGCATGTAAGTAAGGATAAAAAAAATACATTAAAAATAGCAGGTGTTGTTATGTGCATATATTCTTGTAATATTTCAGACTCTGTATAGATCTGCTTCATTCTCAACTTATGTGAACTATTCAAGAGGAATAGTCTATTGTATTCTGTTTTCTTTCTCTTTCAAAAACATTTTTGCATGCTGTCCTTTGTCTCAGTAGGCAGGCATAATATCATTTTTCTTGATTACATTTGTATTACCTTCCAAAATATGTGATGCCAGCCCATAGTCTTAGTTACAGTTTACTTTGTTGACTGTTTGCTCTCTCTTAAATATTCTCTGCTTTTAACATTTGTGATTAAGTTTTCTCCTTACCTGCAGTTGTATCTTCTCTATATTTTTCTTAGTTTTTACTTAGCTCATCTCACAAACTTTGTTTTTTTTTAAGTTAATTATATTGTTTTACTGTATGATGAGTTCAAATGATGTAAAGTGCTATATTACAAATATATATCTAAATTGAAATTTCTCCCTAGCCTGGGACTTGTGCACTCAGTAACCTTCCAGGGAGATCTCTAGACAAAGAAGTCTCATAATTTCTATTGCTTTTTTAGACCCACTGCCCAAATCAACAAAATAAAAAACAAAAACAAAGCCTTATAAATCTGCTTGTCTTCTGTCTTAGTAAATGGCATGCTGCGATGTCTATGCCTAAGTCAGAAAGCTATCCTAAGCTACTCCCGTTCTTCTCCTATGTCCAATCAATCACTAAGACATTTCTGTTGTAACTGTTACATATCTGTCAGCTCCATCCAGTTCTCTCAATTCTTCACGGCCTAACCTAGATCCTACCAGTATCTATCACTGAAATGATTGCAGCTGGCTTCTGGCAGGTCTCCAGTGGTAAGCTCTTTCACTTCATTCTGCACAGCGAAGCCAGAGAAATGCCTCTGGAATGTAAGTCAGAACCCTGGTTATTCTGGCAGGTTTAGTGTTTCCTCCTTAGCATAAAGATTTCCAGCTCTTTAACCTAATAGTCAAGGCCACTCTTCAACCTGGCTCGCTCTTACTTCATTAACCTTCACTGTCTTAAGACTCTCAGTGTACGTGTATTTCAAGGGAGCGGCACCTCATGTAGTCCCTGTAGTTTTCAGGTCTAAGGCCAATGCATTTCCTGTTTGTTTTGCCTTAGAGTTCGAACTCATTCTAGCCTTCCCTTCTGACTAACTATTGGTTCTTCAGGGATCAGCTTTGCTAACCCTCTATTGAAGCCTCAATCAATGATAGTATTTTGACATCTTTACCTTTATTAAAAATGGTGCGCCGGGTAGTGGGGAACACATGCTTTTAGTCCCAACACTCAGGAGGAAGAGGCAGGTGAATCTCTTGAGTTGGAGGCCAACCTGGTCTGCAGAGTGAGTTCGAGTACAGCCAGAGCTACATAGAGAAATCTTGTCTTGGAAAACCAAAAACAAAGTGTGTATGTGTGTGTGTGTGTGTGTGTGTGTGTGTGTGTGTGTGTGTGTGTGTTGGTTGAAATATTAAGGCAACTCCACGTAGTTAAAAGGGAATTTTATTTTGTGGGGTAACTTACAAGTAAAGGGATCAGTAACAGGGTCTGGGAAAGGTGAAGTGCAGTCTAGCAGTGTTCTCTGATGAACTCTGCTCAGTCTACCTCCAGTGTCCAGGATCCAGGAACCAAGAGAGCGGGCACATCTGGGTCTCGGGTCTTCAGGGCTCCTCTCTTGGCTCCGCCTTCTAGGCGTGACAGTTACCGAAGCCTCAGTGGGGGTAGTACTTCCAGGTCAAAGCTGGAACAGCTACCCACTACGTGTGTGTGTGTGTGTGTGTGTGTGTGTGTGTGTGTGTGTGTGTGTGTGTGGTGTATAGTCACTCTCCACTAGATGTTTGCCTGTGTTGATCTTTCTTTCAACAAGACTGCAAGCATATTAGAGAAGAGGGGCTTATTCTTTACACACGTTCATCCCAACTGCAGTTTCCCCTACTCTACTCCACTCCTCCCAGCCCCTCCACACACACATCCCCTTCCCTCAGATCCTCTCCTCTTTTGTTTCCCCTCAAAAAAAAAAAAAAAAAAAAAAAAGAACAGGCCTCCCAGGGATATTGACCATTGACCAAACATGGCATAACAAATTACAGTAAGACTAGGCACAAACCCTCATATCAAGGCTGGATAGGGCAACCCAGTAGGAGTAAAAGGATCCTAAGCACAGATAAAAACATCAGAGATAACGCCCCCCCTCCCACACTGTTAGAAGTCCCACAAGAACACCAACCTATGCAATCATAATGTCTATGCAGAGGACCTAGGTTAGCCCCATACATGGGCCGTGATTTTATTTCAGTCTCTGTGAGCACCTGTGAGCCCTGCTTAGTTGATGCGTAGGTCAGCGAATAATCTTGATTCTCGATGTAGTACCCAACAAAGAAAGGAGCTCAGTTAATAATTGTTTAAAAACAGTACATTCCAATGCCTGAATACCTGGAATACACAGTTACAATTATTCTGGCCAAAGTTAATCTGATCAGAATAATCTTATAATCATTATTGTGTTGCAAGGTAATTAGGCATAAATGTAAAGCAATTTACATAATATATTTTGATTACTATAGCTTTTATATAGACAAAGCGTGCTTTTGGCTTGACTTTATGTTTTTTCCCCATGTACTGCATCTTCAGATCCAATAGCATTTTAGTCATTATGAAGATCATAACATACTTGCACCTCTTATGACCTCAGAGCTGAAGCTGCTCCTTAGTAGGCATTCCACTCTCCTTAACTCTGAACAGGACGGCGTATGCTAAAGTAGGTGGCTGTCAGTCACAATGGGTGTCATTTTCACGTCATCAGCTGTAACTGGGAAAGGCCACCACTGCAGCTGACTGTCCTTTCCGTGAGCAGTGAGCCTGCAAGCCTTGCCTCTGCTTCCTAGGCTGCTCTGGAGGTAGAGTGATGAGAAGCAGCTGAAATTGGTGTCTGGCTGAGCGATAATGATGAAAAGGGCAGAGAGTCAAATGCATAAGCTGTAGACACATGGAAAAAAAAAAAAGGTCCGATTTCCTGATACAGACAAGTCTTGGGGTTAAAAAGATAAAGCATACCAAGCAATCTTTCCTTATCTCCCATTCACCCCTTCAGAAAAGAAAAGGATTATGGTAATTTTTAAAATCAGAGATACCACTATCATTTACAAAGAAGTTTCTTTGGCTGGTATTTTTAATTTTCCTTGCATGCTTATTTTTTCAAGAAAAGGTAATAGCCATTTTATTCTGTAATATCAGATAAATGGATTTATATGCAATTTATAAGAGAGTAAATTTATACATATAAGTTTAGCCAAACTGTAAAGAATTGATAAATCCTTGCAAAGAGCAGCTAGGAAAAAAGCAAGCGTATGTTGCCTGGCCTGATACTGGGGACAAAGGATGATACTACAAAAGGAGAGAAGCAATGGGTCCAGATGGTGAGCAAGACCTGTGCCTCAGGCTGTGAGTCCAGCACTTGTAAGGGCTGAAGCAGGAGGATCTCTAGTTCAGGCCACCTATGACCTTCCAAGATTTTTTTTTTTTTAATGATTCCTTAGATGGGTAATCTTCAAAGGGTTTGGAATTTTCGCTTTTGAAAGTTAATGATCTATAGTCATATATTAATATTGCACATTTTATGTGATGCATAAATTAAAAGTAGTATTTGTTTAGTGGAAGGTGTTTATTTTATTTCTTTTTTTTATTTTATTTCTAAAAAGAACTTTTAGTATATGTACGAGTTGTTTGGTTTTTGTTAGTAGAGGTGTTCTGTGTTGCTGAAGATAAAACCCAAACAAGCTGGGCTCTGTCTTAAGCACTTATATTCTCTTACAAAATCATTTAAAAGCAAATCTATGTGTAGTATTAGATGTAATCATGACAATAGTAATTTAACCTACTGTTTTTACTGTTGATGGCTAAAAACATGAATAGCACAGTGATGACAGAGGACAGATCCCCAAAGCATACCAGTTGATGGCAAATGTAGCAGGTACTCTGGTCTATGTGAAAATCTCTGTTGAGTTTTTTAAGGATGAACATACACATTATATAAAATTTGAGCACACAAATAGCCCCTAACCCAGTCTGTCTCAACCTGCCTGTGGATCATGACCCCCTTGGCAAACCTCTGTCTTCAAAACTATTTATATTATGATTCATGATGGTAGCAAAATTATAGTTAGGAAGTATAGCAATGAAAATAATTTTATGGTTGGGGTCAGCATAGCATGAGGAATTTTATATTAATATAAAGGATTGAAGCATTAGGAAGGAGAACCAGTGCCCTAAGATATTCTTAGAATACAAGACTGAAGAGCGAGAATTAAAGGAATATTTGAACAGAACCCAATTTTATCCATAGGCTGCTGTTTAAAGTATACCTCTATTGTTGCTTGTGAAAATAATTTCCGAGCAATCACTGCTGGTGAGTGCCGTGTGTATGTACATTACTCAATAGAATTCTGTCACTCCATTTACATTTCAATATCTTCAGAAGAATACAGAATGGAGAAATATGCTGAAAGTGATAAACATGGTATCTTTTTAGAAAGTGGTTTGGATATTTGTGCAGGAGAAGTTTACATGATTTGGGCTTGGGAAAGTACTAAGTGGAGAGTATGATTTATCACAAAAATATAGGTATCTTATTGCAGTAATGTATCATGTCATCCGTTTCCTAGAAGAAAATCAATCACACATAAAATACTGACCCCTTCTGGTTTTCTTTTCTCACTACTTGACAAGTAAAATTGAATTTGAGAACTCATTGAAAGAGGAAGTTTAGCTTATTGGGTAATGTTTTGAAAATTTGTATAAATCATCCAGATAACAAGTCTTAAGAAGTGGTGCGCTGACAGCAAGAATTGTGTTTTAAAGGAAGCAATAAAGAAATCACTAACATTTACTCTCTGATGCTCTGGAGCTGAGAGACTCCTAGTGACTTGGAGTATGGGCCTTTATCATTTATCAATACGGTGGCCAAAATCAGTCTGGATGTCCAAAGAATAATCATAGGCTGCATGGTACATCAGTATGGGAGGTCTCCTTCACTGTTTCTGCTATGAGTATTCTGCTCCCTGAGTTCCTATAAGTCTACCTTACATGTTGTCATCACATGCTTAGTCATTCTTGTTTGGAACCCAGAAAACAAAAGCAAACTATTCCTGCAGTAACAGTAATCCTGACTTTCTCCCTCATTTTCTTTTCATTTTTTTTAAAGTTAGGGTTAGAAACCAGAGCTCCGAGGTTAATCATCTATAATTTGGCAAAGTGAACCTTTTTTTTTTGTTTTGTTAGGTTTTTTGTTTTTTTTGGTTTTTTTTTTTTTGTTGTTTTTTTTTTTTTTTTTTTTTGGTACTTCGAATCAGGCTCAGGAACTTCTGCCTGCTAGGTCCATGCACCCCTGCTGATCTCTAGTCCTCAACCCTTCCTTTTGTCTTCTTCAGTGATAGTTGTCCAAACTTCTGCATTAAATGAAATTATACAAAGTAACTTCAGGAGAAATCAAACCCTATAGTTTGTAGCTATTGTGTTCACTCATAAATGAAAACTTACTGTGGTTTTTAGTTATTAAAAGTGTCTCTAGTACAATGAAATACAATCTGAGCATAGTATTTTATCAGTATTTATTAATTGATCAAGCATTTGTTAAATATCTACTTTGTATGGTACTTTGCCAAGCACTGTAAATAATAAAATATGTAGTTTTAATGTTCTCAGGAAAACATCAGAAAATGTAATAAAGGTTGTACTAGAGAAAATAGCTAGAGGGCAGGTAATGCAGGAAAAGCAGTGCCTTACACACGTACAAATAAACAAGTGTACCGTCACAAAGAAAACTGGGGCTGTGTTATCAGTATTTACTATTAATCTATTCCCCACCACCACCACCTTTACTTATTTTGAGCCACATGTGCATGTGTGGGGGCCGGAGGGCAAACGTTTTGGGGTTCTAGGATTGAACTGAGGTTGCCGGTCTCGATGGCAAGTACCTTTCCCTAGAGAGCCATCTTACTGGCTAACACTTGTTTCATTCTTTTTCCACACTGTTTGTTCTTGAGCCAGACTGTGTACAATCTAATTTTTTTTTTTCATTGCTAAGGATCAAATCCAGGACCTCGTCCATGCTAGGCAAATGTTCTATTCCTGGCCCCTACCCTCAGGCCTCTACTTAAAATTTTAACATTTGATTAACATTTCATTTAAAAGCTTTATTATATAATAGCTGAGAATAGCTCATTACTAGGGAACTACTGAAGTAATATTTTTCATTATGTGACTTCATTTTATAATAAATATTGTGTTAACTGTTAATAATTTCATTCATTGTATTTTGACCGTATTCAACCCAGTCCTCCCCCTTAGCTCCTCCCAGGCCCTCCCCCACCTCCCTCCACCTAACAACTCCATGTCTTCTTTGTTTATTCCGTGACATAGTGACCTCAGTTTGTGCTTTCCATTTGCTTCTAGGCATGGGCCAGCCACTGGAGCTCGGTTGACCTACCAGGAGCACCGCCTTAGTACAGCTGACTCTCTCTCTCCACGGCAGCCATTAGTAGTCGGTAGCCCTAGCCATGCCTCTAGAGAGTGGCGGAAGTGTGCTCCACAGCACCAGGCTTTGACCTTTCTCAAGTGCTACCTGGTGCCTCATAATTTTCCTTGAAACCTCTCTCTATCGGGAACAATTATTCCTTCTCCTGACAGTTTGACTAGATTAGTGCACCCTGTTCATCACAGTGCCCTGCAAAGCTTCTTCCATCAGAGTCATGCTATGGCACTTGACCCCATTCTACCATTCACTATAGGCACCTGAGTTTACCATGCTGTTGACCTAAATGGATTCACTAAAATGCCATCACTAAGCCTTACAGGCTTTTAATTATCTTATAATCTGGCCACTGCAGGAGTCAAATGACTTCTTTCTTTAAGAGGAGATCATTGTTTTTCTCTAAAGAATGATTCAGGTCAATGTGGCTCTGCTCTGTAAAGACATAGGGATTCTGCAGCATTGATTCAGGGAACGTCTGTAAAGACACAGGGAGTCTATAGCTTTGATTCAGGGAACGTCTATAAAGACATAGGGAGTCTATAGCATTGATTCAGGGAACGTCTATAAAGACATAGGGTTCTAGAGCACTGATTCAGGGACCATCTATAAAGACATAGGGTTCTAGAGCACCGGTTCAGGAAACATCTTGAGGGAGTATATAAGATGATCTTTAGAGCCCCTTAATTTGCACCCAAAATATAGTTAGATGTGATATCTTTAAGTAAAAGCATAGAATTTCATTTAAAGACCACTTCTTTTTTTAAATAAGATTTTAAATTAAAGACCGTTTCTTATTTAAAAAAAAATAGTATTTCAAAATCATTGCTGAACAGTTCTCTGTTGACAGATGTGTTCATCATGAGCCCAAATTGAATTGGTCCTGATGGTTTTCTTTTCTTTTCTTTTTAAAATCTTATGCATTTAAGAAGTGCTTTGATCAAACCCACACCTTAGTCTCTCCTGCCCAGCTCTTGCCAGAAACCCTCATCACATGCAATCACCTTAGTCTCTCCTCTCCATCTCTTCCCAGAACCTCCCCCATCACACACACACACACACACACACACACACACACACACACACACACACACACACACCAGTCTCTCCCATCCAGTTCTTCCCAGAACTCCCCTAGCACACATAAACACCTTAGTCTCTCCTGTCCAGCTCTTTCCAGAACCAACTCCCACCCCACTCCCTACCCCCCACCCGTCACACACACAAACACCAGTTCTGTTGATTTGCTTGAAGATTTGTAAACTTGTCTTTCTTTCTGTAAGTGAGACTTCACCGGTAGATCAAAGGCCCTATCTTGAAGTTAGGCAGACTTAATGTTGTGTTGCCACTCTGCTAATTTAGGCAGCGCAATCTTAAATGTATTATATTCAGTCTTAAGCAGAGAACCTTTAATACTTAACCCCCTCTCTCATACACATATTAACAAAGTAAATTTGCAAAAGATACACAAAACTTGCCATCATCAAGTGGAAAGTGGTAATAAGTGTGTTAAAGCTTGTCCTTTATAATCTGCTTCAGGAATATCTGATGCCATTTCTGTGTTCTTCTAGTACAGTGTAAGAAATACACTTCTTCCAGGTGAAAACTTACTGCCAGAAGAGAGATGGTTAATTATCAGTGTGGTTTCGTTCTCACACTGACAAAAGCCTGGCCACTGGGCATGGTGCCTCTGCAATAGCAAGCTTGGTCCTGTTTATTTATCTTGAATTTACAGAACTTCTCTGATAATAAACAGTTTGCTATCTAGAAATCTGATTACTTACTGTGAGCACAGTGAAGGGTACCCTCAAGGCTTGTAAAATAATACTTTTAAAACTGATGATAGCATGGGATAGCTATCAACCTAGAAATATCTGTGTTTTGATGCTTATAGTACCTGAAACTTAATTTCAGATCTGCATTTATTTGATAGATCTTGCATGAGCTCCAACTTTTCACCTTAATGTTTCTGTGGTCGTAGTGCATAATCATGCAGGGATATTTGATTTGCTTCCCTGCCCAGGCTGCTGTTTTCAGCAGCAACAGGAAACTGATAGAGGAGGGAATGATAAGAAACAGGCAGTGGGAAGGAAAGAAATGAGAGCCAGGGAAAAGGAACAGAAGCAGGAAACTGGGAAAGGAATACTAGAAGCTGCAGGTGTACCATGAAAGAGACAGACCCAGGGTGGAGAGGTAAAAGAAATAAAAGCCACCCACCAGTCCTAGGGAGACAAAGGGTGGATGCACAGGAATTAGACATTTGGGCTGGAGGTTTAAAGGAGCCCTGAGAGTCAGTTCAGGGATTCTTTTGCAATTTGTCAAAGCATAGAATAGTGATTAAATTGGTTCTGTTACTCCATCAAATTAGGCTAATATCTTCCTTTAAAAATGAATCTATTTTTAGGTCAAATTGTCCTCCCCACCATTTTTAAATGTATTCTGTTAGATGTCTCTTTTCTTAATAAAAAGGCAAGATCTGAGATAATTAGTATTTAAGATGACTTAATTGTATTTTTGGTATTACATATCTCTTTTAAAGCAATAACCATGCTTTTTTATGGAGTCCAGTTACTTAGCAAAAGTTACCACGTAGGGGCTCAGTGGTTGTGGATGAGTACTGCTCTTGCAGAGGACTAAAGTTTGGTTCCTAGCACCCATGAGGAATGGCTTCCAATTCCTGGTAATTCCAGCTCCAGAGGATCTGACACCCTCCCCTGGCCTCCACAGGTACTGCACTTACATGTACAAACCCACAAAAAGATAGCCACTTAAACACATAATGAAAAGTAAAACCTTTAAAAACAGCAACAATACCACTTTACCAAAAGCGAAGCCACATTGCTTTTAGTACTAGCCCTCCCTTAACTGATTGTTTTTCTTACTGTGGGGCTTACCTGAAACCCATGTTGGCATGAGGAAAACCCTTTTTCATTCAAGTGTTACAAAAACCTTTTTTTTTTCCCCAAGTGAAGCTTATGGCCTCTGTTATATTCACCTCTTCTGCAGCATAAAAGTTAGAGGCTGTTGAGCTATTCTCTAATCAGAATTTGTGAATGTTTGCTGAAATTAAGTACATCCTTATGTTTAATGTTGAATATTTTTTCATGATCTCCTTCATAAAGTAACATCCATTCATTTATTCTACTATATTTTATAACTATAAGCTAAGTATAGTGGTTCATACCTGTAATCCCAGTATTCAGGGGGCTTGCATGAATTCTTTACCAGCCTGACTATATAGCAAGTACCAGAGTTTCATAGGAAGACCCTGTCTCAAAGCAGAACAGTAAATACATGGACACATACAGCATGATTATAACAAAGCCGTCATTTCAAAAAAGCTGACAATATGTTGCCTGGGGAAAATGTACTAGGGAATTTCATAGTGAAGTTTTCCAACACTATGCATACTTTGCAGCAGGTTTTGACAGATGAATCAATGTTCACCTGCTTTAAAAAAAGGAGCATGATTTTGTGGGGGAAACTTACATAAGTCTTAAAACTAAGCCTATAGAAAGAAGCAAAGCATAACTTTAATTCCATGACTAGCTGTTTAGTTGCACAATGGTGTCTGTCTGGCTGCCTGGGAGCAATTTTGGCTAAAGACGAATCTCCCCGAATGCTGCAGGGATGTAGTCTGAGAATTAGATTCCATCCACTTATTAGAGTTGGTTACATAGACTGGACTTGAACTAAGCAGGCTGACTGCACACGAGATGGGGAGAACCCACGAGGATGAAGAGAGATCCATCTCATTTCCAAAACCTGTGTACATCTCTTGTCACTCTTAAGCTTCTAGTTTTAGTGGTGTTAGAGATCTGAAGAGGAGCGGTTGGATTCCTCCAAGAACTAAATGGTCCAGAGTTAGAACTCAGGTTCTCAGAACTAGAAGCCGAAAGATTCCCTGTGATTCCAAAAGGAAGTATGCACAGCTGTTATCCTCTACCTAAAAGTTGAACCCATGGACCTGGGGTTGTGCACTTTATGGAGTCATGCCAATTAGATAACTCAATGAAGAGATGGAAAATGTGAATTTAAAAAATGTGATAGTATAGTAAAGGTCATTGGCCCTATTAGCTAGGGTTCTCCAGAGAACCTGTATGGAATTAGGAGGTTAGTAAGTCCATAATTTACAGGGTAGACCAGCAGGCTGGAGACCTGGGGAAGAACCCACATTGCTCTGTGAGTCCATCACAATCTCTACAGAGTTTCTTCTTTAAGTGAGGTCAATGTTTTGTTCAACTCAGTTTTTCAACTAATTGTTCAAGTCCCACCCATATTAGGGAGTGCAGCCTGCTTTATTAGTCTCTCAATTCAAATGCTAATTTTATTTAACCTCTCCACCCTCACAGATATGCTCAGAATAATATTAAACCAAATATCTGAGCACAGTGTTCCAATGAAGTTTTCCAAAGACACAAGTTACCATTCTAGCACTGTAACTGGTAGCTTTGTAACTTATTCCCTGCTTATTATACCATTATGACATTTTAGATTCTGCTATAGCAGCTCCAGCATAGTGCCAGATTCGGTAGTACTGAAGGTATTTTTCTCCCTGATAGAACAGAGAAAAGATACTTTATGTAATGGCTTCAATAAATAATAACTTAAGTAAGCTTCCCAAAGCAGTATTGCCAACCAGTAGATAGCCAGGTTCCACAGTCACGAGGAGAGCCTGATCCCACCGGGACAGCCAGTCTGGTTCTTACCATTTAATTAGAATTCACCTTGTAGGATGATGGAGTAAGCAAGCATAAGTAATAGTGTACACACACTCAGGTCTTTGCCTCAGCCCTGCCAGCTCCTGGTTCCTTCGTGTTAGAATGCCTGAAGGCATGTAGTTTGTCCTTCCCTTCCACGAGGACTTGATACAGTTGGGATGCTAAAGCGAATGCATGTGGCACCCTAGGTCTTGTTGCCCTAGATTCCATGACTTATTTTAGCCCGTTTAATGTTTGCTTTAGGAGGAAGCAGTGGTAGAGCTTGTAGCCCTGTTCTGATATTAGCTTAGGTTGGCAGTCTGTGCTTTCTTAATTAGCAGTGTAACTTGGTCAGAGTTTGTGACCCTTGGTTAGATAAATGGAGTCAGACTGTTTACCGTGTACACTTTGTACGGTCTCATTAAGACTGCATGTGCAGTGCTCTTTAGGTATCAAATAAGTGTTAATACGCAGACCAATCATATGTCCTTCACACAGTTTAGCTTGTTATTGGTAGTTGGCAGTTGGGGTTTCAGCTACTTATTTCCAGGCTCTTGGCATCTTGAGAATGAAATGAAAGTGCATACAGGCTATAGAATAGCAAAAACACTTTACTCAGAAAAAGGGATAGCACAGGTTGCTGCAGGAGTACAGAGGACCACTCGAATGAAGATTCTCCAAAGCCCTGATTATTCTATGGGGCTTCCTTTTATGAGGTTCAAGAATAGGAGAGTTTCGCTTGCCTGCTCCAAGTTAATTGGAGGTAAATCTACATTCCCTTTTATTCAGGAACATTATATTTTTGTTCTAAACAAAGAGTGAAATTGTCTTCACAGGATGATATATATGAAGTGTGTAGTGTACCCTGGAAGAAGATGTTGTATCTTTGCAGTTTAACCGTTATTTGGGCAGTGGGGGAAGGAGGCTTCCAGTTTTCCTATCATTGTGATCCATTTTCTTTTCGGTACAAGTTGCATGTGCTTTAAAGTACTGTGATCCAGAATCTCTGAGGCATTTCTTGACAATTAAGATAATCAGTTACAGGATTGACTTCTTACATTTAGTTTAAATGTCTAAAATTATTAAACTTTTACTTGATTTTTTTTAGACGGATTTATTTTTATGTCTAAATGGGTGTATCTATATACCACATGTACCCGAGAGGCCAAAGAAAGGCATGGGACACCCTCTGGCTGAAGCTGCAGATAGGTGGGAGCTGACCAGTGTGGGTGTTTGGAATCAAACTCAGCTCTTTTGGAAGCAGCAAGTATTCTTAAGCACTGAGTCCTCTGTGCTTGATTTTTTTCTCTTTTTTTGAAGTGTAATGTTAAAGTCTACGGTAGATAAGCTTGCCAAGATTGTGTTCTGTCCACTGAAAGCAATATGTGAGTCTTACTGTATTGTTTCCCCTGGCCCGTACTTATATCCAATGATATGGTCCAGTCGCCTTAATTCTACAGTGTCAAGAGGAAGACATGAAGAAAGATGAGATATATTAGTCAACAGTATTTTTTCAGCCATCACCTCTATTTTCAGGACTACAGCCATCTATGATTCCTTTACCTCTGCATCAGAAATTGGAGGTGAGGCAGGATCTGCACCTCAAGATAGATTCCATTAGAGTGATGACAGACGAAGAAGTCGCTTACCTCCTGGCAGGGCTGAGGAATGAGAGGAAAATGAAAACCATTTTCTTCTTTATCTTCTTTAGTCAAAAGATGGCACTGTTGCCGTGCTGGGAGGTTTCTGTTTTGTTTTGTTTTCCTCCTGTAATGTGAGTTTGGTCCTTTTTACATTCAGAAAACAGTTCAGTGTACTGATCTAATTAACAGTGACCCTCCCCACCGAATGCCAGGTTTGTAATCAGGCAGTGGAAGGATAAATGAGAAAGGGGAATTTACAGTCTTTACATGTTAGATGGTCTTAATAGTATTTACACAAAGAACTTTCTCTGAGACTGAGATTTGCCATAGGCAAGACAGGACAGGACATCCTGTGTCCCGTGCTAAATTGGCTGAGTTATCCATTGCTTTCCCCTTGGAACTCCGATAGCTGTCCATATTCTAAGACTCCTTTGCTTTTCTATTTCATTTTATCTTTCCAAGTTCATGAAACATGCTGGTATGAAAGTACTGTGATTTTCCTTAAAGGATTTCAGTTCAGGTAGCCTTCTGCCTTTTCTTTTTGTTCTCTGTAGATCACGGGCTGGTAGTTGGGACTCTGTGAGCCCATCTAGAGAGCTAAAGATGAGCTCTCTTGTGCTGAGAAGGAGCACAATCTTACCTTGTTTTTGAGTCAGTATCTCAAAGCTTTCTTGATGGTTGACGCTGCTCTCCTGTAAGTAGACCCTGGAAGGATGGTGAGCTTCAATGAAAAGCAGAGGATTTAATTTTCAGAAAGACAAAAGGAATGCCCTGACAGTTGGCTTTAGCTAGTACCTATAAACAAAGATCTGGGATTTTTTTTTTCTTCATTTGTTTTGTTTTTAATTAAACACACACACACACACACACACACACACACACACACACAAATCAAAGCACTTGGACGTCAAGGGGATGGAACCCTTGATGTCTTGCAAAAGCAAAAGAATCTAGTTTTTCTTCTTCTGTTAGGATGAGAAAGCACTGGTGAGCACATAGACTGCTTAGTAGTAGATCTGCCTGTCTGAAAAGTCTTTAATTTACCCTTGTTGACTGGGGATTGAACCAGGCTTCATGCATGCTGGGCAGTGGTCTCCCACTGAGCTGCACATATCAACCCTTCTGATGCCTTTTAAATTCACATTTCAATTGTCCGCTTACATAAAGCATTGAGTAAAATGTTCAATGAATAACTGTGTGGCTAGCTGCAGATATGTTGCAGATCTTATTTTTCATAACCTTTCAATGAAGCTTATTTGAATATAAGACCGAAGCTCAAAATCTGGTTCAAAACACTTGAGGTATGGTGTTGGTGTTTTCAGAACTCAGACATTTAGATGGGGGTCTAGAAAGAGTACAACACCTATTTGGTTCAAGGGATAACCTCCTTTTCCCTGCAGAGTTTAAAGGGACACTCTGTAATCAAACATCAACACTTACTCAGCAAAACCTAGAAATAGTTACACCATATGCCACAGGTCTTGATCATAAATAGATTGTGTGAGGTTGTTACTTTTAGACTAAAAGAAAACTTTAAAAACAGACCTCTGTAGGTTTCCGAGCTTTGGGGCTTTACTGGTGAAGTATAAGGCAGAGTAGGCCTGGAGTCCATTTGCATATACTTTGTAAACTTCCAAAGATGCAGTAAGGATTTTATTGCATTTAAGAACTCAAAATGTTCTTCTGTGTAATGATTTCCTCAGTAGGAATATGCCTGGCTTTGTTTTCAGATGCTTCATTAACTAGATGCTTAAGCACAAGATGCATTTCAGTCTTTCCCATACAGCCCTGCAAAGCTCTGAGAGATTTGGGGAGAGCTAGTTAGCCCAGATCTGCTGTGAAGCACCAGGTGACTGGAATGCATTCTGTGGCTGAGGTGCCCTTCTTTCTCTGTTAGTAGTTCTTGCTAAAAGGCATTTCCCACCTCTTTGTATTCTGTTACCTTTAACCAACCTCAGCTCTGTTTACTACAGCACGGCTCTTTCTATTTCAAATAGGCTTTAAGCCTAATTGAGCGCTTATGTAGGAAGGTTCTGAGAAGAATATAGATGCTCTAGGGAAACGAGAGGGGTTGTATTATGTGGCATTCTGCTTCCTGGTGAAGGGCTCCCCACAATTTTACCTTATACTTGGACATTGTATATTGAAGAATGTATGTAGCCCAAGATACTGTTTATCAGTTCTCATTTTAGGAACAGAGATTTGCAACCGGTTTGAGTATTTGGATGAGCACCTCTGATTCTGTTGTAGTTAGCATGACACCATGCTATCTGTTTTCTGCTTGTAAGTAAGCCCTTCTCTGCTGCTTTTCAGTGGTGAATAATGCATGTTAATGTTATTTGTGATCATTTCATGCAGTGTGGTTGGTGGTTATTGTGCAAGAAAATAATGTGACGTTTGCTAAGATCTTGTTAATCTAGAAAACACAGGGTCATGGAGAAGGCCATTGCTCCCTTGGAGGTTATCGGGGTCCTTTAGTTTTCCTCTCAATAAAACAGAAAGAGTAACTGCACAGCACCGACGCTCATGCTGGAGGGAGAAGCTGTTAACTCCTCAGCGTCTGTTTTTCTTGTCTGTTCTTCCTCTGTCTGTCTTTTTATGTGACCTGCATTATACTGATTTGCCAGAATCTATTATTCAACTCCCTAGTCTTTAAATGCCTTTTCATCCCAAATTTTAACTTTCTAGTGAGTGTGTCAAGGTCTACCAAACTCAATTGCTTAAAAACATACCCAGGGGGGTGGGGGGGTGGGGGGGGTTGCCTGCCATGTGGGGCTTACTTACCTTCCATGCATGCTGTGAGTCCCTAAAAGAGTTTATCCATATTTTCTTCTCACTCTCTGCAATATGTACACAGCCAGTGTGGGGGAAGGTCTTCATATCTAGACATCAGAGAAGGAAATTGTTAATAAGATAACCCCCCGTGGTAAGGAAAGTGATGACCAGAGTCACCAGATTAGGCCAAAGGCTGTTGAGATTTGACCAGATTGTGATCCTGACATGAGGAGATTGGCCTGGGTATCTCAGTAGAGCAGTGTCATCACAGAGGTCCCTGCAGATGAGGAGGAAGCATAGAAGTAGACAAGGAGCTATGATGACAGTGTTCCGTTGGAAGGACAGCATTGTCTGGTCAAGGTACATGGATGCTAAAACAACAAAACAAAACAAAAGTAAGGATTCCTCACCCCGAGCTTCTGGGGTAATACGGCCTAGGAATACCTTGATTTGATTCATGAAGCCCATTATAAACTGTGGGCTCCACAGGCCTAAAGGAGATATGGCTCCAGTACTTTAAGCCATTAAATGTGTTTTCATTTTACTAAAATTGTATTAGAACTACACTCATTTGAGATCATTTTCTATGGATTATGGCAATAGTGTACAAATTTAAAAAATCCATTAGCTAGACACTGTGCACAGGATATACACAGTTTTGAATGCAGAGATCTTTAAACTCTCATTCAAAGGATTATTTTAGTCTTAATTCCACTGATAACAAAGCTAGTACTTAATCAAGAAAGAGTAGGGTTGTTTTTTTTTCTTCTCACTAAAGTTGTACAGAAGGACACAAAAGCCTCACCAGTTACAAACGATATGTTCCTGGCTTGATGCAAATTTAAATTAATTTCTGTAATGTTGCAGTATTGGCTTGCTTTGTTTTCATTCCAACATCCTTAATTTATCTTCTAAAGTTAGGTTGGCATAACTGAGCTGGCCACACTAATTTCTAAACAAAGAAACCATGTGGAATAACACAAAGGCTTTCTTTCTTGTTTGTTTATTTATTTATTTATTTATTTATTTATTTATTTATTTATTTATTTATTTTTGGAGCTGAGGATCGAACCCAGGGCCTTATGCTTGCTAGGCAAGTGCTCTACCACTGAGCTAAATCCCCAACCCCGGCTTTCCTTTAATATAAATTAAAAATACAAATTATTTTGGATTAATCTCACAACCTTAGGCAAAATGTTATAGATTCCCATCAAGTCCTTCTTGCCATTTGCTACTGCTGTTTGTCATTTAAATAAACCAAATATGCCTAGACATAAATTTTATTCAGCAAAGGAATACATGGGAAGTCTAGAAATTTTACATACTAGAAAATGTTAGCTGTCTGGGATTTCAGGGCATAGACTATCTGGAGATTAAGTTTTCCCCTAACAACCAGAATGTATATAAAACAATGACCATGTGAAAATGACTTTTTCACATAGGTACTTATCCTACTGTTAAATCTCCCCTATTATTTGTATTAGCATAAAAATTAACCATAAAGCCGGGCGTTGGTGGCGCACGCCTTTAATCCCAGCACTCGGGAGGCAGAGCCAGGCAGATCTCTGTGAGTTCGAGGCCAGCCTGGGCTACCAAGTGAGCTCCAGGAAAGGCGCAAAGCTACGCAGAGAAACCCTGTCTCGAAAATAAAAAAAAAAAAAAAAAAAAAAGAAGAGGATTATTTAAAAAAAAAAAAAATTAACCATAGAGGTAGAAATCTTGAAATATAACTGAGTATATAAAATGTTGCTTTCTTCTCCTTTCCTATTTTCAGAGGCAATGACTTTCACATATTTCTGTTCTTAATTTCTTCTCCAGATCACTACCAAATCTCTATAGAGCATCCCCAGCTCTCTAAAGAATTTGTTTTTCTTTTCTAGCTTTTAGGCACTGACTCCTAGCCTGCTGCTGGTATTCATCTCATGTTCATGACCCTACACTACACCCTGTGTCCTTGGTCATCTGTGACTACTGATTGCACAGACTGGGCTTTATAATGAGTGGAGCACACCCGCACCCCAAATTACCCATTTCTTCCTAGCCAGCTCTTAGACCTCCATCTCCATATCTCTCTCTCTATCTCTCTCTCTCTCTCTCTCTCTCTCTCTCTCTCTCTCTCTCTCTCAAATAAGTGTATTTGTATGCTCACCCTGAAAGGAAAACAGCGCTGGTTGCTGGCGCTGGTTAACGTGTGGAAAGGTCACGACAGAACCCACTGGTACCTTTTAGAGCTTTATTGGGGGCCGGGGGCGGGGGGGGGGGGGGGAGGAAGGGAGAGAGAGATGGGGGACGGACATGACACGGACGGACACAGACATGGCACTGCCTTATAAAAGCCAGGATGCACCTGTTGCTAGAGTTTTCCGCCTTGCCCACAGTCAGGACAAATCTCTGTCACCCGCCAGTCCCACAGCCGCTCAGACCCAACCAAGTAAACACAGAGACTTATTTTGCTTACAAACTGCATGGCCGTGGCAGGCTTCCTGCTAACTGTCCTTATCTTGCTAACTGTGCTTTTATCTTAAATTGATCCATTTCCATACATCTATACCTTGCCATGTGGCTGGTGGCTTACTGGCGTCTTCACATGCTGCTGATCATGGCGGCGGCTGCAGTGTCTCTGGTCATGGCGGCGGCTGCATGCACCTGCACACACAGGCTCACATGCAGAGATCATGCGGTCATGTCTGAGTAACCATGGGGCATGGGTCACGCAAGACCTATGACCTGCAAATGACTAGGCTGAGATGACTAAGTGTCCCACCGGGCATGCAGGACCATGGGGCGTGGTTGGAATTCCTATCAGACCCTGCCATGCATGTCTCCCTCTCATTCACTTCTCAGTACCCTTTGATGGTGTTTTCATTTTCGTGGTTGTCAACCTTGGTAGTGTTCCTTCTGAGGTTTTATCTACTATCGAAGACATTACTACTATCCGTCATGGAGTGGCTCTGAATATTGAAGATCCATAAAGGGTATATGTTGCTGGAGGGCTTCTCTCCAGGTTCCCCAAGCCCCGCAGTCCCACAATCCACTTATAAAATAATCACTCAGACGCTTATATCACTTATAAACTGTATGGCCGTGGCAGGCTTCTTGCTAACTGTTCTTTTATCTTAAATTAACCCATTTTATAAATCTATAGCTTGTCACGTGGCTGGTGGCTTACCAGAGTCTTCACATGCTGCTTGTCCTGGCGGTGGCTGCAGTGTCTCTCCCCTCAGCCTTCCGCTTCCCAGAATTCTCCTCCCTCCTTGTCCCACCTACTTCCTGCCTGGCAACCTATTTCTTGCCTGGTCACTGGCCATCAGTGTTTTATTTATATAGAATGATATCCACAGCAGGTATATGTTGTTTAACTCTATAAATATTGTTTCCTTGGGTAATGTGCTAAAATATAATTTCTATTTCTGTTAGTTCAGTTTTATCACAGGAGTACCACTAAGGAATTTTCCTGAAACCAAATCAGATGGGAGCCTCGAACTTTCTCTTTCCCAGCTGTGCATGGCAGGTCTGTAGGTTTTTCTTACCTGTCAGTCATTCTTTCTGGAAACCTCCCTCTCCTTGCCGCCTGAAGAGGCTTCCTTCCCTCCAAACCTCACACACTGCTCTTGCTCTGAGGCTTCCTGCCCTTCACCGTTCTATGCTGTATTTACTCTTTTATGGGTTCTGTTGCTCCTCCTTGACTCACCTCTTCAGTTTGCTAGAGGAAGAATTTCGGAGCCATCTAATCTCCGTGAGTTTCTGTATTCTTCCGGCACATTTATTTGGTGGGTCAGCTGCAGATGGACTCACTTGACATCCACTGTTGCAGGCCAATTTCTGAATGCTGAAACCACCCGTTTATTGGTGTCCATTTTTCCTTCTGGAGGGGATGAATATCTTCTCTTTTTTCTCGCCATTTTAAACTTTAGCAACGATGTGTTTCAGTGCAAATGTGTAAGGTGAAGTTTACCAAGCATTCACAGGCCCCTCTGCACCTCCGACTCTCTGATCTCATGATATCCTTTGTCTCTCCCCTGCCTTTAGCCATACATCTGTCCTCTTTCCTTGGCCATTCCCCTGGGATTTTTTCCTGGCTATTCCTACTGTATAGACTGTGTATCTGTCACCCATCGGCTTGGTTCCATTGTTACTCAATTTAGCCTTACTTAAAGTTACAATTCCCCGCTGGTCAATTGCTCCTAATCTTTTTATCTTGATTTAGGTGTATCTTCATGGTACCTGCCACTAATTTACACAAGAAATAAAAATACATACAGACTCACATATTCTTACATGTTCGTGCATGTAGATTTATGTGTGTACATGTACTTTCTGTGAGTTTGCCTTGACCACCATGGCCAAGTGCCCCTGACAGTAGCTGACGAAGTAGTTCATCTCCGACAGCTGACAGGCTGCAGGTCCCAGACACACTGCTAGGACTGACTTCTTCTGAGCCCCTCCCTCCATGGTCACAGACCTTCTTTTCCTGTGGCTTACAAGTTCCTTTCTCTGTAACTCTGTCTGAATTTCCTCCTATAATGATATCAGCGAAATTGGATTAGTGCCTCCTCTCCAGTGATTGGATTTTAACTGAATTATCTCATTAAAGAGCCTGTTTCCAAACTCAGTCCCATGCAGAGACAGTGTGTGTTTACACATCATTGTAAAGGTCTAAGGTCTAAGGGGCACTGTGCAGTCAATGGTATACTTTGTCATAGTTGATCTCTCTGAAACAATCGTGAGAATATGATATTTGTGAAAATAAAGGTCCCCCCTCCTCAGGTCTCTGGATGTGTTATTTTTTATAGTTTTTATTTTTTATTTTTATTTATTTTATTTTTTTTTAATTTTTTTTTGGTTTTTCGAGACAGGGTTTCTCTGTGTAGCTTTGCGCCTTTCCTGGGACTCACTTGGTAGCCCAGGCTGGCCTCGAACTCACAGAGATCTGCCTGGCTCTGCCTCCCGAGTGCTGGGATTAAAGGTGTGCGCCACCACCGCCCGGCTTAGTTTTTATTTTTGTAAATGTAGTCTTCTCTATTACATCCTGACCTCCATTTCCCCTCCCTCTACTCTCCTATTGGAGGGAGTGGAAATTTTTAAAATTATTTTGAGATTAATATAATTACATCATTTCCTCCTTCCCTTTCCTTCCTCTCATGTACCATGCCTAGCTCTCTCTCAAGTTCATGGCTTCTTTTTCTTAGTTGTTCTTACATATGTGTGTGTTCCTAAATTTAACAGTACAAACTCCTTAGTGTACTCATTGTTACTTGTATGTGTATGTCTTTAGGGCTGAACACTTGTCGTCAGAGATAGTGTGCTTTTTCGGTTTGTGTGAGCTATCTTCTTGCTGTTCTCTTACGATGTTGCTCTTTTATGAGTGATCCATCTTTGCTGATCTTTCTGTGTTTAGTGTGTCATATTTTGTTCCCTGAATTGAATTGTCAGTTTCTTTCTAGGCCACATTTTTGCTGTTTGTGTTCTTTTTCTTATATATTGATTAATCATTTCCTGGGAATCCTTGGTCATACCTTTTCAGTCTGTAATGAAACAACAATGTACAGGAGGTTTATTGTAAGGGTGGGAGCTTTTTCTGCTAATATCACACTGTGGGAAGCTGGCTCCTATTCTAGAGCATCCTTTTAAAGTACAGCGCTAACATTACAATGTGGGTAGCTGGCTCTTACTCTAGAGGACCCCTTTAAGGTCGAGTCCAAGGTCTTTGGTTTCACAGCCCACAGCAGCTACCTTATGTCTCTACAAATTACTTATCCCTTTTTCTCAGATGAATACCTTCTGATTTCTACCTGATAGCCCAACTTGCGGTTTATAGAGTGTAACCAGTAATTTATTATGTCTGTTTTCAATTAGCATCCTTGCTTTCTGTTTTACTTCCGTGACTTAAAAAATATTATCTGTGTTCTGCCCCCTTCTTCCTTCTCTTAGAAGAACAAACCATCAACCAAATTCACTTTCTCTGACGTTTCCATCTTGAGTCATCTGGTGACTATTTCCCAGGCATCAGTGATAAACTATGACTAGGGTGCGAACGAACTATGTCTAGGGTCAGACGGCCACCAGTTACTGCAGCCTGAGGCAGAGCAGGGCTGGTATGTGAGCTCCTTGACTCCAGTCCCCTACTTTCCTTGTTGTACCTAACTCACCTCTTCATTTTCCCATTACCCACAGGTCTGCAATTAAAGCCTTACGGCCTGGAGGGCTCCTCGTGTACTCTACATGCACACTTTCCAAGGCTGAAAATCAGGATGTGGTCAGTGAGATCTTGACCTCCAGCAGTACCGTCGTGCCTGTGGATATTAGTGGAATCGCAAGGACTTGCTCCCAAGACTTCACATTTGCCCCCACTGACCAGAAATGCAGTCTTTTGGTGATTCCTGAAAAGGGCAAAGCTTGGGGCCCAATGTTTATAGCCAAGCTGAAGAAAAAAACTTGAGTACAGGAAATGGCGATGTGATTTTGTAAGCCATGTTGATATGTTACTATATGCATATTATTTGAGTCCACTACATGTTAGTACTTCAATAAATTACAGAACCACTTTCCCTTGGACCATTTGGAATCCTGTGTAGTTAGTTCTTCAGCCTTGTAGAGAAAAGGCTTAAGAATTTTTCAGGTACAGTTTTGTTCCTCGAAATATATCTATAGTGATGCTTTAAAGTGGGACAAATGGTGTTGACCTGTATAATAAATTGTTTTTACTTGATAAATTAATCAGAGTAATGGTTTTGTACATAAAATGCTTAGGACTGTATTCTTGACATAGGTATTTTAAACCTTTCCTTTAAAACTGGATCTGCCAACGCGCTCACCATTTTCCTCATCAAATGTGCAGATTCTTTTTGTAAGAACAATTGGTATTCCAAGGCTAACTTCTTTTTTTTTTTTTTTTTTTTTTTTTTTTTGGTTTTTTTGAGACAGGGTTTCTCTGTGTAGCTTTGCGCCTTTCCTGGAACTCACTTGGTAGCCCAGGCTGGCCTCGAACTCACAAAGATCCGCCTGGCTCTGCCTCCCGAGTGCTGGGATTAAAGGCGTGCGCCACCACCGCCCGGCTCCAAGGCTAACTTCTTAAGCAGCACAATTTCTAGTTCTAGCAAAACGGGTTTCTTATTTGCAAAGTTGTTTTGTTAAGGACTCTCTTCTGTTTACTGCAAAGGTCAGTGACTCTATTGACACCAGCTTCATTCCGCCCCGTTCTCCTTTATTCACAAACACAAACGGAAAGGGTAAATTACGTTGAAAGGCCTTTAGAACATCAGATCCCCGTGCACGTGTTTGACTTTCGACATTCAGCTTGTAAAATAATGCAGTCTATCCAGCAGGCTATAAAGCAAGCACTTGAAACAAAACCAGAATGATTAATAACGGCAATAACTGAACTATATTTGGAGTGTTTTGTTACATAATTGCAGTCATAATGAGTACTACAGAATCTGATTATCTTACAGTTGCAATCTGGAGGGGCTTTTTATTTCACTCGGTTATAAAATGTTATGTGAGAGTGTGATGTCACATATTAATGCACAAGAGAGAGATGCCTAATGAGGGTCAATTATCCGTTACCAAGACCCCAAACCATTCACTGCATGGCTTTCTCTATTTATGCATATCCCCCCAAAAATTCTGTGCATGCTTCTATATATATGTTTAGGATTTTAGCATCAATTTTCAATCATGAATTTTTCTTTAGAAATTACTTCACTTGGATCCAAACATTTTTCCAACTATTAAGAAAAATCATGCTATCAGACATGGCAGTGCATTTGGGAGAAGTGCTGAGGCAGAAGTATTACAAGTTCAAGTCCAGCCTGGGCTATATAGCAAGGCTCTCTTTAAGAAAGAGATAGGGAGGACGGAGGAAGGGAGTGAAGGAGGGAAGGGTAGAGCAAGAGAGATAATTACAAAGCATACTTGAAATTAGAAATTAGCTTTTTAAATTTTTAAAGATTTATTTATTTTTATTTTATTTTATGTGTATGAATGTCTTGCCTGCATGTAAATCTGTGTACCATGTGAATGACTGTTGCCTGAGGAAGTCAGAAGAAGGCTTCAGATCCCCTGGAACTGGAGATATAGATGACTGGGAACCACTGTGGGATGCTGGGAATCTAACTCTGATCTTCTGCAAGAGCAACAAGTACTCTTAAGAGTGAAGGCATCTCTCAAGCCAAAAATTTGCTTAAAAAATCAGCTGTGAAACACAAAATTCTTTGGAAGCAGAATGGTATTGCTTGTCTGTTCTGTTTGTTAAGCTTTTCAGTACATACTTTTTGTTTGGAAAGCCTGCGTAACTAGATTCAAGTGAATGGAAAATCTAGGAAAAATGTTGCCCCACCTTTCTTCTCTAAAAAAATGTTCAAGTTTATCTGAGCAGTGTGTTTAAAGTAAGAGTTTATCTCTTGGGCCCATCAGATGTATTCAGTTAATATGGAAGATTAATGACAGAAAAGTGCTTTGTTTATTTTAGTTTGACTTAGTGGTTTGTTTTTCTGTTTGAAATCCTGCCTTTGGATTCTAGTTTTAAAGGTGCATTTCTTTTGTGGAAGTTAACCACAATGTAAATTTTCACGGTATGAGGTGTTGAATGTCGTTATTTTTCCTGTATAATGTCATGATGCTTCAACTGAACAAAGCTTCATATGTATTTATTCCATGTATTTATGTATTTTATTATTAAAATGATTCTAACAAAACAGCAAACATTTATTGAGCATTAAATGGTTGATTGAAGTCTGTATGTTGCCTTTTTTGATCTTTATAACCATGGGCTAGGAATGGTGGTGGTGTAGGCCAGTAATCAGCCCTTGGAATGCAGAGACCTCCCACTGTCTGGCCGCAGAGGGAGATGCTGTCTCAAAACAAGCAGTCAAATGAACAGCAGCTGGTAGTGGCTTGGTATTCCTCTCTGTGGATGAGGAAAGCAAAGCCCAGAGTTACTTGTTTGTCAAGGACACTGGCAACTTAAGAGGGAACCCAGATGAGAGCTGGCTCCATTGCCAGCCCCTCCTCTGTCACGGTGCTCTCCCAGCCAGTAAGGACTATAGAACCTTTATGCCTTTCCTCCACTATTCAGTTTCCTGTTTATGCACAATTCCCTATTCCCAGAGCATCAAAGGCTTTATCAATACTTGGGAAAGAAAAGCCTTTGAAATATTTCAGTCCTATTCCGAGAAAGTGTGTCTTGTGATTGTAATGCTAAGGAATCTCCCACGGAGGTGTTTTGTGCCTCCCTCTCTGTTACAGACGGCGAGCTGGAGAATAGAAATTTGGACAGCCTTTCAATTTCAACTGAAAACGGAGGAATAATTGATGCCACTTTCTGTGGCATGAAGTCACTTTAAAAGCAGCTTCATAAAAATGTAGGTTACCTACCAACACATTAGCTTCTCCCTGCCATCAGCACCCTGAACGGCCACTAGTTTCACAAATAGACTACGAATAAATGTCATGCATTTAAATGGTTTGTACTGAATTTTTAAAGCATAAGATACTATTTGTGGTTTGAAGTCAAGGTGGCCTACTATTCTTTATCCTATTACATATATCCATTTAGCTTTATACTTGAATTACATATTATTCCCTTAGTGGTGCTGTGAAAAATACGCTTTCATATAACGTAGGTAGGTATAAAATAATGGCTACCTGAATACATGGTGCATGAATAAATAATCAAGGCCTAGTAGATTTTTATTCAAGAAGCCTGTATGCCTGATCAGAAGCATCAGGTCATCTGCATAGGCTAATGCAACTCATCTGAAATAGAAGAGAAGATCGGAACGAACGGTGACAATTGCATTACTTGCCAGGAAGTCCTTTGATGCAGCTGAATGGGGCTACTCGTAGTATGTGTTAGGTAAATTTGACTTCAGGGACAAATAGAGCAGACAGCACAATTTATTTTCAGCTCGTCTGTATGGTTCAAATCAATGGTTTACATCTCCCTTTCCTGGCTTATTGCTGCACTGGGGTTGGAAGCAAGGAGGAGACCCATTCCTGATGTCCCTCTCCAGACTGACAGCAGTGCTATAATATCACTTGATCCCAGGGGCACCGACAGAAGACTCAGATGGAAGCTCACAAGTTAAATACTGTACACCATCAGCTTCTACTAGTCTTGTAATTCCGAGAGCCCTAACACCATCTGTCCTAAAAACAGTAACTGGAATGTCAGGATTTGGAATGGCTTCAGGCTGCAGAGTCAGTGGGAGAGAATCAGAAATACTATCTTGACAGACTGGTTTCTATTAACATGACAAGTGACATTCTATAACAAAATTTAAACTTAAAAAGAGTTGATTTGGGATTCTCATAAGGGACTCATTAAGCAACCAAAGAAGCATAACACTTAAAAATGGACCTGTAATCCAGTGCTAATTTAAAAAAAAAGAAATTAAAATGGGTTTCCTTCAATCCAAGGAAGATTAGCTTTGTAGAACATGTACCTCTTTAAAATTTAATTTGATAACTCTAATGTTAACTCCATACCTCTCTGTAACTTTTTATAAATGAAGAAATTCATTTCCTTAGGCATTTAAGACCACACAGTCATGATGAAATTGTAGGATAGCATTTGCTACCTCAGGGAAAGGACTGTTTGCCTCATTGGAAACCATTTAATGGGATACGTCATGACTCAATTAAGCTTGCTATGGCTTGTCAAAAGGAATTTTCCAGTGCATATTGCTATGGAAGAGCCTATTGCATGTGAATAACTATACCATACCACAGGATAAACAGACTGAAAATGTATATAGTTCACTAAGAAATAAACAGGACCATAGAACCCAACTTCAGGTTTTTTTTTTAAATAAATAAATTTATTTATTTATTTTACATCTTGGCCACAGTTTCCCTTTTCTCCTCTCCTCTGAGTCCCTCTCCCACAACCCTCCTCTGTTCCCACCCCCACCCCACTCCCAATCCACTCCTCCTCCGTTTCTGTTTAGGAAAGGGCAGGTCTCCCATGAGTACCAACCAAACATGGCTTATCAAGTTACGGGAAAACTAAGTACATCCCCATGTATTAAGGCTGGGCAAGGTGACCCAATCTAGTTTTTAAAAACAAAAGGGGAATAAAATGGCAAATAATAATAATAATAATAGGCAAAAGCCAGAGGAATCAGTAATGGTGAAAGGGAAAAATAAGACAACTCGCCTGTGATTATTTTTCTTTAAAACTGATTCCAAAGGTATTAAGCACCTTTCCAAAATGACACATGAGGCTGAGGGCCGGAGAAATGAGATTGCTGGAGGCTGTGGGATGATTCATAACATGATGCTGACAGGAGCGGTCCAAAGAGTTTACCACTATCGACTCTCAGGAAAAGAGGATGGGGGTGGCGGTAATGACAACTGTCTCTAATGTCACTAGACCCTACTCTGTGTGGCATTTTGAGTCACAAATATCCAGTATAATTGCCTGCATCATATGGCACAAGATAGATACTCCTCTTAAACTGATCTGTAGTTGGCATTTTCTTTGGGCCTCCAACCAGCTCCCAAACAAGGACACGGAAGATGTATAATTAATTATGAATGCTCAGCCCGAGCCTAGGCCTGTCCCACCAGCTCTTCTAACTTAACCTCTTTCTATTCATCTACCTTTTGCCTCAGGGCTTTTTATTTTTCTTTCATTCTGTATGTCCTATTTTCCTGCTTGCTCCATGTCTTTCTGTCTGGCCCCTGGCATCTCTCTGGTGTCTCTTTTTCTTTCTCCTTTTTCAAGCCTAAATTCCTCCTCCTACTTACTCTCCCTGCCTGGAAGTCCCACCTATACCTCCTCCCTCACTACTGGCCATTTATTAGACCAATCAGGTGCCTGAGGAAGGCAAGGTAAAACAATAACACACCTTTACATAATTAAACAAATGCAAACAAACCATCTTTACCTAGTTAAACAAATATCCCGTAGCATAAACAAATGCAACACATCTTTACATAGTTAAACAAATATTTTTGACATTGATCATTAGAAGAAAAAAAAAGCTTGATTGCTGCCCTAGACTATAGCAAATATGTTTAACAAATACAGGAGGCAGACACAATCTAACCACCTGTGTTCTTGAATAAAAGATTTCTCTGTCAGTAAGCCATAGTAATCTGTAACTCTAGTCCCAGCAACACAAGAGACTGACACAGGAAGATCAATTGAGCTCAGAGTAAAAGACCAGCTTAAGTGACATAGACAGTTTCAAAAGCATATCTTTTTATATATTGCTTGTTTTAGATTCCCAGACAGATATTATCAGTTACCTCCTCCATGGGAGGCTGTAGCTAGCTTATGCATGTGTAATTTTTTAAGATGCATTTTGACTTAATTAGGATTTCTATTGCTGGGAAGAGACACCATGACTATGGCAATTCTTATAAAGTAAAAACATTTAATTGGGGTGGCTTACATTTTCAGAGGTTTAGTCCATTATAGTGTGACAGAGTGGCAGGCAGGCAGACGTGGTGCTGGAGAAGTAGCTGAGAGTCCTACATCTTGTCTTGCAGGTAACAGGAAGTGGTCTGAGACACTGAGCATGGCTTGAGCATAGATGAGACCTCAAACTCCGCCTCTACAGTGATATACTTCCTCCAACAAGGCCACACCCCTAATAGTGCCATTCCTTTTGGGGGCCATTTTCTTTTAAACCACCACATATTTTTATTATTTAAAATAATAAATATAATATATATATATGTGTGTGTGTGTGTGTGTGTGTGTGTGTGTGTGTGTGTGTGTGTGTGTCCAACGTGCATTAGGTGTGGACTGTCTGTCCAGTCTCCTGTATTCACTGAGGATTTTATTGACAATCTAAAATCTTCGGAGAGAACCTGTGTTCCCCCAAGATGGATTCAACATCTCTGTGGACACTATCTAAGCCATACTGTCCAGTGGCCTTCTCTGTATTCTTAACTCTTCATCTTCCTGCCTGCTGCCTTATACCTCACAACCAACTATTTTCTATCGCTGTGATCTATGTGTCCTTTTTGCAACAAAATCCTATTGGCTTCCCTCAGTGGTGGACCATGATGAGGATGTGTAAGCCAAGTGAACCCTTTCCTCCCTAAATTGGTTTTGAACAGTGTTTTATTATAGCAATAGAAAACAAATGATCTTATATACACACTGTATTCTTTTACTTTCTTTGTTAAAATTTGAATAATTCCACTGAAGACACATAATTATCAGAATGCTTAGTGTATTGCTCATTGGCTGTATTGCCCTTTAAGCAATTTGCCATGCCCCATACATTAGCTAGAACTCTAGTAAGGAGCTTGATGTTAATTTTGCAAAGGGGTCCAGATAATTTTTCTTTTTCTTTTTTTTCCCCCAATGAAAGTAAATAATTATATGTTTTGACATTTTTAATTGAAAATAGATTATTTGCTCTTACAATACATTCTGATACTGTTTCCCCTCCCTCTGCCCTTCCCAGTTCCTCCTCTTCCTCCAGATCCACTCCCTTCTGTCTCTTAGTAGAAATGAACAGGCTTCTAAGTGATAACAACCAAACAGGACAAAATAAAATACAATAAGATGAATCAAAAACGTTCACATCGAAGTTGGACACAGCAACCCAGTAAGAGGAAAAGAGTCCCAACAGCAGGCACAAGAGTCAGTGATCCACTCGTTCTCACAGTCAGGAATCCCATAAAAATAAGCTAATAGCTATAACATATGCAGAGGACCGGACACAGGCCCATGATGGCTCTGTGCTTACTGCTTCAGTCTCTGTGAGCTCGTATGTGCCTTGCTTAGTTGATGCAGAGGGCCATGTTCTCCTGGTGTCCTCCATCCCCTTACTCAGAATATTTCTCCCTCACCTCCAGTTTAGACTCTCCCCACTCCCAGTGTCTGGCTGTGGGTCTCTGCAGGTCCAGATATTTTTCAATACAAGTTTTTTTTTTCTTATCCTAATGCTTCCAAGTGCCAATGATATCAATACTTAATTTCCCCCAAAGTGAGTTAAAAGAATAGACTACTTTCAAAATGCTATTCACTGGTCTGAGAATTGCAAATTCAATAGAGAATCCACTCTATTAAGGGCAAGTTTAGGCATGCATACTGTGTGGAAAATTTTCAAAATAAAACATGTTCAATAATAAGGTTGGGATGCCAGTGGATAAATCCATAATTGTCTTCTGGAGGATGCTTCAAAACTAGGAGGAATATCCAAGGGCAGAAAAGCAGATGAAGCTGTCTCAAAATAGAAAAAGAAATAATTCCCAGGCACATCAAGGAGAGTCAAAAAACAGATCTTAAAGAACACTTGCAGAAACTACAGACATCTTATTTTTTAATAAACAAATGTTAGCCCAAGAACTGTCTTTTTTTTAATGAAAATTACTATGATCATGAACTGTATTTGCATTTAAATTGATTGGCAGCATTAAATTGTTTCCAAACCTACTGAACTTCAGTTGTCTAGTCTAACAGATTAATATGAGAAAAGTGAATATACTTTGAACTTTTTCTATGTTCCAGGCCGTTCGTTAGGTATTTGTGTTTGCTAGTTTTGAAAGCACCAAGCAGATGATGTAACAGGCTGCTCAGGTTTCTCTCAGAGATCAGCCTCAATTTCAGTTTCCTGAGACGTGAACAAGCAGTTTCTGGGAGGGCCATGAACAGAAGACAGTCCTTGCCGTAGCTCCCTTTCTGCACGTACTCTGACTGCTCAAGGTTCAGCCAGTTGTTTACTGTCTGGGAACCCTCACCAATTTAGAGACATGTGCATGAGTCAAGGACAGAGCCTGGGCCACTGAGTCAACCCCCATTGTCAGTATGTGCTAAGCCAGCCCAGCCTCCATGGCAGCTCAAGGACAAAGCCTGCGACTTGTCCAGGCCTGCCCCCAAAATGATAACTGTAACCCCCAACTAACCTTAGCCAATTAAAAATCACAAACATGATTGCCACTAGCATTACCCAATCTTGAGTCTACTCCTGTGTAGTCTGTAGACCCCAGACCCCCTTTACTTTAAAAACCCTACAGCATTGCTACTCGGGGTCTCTCCTACTCTGCGGCTGCGTCAAATGGACGGAGAGTTAACTTGTAATAAACAAGACTCTTTGCTTTTGCATTGGATTCGGTTTCTTGGTGGTCTTTGGGGGACTCTGGGTGCAACAGTTTATTCAATCTGGTGTCTTCTCCTTGGAAATGCTCTCTGAACTATTCCTAAGGCTGAAGCAGATGGCTAGTGCTGTGTACAAAATTTAGGAGGGCGGGGAGGTAGTTCAGCAGTGCGGGAATCAAAGTAACTCGGAGGGGAGTTGATAAATCAGTCTCCTGGCAGTCTCAACAGGCAGTGGGGGTGACAGGATCCTGTGCAGGGACTGGAGGTGGGACGCAAATGGCTATGCTAGGTCACCTTCTCCTCAAGTCTATTTCTTTGGTTAAAAGGGCCTTCCGGTCACTGCATCAAGTCAGAAAGCAGGGTTAGTTTTGTGTTCATTTACTCTTCTGAGCAGTAGCGGACCAGACTTGGTTTCCAAGCGTGGGGCCTTTCACTCTTTTGTATCTAAATCTCTGGTAATAGAAATCTATCCCAATTTAATAGCAAAACACTCTCCAGCCCCTCCTCCATTATTTCTTTGACGATGAACAAACAACTGCATATAAAATCCCATATATGTTGTTATTTTGTGTGACGCTAAAGTACACAGATATTTACAGAAATTCTTAAAGCTTAAAAAATAAAACAGAAATGGATAACATTAATTTGTCCTGTTGTTCTGCGGAAAGGATGTGGCCACACGAAGTCTGAGCTTGTTTTGTTTTTTTTTTAATCGACTTTTAAAAATTCATGCAGTTTATTTTGATCATATTCTTTCCCCTCCCCTAGGTCCTCCTAGATCTTCTCCCTCTCTTCCCACCCAACTTTGTGTTCTTTCTCTCAAAAATGAAAATCAACCCCCAAAGACAGACAGACAGACAGACACACACACACACACACACACACACACACACACACACAAAGCAAAGCAAAGCAAAGCAAAGCAAAACAATAAAACCATGGAGCACATTTTGCATTGGCCAGGGACTCCTGAGAAAGGAACCAGCCCTGGAGTGTGGTTGATAGACCCAGTGTCCCTCCGTTGGAGAAAGCTAATTTTCCTTTCCCTCCTTCCCCTAACAGATATCAATTGCAAATAGCATCTTGGGTAGGAATGTGACTTTGTGCTGAGTAAGAAAGAGAACTTTGTAGATCATTGCCTCATTGTAGTGGGTAGCCATTCCAGCTTGACCTGGAAGCTCCAACCTCCATTGAGGCTTCGGTGACGGTCACACCTACAAGGCGGGGCTGAGAGAGGATACTGAAGACCCGGGTGCCAGATGGGCAACTCTCTGAGTTGATGGACCCTGGATGCTGGAGGTAGATCAAGCAGAGTTGTCCAGAGAACACCACCAGACTGTGCCACACCTTTCCCAGACTCTGTAAACTATCCATTCACTTGTAAGTTACCCCACAAAACAAACCTCCCTTTTAACTACGTGGAGTGGCCTTAATAATTTCACCAATACCTCATCTCTTCATCTTATGATTTCTCAGTTATTTCATTGGTGTTTTTGTTGCCTGTTTGTTTAGAATGTGTGTGTGTGTGTGTGTGTGTGTGTGTGTGTGTGTGTGTGTGTGTGTATGTATTTTAACCACAGGAAAACTTTCATTTTTCTGGTTCCTATTATACCATTTTGTTTCCAAGTTCCTGTGAATACAGGATTTATTATATATATATATATATTTTTTTTTTGTTTTCAAGTTCTTTCCCAAACATTCCAAGTGTGGCTCAGTTATACTCATGGATAACAGAAACACTTGAGTCTCTAGTGGTCATTCAGATGATCCACATTACACCTACAGTCTATACTTTAAGATGTAAAATAAGTTCAAAGACAAACTGTGCAATACATAAATGCACATTGGAAGCTCTGTTAGCTGAGCATCCTTGGAGAATTTCCCGGTTCTTGAAGTTCCTTTTACAAGCACGGCACTAGTCTCTTCTCACTGTTGAATAGGAAAACACAGCATCTCTTCTAGTAAGTGTATCTCAGGGGGCTCCGAACAGAAACCAAAGGACTAGGAATTAATTTGGAAAGGATAAACATAAGAGATCCTTGGTGCACAGCCCTTTCCTACAAATATTTCTTTCTAGGCCAGGGACATGCTTTTGCCTTCACTATGGAAAGAGTGCCCATGTAATTTATCATCCAACACCACTTTTTTTTTTTTTTTTTTTTTTTTTTAGAATAAAGGGGCAATCTATTAATACTCAGAACCAGACAACTATGGAACCATAGTCATCTGACCTCATGGTCAGCCTACATGTGGAGAGAAGAACAGGACTTCTGCATATGAATAGATCAAACAGCACTCATCAATCAAACAAAACTTAATCCTGGGAAATGTTTTCATCCTTCCTATACACTTCCTTCATTCCCTATTCTCAGATACTCAGCCCAGGTACATTCCTCTCTACTTACAAAAAGGACTTCCTTTCCCACTTATCTTCTGCAAATGCAAAGGGTGAGGGTCCCCTTGTAATCAATTCAAAAGAATTCACGCACTAAGGACTTCAACCTGCTATCATCCTTGATGGATGCTTTTGACAAGATCCTAGCTGAGATAAAATAGTAAAGATGAATGAATAATTCTATGACAATGGACTTCAAATATAAAAATGAATCATAATTATAAGATGGAAAAATTATAATCCCACAAATGTGTTAAATGTTTTACTATTCAGCACGTGTCCTTAATCTGAAGGTACACATGCATACATATATACATACATAGACACACACATACACACACACACACACACACATTTTCTCTACTAGTTGTGGTCCACTCTGTTGATTTCATGGCCTTCTGATAGCTTATGATATACATGCAGTTTGAAGACCATTAGTAACTAGCCATTCCCTTCTGTTTCTAGTTAAGTAAAAAGGCATATACAGGTACTGTTAATTTGTATCTGCATTGCTTTATAAAACTTCACTTTGGTCATTTTATTCTTGGCTTGAGTGAATTGGAGCACATTTTAATAATCCTATATGAGATATTATATACTATGTTTTTAGTGTCCCCTTTGACTAAGAAGTATAATCATTACTTTCATTTTGATTTCAGTGAACATTTTTCAGTGGTCTGGGCCATGTGAGCTACATTCCATTCCATTTGGGATTTGGTACTGAAAGCAGCTGAATTTTATGATAATTTCGACAATTACCTCTGTTAATTTCCCTCTATCCATTCCACTCTCCATAGGTCTTTTGCTCCTCTATCCACCCTTTAATGAAATGCTGATACAGCAAGTGTACATTTAGGGTGGAGGTACCAGGTCAAGTTGAGATCATATACTACTTTCTGGTTGTGTGATGAAGCCCACTTACTCAACCTCTTTGTGTTCATAGCTCCCTTATCAGTAAAGTTGGAATTAACAAGAAGAAAAGAAACCACAATGTTTGTGTTGAGGTTTTTTTCTGGGAAATAAATGTGGTAATACTTTAATGTAGCTTATTGCTTAATCTATAAGGACAGTAATGTAGCTATCATTATCATCTTATATTTTCAGAGCTGACACTGTAATAGGTTATCTTTGTTTTTCAGTATTATACAACAAGGGAAATCTCATAAATATAGTCTTGTCTGGAGAAGTTATATAAACTTATATAAAGTGTGTCTTCATGTCTTATTCTAGAAACATCTGCTAGACAAGTTGATGGAATGATTCTTCTTGAAATCTTGAGGTTGGGCATAATCATCTATAACACATACATATTATATATTTAATACTTAATATATCACACCTTTGTATGTAGCTACATATGTTATGCATGCGCCTGTGTATGTGTGTGTGTGTGTATTGCTATGTGGCTTAAAGCCTGAGATAGATGTCAGGGGTCTTCCTTTATCATTCTCTATGTTTTATTTTTTAAAGTGCACATGCATGTGTGTGCATGTGTGTGTGTGTGTGTGTGTGTGTGTGTGTGTGTGTCTGTGCGTCTGTGTGTCTGTGGTGTTCAAGCATGTGTGTGGTCATGGGTGTATGAGGTTGCACATACCCATGTCCTTGTGTATGAAGTCCCAACATTGATGTCAGATGTCATTTTCAATCATTCTGCAGCTTATTTATTGAGGCAGAGTCTCTCCTTTGAACCCAGAGTGAGTCAATATAGCTTTTTTAACCAGCCAGCTTGCTCTGTGATCCCGTGTCTCTCTCTTCCTTAGGCTGAAATTACAGATGGGCTGCTCCAGATGTCCAAAGGCTAAAATAGAGATGCACTCACCGAAGTGTGGCTACACCCTCTTCTAGAGCTTGAGTCCAGTTTCATTCCCCAGCTCCTTGGCTTTTTGGCACAACTCATTTCTTTTCAACTCTTACTAGAACTGGTTGGAACCACTCTCAGCAGCTAGAAGTCCTTTCCATAGGTCATCTCTCCCCTCTTGATCGTCTGTCAGGAAAGACTCTTAGTCCCTGTAACTAGTCAACTGATTGATCAGATCTACATAGGATAACTTCCCTTTTCTTAATCTGAGTGCATCAATCAGTAACTCAAATATGGGAGTAATTGTCTATCATATTAACAAGTGTGGCTTATATTTTTAAGAGGAGAGTTCAAAGGTGTGGGCTGCTGTGTCAAGAGTCCTGGGCGCCATCTTAGACTTCTTAGAAATCTTAGTCTTCTGCCAAACACCCGCAGTGGTCTTAGGACACCATCAAACAATGGTTTAACTTTTGGGAAGTGTGGGTGAAGTGAACAGGAATCACAGTTGATACCGCAGTCCACATTTGGCGAGTTAGTGTGCAGTGAGTGCCAAGGGTGATCTGTGGCTGATGCTCCCTTATTGCACACCTTTGTTACTTACTGTGAACCCCTTGCCACTCTATGACTCTGTTGCTCACATGGACATTATCCTAATTTGATTTTCTGTTGCTGTGATAAAATTCAGACCAGAAGCAATTTGGGAGGACTCTCATCCAAAGCACAGTGTACAGAACCAAAATTAGGACATGCCACAGCATGGGGACTCCAGAGTCATACTACAACATGGGGACTCCAGAGACAGGGACCGACAGAAATGAGTCAGTAGGTTATGAAGGCAAGCTCCAGATGAAAGAAAATAAAAAGACACAAGATACTAGAATGGAAAATATTAAAAATTCAGGGTGGCATCTTATAATTTTCTTATATATAAAATGAGGGAAATAAGTATTCCCAGGTCCTGAGAGGCACACATTCTATTATCATTTTTATATACACAGATGTAATTATCAGTTTTAAGTGAATCATTTTTATCTCAACATTGTTTTCACCATTAATATTTGTTTTATCATAAATATTTTAATACATAATTTCAGATCTATACAGCTCCAAAAATCACTGTTTGTTTTGTTTTATTTTTATAACACACTCAGCTGTCTAACTGTGAGTGTTTTAGTGAACCCTTACCTAAACCAACTGAGCAGTTATTTGTATTTGAATTTACTCTGTAAATAACTATGCTGTGCTCCCTAATACTAATGCATTTATGGTGAAAAGAGATATCTGGTTCAGTCTTCTAGCGCAGGCTGATGAAAGTCTCTGGCTTAACTCTTCAGCACATTTGCAAATACCCCAGTAACCCTCAAAGGAAATCAGGGAGACAAAGCTGGATACATACAAATGGAGGTGATTCTGAGAAAGTTAGAAGTGTGTGACACACATTCATAACATGTCACTCTTCCAATAATTGGAAAACTTCTTGTTTTCATTCTGGTCCAACTCAAGGGTTCTGGATGGAGGGTAGTAAAAATGTTGATGGAGAAAGGAAATAAATAGTTGATTTTTTTTTGGATGTGCTGAGTTTCAGGAGTGGAGAAATCTATCCAGAGAAACTGCTTTTCCAGTCAATTGGAGACAATGGACCAGAATTTCAGGCAAATGGTTATGGGGCAGTATCTAAGTACAAGTGGATCGTAAGTAGGAATGAGTCCAAAAAGGAAGAAAAGGGGCCTGGAGTGACTTAAAACTTGAGGCATACATGGCTAAAAAGCCCAACATAGCTCTCACAGAGCTTAGGGTTGCAAATAAGCCTGCAAGAATAGGCTGAGATGGGAAAGAAGCAGGCAAGTATAGCACTTGGCCAGGAAAGAGTTCATTTTAAGAAGGAACAGTTGATTATTAGAATAAAATGCTCTGGAGAGGTTGGGGAAAACACACCAGTAATAGAAGAGATCGGGTTGAGTAATTCCAGCAGTTGTGAGACCGTGACTGACTGCTAAGCTGATCTCAGGGAAGTGGAGAGGAAGCCTTGGAGATTTAAAGGGGATGGCTGCTGCCCATTGCAGGTTCAGTGTTTCTGGACTTCACTCTTTTCCAGTTGATTCAAAGCAGAAGCATCTAAGAATCATAGGTCTTTGCAGCTAATCTGGTCATGTATTCTATCCATTTTGATTTGCTTTTCAGGAAATCAATGCCTCCAAAGTGGTGGAGATTTCTGATAGTGGTCACAGAGTTAAGATGAGATCATGGGTGTGGGAGCACACTATTTAGTGCTGTTTCAGCTCTGAATGCACAAAAGGCCCCTCAAGGTGCTGTTGGAATGGTAACTGCTGTCATTCCGGTATCTCTCTCCCAGCAGAAGACAATCCCCAACCAGCTCAAGTATAAAAGAGCAGTGTGTGTGTGTGTGTGTGTGTGTGTGTGTGTGTGTGTGTGTGTGTGTATGTGTGTGTGTGTGTGTGTGTGTGTGTATAAATGCTTTCATTAAAAGATAGTTTTCTTAGTGCTAGTTTGTATCTCATATAATTGATATTCTATGGAATCTAGCTCATTTGTATATTATAACTTTCAGTTAACCCAATGGAATATTTCCTTGTATCAACACCTATGACTCTATCCATAACTTTCAATAATTTTATTTCTCATAGGCTTACTTCACTGTAACACAGATTTCAGAAGCTCAGAGAAAGCACTATAGTGCTGTGGACACTTTAAAGACAGGAATTTGAAACAACAACAAAAAAACAACTTTGTCTATTACTTTAAATGATGTCAGATAGAGTATATTCAATGAGTGCTCACTTTTCTGTAGGTAATGACCCCCACTTCATTGTTTAGCTATATGCAGTAACTTCACTTCTATGTTCTGTATGTAATAAGAACGTTGAGCTTCCTGGGTGCTGAGGCTTCTTCATCAGAGTGCCCAGTCCAGCCAATCCCAGCTTTTCTGTGTGTCCATGTGCCCATCATGTCTTCATTTCCTACTGCGCCAGTCAGGTCTAATCCCTGGAGCCATGCAAGGACATAGTAGGACTTTGAAGGGAGGTCATGTAGGCAGTGGCATAACGCATTGATACTGGCCCTCTAATACCTTCTTTTTACACAGTGTTGTTTTGTTTGAATTGGCAACTCAAGGGCAAAGGGATAAACAAAAATTTCTAGATTGATTCTGAAGGTCCCCATAGAAGATCAGTCCTTAGCGTGGTGCTAATGTAATACACAAAAATGTGCCTTATTTCAAAACACATGCAGAGGGCTGTTATGGCATTGACCCTGTATTATGAGACTCTTTCCTGAGGATGTTGTGCACTTAGCTCATAGCATGTGATGTCATAAATTCCCAGTACTGCCAGACTGAAGAACTCTAAGTGTCTTCTGTCAAGCCTAGCATGGCTGTATAACCCCAGGTATGTTGCTTAAGAAATCACACACTAAGCTGGCTTAGACAGCTGTCTCGCTGCTGTTAGCGCCACACAAAGATTGTCACCAGTGGTCACTTCCTTTCCCTCAACGTCCTTTCTTTTCTCCGATCTCCTCTCCTCTCTACCTATGTGAGTACAGATTTCTAGAGCAGCAATCCTGGAGTTCCTAGCTGCTTGTCCAAGGTATCCAGCTGAAGTAGCTTACACACTTTCCTAAGGGGAAAGACTATGTCCTGGCTTTCTGGCAGCCTGCCCTGAGAACACTCCGGCTTTGTTCTGTCCTTCACAGACCGAGAAGCCAGTCCTTTTATGTTCCTGTGAAAGTGTTTACATACTCAGGAGTAAGCCTGGCAAACCAGGGCTGAGTGAGGGAAGATAGACACTGTCTTCTTTCTCTTTAAAGTGAAGAAGGGAGACCAGCAACGACCTTGACCAAAGGGACAGGACAGGACAACAAAGGAATGGCACCTGTCAACAGTGTGCTTGAAGAGTGAGGCCCTACCTTACCATGTATGGCTTAACACTTAGAAGCTGGGAAAATGCTTCTCAGTTGCCCTTTTTGTTAGATGGGCTGGCCTAGGTCTGATGGAGCAGAGACAAGCATTGCACAGCCTACATGGCCTGATTTTAAACACACAGTGTCCAGAAATTAAAATGAAAGTGAGTTTTTGTTTAAGCAAAAGTGTCACCATTCTCTTTTAAAGATAACTGAGTATCTGGAGAGAAAAGATTGGCATGAAATTGTGAGGATGCACTTAGTAGGTAGTCTGCCTACTTAAGTATGGATTTCTAGGGCAGCAATCATGGAGTATCTGTGTAAACACATACACACACAAGAAAGGAAGACACACACAGAGAGAGACAGAGAGAGACATAGAGAGACAGAGAGAACAACATGAGTCAAATTTGCATTTATTTGGAAATATCACACACTCATCCCTCACACCAAAGTTCTAGATTCTTTTTACATGATATGTTCTTTGTTTGTTCATTTTTTTTTTTTTTTTGGTTTTTTTTCGAGACAGGGTTTCTCTGTGTAGCTTTGCGCCTTTCCTGGAGCTCACTTGGTAGCCCAGGCTGGCCTCGAACTCACAGAGATCCGCCTGGCTCTGCCTCCCGAGTGCTGGGATTAAAGGCGTGCGCCACCAACGCCCGGCTTTGTTTGTTCATTTATTGGAAGCATACTTGGTCATTTGCCACTTTCTATCATCCCTCTCTCTCTACTATAAAAGAAGCTTCCCCACGGCAGACAGTTTTGTTACATTCATTGACCTGACAAATAGAAACACTCTCATCACTTAGCAAATATCTGCTGAATTCATTGAGAATATGCTGTGTTTGGGGAACATAGAACCAGTAATCTATATTGCTCTTCCAGAGAACAGTGCACTTAGGAAGTTTCTTGGTATTTGAGGTATAAAGAGCTCTGAAGGCTTCGCACTGACTATCCAGCCTCTTAAGCATCATAAAAGGTAAATGGAGTGCCATTCACTTCTACTGGGCTGTAGATGCACTCTTTGTCTCTCCACATTGGTGTCCCCGCCACTACTGCCATCACCTCCATCACCATCGTCGTCATCTTCGTCATCTTGGTAAGTAGTCTCCAAGAGGCTTCTAATGTCCCTTGCTTTCTAGTATTAACACACTGTAGTTGATGAAGGATGGACTGTGCAACCAGCAGGACATTGTGGAGGCAACCATGGGATGCTTCAGGTATTGATATCCACTTGCTATTCAGCAGTGGAGAGCTAACGCAATCATCACCACTCTTCTTGAGTGCCTCTCACATATAAACAAATGCTGTTGTTGTTTTTACTCTCTTTAAGGGGCTTGCCACCCAACTCCCAAGTCAATTCACACACAAGCTTATTCTTACTTATGAATGCTTGGCCTTAGTTTGGCTTAGTTTCTAGCCAACTTTCCTTAACTTAACTTATCCTGTCTATCTTTGCCTCTGGACTTTTCCTGTTTCCTTACTTCTGTACATCTCACTCTTTCTTCATAGCTTGCTGTGTGTGTAGCTGGGTGGCTGGCCCCTGGAGTCCTCCTCCTTCTTTGGCTGCTAGCTCTTTTTCTCCCTCATCTTTTCTTTCTCCCTCTCCCAGATGTCTCCCTCTATATATTCTCTCTGCCTGCCAGCCCCACCTATCCTTTCTCCTGCCTTGCTATTGGCTGTTCAGTTCTTTATTAGACCGTCAGGTGTTTTACACAGGCACAGTAACACAGCTTCAGAGTTAAACAAATGCAACATAAACAAAAGTAACATACCTTAAAATAATATTCTACTACAAAAAAAATATTATTTCAATCTCATTCCAGACCTCTGAAGGGATAATCACATCTTCATTAATTAAAAGAGAGAGTAGGCGCTTAAAGAAGTTGGTGTCCATGTCTAGGGAATAGACGAGCTAGAATCTTTTTATTTAATTTTACTATTAAGAATATTATTTTTAAAATTGTTTAGAATCCCATACATTTTATTAATGCATATTATGCATTTTGATCAAATTCCCTCCCATCCCTTCCCTCCAATTCCTATCCCATCTCTCTCTCCATTCCTTGTCCCAACTTCATGTGCTCCTTTTTGGGGGATGGGGTGTCCATTGAATCCACTTAGTGCTTGCTGTATGTGCATGGACATAGGACCAGCTACTAGAGTGTGGACAGCCTCTCAGGGGACACATCCCTGAAGAAAACTGGCTCTCTCTCTTTCAAAAGCTACCAGATGCTAACAGCATCTCCTCTCGGGGTGGAACTTCATGAGCCACACCCCCATCTGTACCTGGATTTGCCTCTCTTGATCTTCTGTAGTTCTTGCGTATGTATTCACAGTCTCTGTGAGTTCATGTGAACACTTCATTTTTTAATCATTATAATACTCATGGGGGCTGGAGAGATGGCTCAGCCATTAAAGACTAGGCTCACAACCAAAAATATAATACTCATGGTACTTTTAGCAGGGTCTGAACATTACCTGGGAAATTTGACAACCATGAGCCACTTTTCAAGAAAATTTTAAGATACACCCTGGGACTTTTCCTACAGTTCCTTAAGATAAATGTGATCCTTAATATAAAACAGCAATCCTTAGCTTATTCATAAGTTAATTAATAACCTAGCCAATTCCTGGTTAAACACAGGAAAATATCAGGAATTATGATACTAAGAGGAACACAAAGAAATCATGATAAAAATGTGAAAAATAATCTTTGCATTCTCACAAATATTTCAAGCCTTATCTGCAAAGGGAGAAATGCTTCTTCAAAAGTAGGTGACCAACAGATTTCTGTTTTTCAGATCAGCCTCGGTAGTATTCTATCCTAAAAATGGCTGTATCCAGTAGCACAGGACAGAATGTAATAAATACACAGGAATGTAAGAAACCCTGGCCCGAGGGTCATCTGCATCAATTCTTCTGTTACATTGGGATGCCTATCTAATTGGATTGAATATAATTCAAGTATTCTCTCAGCAGTACCGTACCAGTGACATAGACAAAGATTCTGATCTCTTCAAGTGCTTACAGAACTAGACACTTTCTGTGAAATGTCTGTGAGAACAGATATTTCTCTGTGAAACAGGTGCAAGATTAAAATCTAACTGATGAGTGCTTAATGATGACAGTCTAATTTCCTCAAATTTATAAACCACCGTATATTGCCAGGGTTTTTTTTTGTGTGTGTGTGTGTGTGTGCTCAATACTCCCACTGTCCTTTGTGTATTAAATCCTTTTGCTGACTTCCTTCCTGTGTCAGTTTCCCACAGTCAGCAGCCTTTAAAATTGGCTTATGATTCTGCTACAGAAAACGCTGAAAAATCCCTCGCTGATTGTACGTGGCACGGACCCCCATAAAGTACACCACACCACATTTTCTTTTTGAGCAGTGTTTCTCATAAGCATGAAATGACAGTGGACATGGGGAAACTATCTAGAGATGAACACATGGTTGTCTGGAGGGGTGTAATGGGTTCTTTTCGATGGGCACGAACACTACGTAAGACCTTGAACCTGACTCCATCAAAGGAGGTCACAAATGTAGGAAAGAGGAGGCTGGATGTCAGCACAAACGGCCAAAGGGGACGTGCGTTCAGCAGGAAACTTAATGAACCAAACAGGGGGCTGAGGCAGCCAATAAAAATAATGGGCGTTAGCAGAAGAATGCTGTCTAGAATGAGGAAGGTGACACTTATACTCTACCGAGACATTTGGTAGGAACCGGTATTATATTCTACATAGAAAATTGTTAAAGGAATAGAGGCCCATGGAGCGGTATTCAAATAAGGAAGTTGAAGACGAGAGAGTATTTTAAATCTACAAATAGAAATATATTCAGATCGTTAATGAGTTCTGGTGACTCAAGGTTCATATTTTTAATTTAAAGTATGGAGGCTGCGGGGATGGCTCCGTGGGTTAAAGCACCTGCTGAGCAAGCATGAGATCCTGAGTTCAAATCTTCAACACCTACGTAAAACGCTGGTTAGTGTGCATGTCTGTCATCCTAGCATTGTAGGGGACTGGAACACAATGACCAAATCACTGCAGCTTACTGGCTGCCAGCCCAGCCACAGGTTCAGTGAGAGACCTCAAGGGCATCAGCAGAGAGGGATAGAAGATAGACAACCGATGTCCTCTTCTCCTCACATACATGTATTCACTACACTCACAGAAACACAAACAAGTAAATAAATAAATACATTCAAAGAAAATGAAGTGTTCAAACTATGGGTTTTTTAACCTACACACAGGGAAAGTCAGCAGGACCAAAAGAAGTGAGATGTGTATGTATGTGGTACAAAGCTGTGTGTCCGTTCCAGGGTTGTGCAGCTACTGCATGAGGTGTGTCTCCTGCAATGTGGGTGTGGCTGCTGCAGCGGTGTGTGTCTGATGTAGGAGTGTGCATCTGTGTCTGCTGCAGGGGTGCGTGTCTGGGGCAGGGGTTGTACAACTGTTCCAGGGGGTGTGTAGCTGCTGCTGAGGTGTGGAGTTGATGCAGGGCTGTGTAGCTGATGCACAGGGGTGTAGCTGGTGCAAGGGTGTGTAGCTTTTGCAGGGGGCGTGTAGCTGATGCAGGGGTATGTAGCTGCTTCGGGGTGGTGTGCCATGTGGTCACTGGAGTCTTCAAATGATGGAGAGGGGATTTACAGGTGTGCTTGATATGTTTGTGTCTAGTACCCTTTCACTGGTATATTTTGCCCAATCATTATCTGGATATGGATCAGTCAGATTAACAAGGACTCAGTATTTCGGAAAGAGGTTAGTTCAGCTTTCTGTAGAGGAGCAGAACTGAGGAGGAAGGCCAGTTGCTGTACTCCCTCTCTCACTGAACAGTCGGTCCAAGTTTCCTCAGAGAGACCTGAATAACTCATTAAGTAATGAGAGCATCAAAACTGTTATCATCATTTGACCTAATAGTTTCACTTTCAACAGTGTGAATGAAAGAGAATTTAAATTACAGAAGTATCCAGCGCAAGATTATTTGTAATAACAAGACTAGAAGGAATGCCTTTCAATTTAGCTGATGTGCCCCCAGCATTTGTTTGGAAACAGGCATTCTGCCGAGGTTTGGAGGAATCAATGAACAAAACATTTTCCTGTTCTCATGCAATTACTGTCCATGGGGAAGGATAAAATAATGTAAATGCCATAAATGGCTAATTACACAATGCAGGTTTTTTTTAGGGGGTGATGTGTGCCGTGAAGGAAAATCGAAAAGTAGGGGGAAAGGACGGGGGCCGGAGTTCACAGCTGCAGTGGCTAAGGGAGGGTTCATTGTCAAGACCATAGGACCCAAAATTTGCTAAGGATCTTAGCCATGAAAATGAACTAAAAGGAATGTGAACTGATAACAGCCAATTAGTAGAGAGTGAACAAATGATGATGTAGTAATTATTTTGTTAATGTACAAAAATTTTAACAATATCATATTTAGTGAAACAAAGCATAAAGTTTGTTGTTGTATTATGGTTTATAATCATGAACACCCATATATTTAATCCCATAAATATTTATTAAATTAATATTTGCTTCCATTTTATACATTTCTATAGTATTTTTTCAGCACTATTATTTCAGGCATTTCCAGATATTACCATGACTCATAATTATATTTTAATATTAAACAAATACTTTATCATCTATATGTGTCTACATTAGTGAGTGCATGCCATGTTTGCAGATGCCCAGAGAGGTCATAAGAGAGCATTAGATCTCCTGGAGTTACAAGGAGCTGTGCTTGACATGGATGCTTGGAGACAATCTCAGTTTCTCTGCAGGAGCAGTAAGTGTTCTTAACCACCCAGTCATTGCTCCAGCCCCAAGTTCTCAAAACTTTGTTAAAAAGTGCTTTTGACCTATGAGTGGGAGTGTTGCTAATTAATTATCCAAAGTCACATACTCATTGTAGCAGAACATGAGGTTTTCTTGTTGATTTTAACCTATGTTAGCTAGTTCAATCTCTTCTTTGTGGAATAATATTTATACTGGAAAGAAAACAGACACATAAATTTATATCTACACAATACTGGAAAGAAATTTGCCAAATGTCCATATTGATTTTTCTGTTTGATAAGAGTTATAGATAACATCCATTGTTTTGCATGTATTTCAATGTCGTGGACATTTTCTTTAATAAGGTATTACTTGAAAAGAGTTGAATTGCGTGGCACCTTTCCAGAGTGCTTATAAAAACAAGAACATAAATAAGAGATGCAACAAGACTTACTTCACTTCTTTAAGTACAATCACTTTTTTGGTATTTGTCTTTTTCCCCTCTGTGATCCCGGGAGCTAGCTTAACTTTCAGTCTAATGTGATAGAAGAAAACTCTTCTAGACTCTAGTCTTACTTATGATGCCAAAATGCTCTGTATGTCCCAATGAGTTGCTTAACCAATCCAGACTTTAGTTGATACTTTTCTAAACTTGGACCATTGGGCTAGTTGACATCTAATCATTCTGCCTCTGACATTCCATGATCCTTTGGAAATTTTATTGTCTTGCTCTAACTAAATGATAGATGATTCAGAAGTAGACACTGGAAATATCAGTTTGTTATTAGCTTACAGGGAAACTTATTGAAGTCTGTTATTAATTCTTAGTCCTCATGCAGTTGCAGTAGGAATGCCTTGTTTCACACATCTAAAGATAATCAATTGTCAGTAAATTTATTAGGTTTAACTTAATGGGGAGACAATATCCAGCTTAGTTTTATTGTTACCTTAGAAGACAAAATATCCAGCTGAGGAATTACCCAGATCAAATTGCCCTGCGGCCATGCCTATGGAGATTGGCTTGATCGTTGGTTTATACGGAGAGGCCCAGCTCTGTGTAGGTCGTGCCAAGCCTGTGCAGATGTTCTTGGGTATATAAAGAAGCTGGCTGACATGAGACAGAAGTAAAGAGACAGTAAACAGCATTCCTTTAGGGTTTCTGTTTCCGATGTGCCTTGAGTTCCTGCCTGACTTCCCTCAAAGAGGGACTGCAAACACCTGAAAGCCTAAAATGAAACAAACCCATTGTCTTAGGGTTTCTATTGCTGTGAAGAGACACCATAACCATGGCAACTCTTAAAGAAAAAACATTTAATTGAGGTGGTAGTTTGCAGTTCAGAGGTTCAATTCATTATCATCATGGTAAGACAAGGTTGTGTGCAGGCAGACATGGTACTGGAGAGGTAGCTGAGAATTCTACATCTTGTAGGCAACAGTGTGTGTCACACTGAGGGAAGCTTGAGCAAAAGAGACCTCAAAGCCTATCCCCATAGTGACATACTTACCCCAACAAGGCCACACCTACTTCAACAAAGCCACACTTCCAAATAGTGCCACTCCCTATGAGATTATGGTGGCCAATTACATTCAAACTACCACACCCATTCCTCAATTTTGATTCAGATCGTGGTGTTTATCACAGAAACATAAGGCAAACTAAGACAGACAATAACAATCTATCATGACTTTTCTGATTACTTTTGAAAGTACCTTTACAGGTACAGAGATGCAAATAATGAGAAAACTTGAACAAGCTTGGGATTAAAAGTGTGTGTGCTGAGTATGGAATCAGAATGATTGACATCAAAACAATCAAGATCTCAGAATAGCATGCTTGTCACATCTGCATACCTACATGGAGAATCAGAATCTGTTGTCCACACCCTCCACATGACTCTTCATTCAAGTCGTGACCTTATCAGGATCTAGGCATCCTTACTATATCTTGAGGTCATGAGGATTCCTGAGGATTCCTAAGTATTCCTGCTCTTTTTTTGTTACCAACATTGCACCTTGAAAGAGTGGCCCTCTTCCCTTTCTCTTTAGTTTCTATTTAGACCCAAATGCCATCTTCTTTAGGAGACTGGTTCTGGCTAGGAACTTTGCATGTCTTGATTCTTAGCGTGTTTACAGTTAACACTCTGAAGCCTCTCTTATTTATTATTTTCCTGATTTTTGTGGAAGGGTGAGCAATGGGGGCTGCAGAGATGACTCAGAAGTTAAGAGCACTGGTTGTTCCTCCAGAGGATCCCTGGTTTACTTCCCAGGATCTACATAGTGGCTACAACCATTTGTAACTTTAGTTTCAGGAAATTGGACTTCTCTTCTGGCTTCCTTGGAAACCAAGAATGTTCCTGGTACAGAGACATGCAGGCAGGCAAAACATTCATACACATAAAATAAAAATAACATGCTGAAGAATGAGAAAGAGCAAGCTGCTCCTGCTGGCCATGTCTGGGTTTGTGGCCCGTCACCAGCCAGGGTCTGAGTTGATGTCATGGCTCCTGTTTCCCCCGAGGACCATGGGAATATCCACGGTCTGGTCAGTCACCTGAGATCATGTGGCCACTGGGGCCATACTGATCTGGGTGGCTGGTGCTGCAACCAGGGCCATGGTGGTATCTGGGCCCAAGCTGCTGCTGAAGACCATGTATGGTCCCATGGTCCTGCTGCACCTGTAGCTGTGCTTATCTCCATGGCCCATGTTAGCACAAGGGGCCATAGGAATCATGTGTGTTGAAATTAGAGGGGTGTGCTGAGCCCTGCCCTTTGCTGGCCCTGGGAGAGCTGGTGTTACTCCTTGCTGGTCAGTGTAGCAGAAGAGATGGCCCCACAATCAAGAGAGATGATCCTACCCTGCACCATGGGCATGGGAGAGCTGGTCCCAATGGCATGGGCATAAAAGAGATGGCTCTGCTTCTAGCCTGGGGGGTGGGAGGCACCCCAGTAGTCCAGACTGACCAAATCCAGACCCACCTCTAGGGCTTTGAGTTGGCCCATCCCAACATCTACCTCATCTATGACCTTCGGGAGTGCATGAAGGGAGTGGTCTCATGGAACCATGGCAGAAGGATCTTCATGACTTAGGACAACAGGATATCTAAGAAGAATCTTGTGAGTGTCAAGCGTTGATGTATCAGAAGCCTTGAACGTGACCAACAATATATTACACAATGAACATTCGCAAGTAAAGCTGAGTGGACAAACGGTATACTGTGAGACACACCACAACTCCCAATGCTACTAAGATGAATGAAGAAGTGTTAGAGAGGCAGGAAAGATGAAGGAGTTAAGTGGTTTTTGTTTGTTTGCTTGCTTTGTTGTTTTTAATTAATCTTTTTTAATTCTTCTGTTGCAGAGGATGCTACGGGTGTGAAGGGTGGATATGGAGGGACTGGGATGCATGATGTGAAATTCCCAAAGAATCAATAAAAAATTATGTTAAAAAAAGAATGAGAAAAAAAAAAGAATGAGAAAGAGAAGTGAGTCACAATAATTCCAATAACTCCTTCGGAGCAGCATAGATCTGCTGGGTCCAGGCTGAGCAAGTTTTCATCAAAATCTAATGCTAAGAACAAATAAAATTTTCCCACAAAACTAGTCAGGTGTCTGCGCTGGGCTTCTTTACAGAGGTGTTATTTATTATTTTGCTCTCCCCCCCAAAAAAAAGTAGCACCAAATACAATCGCAAATCAGCTCCATAATTCACAGATGGGCATTATTAACAACATGCACCATCTGGCAGTTTCCCTCTTTTTGACTAATTTGTCTTGCTAACTAGGAGCAGTTATGGTCCATGCTGCTGAGGAGATGTTCTGTGCTGTCAACATGTACATACACTGCATTTTAACACCACACAGCCTGTCTCACCACCATATTTGAAAAATCTCTTCCTCTAAGTTTCAGTTACCCAGCCCTAGGTATTGCTTTGCTGTTGCTTATGTAGCTTCCATCTTCATAATAGGATATTGGCAGGGACTTGGGTTCTTCTGTTTTTAAATCAGTGTATCGGGTGGGTGTCAACCAGACACAATCTAGAGTCATCAGAGGAAGGAGTCTCGGCTGAGGAAATGCCTCTCGATGAGATTCAGTGGTAAGGCATTTTCTCATTTAGTGATTAATCGGGGAGGGCCCAGCCCATGGTGGGTGGTGCCATTCTTGGGCTGCTGGTCCCGGGTTCTATAAGAAGATGGGCTTAGTAAACCATAGGGAGCACATCCGTAAGCAACTCCCCTCCATGGCCTCTGTATTTGCTCCTGCCTCCAGAATCCTGCCCTACTTGAGTTCCTGTCCTGATTTCCTTCAGTGATGAACAGCAATGCTGAAGTGTAAGCCAAATAAACCCTTTGCTCCCCAACTTGCCTTTTGGTTATCTTTTGTAACAACAAAAGAAACAGTAAGACAATTAGCATAGAGAAATATCTACGGGATGCTAACATAAAATACTGAAAAGATGTCAAAGGCCCAAAATAATTATACACTTATATAGGCTGCTATATGAAGACAGTGGGAGATTTCAGGGAGATATGGCCACACACCTATCTTGCCTTTCCAATCTGATAATCTTATACAAGTTTGGAAGACCCTCTAAAGTGGCCTAGACACCTTTTACTACTCTCTGGGCTGTCCGTACTGAAGATAGATCTATGCCATTCATCACCCCAGGCTTGCTGTTCAATGTCTTCTTTAGTTTAACTAGGAAGGGAAAATTATATCATCCTCCAGCATACAGCTATGGTAGAATTGAAAGTGTGCTCAATAACTTACTCATTATGGCTGGCCCTCTCACTTTTTATGAGAGACTTTCTTGCCTATTGACAGACTGTCAGATCATTTTAAGCAATAAGGAATAGACATCCATCGCCAAGCAGCCTAAAGGAAACAGTGGTCTATTGATCCAAACCACATCAGATACGACCAGATCCTGGACTCCAATTGTGTTTTCATATCTGTACTCTTCTTGCCTGTTCAACTCTCCCTCTCTTTGCCTGTAAGTCTCACTCAATCCTGTTGGTTTTCTGTATTCTTTGGCTGGAATGAAAATGAGCTGATAAGCACCCTCCCATCCCGTAGCGTGCCAGCTTAGCATCTCCAAAGAAAAATGAACCATTTTTTTTCTCCCAGTGTTCATGTTGTAATGCAAAGAAGAAGTGCCTCTGTTGTGCTTGGTTTGGTCACTTATTTACCCTTGTAGCAATGACCGAGTCCACATTGTTATGGTAATCTCCCTTAATTAATCCCTAACTATTCTTCCTACAGGAATTGGCCTGAATTTCTCAAGGAAAAAAAAAAAAAGAATGCTTGCATGTTAAGCATACATACATAGTAACTAGATGGTTTGACACAGAATCAAAGCATTTATGTGTATAATAGACAAATGTCATGTCTCTTCTGGAGTAGTCATGATTTGAAATGTTGTGTTTCATTGAATGACTGGCTATCCTTGAGCCCATCATGTTATATGATAAGTAAAGTCCTTCTCTTTTGAGGCATGCAATTATGGACTCTCATAAATGAATATTTTAATAGCCCTTGCATGATTTCATCCGCACACCTTTTTAGTTAAATGCACTAGACTACACATTCGAGAGGAACATGATCAACATGATAAGAGATACAATTTCAAGGTACTATTTATGAAGGGAAACATAGTTGAAAGTTTTTGGTAAGCCTTCAAACCTGGCTAGCAAATATCCCTTGCCATATATAAACGCGTAAACTTTCAGAGCTGACATTCAGGGCTACTGTTTTCCTGGCAGTCTTCAGAGTCTCATTAATTATGCTTTGAAATTTTACTTTAAGGACTATTACTTTATAGTAAGGGAGCTCATTATTTCTTATTGGAAGCAGTTCATTGCCAAATGCTGCCATTTCGTAGGAGGCAGGCAGACTTTCATTTAGATGGCAGCACAAGGCTCCGTTATGCCTTTCTGTTCCTATTGGCCCCAATCTGCTGTCCTTTCCCCTCCTTGCCAAAATAAACAGTTCTCCCCACCAGGCATACACCCTCAACCCTTGGAACTTGTTGCCGCTATGGGGAAACCACACATTAATCTGTTCCGCCTTTGAGAACAGATGCCACACAGGCTCTGGGCACAAAGACTGAACCTAAGGGATTTTCAGTGTTCAGAGTAACCTCGAAAACTACATGCGCACAAAAGACACTCATTTTGTTTGATTCACAGCTCTTGGCATGTTAGTAACAAATAGATGCACAAACCCTTTTCTCCTGATCCTCATCTACTGAAATATGATGCTCTTTCAGTAAACTCCAAACAAACACAACAACCAGATGTGACCAGGAAAACTGCAACAGGCAATCATGAGGAATTATCACAAAATGCCACCCGAAGCTTCTGGCACCAAGCAATTTTTCTTGAGGTCACTGCTTACTGCCCTGGTACAATATATGAACTGTAGAAGAGGAAGGTGTACCAAAGAATGCATAAAGAAAATGTGGTACACACAATGGAGTATTACTCAGCTGTAAAAAAAAAATGACATCATGAAATTTGCAGGCAAATGGATGGAACTAGAATATGTCATCCTGAGTGATGTAACCCAGACTCAGAAAGACAAACATGGTTTGTACTCACTCATAAGTGTATACTAGATGTAAAGCAAAGAATAATCAAACTACAACCCACAGCTCTAGAGAAGCTAGGAAACAAGGAGGCCCCTAAGAGGATGTACAGATCACCTTGGGAAGGGGAAACAGAGGAGATCCCCATGAGTAAACTGGGGATAAGGGGGGCAGTAGGAGGAGGGGTTGGGAAATGAGAACATGAGGGAAAGGGATGGTGGAGCTGGGGGAGGGAAGGAATGGGAGAGCAATGAAAGAGATATCTTGATGGAGGGAGACATTATGGGGTAAGGGAGAAACCTGGTGCTAGGGAAATTCCCAGAAATCCACAAGGACGACCCCAGATTAGACTGCTAGCAATAGTGGAGAGGGTGCCTGAACTGGCTTACCTCAGTAATCAGATTGGTGAATACTCTGTCATCATAGAGCCTTCATCTAGTAATTGATGGAAGCAGATGCAGAGATCTACAGTCAAGTACCAGGCCGAGCTCAAGGAGTCCAGTCAAATAGAGGGAAAAGGGGTTATATGAGAAAGCAGGGTCAAGACCATGATGGGGAAATCTACAGAGACAACTGAACCAACCTAGTGGGAACTCATGAACTTTAGACCAACAGCTGTGGAACCTGCACGGGACTGGACTAGGCCCTTTGTATATGGGAGTCAGTTGTGTAGCTTGGTCTGTTTGAGGGACCCCTGGAAGTAGGAACAGGATCTATCCCTGGTGCATGAGCTGGCTTTCTGAAGCCCATTACCTATGGTTGGGCGCCTTGCTCACCCTTGATGCAGTGGGGAGGAGCTTGGTCTTGCCTAAACTGAATGTACCAGGCTTTGTGAACTTCCCATGGGAGGCCTTACCCTTTTGGAGGAGAGGATGGAAGGTGGTTCTGGGGATGAGGCTGGGGGGAGGGGAAGGAGAGACGAGAGGGGAACCTGTGGTTGGCATATAAAATAAAAAAAAAAGTTTTTTAAATAAAAGAAAAGAAAAAAAAGAATAGAGACGGTTAAGAATACTGCTGTGGAAGATACTTTAAAGGGACACGTTTTAGAATTACATTTAAAATAAGAGAATGTTTGCCATCATCATGCCACAAAACGATAAAATATCCTAGGCTTTTTATAAGCCATGAGAGATTTTGGGAGCACAGTGCCCAATTTTTTCCTACTTTTCATTTTCTGAGGCTGAAACAGAAAAGTACTCCTAGGTAAGCAAGTGACACAGCATTTTATGCATCCAAGCCCTTTATTCACTTCCAGTTTTTTTCCTCAGCAACTTAAATGAAAAAAAGAGATGGAATTAGATTTTCCTGAAGAGCTAAAGGAAGGTAGTGAGAGGCTGAGTCACAGTTAATTTCTATGAGCTGATAGGAATTTCACTCCCTCCATTTAGGTGATGCTTGTAGAGTATGAGAAGTAATGTCTGGCATCTTATCAGCCTGCTGGAAAGACTGCTTAAGCTCCTAACTAATGAGTCGCTGAAATGTTTTTAATGAATGATGGGGGCGGGGAGAGAGTATGAAATGCCCTCATGTTTATTCATTTCCTCGTAATTCTGGCTGATAGACTGACTAAAAGATTGAGCACTTAAATAATTAACTCGTTTAAAGTGTGAATTATGTGCATGATTTGCCTGACATGTGACTCAGTGAGTGGAACACGCAGTGAAACTGCTCGGTAAGTCAGTTGAGGTAGGGAGAGAAGAAAGTTATTTTAGGTTTGCTTCATCTGGGAAGGAACACTTAGTACAAAGCGCCGACACTACAGGCAGGATTAGATGCTCAATTTTCCCAAAGGTTTGGCAACCTTTTTCCATCCAGGGCTAAACATTAAGGAGTTTGGGTTTCACAGGCAACATGGGATCTACTCCAGGTACTCGACTTTGACAGAGCAGCCTCAGACATATTCAACCGAGAGGATGTAGCTGTACTGTGATCAAGCAGTCTACAAAAGTCCATAGTTGAAGTCTATATACTTTGATGTGTCGCAAAATATTATTTTTCTCTTGACTTGTTTAGCTACTTAAAATATAACAGCATCCTTAGCTTGAAGGCAGGACAAAAACAGACCATGGATCTGCAGAGGGCAGTTTACCTTCTTTTGATAGAAGACTGGATGTAACTTTCTCCATTTAGTTAGGGAATAACTGTGTCCAGGGCTTGTGGTAGGCCGTAGAGTAATAAAATGGTACAACATTAGGTTGGAATGGCCTTTAGAGAACACACAGTCCAAGAAGCTCACTTTAATAACATCACTGGCATTTCCAGATCACTACTAAACACAGTAGGAAATTATATAACAGTATTGCAGGAAGAGCACCACTATACTTGGTGATTTTCCTTGTGTTAGGATTTGTTTCTCGATTTTTCAAGTTCAAGAATACATATCAGTTCTTTTCATTTTATTTGACCAGGGAGACTGGTTCACGGCAACTTCCAAACTTTTCTAAAGCCATTTTTCTCATCACAACCTGGAGCCTGGAGATCTCATCTCAGAATAATATATTAAAGGCAAAACAGGAAATATTCTTGCCTGTGATTGTTTACAAAGAAAAATTACATTAAAATGTAGTTATAAAGTTATGAGAAATTCATGCTTCGGTAATATATATGTCTTTGTTAAGCCTATAAACAATAAGATCTAGTGATATAATGATGCATATAGACCATTTTTTTCTAAACTTTCAATTTATCATAATATGATGTGAAGATATCTTTGAATTATTTTAAAGTCTTTTTATACTTTTAAAATCTCACACAATGGTGACACATATAAATGTCTTAGTTATTTTTCCAGTTGCTGTGATAAAATACTTTGACAAAAACAACTTAAAGAAGGAAGAATTTATTCTGGCTCACGGTTCAAGGTGTACTCCATCATGATGGGGAAGGAGGTACAAAAGGAGATGGAAGTAGATGACCATAATTCATCTGTGATCAGGAGAGAACAGAGCGCAAGGGATGTTAGCACTCAATTCACTTTTTTCTTTTTATACAGTCCAGACTTCCAGCTCAGGAATGGTGCCACCTAGGCAGTTCTTCCTACTTTAATTGACATAGTAAAGATAACCCCCCAACAGGCAGGCCCAGAGTCCTAGCTCCCAGGTAAATCTATATCTCATTCAGTTGAGAAGTGGTATGAACTATCATAATAAGACAGAACGCTAATGTATTACTTTTCCATGAGAAATACAGATTTCAAACATAATTTTCCATTATTTTTACTGCACTCTCTTCTTTATAGGTCAAATAGTAAGCTAAGACACAAGGAACTTGCTTTATGATCAAGGAATTAGAGCAAGGTGGTAAGTCACATGATTCAAATGACCAGAGACTTTCCTTTTTAGGCAGAGAGACAAGAACAAGAATATCTGCTAGGGTGTACTTCGGGATCACCTTGGAGGCTTAGTATTTGCCTGGACATCGTCAGCATTTCCTGTAACAGAGCTTCTATATCATTTTGAAGTGGTTGCTCTAACGATAAGGTCTTTATTTACATAATTGTTTCTCTCAGGAAAGCCTTCCTTGACGATCCTAACAATTTCTAGAGTCCTATACACAGTATCAGTGTTGGGGCCTTGAATGTCCCCAAAGCCCTTGTGCTAAAGGCTTACTCCTCAGAGTAACACTACTGGAAAATCATGGGGTCTTTAAATGGTGGGGTGCAGTGGGAGATCTTAGGTTATTCGAGACATGTCCTTGAAGAGGATTATGACAATCTACCCCTTCTGCCTCCTTCTGTTTCCTGGCTAACAATGAGATGATCAGTTTTCTTTCTCTATCCATTGATGCTAGGATGTACTGTCTCACCACAGGCCTAAAAGCAACAGGACCAGTTAATCATGACTAGAATCCCTGAAACCACAGAGCAAAATGGACAAGCTGATTATCTAGGGTATTTATGATAGTAATAGAAAGTTAATATAGGCACCCTGAAATACTCACAGAAAAGAATAGTCCCGTGTCAAACAGATAACATAGCCACTTGTTTTCTCATTCTCTCTCTCCCTCCCTCCCTCTCCCTCCCTCCTTCCCTCCCTCCCTGCCCTCCCCCCCCCTAGACTGGTGCTCCCTTACACTGACTTTTGGTTTAATTGCATGATCTGCTTTGGCTAATGGAATATGAGCAAATAGGTTCATATGAACAAATGCAAAGCACTCCACACCTTGCCTCTCTGCCGTTTGTGCAACCTGGAGAGTCTCATGTAAGTTGGGGCTTACCTCCTAGGTAGTGGAAGACCTAGAGCTCCATGTAATAAGACTTAAGACTATCCTGGAGACTGCAGCTCTTGCTCAAGCTACACTGGAATAAGCCTGACAGAGACATTCTGAAATCAGCAGAACCTCACTGCAGATACAGTCTCCAGAGCAGCGAACAGATGCTACCTCAAGCCTCTGTGTCATGTGACATTTGGTTCTGCATCCCAGGTAAACTGCTTCCCATGAAGTGCCTTTTATCCTCCTGTGTCCTGTATTTCTGGTGATATTACCTCCGAACCTTAGGGGGATGCCAGTATGTCCTGAATGCACTTGACAGAAATCCAAAATCCAGCATTATATTATCCTACTGTGATACCAGAGAAGGTGCCTCAAGCAGTGAATGCCTGACACAGATACCGTGTGTGTGGACAACCTAGTGCCTTGATTCTAAAATGTGTCTCTCTGTTTCAAGGAAAGAGGATAACCATATAATAAGTTCCTTCTCTAGAGGCACTGAATATGAAAGAGAAAAGAAAGCTTCCCATAAAGGAATAAAAGCTCATGAGTAGATTCTATGAGTCAGGTAAGATATTATGGAAACAATCAATTTACAACATACTTGAGAAGGAAAAAAAAAACATGTTTATTGAGCTAATGTCATATCTGCCGTCAGGTCCATGTCCAGGGTGAAGCCTATGAGTTTGCTAAGGTACAGAACTTAATAATGCATTTGTTCCCTGAGTTCAGAGTCAGCACTTGAGAGTAAATTTTGTGACCCTAGTGCCAAAACCTCAACTCTGGTCTACAGCATGTGCAGAGCATTGTACTGACAATTTTGTTAGGACGGTAACAAATGACATGGATGTTCACAGTACCAACAGCCATTACTCTCCTTTTTGTCTTGTTGATACAACATGAGTTTTTTCTTTTCTATTATTTCTTTTGTTTTGAGATTATAATATAATTAAGTGATTTTTTTCTTCCCCTTCCTCCTTCTAAACTCTTCCAATGACACATCCTTGCTTTTTTTTTTACAAATTCATGATCTTTTTTCATTAATTATATTGTGTGCATATATATGTATATATACATATCCATCCCTAAATATAACCTGCTCAGCCTTTGTAATGTTACTTTTATGTATCTTTTAAGGGCTGGCCATTTGGTATTGGATAACCAGTGGGTATGTTCTTCCTAACTAATGTTCTGAATCAAGAAAGTCCAAACCCACTGTGGTACTCTCATGCCCCTCGCCAATGATGGGTGACTACAGGCAAGTGATGCAATCCTGATGAACAGGAATTGGGATATTCCTGGGAAAGTTTCCTCAGTAGGTAAAGGGAATACCAGAGAGGGAAGTTCCTGTGCCTTGAGTAACAGACTTCTGTTTGCAGATCGTGTCTAGCCCTGCTAGAATCATGAAAGGTGGATTGTTGACAGGCAAACAATGGCATATTAGCATCCAAGTCCTTAGTACCACACTTTGACCCACTGAACCAATCATACATGAACCCTGTCTCTGGGATTATAAAATATGAGGTAAAAGTTTCAACTACCTCTTTTCAAATTTTTGTTAATTGATGCTAAAAGCATCATAACTAATGATGCAACTCAGAACTCTGAATTTGCAGAAGAGTTTTGCCTGGGGACTCTGCCAGTTTCTTAATGCTTTAATTAAACAGAATAAAAATATCTCCTTTCATTTCAAGCATGGTTCAAGAAACAGCAAACAAGTTAGAAAACCTAAGCTCTTATGAGTCTACAGAATTTGATTTCTGTGGTGAGCTTCCACAGCCCCAGGGTTGATATTAATGAATGCAGAAAGGAACTTCCAAACTCTTGTTATGCAGATGACATCTCAGGACATCGGGTGAGAAACATGTACTAAAACATATGTTCTAATAATCAGAGGGCCTGTATTAGAACAGTTTTAGAACAAGAAGAGCAGAAGGGAGTCAGGGGAAGACTGGGGACCTCATACACTTTCCACTGACTGAGAGACATCAGCATGATTTGAGAAAGCTTACTAAGAACATGAGGGACTGGAAAGAGAGAGAGTTCAGCTGTTAAAAGCACACACATACTGTTTTTGCAGAGGGCCAGAGTTCACTTCCCAGAACACAGATGGCCAGGCTCACAATGCCTCTAACTCTAGCTCCAGGAGATCTGATGCATTCTTCTGGCTTCTGAGAGTACCTGTATACTTCCACACCAACACATACATATACACAGAAGTAAAAGAATAAAATAAATCTTTAGAGAAGAACCAACAAAATGGTCACTCAGCTACAGATGCACAGCAAAGAGGTGGACTGCTCCTGGAGACTTTACTGTGAAAGGGATATGAAGAAAACAGGTATCAGAATTGTGCATGCTTTGTAATCCAGGCTTCTCCACATGACTGTCCCCCTTCTCTGTGCAAAGTGCTGTGACTATGAAATCGGGGAAGACTTACTGAGCAAGAAAACAGAAGGGCAGTGTTCTAGAAAACATGAAAGCATGTAGAACATGGTGGCACATGCCTGTAATCCCAGCACTTGTCAGACTGAGGCAGCAAGATTCTCAGTTCAAGGTCAGTTTGGGCTACAATAGTGAGATTCTCTCTCAAAAAGTGAATGAATGAATGAATGAATGAATGAATGAATAAGGACAGGGAGACAGACAGAGAAGCAGAAAGCTGAAGGACAAAGATGAACTGTAAAGAATTCATGGGTAGAAGTAATGATGGTCAGGAAGGGAAGTGGTCTTTGTTGGCTATCTTACCACTTGCCCGGCACTTCAGCATCACTCCTCATCTTCTTTTCACCATCTTGACAGGGAAAGACTTCTGTGCCCCCATTTTCAGACAAAGTGAGCTCACCTGATTTGCCTATGTAGAAAGATTGAGACTCAATCCAGAAATTGGGTGGTAAAGTCAGTAAGACAGTCAAGAAAAAAAAAAAACATCTAACATTAAATAGCCTATAACTAGACTATTTTGAGACCTGCAGGACCAAACAAGATGACCAGCCTCTAGAGGAACAGGGAAATGCCCGGCATGAGGCAAGGAGGAGCGAAAGATGAGATTCCAGGTGATTCAGTTCATCATGAATGTGGTCTTAAGAATTCACGTCCATGGGGAGTAGCTCAGTCATGAGATAGTGAGACAGAAACATCACATGCTGCACATGTGCTGACATTGATGAAGAGATTGGCCATGGAAGTAATTAAGTCTGCAATACTCCACTTGGTCAGTAGACTGAAGGAGCACATAGCAGGGGTCCTGGAAGGTACCATGGTTTTTATGCACAGTACCATCCTGTCTGCCTCTCTTGGTCCAGCTTCGGTCAAAGGCGAGAAAGGCTTCTTGTCGGGAAGCACAGTTCAAACACAGAAGTGGATGTGGTGCTTCTGCTTACATTCTCTGGGTCAGTGCCTCCTTGGGTAACTACACAACTTCAGAATGGGCCACATACTGCTGGAGCAGCAAAAATGTGGCAGTCAGGAGAAACTCCGAACCACAGACTTCTGCAGCCTTCATCTACCAGACCATAATATCTAGATACTTCACAGGCACCCAGAATTCTACTTGTCCCAATCTCATTTTCTTTCCCCCATCCCTCCTTTATCCGGTGTCCCTAGCCAGAAGTAGTGACATGAATACTTGCATACTGCAAACCACAGTCCCGTCTTAGACTCTTACCTCCTCATCTGATGCTGCCACTGGTCCCTGCAGCTGACCTCTTCAAACATTCTCTCCATCTAACAGCTCTCACGTGCACGGGTACTGCAACCCCTTAGATGCTTGTTTTATTGCATCTAGACCATACTAGCTGCTCTTTTCCTTCTAGCCTAGTCCCCTGTAAGCTGCTCACACTTTGCTTTGTTCTGAGTGAGCTTTGTACCACATTCTGACTTCCATTAGCAGCTTCAGGGTGCCTGGAATTAAGCCCAGGCTATTAAGGTATATTGCACATAGCTCATGTGCCCCTCCAATAACTGGTTTCAAGAATACTTTGATCGTTATCTCCTCCTACTTTCCGCTTTGACTTTCCTAATTAACAGTACTCAACAGCATGCAGTGCTCAGAACACATGACGCTGGCGGATGCCAGGTGTCTTTCTCCATGCCTGGATGCTCCTCACCCTTTACCACCGTGCTAACTCTGTTCCTCTCCTTCGAGTACATTAATCATCTTCCTCTACAACTCTGAGCTAGAGATGAGACTAAATGCCACCCACACCCCTCTTTGCTTCTACGCTCCAAATAGAACCCCTCATTATATTTCTGACTTAACATTGAAATTATCTGTTTATGTATTTGCCTGTCTTAGAAGACAAGGGAATTCTAGACGGCAGGGCATTTAGTTACCCATGCACATGAACATAAAATGACTGACACATAGTAGGAATACAGCAAGTTTATAAATCTGAATGAAGCTGGGCGGTGGTGGCACACCTTTAATCCCAGCACTTGGGAGGCAGAGGCAGGCAGATCTCTGTGAGTTTGAGGCCAGCCTGGGCTACCAAGTCAGTTCCAGGAAAGGCACAAAGCTACACAGAGAAACCCTGCCTCAGAAAAAAAACAAAACAAAACAAAAAATCTGAATGAAAATTTTCTTGCACTGGCCACACTTAATAAACAGATTTTAAGCTGAAGGGATTCCATTAGTTAGGTGACTTCTATTACTTGTTACACTGTCCAATGATTCTCACCTTATTGTTTTAAGTTTAAAGACTTTTATGAATTTTATTGTTTTAAAGAATGCAGAAGGTTAATTAATTTTTCAAATTTCTTTTCTTCTTTTTTAAACGTAACAAACACAGTTTGAGAGCCTATGGTCTAAACCACCGTGTGAGATGTGCAGCATGTATTTCTTTGTTAAATTATCATTGCAAATTGAGCTCAACTTTTATTCCATTTTGCTTGATCACTTAAAAAACTAGTTAGAGCCTTGCCACATTGCAGAATGAGTTTCAAGTTGATGGGCTACACTCGAGGCCTGCATTAGTTTGCTTCTCTGTTGCTGTGATCAAACACACTGAACAAAAATAACTCGGGGAGGAAAAGACTTTTGTTTGCAGGTCACTGTCCATCTTTGAGAAATGTCAGGTGGGAACCTGGAGGGAAGGACCTGGAGGAATGGTTCTTACTGTCTTGCTCATGCTTAGTTGTCTTTTCATATAGTCCAGGCACACTGGCCTAGGGATGATGTCACCCACAGTGGGCTGGGTCCTCCCACAACAAGCATCAAGACCATCTCTGACAGACACGGTCACATGACAATATGGACAGGCATTTGTTCAATTGAGACTCCCTCTTCCCGGGTGATTCTAGCATTATGTCAAGTTGATGAGAAAAACTTACCCACACAAAGTCCTTATCAATGATTTTTTTTCTATTTCTAAAAATGTCAGAATTTATCATATAGGCCTGTTTGTAAGGCATGTGTCTCTAGGTACTAATTTCAGAACTCACTCAGTGGATGACAAACAGCTTTTGTACTCTCCTTGGTATCAAAGGGAGCTGAAGAGTGCATACTTAAACTTCGTTCAGTTTGTGCTGTGGGCATAGCTCTGAGGTGCTCTCGTTCCATCTAGAAGGGCTGGCTTTTGCTGATCTACTTCTGACCAGTTTGTGAGCGGATATAAATGGATAGCAAACAGCAGTTCTCGACACAGGGTAGTGAGTGCCCTGAGCATCTGTGGGTTCAGTAAGCATTAGCTATTGATCCTATTGCCCCCATCACAGAGAGTAGAAATGTCCTAGAGATGGAAGACCCCATTTGTTGGTCCAACTCTTCAGTTCATTAGCCATATGCTCGTAGAAAGGCCAGATGGATTCTGTGGGCCTCAGTTTTCTCTTTTTATAGAACTATGGGGGTATTGTGGCCTCAGAATTCTTTTGGCTTCAAATCTTATGTTTAGTACCAAAATGTCAAGAAAATTAATGCTTAGATGATAGATTCTTGATCACTTTTCTTTTTAAAATTTCCACATTTCTATTTTTTCTTAATATTTTACTGGCTCAAAAATACAGTAATATATGAAGTTGTATTAACAGTCTTATCTACAGATGTAGTATAGATGCCATGATACAAAGAGCAAACACATAAATGATCTCCTTTATTGTCAAATGCCTACTGGGAGTTAGAAGTCATTACCTGTGCCGCTTGGAATGAGGAATCTAAAGCATGTAGAGATGAAGCAACTTTTAAAAAATTAAACTTTAGGTTAGGACACAATGTCATGGGCTTTAACATGAGATTTTCATGTTCACATGTCCTCATACTGTTCCCTTCTCTCCTGCCCTCCTCAGTACCTTCTGACGCCCTTCTTTTGACAGTTGGTCCCAATCTTGAAATGACTTTTTAATGCACCTAGTAAATTACAAAACCAAGACGTTAAATCCCTTCTATAAAGACAAAGTCAACTATGCTGCTCCTGCTTAACCCATTTCAAGGAAATGACAATACTGCATATGCATGCATGCATTCATGCATGTGTGCATTTAAACACAAAGCATGAGGAACTTCAGAATAAAAAATACCCATTTCAGGCAATTAGGTGGATCATCAAAGGCAGTGCTAAAAAGACCATGATTAAAATGTTTCCAGGAAGTTTCTCTTTTCTACTGGTTAAATTTTCAAAATGTACCTGTGTCATAGCTGGATGAAAGACCATTTGCCACCTGCCGTGAAAAGCCTCCACTTCCTGACTGCCCGTGTGCTATCACATAGTGTATGCAGTATTGCATCCTTACTGATGGGATGAAATTCTGTGGGCCACCAACTCACCATCAATCTAGCTTTTCTCCTCACTGTTACCCGGTGTCAATAACAGATTTCAAGCAAAACTCTGCAGTCTTGGCCTCCAACCAATTCATGCTGCCTGACTTTAATTGCTTCTTAATCCTTTCATTAATCTCTAGTTGATCCTCTAACAGTCTGCACATGAGCTATTCCAAACCTGGTCTCACTCCCAGTTTCTGGTCTCACCCTTGTCTCTTATTTTGAGGTGGACAACTTCTCTTCTCTTTCAAGCAGCAGAGGCTGAGCATAATATGTGTTTATATAATACACTTTTCTTAGTCTGATCCTTTGTGCATTTTTTTTGTTGTTGTTATGAGGCAGGGTCTCACTTTGTTGGTCTGACTAGCCTGGGGCTTGCTATGTAGACCAGGATGGCTTTGAACTCACAGAGGTTGGCGTACCTTTTTCTCCTGAGTACTGGGACTTAACACAGGTACCATCATGTCCAGCTACTTGTGTTTTGTAACAAATTGAAAATGAGAAGCATCTCTGTGTCAAGGCTATTCCTTGTGCTTGAGCATTAGGTGTGGTATCTTAGTCACCTCTCTTTCTCTGCCCCCTTGCTCTCATCTCTCTTGGATCCCTCTTCCATGCGAGAAATTTCTTGGCTCTGTACTCTCTATCACCTGTTTGCTATTAAACACTTCTTCTTTCTCTACCTCCCCAGAATTGCTATTCAATACTTACACATTTTTACCAGCCACCAATGTCACACCATATTGATTTTGCTAGTCCATCTTATTGAAGCTATTCTTGCCAAATGCCCTACAGATTCTTTTGCATTTCTAATGAATGGTATTTCATAATTCTTATTCCTTTTCTTTCTTTTTTTTTTTTAATTCTTATTCCTTTTCACATGTCTTAAAACTAGCCTTGGCTGATAATGCCCTCTCTCAAGAAACCTTTTCTCCTTCTTAAGATCTCATAACTCTTCAATTCTTTCTTCCCAGCTCCCACCTACAAGACCATCAGTTTCACAGTGAATGACTTAAAGATCAGACCATAATCTTGTGTTTCTTGTTTTAATTGTAAGTTATTCAGATATTCTGTTAGTTGTGGTACTGTAGATTCATTCCACCTGAAACAAGTTTTATTTCTCTCACAATTGTCCTCTTTTCTCTTGTCTTGCATAATAGAACTGCAACGCAGGCACCATTTGCCCCGATTCCACTTCATCTGAATCCAATCAGGTACCACTTGTCTGATTACATTCATCTTTTATGGTGCATAAGAAATTAGTACCAATTTAGCTATTAAAGCAATGAAGAGTCACCATCTCACCTTTACTCTGTGCTGGGATCCCGGATATCACCTATGAGTGATACTTGTGTATGAGGTCTGCAAGGTGACTGAAATAGGGCTGTTGGCTAAATGTTAGGTCTCATCCAACAGCTCAACGGGAAAAGGACCAGCTTCTCAGATTCTGTACATTGGTGGCAGAATCCTTAACTTAAAAAGAATGTTCATTTTAGAAACAATAGTTTGTGCCTGGCTTCTTCAAGGCTGGTGTGAGAATGAGTCTTCTGGGAGACTGATCATTCATAGATCTATTTTCTACATTTTATCTATATTAGTTAAGAGAATAACATCCAATCACCACTACCAAATTCCCTTAGCCAGAAGAAAATCATAGACCCTGTTCACATTACAGAATAAAAACAATGTTGCATCTGGACTGTCTTATAATTTTTTCTCATCACACTGTTCTTTCTGTGGGGTCTGGGCAAGGAAAATGAATAAGAGAACTTAAAGCCAAGTTGAATAAAGAAACAGAAAAGCAAAACGGAATTCAATTTGTTCACTATCAGATACCATATTAGTTTGCTTTCTATTGCCATAATAAAGCCCTGAGCAAAGTCAGGGCAGCACCTTAAGCAGGAATCTTCAGGAGTAAACTAAAATAAAGACTATGGAAGAAGGTTGCTTACTGGCTTGCTCCCCATGGTTTGCTCAGCTTGCTTTCTCATACAGTATAGAGCTACCTGCACATGAGTTGGCACTACCTACAGTATCCTGGACCCTCTCCCATCAATCATTAATAAGAAAATGCCCTACAATCTGTCTGATGAAGGCAATTTCTCAACTGCATTTCCCTCCTGCTCGTAGGTGACACTGATTTGTGTCAAGGTGACAAAAACCTAACCAGCAGAGATACTAGGTGGAGGAATAAGATTTGGCTTATAGAAACAGAGAAGAGAAGAGGAGGTGAAAATGGTTGAGAAAGGGGCTTCTGTCAACGTCTTCCTCAAATAGCCTCATTCTGTGCTTCAACCACTTATGGTTCTGGGCCTAGATTTTTGTTTATTCGTGGTCATTGTTTTAAACATATCCAATTTTTACAGTCCCTGAATTTTATAAAAGTTAGCAAATAAAGAAGGAATCTCTTGGATTTACTAGGAGAGAGAGAGAGAGAGAGAGAGAGAGAGAGAGAGAGAGAGAGAGAGAGAGAGAGAGAATATAAGCCAGATTTCTTATGTAAGCTGAAACAGACATAAAATTACCTAGTAAAATGCTGTGAAAATTTCCAAATTGTTATTTAAAATACCTCTGTTTATCTCATTGAAGATGGGTGGCAGTTTTTAGGCCAGCATTCTCTTATGTCCTCATTTTGAGTAGAATTGGTTGAATTCACTCTCATAAAATAAATTCTACAAGTCTATGATTGTTATTCCTTTTTTCCAAGTTCAGATTAAAATCTCTTTTTTTTTGGAGGGGGGGTGCAGTTCAAGACATGGTTTCTCTGTGTATCCCTGCCTGTCCTGGAACTCACTCTGTAGACCAGGCTGGCCTCGAACTCAGAGATTCACCTGCCTCTGCTTCCAAAGTGCTGGCTATTAAAGGTGTGCACCACCACTGCCGGGCTTCAGACCTCTTTTCTAAGCATTTTACTCATTCACTGACAAATGCGCTGTAGAGTATTTACTGGGGGCCAGCCACCATGCTGTGCTATTAAAGAAGTGTTACATAACGTCAGTTCCAATGATTCAAACTCATTGCCTTTTCTGTGTCTTCCTTCCTCTAGGTATGTGCTCAGGTACCTCCACCACTGTCTCCCATAACCAGAAATTTGCTTATCCATTCTTCACTTCTGCATGTTTTCTGTCCAGATCATCTAGGCCAGTGGTTCTCAACCTATGGGTCAGGACCCTCACAGGAGTCACATATCAGATATCTTGCTTATCAGATATTTACATTATGATTCATAACAGTAGCAACATCACAGTTATGAAGTAGCAACAGAATAATTTTGTGATTGACACTACAACATGAGGAAGTGTATTAAAGGGTCACAGCATTAGGGAAGATGAGCACCACCGGTCTAAGCTATCTACTTCCATACATCTCCACCCCTCAGTGTTAACACATTAACTCAAGCAACCAGTTCTTCCTAGAACCACTCTAGATGTTTGCCCAGTGTTCTCCTTGACATTATTCTTGCTTTCCTCCATAAACCACAGAACATTTAGGAGGTCCTTTGTAAGTTCTATGCCTCATTAGGTCATGCCTTGCTTAAAGGCCGTCAGTGAACCTGGTAATCCATCATGGTACTCAGGGTCCCGTGTGACTAATTCCCAGCCACTGCTTCCTTGCTTCACTCTCCTGTGGACTGTAGACGCAGCCCTGCGGAACTGTTTGCAGTTCTTTGGCCTTGTGATTCCCCGTGTCTCAAACTCCACGCGTTTGTGGTTTCCTTTTCTTTATACATCTTCTCCCAGTCCTGTCTCTGGCCATTCCCTTGGGGTTTAGTGTTGAGCTTCATAGGCTGTGGTGTTGAGCTGTAAAATGGAGATGGTTGCATTTAACCGAATATCCCAGTTTCTGCAATTCGACTGAATACCCAAACTTAAAGACTATTATTGATGTTTTGAGATGGAGGGATGAAGGAATTCTAGAGAATGGGTTGCTACACACATGCGAGGAGCTAACCCAGCACATTTAATCGGGCTAGGCCCATCTGTTTCTTCTGCTCTGGCTGTCACCTTGGCGACAAAGCATGAGTGCAGCGTCACTCCAGTCTTCCGTTTTCCCAGAACTTGACTTGCTTTCTGAGAAATAAACTTAAATGCTTTCTGAGGCTTTCATTTTGTATCTATAACTAGATCAAATACATATTTGTGGAGAATCTCTTCCTCTTTCTCCTCTTCTCCTTTTTTTAAGTCAAAGTTAGTTTTTTAAAAAAAATTTTTAAAGCTTTATTTATTATGTATACAGTGTTATGCCTACATGCCAGAAGAGGGCACCAGAGGTTGTGCGCCGCCATGTGGTTGCTGGGAATTGAACTCAGGTCCTCTGGAAGAGCAGTCAGTGCTCTTAACCTTTGAGCCATCTTTTTAGTCCCTCCTCCTCTCCTTCTGTTTCCCTTCCTTACCTTCCTCCTCTTTCTCCAGTGTGGGGTGCTGATGGGGGAGCTCGTGAGTTAAAAACACTAGATACATACTCTACCATTGAGCTACCCCACACGCCCCTTTTGTAGACACTTCAAAAATTTAATACTGATGTATTGCGATTATTTATTTATATATGCCCTCTACAAGCCTGTGACGCCCTCCAGAATATGTTTGGCTTTATATTTACCATTGTATTTTAAACATTTTTCTTTTCTAAATTTTTAATCCATAACCAAGTATGTAGATTAATGGTCTACATGACATATTTCTCTCCATCCATATGTTGTATTTTCTTTGAATACATCATTCCTAATATCCTTCCTTGTAAGCCTCTCCTTTCTCCCACTTCCTCTGTCCTTTTCCTATTAGTACCTCTATTACTTCCACCTCATCATCATTCAAAAAAAATTTAGATTCTACATAGGAGAGAAAACATATGTCCCTTGCATTTCTATTTACTTTATTCCACTTAACATTGTGGCCTCTAGTTTCACATACTCTCCTCTAAATGTTATGATTTTGTTCTTCTTTATGGTCAAACAATACTTCTATTTATCTATCTGTCTATCTATCTATCTATCTATCTATCTATCTATCTATCTATCTACCTACTTATCTATCTCTATTTATCCACTGATCTATAAATCTGTCTATCATCTGTCACCTATTATATTTTCTTTATCTACAAATTCATGTGCTAAGAAACACCTGGGCCCATTTCATAACTTAGCTATTGTGAACCATGCCATAATGAGTATGAGCATGCAGATGTTTATTTTATATGCTGATTTCATTTCTGTTGAGTTGTATTGCTGGTCATATCATAGTTCAACCTCCACACTGATTTCTCTATGTCTCTCTGTATTAATTTGTACACCCAACGCTATGTGATTATTCTCTTTACCTTCCATTCTCTCCAGCTAAATGCATACAATTTTATGAATAAACTTTAGAGCTTTTGTTTCATGCTAAGTTCTTTTCTTGATTATTGGTTGGGCCACATCAATGAACAAAAATATAATTAAAAAACTATATTCTTCCATGATTTACTTTCCTTCCTTCCTGCTGTACTTCTGTTCCCCAGAACTTATTCATCATCTCCTTATCTTCATTACTCTTCCCAGCTTTTGTCAACTACTAGCATGTTCCATTTTCATAAATTCTCCATTTTATGATTCTGTACTGAAGCAGCATCATACAGGATTTGTCTTTTTTGTATTGGCTTATTTCTCTTAGCCAATTGCCCTCAGAATGTTTTTGTGTCACCATAAAGGGTGTTTCTTTTATTCTGTTTCTGTTCATGGGAGTTCATGTATTATATTTTTAAGATTTAAATACACACATATACACTACTGAAGCATGAAGCCATAGCTTTCCATGCACTGGCCAGAGCTATGTTCATCAGTTACAGATCACCAACCAGTACTGTGTAATAAGTTCAAGCTAAGAGGCCCTCTAGAACGCTAGAAAATAAATAGTATCCTCTGCTCTAAATTCAGTGAAGTTGAAAGCTGAGCTCAAGGAGGTCCACAGAATCCCCCCGTGAGCCCTTGAAAACTCTGCACAGTATTATAAACCACCACCTCTTATCAAAGCCCATGTGACCGTACTAAGCCAGGTGGAAAGGGGGCACCATTTTGGTGTTAATATTAGGAGAAGGACTTTTCAAGGACTGCAGCACCATCGTTTTCATCAGGCTTGAGGGCACTCAGTGACTTAAGCGCCGGGGCACCTGCCTGGAGGCTGACTGATGGCAGACACCCTCTCTCTCGCTGGTGAAAGGGAAGTCTCGGGTCCAGCGGCCCTGCTGCTGCCCCAATGCGAATAACCTTCCCTAATTTGCCAGGAAGTGAAGGGGAAGAGATAGGTTCTGGGTATTCACACACATAACTCAGTAAAGACTGTTTATGTGTGTGATTTAAATGGAGACATTTCCTTTCACTGCCCTGAATGACACTTCACATGTCCTTTCCTTCTCCTGTCAAGTTGAAGCTCTTTCAAGGGACCGTATGCTACTTTGGTATGCTTCTGCTTCTGTTTCAAGCTAGAGATAGAATTGGTAGAAATGTTGGTATCTTGCTTAGGACAGCAGTCTCAAGGTTCTTGTTCTTTCCTCCTTCTTGAGTATATTTGTATTTCATTCGGTATTTATTGCTAAGGGAGAGGACTTAAATTTTTAATAGCTTGGGTTTCAAGGAATTTTTATTTTCAATCTTTAAGATTTATGTTTTTCCCCTTAGTTGGAGTTAGAACGAAATTAATTTTGTTTGGAAAGAACAATAAAACCCAGTGGCGCAAAAGAATAATCTCATATTATTTATCATTAGTCTAAGAGTCGGCTGGTCAGTTAGTTTTGCTGACAGAGATGAAGCCCATTGATCCCAGCAGGCTCACTCACACATCTGTGAAAATCTGGCAGGTCTGTGAGAGCTGCTGAGTCTAGGCTTAACTTCCTGATGTCTGGCTGAGTCCTGATGGCTGGCTGGCATGATGGAAGGGAGGCATTGGATATATTTCACCATCTAGACATTGGCCTGGGTTTGTTTGCACACTGAGGGTGGCTCTCAAGGCAGGGAGTGGAGAACAAAAGAGATCACAGCCCCTTGAGACCTAAGTTCAGAACTGGCATGTTGATCCTTCTGCAGTTGCTTTGACCAAAGCAAAGTGATTGAGATTTAAGGAGGATGGAAACAGACACTACCTTTGGAAAGGGAGGACCTGTCACTCAGAGTACATGAATAAAGGCTTAGGAACTGTGTCATTTTCGTAGCCAATCTATCACAATTTCTTTCTGTATAGAATTTGTATCAGATAAATAGAACGCTGAAACAGGTTTTGAGTCCTGATCTTTAAACATATTTATCAGACTACCTACTGAATATATTTCATAGATCATTGCAAAAAAGTAAAAGTAAAATGTAAACCCTTATGTTGTGAAAATTTCTTCCCTGAAGAGACACAGACAATGTCTATCCCAATGAGAAACCAAAATATAATTCCCCCAATGTTCACCTTGTAGAACCAGTGAGTTTATTTGGCTTACTTGCAAGAGCATGAGTATACGGTTACTGGCAGAAAGGAAATGTTGGTGACCCCAAAGCAGCAACACTGGGGAGTCTGCTCCCAGCATGGATGATGGCTCCTCTGTGGCTGCATGGATAGAACCCCCTTCAACTACCATCCTCCAAAAGCCACACGCCATTAGAGTAGAAGTATATACAAATGACTGGGAAGAATGGACGAAATCTCAGATGCAGGGCTCAAGACCATCCCCATCTCTTCCTTCCGTAAGGATCAACAGGCATGCACAACTGACTGGATGAAGATGTAGACCACAGTCTACAACACCTTAGATTTTGTACATTCTTTGAGAACAAAGAAGCACACCTTCTCAACTCATCTTCCATGGCACGTAGCAAGGACACTGAATCCAACAGGCTCTCAAAATACTTGCCAACTGAATTATATGAAAGGATTAGGGCATTTGAGCATTGTGCTTAGATGTCCTTTCTTTCCTACATGACTTCTAAGAAACAAGAAGCATGAACTCAGCATGTTCTTTCGATGTTATCTGAGTACTTACTTACAGTACTTATTTACTTACATACCTGATGGAGAGAATAAACTGAACCAAATTATATTTACATCATTTGCTAACAGTTACCTGGTACTTCTGGGGCGGGGGGATAAAAGGATTTCTCAAGATAGTTAAAATATTGACCACAACCCAAGAGACATGAGACAAAAACAATCATGAATAGCATTACAGAAGCAAGAAGCCCTACGTATTCTATGTCCTATGAATGAAGCAAAAGTAGGCAGAGCAAAAGCTATGTCATCTAAACTCAGGGAAAATAATTACTTATCAAACAGTTCTCGTTGAGTTAAGTTGACAGTGTTAATAGAGGGTTAGACAGTCCCTTCTGTGAAAGCATTTAAATTAATACTGAGAGCTCCTAGCCAAATTTAAAGCACAGGCTAGAAAAATATAGCTAAAATTTAAAGACAAGCTACTCTCACACACAGAAATTGGGAGACAACCTGCTGCTAGAAAACTTGGTTATTTACATGAGGTTTTCTTCTTCCTTTGTCAACCAGGATGTTTTGTACAAAAGTATATACAAGGAGAAAGGTAAGTGGTAAGGGCAGGAAGAGAGGATAACTTCTTAGCTATTGATATTTGCAAATATATTTCAATGTTTGAAAGTTGGAAGGAAAAATGAGGTATGGGGGCAGTTTTAGTTAGATTTTTTCTGTATTGAAGTGTTCTCTGTTTGCTTTAGGAGATATTGTATTTCCTCACATGCTATTTTCTTTACAATGGAAGGTGATTGGAATTGTTGCAATTAAATTTGAATTTGAAGACTTTGATTTCAATGAAGCACAGCACACTAAAGAAGGAAAAAAAATCTCTCTCATGGACTATATAATTATTACAGGGTATGAATGCAATCCAAATAATCTAGGATGTGAAGGGAATAAAGTGGTAATATTGATGTAAACTATTGTATTCATAAAAGTTCCTCTCCTGTTTTTAATAATGCAGGCAGTCAGGTTGAGGTCTTATAACCTCAAATTTGTATTTTGCTCAAGCAATCCAGATCTTATTACATTAGGCAAACACTATACAAGAGAACAGTGGATCATGTAAATACCTTTAATATTATTCATGAATTTCACTCCTACTGTAGGTTGGAAATATGCTACAGATACTCTGTTATGAATGGCCTTTCTTAGCTTCTAATATTGCTTATCTGCATTTTTTTCATTGCATTTTAAAGAGGCTTTGCTTTACCTCCTGGCCACAGGCATGGTGCTCTGTCCTCAGCCTTTGCTCTAGTTTCTCTCCTGTGCTTCTGCACCGTGTTTACTTTTCTGCTTCTTGTCTCCCGTTGACACCAATTCATACCCACAGTCAGGACTGCACACTGAAGTTAATACCGCCAGCTCTAGACAGCATGGGGATTTTAATGGAAGCGTGTTTTTAATCAGTCTGTAGTTTATGGCTACTTCACAGTGTGTCACCCACTGGCAGAAGTGAGAACATCAAATACTTGTTCACCAGAACAGATTTACTAAGCACTGCAGCTCATATCCTAGGACAGACATCTTTGGGGGATACTGTGATCTCAGAAGAATTAAAATACAACATTTAAAAACGAGATGAAGCTACTTTAAGACTTCGTTTATTATATTAATATCTATGGTAGTCCCTATAAGTGGTGTTTCCAGATTCCTACAATAATGTTGAAGCAAGCCAAGTACACTTAGGAAGCCATGTTGGAAATGGGAGTAAGAACCTGAAAACAAGTTTAAAATTTTTACTTGGGTGGTCTGTAACAATATGTGTTTATTCTATGTCTTTGTTAAAGTAGTGAGCATTAATTGAGCATCTACAAGGTGTTTAAGGCATAGAAGATAGGCCTGAACAAAACGAAATTCTTCATCTCTTTTAATAAAAGCTAGAAGAAAAGTAAGTCAGTTTCCCATGGGCAGATATGATTTCAGGTACTTTGCTGACAGTGTCTAGACAAGGTAATGTCTCATCACCCTGCAAAAAAAATAAGGAAATGAATGGGGACTTTGTAGAGGAGATGGTGTGTTTTGTGGACACTAACACTGGGTGTGTTCATTGAGGCATAGTGAACTAGGTTAACCTAAGAGGATGATGGAAGGAGGTTGGGAAGAGATGGGGCTGAGAGGTGGGGGCAGAGTAGTGAAGAACCTTTAAAGAGAAGTGGGGAAAGTTCATGCTGAGTTCCTGTGGGCCATGGAGAAGGCTCAGTACTTCACTGAGTACAACTGAAGTCCTTGGCAGAAAGAAAGATTTGATGTGACTTTGAAAAAGTTTTGAACAGTGTACCACTGAATGGCGTTAACCGTATGCATATTGTCTCAACAAATTGAAACTCTACTTCAATCAACAACTTTCCTGCTTTCCCTCAGCTTCTGTCAGCTCCCCCCGCCCACCACTCTATTTTCTGCCTCCATGACTTAGAGAGCGTCTGATACCTCATCTAAATGGAACCCAGTGTTGTCCTTTGGTGCTTGGCTTAGTTCAGTTTGACATGAATTTCATATTTTGACTTACTATGGAATCCTTATGCCTTGGCTTCCATGTGTAGGGACATAGAACTAACGAGAAACAACGGTGGAGTGCAGGTCCACATTGGGATGCTATTGTAGTATTGATGGGGTGGTGGTAGCTTAAGGAAGTCTTCAGAAGTAGAGACAAGTGGAAAGAATCTGGGGAGATGAGGAAGGTAAAGCCGATTTGACTTGCTGGTGTTTTGGGCTTGCTATGTGAGGGAAATGAGACTGGATGTGTATATATATATATAGAGAGAGAGAGAGAATTTTTTTCCAAATAACTTAAGCCTTAATTGTTATTGATCTCTATGGTGATTTTGTAAAAGCCAAATAAACAGTCATGTCTCTTAAAACTCTGCAGATGATAAGAGCCTACTTGATGACTCTTTGAAACTAAGTTTTTGGCACTGGGGAGATAGAGGCGTGAGGATCAAAAGCTCAGAGTCATCCTCAGTTACATATCTACTTTAAGGATAGCCTGGGATACCCAAAACCTGGTCTTTCAAGAGCAAAGCAAAATCAATAACAAAACAATGGAGACTGGAGTTTTGTATCTCTCTTGATTATAGAGATAGCTATAATCTTGATTATAGAGATAGCTCATAATCTAAAGTATGAGCTTATCAAGGAGTTTGGGAAATATGGCTGGATAGGACACAAAGTTAATGAACATTTTTCAAACAGAGAAAAAGATGATCCGATTTCACTATAAATCAATTACATCCTACGTGATATTTTGAAATATTATTTGAATTACAGGCTGTTTCCACTTTCTCCCTAATGAGGCCTGCTCATCATTGCTTGAGTTGGAGATGAGCTTGTCCAATGAAGGCCCAGGAAAACTACCTAGATAACTGGGGAAGACAATGAGGGAAGAAAACTTATTTAATAATAAGGCCTTTGCATATGCGTGTGGTGCATGTGGGCTTGGGCAGTTGTAGGTGTGGATGTCTGGGTTCTCTGGAGCTGGAATCAGAGGTAGTTGCATGCCCAATGTGGGTACTGGAAACAAAATTCAGGTCTTCTACAACATCAATGGATAATCCTTAGCCCCTGAGCCCCCTCTCCATCTCTAGTCCCTCACTTTTCTCTTGGATTCTAATTAAACATTAGAGAGACAAGAAAAAGATTCTATAAACAGAACTTTTTTTCTCAATATATAGAAGTACTGAGAACAGCAACTGAGGAATATCCTGAGTGCTAAAACTTATTATTGCTTCAAACTCCACAAAGAAAGCCCAGTTATCTGAGACTTGAGGTTTTGAAAAGAACTGGTTATTGCAGTACACCACATCCCTTATGAGACTCCAAGCGGTGCGATGATAGAACACATGGTCTCCTAAGCCATGCTCTCTGCTGCTCATCCTGGCCTATATTTCCCAGGCTGACAAGAAGAGAAGTAGCAATGTGTATTGGGAGCTGATGCTGGCAGTGTTCTCTCTCTCTCTCTCTCTCTCTCTCTCCCTCCCTCCCTCCCTCCCTCCTCCCTCTCTTGACCATTCTCAAGGCATGTCAGGCAGAATTTTTTGTAATTAACTGAAAAGGCACGCAATTCAGTTTCACTTTGCTGAACCCAATCTGGAGGATTGACAGCACGCCTTTAATAGATTCCTTCAGTAGATAATTAAACCAGTTTAACGCAAGCGCTGCATGAATTAACATTTGCACTTGGTATGAATATTCAGGGAGGCCATGCTTTCTGGGGTGTGAGTTGTTTCTCTGGGATCTGCAGAAGTGCCTGTTAGAGGCTTGTAACGTATTGATTAGTGCCGAATGGCACAAATTAGAGGGTCGGGGCAAATCCCTAGAGTCAGAGATGAGATGCTTATTGGTGGTACTAACATTTTTTCCTGTAAACTCTAACCCAGATAGCAGATTGCCGGCTTCAACTAGTCATATGCTCGAATTTTGCCTGAAATTGCTATGCAGAAAACTACATTTCCTGGAATCCTGCCATCTGTTCATTTTCCACCCTCTATGAGGTTTTTCATCTGTAAGATTAATCTCTAGATGTTATAAATATGATAACAATGGTCGAATAAATAAATAAACAAAGAATCACCAGCCCATTGGAACATGCCTTTTGTAGTGATAAAATTGCTTTGGCACAGCTTGCTAATGGACTGAACAGTGGTGCAGAACTGCATTTGAATGGATCTGGAAATCTCCAAGAACTTTGTGCCATTTTAAAACTCAGCTCTGAGAATATGAAAACTCAGACGTGCGTGCCTTCGTAATAAAATACTTGGGGAACTTGGAATCATACAGGGCATTATTAGATAAATAAAGAATAAATCAAGTGAATATTTTGATGTGATGAGTTAAATAAAAAATAAAATTTCATATCTTCTGGAAACTGAGGGAGGTTGTATGTTATGGGGATTGTCATGAATTGTGAAGAGTGCTTGAGTCCTAACTGCTCTTTTCTTTCCTTTTTTCTTTTTTCTTTTTCTTTCTTTCTTTCTTTTTCTTTTTCTATTTTTTTTTTTTTTTTTTTGGTTTTTCGAGACAGGGTTTCTCTGTGTAGCTTTGGTACCTTTCCTGGAACTCACTCTGTAGCCCAGGCTGGCCTCGAACTCACAGAGATCCACCTGCCTCTGCCTCCCAAATGCTGGGATTAAAGGCATGTGCCACCACCACCAGGCTGGTCATAACTGCTCTTAAGCACTTAGGAGCTGTGTGGTCATGGGGATATCTCTGTTCCTGGACTGTAAGTGTGGATCAAAATGGCACCTTCTTTATGGGCTGGTGGTGAGGATTATGGGAGTTTATCATAAAAGCACCTAAGACAATGTTAAGTACCACATAAACACTGAAGGTTTGTTCTTCATATTTTTCTTATATATAGTATACTCACAAACATATAGTACTGGCACCTTGAAATGATCACTTCTCTCTCTCTCTCTCTCTCTCTCTCTCTCTCTCTCTCTGGTTTTCTGAGACTGGGTTTCTCTTTGTAGCCCTGGCTATCCTGGAATTCTCTCTGTAGATCAGGCTGACCTCAAATTCATGGAGATCCTCTTGCCTCTGCCTTCTGAGAGCTGGGATTAAAGGTGTTCACCACCACTGCCTGGCAATCACTTCTAAAATCAATAAAACCACTGAAAGCAAACTTTATGGCATTCTGAACACTTCCTGCTAAGAAGTGACAATAACTCCCAGCAATGTAAAGATCAGTTTCGCTCCTTCTCCACTCTGCAAGCTCCTGAGCCTCCCTCTCCACTCTTCCGCATCCAAGGATCCAGGCACTTAGGAAGTTAATGTCATGTCTGGCTCAAAGGCAGAGTGTTTGTAACCTGAAGAGCAGGCACACAATGCTACTTGCACTCCCCCTGTAATTGGCCATGTTCAACTCCTGCATTTGGTTATGTAGCCAGAGGATATGAACAGCAGCTTCCGGCTAGGGGCTGTGTCACTCAGGAAAACTGCAGCTGCGCCTCCTGACTGTCAGAGTGTTGCGCTGTAGTTAAGTATCCTTGAAGCTGAAGGTAAGTTGTTCCTGCTAATCAGAACCTTGGTACTGAGGTATCTCCCCACAAAAGAGATCGGCATCCTCCACCAACCTGAGGTCTCCATGGTATCGCTTGCTTTGTGATTTTGACCCTTTCTTTGGTGAACGTTCCTAGAGGATCACATGAAGGGATGCTCTAAAAGGGAGATTCGGTTCACTGTGCATTGGAAGGGAAAACATGCCACTTTAGTCCATGGATAGGGCATCCACCTCATAAATAAATTTTAAATAAAATATATTTTTATATTTTATAATTATATTTTAAAAATAGTTTTTAAAATCCATAGTTTAGAACTCAAGGTGCTGCCATCTAAGTTGAGGCAGTCCATTCCAAACTCTCTTTAGAGTATTTGCTTAGCTTTGCTGAATAAGCTTCTGCTTAAATTCTCTATGACAGAAGTCAAGAACCTGTTTGAGATAGATGACTTAGCTGGTACAAGGCACTTGCTGCCAAACCTGATGACCTGAGTTCAATCCTGGGGACCCACATGGCTGAAGAAGAGAACCGACTCCCACAAGTTGAGCACTTCTGTGTGTCACCCATAAAACACACAAACAAATACATAAGTGTAATGTAATAAAAAAGAAGATATGAACTAAATGATCCCCAAAACAGGAGGACAACATCCGTGGAGGACTTGGGAATACTTGTGTTACTCTACCTGCCTTGTTACAAAGTCACGTTAAGGAGTTTTCATTTTCCTAGGAAATGACTTCATAGGAACTGAACTAAGGCTGTCCACTTCAGTCTGACTGTCTTATGGGAAAGGCTGCACTCGTTGGAAATGACAACTTCTTTTTATTAAGTTCCCGCATGAAAATATCTGTCTGGTGTAGGCAACACAAGAAATCCGAAAAGTTGGAAGAACTGAAGTGCCCTGCTCTGCTGATTAAAAACCATGTGTGCCCCCCTTCTGCTACAGCTTCATTAACACTCAGCGTGAGAACAGACATTGTCATTGACAGCTGAGGCTTTTACTCGCGGTGTGCCTTTCATATGGGTGTGTGGGACGTGATTATGCATCAGAAGTTGTCACTATCGTTCTTCAGAGCACATTCCCTGTGCATGCCATCACCTTCTGAGCTCTCATTTTGGCCTTGTTTCTTTCTGCCAATTATTTCTCAAGGGACACACTCATTAGTAAGTTAAACTTAAAAAAAGTAAAACTTAAGACAAGTATTTAGCTCAAAATACCCTTTCCCAAAGCCCGTTTGGAAAATTTTATGGCTGACCCTTTGAATTTTACAAAATATGTGACTAGCTCCTGAGTTGGAAATGATGGGAAATGCTATATCATCATATTCCAGTTTCCCGTAAGTTGTTTTACTATGAAAGATGTAGAGGATAAAGCTCGTGGTGTGTGTGTGTGTGTGTGTGTGTGTGTGTGTGTGTGTGTGTGTGTGTGTGTGTGTTTTCCCCAAATCTGGGATCAAGTGTGCCCTGAATAATGTGGAACTCAGCAAGCTTGCGTGCTGCCCACAATGTAAACCGTTGGGCATCTTGTAGCAAGCATTAAACCTGGCTGACGAATGAACAAGGGGCTAGAAAAATCTGCCTTCACATCGCAGGCCCCAGCGTGAGGTTCATTGTCTAAGGAAACTCTGTAAGGCTTTTCTGAACCCCAGCTGCCTTATCAGTAGCATCGGTATAATGCGTAGACCTCTGCGTCCTAAGGATGTTGAATACCCAAAATGCTGCCCATCAAATGTCTCACAATTCCTGGCCCATTCGAAAGGTTTTTGGCACCCGGATCGGCCTCTCCACTGACGCAGCAATCCAAATCAGACCAAAGCCCGGGTTTAATGGGTAAAATGTTCCCAGGTGATTCCCCAGCCCCGCAGAGAGGAGACAGCGATGAGAGACCACGTGTCTGTTTTCTGGGATGCAGCTTAAATACCCCGTGGGAGTGGTCTTGAGCATCTCTTGGGGAAAGAGATGGGGTGGGGGAGTTGAGGTGGATCTTCCATCAGAACATTCCAGACTCTTTGGGTATAGAGATGTCAGGGTGCCAAGGGCTGTGGTGGAGCTTCCCCCAGAACATGTTTCACAAATCAAAGTTTCTTTTTTTAATCTCAGGGAAAGGAATCTGAACAAAGATGATGTTTGTACCTTTGCTTCTCTAGCATATTTTTGTTAATCAACAATTTAAAATTTGGTGCATGTGGGGTATAGGGATACATGCGGGTGACTGAGCATGTCCATATGTGTGCACACTGGGGCCAAAAGTGGACATTGGCTGTCCTCCTCTGTCACTCTTCTTATGCCCTTGAAACAGGGTTCTTCACCAAACTGGAAGCTTACTATGTTTTGGCCAGACTAGCCGATCAGTGAGCTCCCAGAATCCACCTGCTTCTGCCTCCCAATATTAGGTTACAGGTTGCCCCTGCCATACCTGATTCATATGTGTGTTGGGAATTAAAAACTCAGGGACTCTTGCTTGCAAGCAAAGCACTTATCTATTGAGCCATCTCCCCAGCTCAAAAATCTTTTGCCTTTTTAGTGCTGAAGTAGGAGAATGATTATAACTTGGTGGCATCTTTACAGAGGCTAGGAATGCACATCAGTTCAATGTTCCTCACATGATAATAAGGACCATAACAGCTCTTCAGCACTATCATTCTCGTGAATTAATGGGGAAACATGTATCTTTTTCTATAGCATTTATTATACTGAATAGCATTTCTAATATTTGAAAGCAATATAAGTGGGATTATTTAGGAGATTGGTTACACATATTTAAGACATGTTAACAATAGAATATTTTCCCAGTTGACATTTCTAGGTGATGAGGTTTCCTTTTATTTTGTAACTGTAATTCTCTGATTTTTTTAGAAGTGATTAGACATTGCTTATGTCGGCTTCTTTGGAAAGAGGTCCATGATTTTAATATCTATGTGAAATCAGCATACAATTTTTTATAATTCCAACAATCCAATATGTATAAAGTAATAAATATGAGCTCATTCTACTTCCCCTGGGTATTTCATTTAGAAGTAGTACCAATGTACTTTCAGTAATAAAAATAATCAGGTATTCCTATACCAACTCACTGTCCTGAGAAGGAGCCTTGGAGCTCGGAAGAGCAAGTCTGCACCTGGAATGGTTTGATGGACAAAGCGTAGACTCTGAGGACCGTGGCTGTCATTGTTAACTTTTTCCCCTGTGATACTTACCATTATAACCTCATTTGAGGCTCTAAATGGATTCAGAATAGGAAACCCTTTCCATTGGCAGAGAAGAAAAGCCTCTCCTAATATGCAGAACACACATGCCCACCCATTGTGTGAAACTGCACTGACAAGCCTCTGCTGGAAGCTTGCTGTGCCACAATCAAGTGAGACGCGTGCCCAATCTACCTAGACCAGACTGAACCGAGAGGTGTTGGATGGAAAGAATCCTCGGGAGATTTTGCTAAACCGAGCCAGAAAAGCACACCTGTTTGAAATATCCACAATCACGACTGAAGTCGCTTTCTGTTAATTAACACAGAACCACCTGAGAGGTGTCGATTAAACAATCTGACTGAGGAGCAAATGATTGGACGTATGCTGGGTAGGAAGTTTGGCTCATTTTTGTTCTTAGATATGAAGTGTAACTGGATCTCAAGGGATTTAATCACATAGGAGTAGAAAATTGCCCCCTTCGCAGCCTTAAGCAGGAAGACAGCAGTCTGAAATTTCAGTGCTAGTTGATGCTAGGTCATGGTCTGTGGGTGGATCTTCGCCACATCATAACTCACTAATCAGGCTTCACTTTTCCATTAGGAAACACAAGAAACCTGTAGTCTTCATAGCAAGCCACCCAATGGGAGCACTTGTAATTAAGGACTCTCTTCCTCTCAAGATGGGAAAACTCACATGGAGTGCCAAAGATATGAGGCCTGAGATTTGATTAAAAAAAAAAAAAACAAAGCAAAAACTTGTTCCAGTTTTATTTACTTTATGTGTGTGGGTGTTTTTGCCTGCATGTATGTCTGTGCATCACATGTACTTCTGGTGTACACAGAGGTCAGAAGAGGGTATCTGAACCCTGGGCACTGGAGTTACAGGTTATTATGAGCAACTGTGTTGGTGTTGGAAGTCAAACCCAGGTCCTCTGGAAGAGTAGACATTGTTCTTAAGTGTTGAGCCATCTTTCCATCCCAGGAATTTGGTTTTTCACCTTACTGAACCTCAGCTACTATATGTGTGAAATGTGGAGAATTGATTTTTTCCCCACATTTATTTAACTTGTATTACTTATCAGGCATTCAGCTTTGTATGAGGAAAGCAATGAAAGCCCAAGGTTGGACTTTCAAGAGTTTGAATGGGGCAGGAGGCAGCTTGAGGTAGAGGGTTCCAGGACAATCACTGTTACAGGCTACTCTTTCATTGAGTGTCCTTTGGGGAGGGAGCAAAGTGGATGGTGAAGGACTTGAATTTTTTATTGTATTTTTCATTATTCTTGAGAATTTTATACATGTATACAATGAAATAGTATATACCCCCAATTCCCATTCCCTCTTCTAGCTCCCCCATATCTCAACACATCCACTTCCCATGAACCCCCAAAATCCCCAAGTCCAAGTAATGTTCCCCATATGTGCATGGCTCTGGGGCCTTCCACTGGAGGGTGAGAAATGTACCAGTAGGCACACCTCAAAAAAGAATGATTCTCCTGCTTCCGGCCACCAGCCAGTGCCAGTGGTGTCTCAGTAAGGTGTAGGGCATGGAGAGAACTTCTCTGTCTGTACCACAATTCTGGTCAGCTTAATCTTGTGCAGGTAACATGGTTACTGTTAGCTCGTGAATGCTATGGCCCCCAGAGGCTTTGACTTTTTAAATCATCAGAATTGCAGCCCCCACCACAGAAACTATAGAATAACCAATTCTATAAGTCAGCACTATCAGAGTATGCCATTCCCACAGGGGCATCACTCAGGGCTGAATCACTTCTCTTTGGAGACAGTTTACAAAGTCTGGGTCCCAAGACCCAGGTGTGGCATTAGCTTGATGAGGCTGCTGCTCAGAGAAGTGGGGTGACCCTTAAGTGACTTTGCCAGCTGCAGGCGGCAGAGCTGGAATGTGAACCCAATCTTCTGTTCCCACTTGATATCACTGACATTTGACTGCCTGCCTCTTGTGTGTAATCCCACAGCCCTCACAGGGATTCTCGATGCCGTGACCAGAATGACTTGGGCTTGGCCCTCCACATGGAAGCTGCCTTGCTCCAGGCCTGAGACTCCAGACTGTGTCCCCTCTCCTCCTTCATGAAAGGAGGTTGTATTCCCAGTACTAAGATTTTAGGTTAGAAGTCAGTGCCCTTATACTCCCAAACCAGCATTAAACCCCACTTCTCCCAAGGATAGAGTATAAGATATGAGGCAGACCCGACTTCTGCAGCCTGCCACTCTCAGATCCATCCCTCACTGGCTGAGGGACCTTGAGCAAACTTCTTCACACTGAAGGCCTCAGTGTCCTCAGCTGTAAAACAGACTTATGATTAAGTAAGTCTCACCTGAGTGGTCATTTAAGGAGTTCTTATTGTCCTTCTTTCTCTTCTGGCTCTTTGGGTCATTTTTCTACTAAAATGATATTCATGGTAGAAGATTTGTTTCATTGTGTTGAATTGAGAACTCATGATCACTTGGCTTAAAATCAGTACCAAATAGTACAATACTCCAAATGCATTTGCCTGCTTTTCAGAATGAGCATGACGACGATGAGGTTATTATTCTGAGATCAAAGTTAGGCTCAGTTGAAATTCAGACCCAGGCAAGACTATATTCCTGCTGGCAAAGAGATCACAGCTTAGGGGAATCAAAGATCATTCAATCCAGGTATGATGATCCAGGTCCCTAGTCCCAGCAGTAGGGAGGCTGAAGCAGAAGATTGTGTTCAAGGCCAACCTGAGCTAATAGAGAGACTCCATTGCTGTGGGATGTTAATGTATGTCCTGTGGGAGCCCTTCTTGGGTTCCTTGTGGCGTTACCCAGCAGGTTTGCATAGAGGATGATTAGGACCATGGGCCTGAGTGCAGGTGTCTGAGATGGTCTGCACTTGGCTGTACTGGGGGATGGTCTGTATGTCAAGTTGCTCTGATTGGTCAATAAATAAAACCTGATTGGTCGTGGCTAGGCAGGAAGTATAGGCGGGACTAACAGAGAGGAGAAATAAAAGAACAGGAAGGCAGAAGGAGACGCTGCCAGCCACTGCCAGGACAAGCAGCATGTGAAGATGCTGGTAAGCCACGAGCCGCGTGGCAAGGTATAGATTTGTAGAAATGCGTTACTTTAAGATATAGGAACAGTTAACAGGAGGCCTGCCACAGCCATACAGTTTGTAAGCAATATAAGTCTCTGTGTTTGCTTGGTTGGGTCTGAGCGGCTGTGGGACTGGCGGGTGACAGAGATTTGTCCTGACTGTGGGCAAGGCCGGAAAACTCTAGCTACACTCCATCTCAAAACAAATAAACAACAACAACAACTTAAAAAAATAGAGCACATAAAGGCCAAGGACAGTGGCTGTTAGAGGTAAGCCTCAGTGGCCACTCTCAGACTAATAGAATCTGGAGGAGGAACACGGGGTGCTTGTTTAGCTCTGGTTAAAACCAAGAGATGAGTGCCACCAGTCTGTTGGATTCAGGACTGTGGTGCACCCCAATAAAGCTTTCCTGGGGATCAGAGAACAGAACAGCCACTAGATTAGACATAGAGGCCAGACACAGGCCTTTAATCCTATCACTTGGGAGGCAGAAGTTGGTCTGAATCTCTGGGAGTTCAAGGCCACACTGGGAACAGAGCCAGGCATAGTTGCACATGCCTTTAATTTTAGCATTTGAGATCTCATGTCTCTGCTTGGGAAGGACACAGAAAGGTATATAAGGTGTGAGGAAACAGGAACTTGCTGTCTTTGGAGACTGAGGTGTCAGTGAGGTAAGGTTGGCTGTGGCTTGTCCTGTTCCTCAGATCTCTCAGCTTTAACCCCAATATCTGGTTCCGGGTTTTTATTAATAAGACTGTTTAGTAATTCATCTTACATAGGACACTGAGCCTGTGCAGCCCTAGGGGTGCCATCACATCACAGGTATCATAGACTTGCATAGTTATTACCAAAGTCTTCCAGTAGATGGCAGCTGCGTCCCTTGAGAGAGTGGTGCCTTTTCCTAATCCTTTCTTTCAAAGGCAACCTGTGTTGTGCTGGTTGTGTTGTTTGGCTGGATCCAAAAGGAGCGGAGCTCCACTGAAGGTCCTTAGGAAGAAGATGGGGTGCTCAGCTTTCTGTTTCATTATTACTATTTTTAAAATGGCTTTATTGAGTATAAAATAAAAGAAATGACTCTCATTGAAAGTATACAATTTAATAATTATTTTTGGCTGAAGTATATTTATGGAGTTGCACAGCCAACTTCAAACCCAGTTGGAAATATTCTTGCCAATCCCAATAATACCCATTGCTGCCAATATCTACTACTACTGCAAGGCCTAGGTAACTTAATCTTTTGTTTCTTGTTCTGTCTCTGTTACATCATAGCATGCACTACCGAGAGTCAGCATCAGACTCCACGCACTACACAAGAAGAACATTGTCATGTCAGGTGCCAGTAACAAGCCCAAAGAGGTTCTTGAGCTTCTGATGACAGTTAATTTGGGGATTCCCACAATTCCCTCTGGTGCTGGTTCAATTATTCTATGAAATGATTTGCAAAATTCACTGAAAATATTATGATTTTGGTTTTAAAATCAAGGCTATACAGAGGACAAGATCTGCTAGAGCCTGGATGCCTGATTTCCATATTGTCTCCCTGAAGACTAAGTGAGCATCACAATGTTCACCTATTTTGACTCCCCCAGGCTTCATTGTTCAGAAGTTTCATTATGTAATAATGACTGATGAAATCACTGAACTGAATCTTCAGGCCTTCTTTTGCCCTTCAGTTCTGTTGTACCAACTGATGGTACAGACAACCACTGCCACCACCATCACTACCACAGTGAGCCATTGCTGTGAACTACCACTACTACAAGCATCACCTAGAGCCACCACCATGTCCACCACCACATCCACCACCACCACCACCACCACCACCACCATGATATCCTCCTTAGATTAGACTGGGGAGCACTTGTTACCAAGCAAAGGGAATTAGAAGCAATTTCATTGAACACTATAGAGTAGATTTTGGACCTGTCCAGATGATGGGTCTGTGGGAGACCTAAGCAGATTGCTGGGATGGAGTGGGGACATGAGGCATGGATCTTGACATGTTACTACTCCATCTGAGACACTAGCCTTGGCTGGGAATCATAGGACTGCTCTAAAGAATTCTGAAGAGCCATTGAAAAACTCCAAGAGACAAGTACAGGAGGCGCTAGAGAATCCTTCTGTCAAACCACAGAGGGACTTGGATCCATACCAAAGTTTTTAGAGTCTCTCCATGGGTGCTCCAAAGCCCACAAGATACCAAGAAAGGGTTTAGGTGTTAGAATCCCAATACCCCAGGAAGAACTTCTCTAGTAAGGATCCCTGAGGCTAGGACAAGGGATAGAGCATGGATATGTCATCATTTTGAGTAGCAGCTAAATCATTCCTCTTTTCAAGTTAAAACCAAAACAAACTAAAGCATGTTATAACATGTGTGAGGGTGTGTGTGTGTGTGTGTGTGTGTGTGTATGTGTGTGTGTGTGTGTGTGTGTATGTGTGAGTGTGTATGTGTGTGTGTGTGTGTGTGTTAGATGGTACCCTGCAGGTGCTTCATTCTTTCAAACACAGATTTTTTTTCCTAATTTGTTTTTATAAACTTTCTTGGCTTCGATATTATAATAAAAATTAAAAAAACTATAGTAAGTCATTTGGAAATTGAGTGTCCACAATTGCATAAGAGTCAGTAACTTGCAAGGCCATGGTTGTGGCTTTACCTTAGGGATATAGTACATGACTATATTGTACAAAGCCTTTGTCCTAAGCATTGGGAAAAAAACGAGTAACTTGCTCTCTGTCATTTCTATTACTTGTGTATTTCAAGAATATGTTTTTAATAAGGTTTAAAAGTATATTTAGTTACTCATTTTCCTAAAATATAACATTTTTCATAATGAAAAGCTTGGTCTATATTTTTTTTTCACATAACTTTGCACTTTTGCTTAAATGTCTGGAATTTCTTTAATCTACCTTTTAGAATTTGATGAGTGTAAAGACAATTATAATTCGAATAAAGGATGGCAGATCTTAGGAATAGTCTTCTCTCTCAGGCCTGCCTTTGTATGCTGGGAACGAGACCTTTGCAGGCTAAGGACATGGTGTTGTTGCCCATCCTGGTTTGTTTTTATCATTGTCAGCTTGACAAAACCTAGTCACCTGGGAGGAGGGAACCCCAGTTGAAGAATTGTGTAGATCTGATTGGCCTATGGACAAGTCTGTGGCCATTGTCCCCACTACTAATTGATGTGGGAGGGCCCAGCTCCCTTTTGGTCCTACTATCCCTAGACAGGTGGGACTAGGCTGTATCAGACAGTGAGTTTGGCAAGAATCAGAGATGGATCAAGAGAGCAGCATTGTCCCATGGTGTCTGCTTCAGTTTCTGTTTAAGGTTCTGCCCCGACTTCTCTTAAGGATGGATTGTGAACTGGGAATTTAAACCAAATAAACTTCAAGTTGTTTTTGGCCAGAATGTTTTATGACAGCAACAGAAAGGAAGATAGCACATCACCTTTCCTCCCTTCCTTCCAATGCAAAGATGCACGAGGCTTATCCTGTCTGGGACTGTCTAAAATCCAGTCCATGAAGACGGAGTAATAGCACAACAATGAGGAAATAGAAAAGCCAATCAAAGATTAGGATGTGTGACTTGAGCACATTTCTCCATGGAGTAGTGGACTCCTCCTTTTCCTTTGTGGTGATTCGATCTATGGACAGCCTGCGAGCAGAACTGCATGGCTGGTCCTTGTCTCCTCTGCAGAGACCTTCCAAGACCTGATGCAAGATGCAAAACAATGGCTCATTAGACCCTCTCCTTAGGACTTAGGAACTCCATGCAGAGGGGAAAACCTAGGCTTCCCTTTGCTGTCATGACTCACACACTTTCAGAAGCATCTGTCTCTGCATAATTTGGCTTTTTGCTTCCTGACTGGAACTTGATTTAATAGCTAGTCAGAGTTCAGGAAGCAGACAGAACACTGTGATTGGCACACGCAGTTTCTGCTAGGTTTCACCTGTGTCTGTACTGAACAGGGAAAGAGGATGCCTGAGGCGTTCTTTCTGGTTCATCATTTGGGGAATTTGTGGCTATGTATTTTCATTACAAATTAGCTTCTCCCTCCAGTGCCAAGTTTTGCTCCCTTTGGTTTCAGTCATTATGCTCTCAAAAAACTTCTCATGTTCCATGAAACTCAGGAAGATTGTTCTTCCAGGGTCAGGAAATGTGGCAACTGGCTGGGTCAACCCTCTTCTCAGTAGTTCAAATTTGTTATGTCTCTGTGTAATAAAAAAACACCAGACACCCCAAATTATTTTTTAAATAAACATGACCTCTTTTAAAAGTTAACTCTGAGAATTTCATACAACACAATATATTTTCGTCATATTTACCTCAACTCCTCCAAGATTCACCCCCTACCTCCCCAACTTTTATGCCCCACCTTTTATTTAGAATACTTCAATCAACTCCGATGTGTGCTTCCCATACACTCCTAGGTTTAGGGCCATCCACTGGAATGTGGTCCAGCTACCTTAAAGATAACTGACTCTCCCTCCCCCAGAAACCACCAGTTGTCCACAGCTCTTCTGTTAGGGGTGGGAGCTCATGAGCCCCTTTCCTCTCCAGCTAGAATGTGGGAGTATTGACTGGTTTAATATTGTGCAGGTCTTGTATAGGCACCTACAGCTGTTCTGAGCTCATGAAGGCTAGGGTCCTGTTGTATGCAGAAGACAGACGTCCTCCTGACCTTTAGCTCTCACAACCTTTTTGCACCCTTTTCTGACATGCCTCCTGAACCACGGGGATGGGATGGAATATAGATGTTCCACTTGTGGCCAACCACTTTACTGACACATGTTCTCTGCACTTTGACCACGGTGGGTTTCTGTGTTAGTCCCCACCCACTACACAAAGAAACTTCTCAGGTGATGTCTGAGAGCTCTACTAATCTACAGGTGGAGAGTTATGAATTTAGAGGGCAGTTTAATATTAGCAGAATGATGCTAGTTTCACCACAGGGACTTATGAGCTCTCCCACCATGGGTGCTTGTCCCAATTTACAGTAGCAGACACGTGCTTATGGATTATCTGTAGAGTTCAGAGGGCAATTTGTAGGAGTTAATTCTCTCCTCTACCATGTAGGTCCCACTGATCAAAGTCAGGTCATCAAGCTAGGCAGAGGTACCTTTACCATTGAGCAATCTCACTGATCCACATTTAGAAAATTTAAAAGGATATTTTGTGTGCTTTAAGTTAAAAAAAGAATTAGGATTGAAAAAATGCAGAGCAACAGATCTCGACAACCTACTCGCTATCCCTTTGTAAGTGTTACATGCTGAGACAACTGTGTGTCCTGACACAACACACAGCACACTTGCCATTTTCTAGGCTGATATAAATAACATTATACCATATATGCACTAGGCAGTTATCCATTTTTCTCTTATGTCTGTGGTTTTCAGTTGGCCTTTTGATAATCCACATAGGCTTTACTCATTTATATTTGCAGAGTGCTTCATTGAATTTCTATATCAAAAGCTGCTTCATTATTTCCTGCTAATAGACATTGAAGTTACAGACAATGTTTTACTAAACATTTTGTGTAGACTATTTAGGTCCACTCTGAAAAGTTTCTTTACTGATTATTATTTTTATCATAACCATACAAAATACTGCTACATTAATCATTAAAGTAGTTTGGACAGTTTATCCCCCTATGTCTATACAGAAAATTGGCATTTCTTCACATCCATACAACACAGTTGTAATCTCAGACTTTGTCTATTTTTTGGAATTGGTGAAATGATACCTCATTGTAGTCTGATTTATGCTGTGGTCACGTGTCTCTTCTATTTCTATTGTCTCCATGGGTTGCCCTTTATGAAGTATGTGCTTGTTTTCTTTACTAGTTTTCTGTTCTATTTGCCTATGTTTTCTTTTTAAAAAATACTTTTATTTTGTGTTTTTTATATTTACTTCATGTTTACGAGGGTTTTGCTGGTATGTCTGTGGATCATGTGTGTGTCTGGTGCTTGCAGAGGCATTGTACCCCCTGGGACTCAAATTACAGACTGTTTGTTGTGAGAGCTGAGAATTTAACTATGGTCTTTTGGAAAAGCAGCCAGTGTTCTTAAATGCTGTGCTATCTCTTCAGCCCTGTATTTATAGTATTCTTAACAAGTGAATAACACAGATTATTTAAACAGATTATTCATATAGACTATATGAAGCAGATTGGTTTTTTAAATTTTATATTTTTTTATTATATCTTTTATTGAAAGATGTTTCTAATTTTTTTAAAATTTACTTTTGCAGTACTGGGGATCCAATGTGGGGCTTTTTGCATAGTGGACAAGACCTCAGTTTATTTATTATGTATACAGTGTTTTGCCTGCATGTACGCCTGCTTGCCAGAAGAGGGCACAAGATCTCATTATAGATGGTTGTGGGCCACCATGTGGTTGCCGAGAATTGAATTCAGGATCACTGGAAGAGCAGCCAGTGCCCTCAACCTCTGACCATCTCTCCAGCCCTAAACAAGACGCCTTATACTAAGCTAGATCCTCAGTCTTTTGTTGTTTTGTTCGTTTGCTTTGTTTTTCTTTTAGACAAAATCTTAATCTATAGTTCAGGCTTGCCTTGACTTTGCAATGCTCTTGATTCAATCTTCTGAATACTGGAGTTATAGGAATGGAACACATGTCAATGCCAGAAGTTTCCAATTAAAAGCATCTTAGTACTTTGTTTTGTTTTTTAATATCTGCAAGTGTTTTCTTGCAAGTATATGTGCACCAACTAGGTGCCTGGTACCTGCAGAAGCCAGAAGAGGGTGTTAGATTTCCTGATACTAGAGTTAACAAGTGGTTGCGATCTGCCATGTGGGTGTTGGGAATTGAACCCAAGTCTTCTGGAAGATCAATCAGTGCTCTTCCCCACTTAACTATCTTCCTAGTCCCTCAAAGTTTCCAATCTTAAGGTGACCAAATGTATACATTATTCATTTTATGGTTGGCCCTTATTATGTTTTCTTAAGAAGTATTTGTGAAGAATGTCAATTTATAATTATATTTTAAAAGTTTTTACTTATTAATAAATTAATAAAATTTATTCATAAATCAACTTTAGGTTAAAGCAAAAACTGAATGGAACTTATGGAGAGTTCAAAACTGTATCCCTGTCCATACATTCATGATTTATCCCATCACTGTGATATGTAGCTTCAGTTGAAAGGACATCACAGTGTCACCAAAAGGCCATAGCTTACCACAATCTTCGCTCTTTGTAGACTGTGTCCTATGGATTTTGATAAATGTACACAGGCATATTATGTCATTATAATGATACAATAATCTAGTATACTATGTAGATGAAGTCTTATTAAATAAGAAACACAGAGCCAATTGCACAGTTAAAAGCCCAAGAAGTCAGAGCAATAGCTAAGAGCTAAAAACCCTTTCTTACCCTTCACTGCTTCTGCTGTCCTTCCCCTCAGCAAGGAGACCTACTTCCTGTGTATCTGTCTTTTTATTGACTTTCTGTTCTGCCTTCTCATTGGTTGTAAACCCAATCACATGACCTCCTTGTCACTGCCTGTCTATACAGACCTCCAGGTCTTCTATGGTTGGTATTGAGATTAAAGGCGTGTGTCTCCATGCTGGCTGTATCCTTGAACACACAGAGATCTGCCTAGCTCTGCCTCCCAAGTGCTGGGATTAAAGGCATGCACCACCTCAGCTTCTGCTATGGCTTGCTATTAGCTCTGACCCCCAGGCAACTTTATTTATTAACATACAAATAAAATATCACCATAATACTACTATCCCAAATCCTTTGTGGTCTACCTATTCATGCTCACCCCATAACATTGGCAAACACTAATTGTTTTACTGTCTCCTTAGTTTGGTCATTTAAAAAAATGCAGGAGAACTCAAATACAAGACACTATTTCTTTTGAGAATGGTCTTTTCCACTTACTAGTATGCGTTTACTTCCTCCATCTCCCACATGTTTTTATGATTTGATCACTCATTTATTTTCTTAGCACTGAGTAATATTCCATTGGATTTATGATAGTCAGTTTATCCATTCACCTGTTGAAAGATACCTGTATGCCTTTTGCATCAGGTATCTTGATCCCATTCATTTCCCTAAGTTTTTGACAATTATGTATAAAGTTGTATAGACATGTGTGAGTAGGATTTGGAGGAGGGATAAGTTTTTCAAGTACCTTAGGTAAAGATCAAAGATTGCTAGATTATTTGGTAAAGATTGAACAATAGCATCTTGTTTCTCTCACTCCACATCCTCACTAGTATTTGGTACTGTCATTTTTTTTTGATCAGACAATTCTAGTATTGTGCAACAGCACTTCATTGCTGTCTTAATATACCATGTGATATTAGGTATTTTTCATATGCTCACTTACTGTTGGTATATATCCTTTGAGAAGGCATCTATACAGGCCTTTTGACCAATTTTAATGGATTTTCACCTTACTATTCTTGAATTTTAAGGTTTTTTTTTTTTTGTGTGTGTGTGTGTGTGTGTGTGTGTGTGTGTGTGTGTGTGTGTGTGTTTGAGATGAGACTTGTCGGATGTGCCTTTGGCAAATACTTTCTGCCAGCCTTTAGCTGTGTTCTCATTATCTTGACATTGACATTTACAGACCACCTTTGTTATTTTAATGAAATAAAGACCATTAATCAATTCTTTCAGGCCTTTGGTGTGTGATCTAAGAAGTCATTGATCTAAGATTACATCCATGAGCACCTACGTTTTCTTGAACAGTATTTTCTAGGACTTTATAGTTTTGTATTTCACATCTAGGTCTCTGTTCCATTTTAGGTCTTTTTTGTAAAGGGTATGACAGTTTTGTCCAGATTTGGAGACAGTGTTCTTGGTTGATGTCATATTTTCTTTTTGTTTATTCTATATGTCTTTTACATCATGTATCTTGATCCCATTCATTTCCATGTCCCTTTGCATTCGTCCCCTGCCCCTGCACTCCCCCCTCAATAAAACAAAATTTAAGAGAAAAAAGGAAAAAATTAAAAAGGGAAAGAAATTAAAAATTTCATCATGGAAGCTGCAGTGTGACACAGTGAGTCATGTTGTGAACCCCTTTGTCCATATATCTTTACTTGCAAGTGTTCATTGTAAAGAATCATTGGTCTGGTTCAAGGTCTTTGGTTTCTACTATATTGTAGATGCTGGGACCCTCATTAGGACTCTTCATGGATATCCTGTTGTTGCCCTGTGCTGTGGAGATCTTGCAGCTTTGGGTCTTTGGGTCAAGTCCCTTCACATGCTCCAGCAGATCATAGATGGGGTGGATGTTGGGGTGGGCCAAGTCATAACCCTGGATCTGGACCTGGGCAGCTGTAATGTTGGTCGGTCATCCAGTTCTCCCTTGTCCTCAATGCTGGGGTGAGCTCTTGAGCATTGCAATGGCTATTTCACCTCCTGCAGCAATGAGCAAGGGGTGGGACCAGTTCTCTTGCTTTCATGCTCTCAGGTTTGCCTTTCCCACATCTGCACATTTAGGGCCAGCTCTATTGTGTGATGTCATATTGTCTCAACACCATTATTTGAAGCGACAGCTGTTGATTCCTTTGACGAGGACAAGCTGATTGCATTTACATGGATCTGTTTCCAGGCCCTATTCTGTTCCATTGATTGGCCTGTCCCTTGGCTACAAGTGTTTAGTTTACTGGAGCTTTATAGTAAACTCTAAAGTTAAGTAGTATCCATCCTCTGTCTGTGCCATTCTGGATCCAGATTTTACTGTTGAGTTTCTTCAATAAATCCTCACCATTTTTTTCTTTTTACTATTTCTATATTTCTGGTACCAAAAGACATTCCAGGACTGCATTATTGTTTTCCTCCCTTAATCCTGGAATTCACCATTCCTTTAAGAGCCATGACATCTTCTACCATACAATGATACTAAAGAACAGAAGTTTGGGAAATAGTTAATTATTATTGGAATAGCAGCTACTAAGCACTTTTAGTGGACAGAGCTGGAAAATACAAAGAGTAAACACTTCTAGTGCACATGCCTGCATTTACTTCTGCGTCTACTCACATATTTATGTTGAACAGTAATGGAGATGCCACCACAGAATTTCTTTTATTATTTATTTATAACACTTTTCCTACTAGTGAGAATGCTAATTTTCATTATTCATAATATATTTTCACATGAACATAGATTTGGGGTAATTAGCAACATGGTATATTTTTTTTTCTTCCAACTTCAATGGCTTGTATTGCAGTCCTGACCTCATAAAGAAAACATTTGTCTGTGAAGACAAATGGAGGCTACCAGTTTGGTAGAGTTAATAGAGTTAAATGATGCATAGGGGATCAAGAACAAGAAGCAAACAGACATCTAACTAATGTTTTTAATCAGCTGTATTTTACTATGGTGATTTCATATGTTTTAAAAAATCAATCATTGATGGATTTTTTTGAGTGCAATGCTAATACCCACCATGAGAATTTACAATAAAAATAACAAATTGAGGCTGACTATTCTTGCTAATATATGTCAGACATGTCCTAGAAACTGAAAACAAACAAAATCAATATTATGCCTTATTTTAATTTTGTAAAGGATGTTGGAACACTCTTTCTGTGAATGATGACACACAAAAGTTGCTGGCACTGTTCTGGTTATAAAGTCACAAGAATAAATGAATATCAATTAGACACTTGATTTTCATTTATTTTAAGCTTAAATGTTAGCGATATCATTTGAATAATGCATGCACCTATTTTAACTAATAGTCTAGTTTTTTTCAACTACTTAGTTTAGAGATGATAATTTTAGCTTTAAAGCATGTTTTGATTTGTAAGTTTGTGACTCATTTTTTCTTCCTTATAAATTAATTTCTAAACAACCATAACTTTAGAAGTTAAATACTTCTATTATGGTTATGAAAGTCCTCATCAGTAAGTTTATCATAGTTTTTTTTTTTTTTTAAATAGAAACAGCAGTTGTCATAGCAAGAGTGAGTTTTGGACTCAATATTCATGAGAAGATTGTCTCAGGAACCATCTTCACACACATAAAGGGTGAATACTGAACAAGTTGTACCAGCTTTTAGCTGATTATCAAAGTGTGCGTAAGAGAACATGAGATTTAAATTAGGATAAGAAATTTAAATTTATCTCTAAAGAGCAATTTTTAAAATTATAGCAAGGACTATTTAACCCTCAGATATATGCTTACAGTTTAGCTTTTATAATTGCATTACCTTCCAAGTCTTTATATATGTAGACTTCTACGGTGCGTTTGACATGACCTCACCCAAGTGTCAAGGCACAGACAGTATTACTGAGTCCCCAGAGGTCCCATTCTAGCCTTGAGATTCTAAGAGTGCCATTTGCATTTAAACTTTATGTAGGATGTGACCAAGAAGGCTAACTTGTTTACCTGTCTTCACGGATGGAAACCACAGTAGTCACAGCAATGATTATGGCAGAGACCAGGCATATATACTCATATATTGATAGGCTTGGGACCAGGGATCTCTCTGACATGGTGCAATAGGGCTAAAGTCCTTCCTCATCTACCAGAAAGTTCATGGTTGGTATTTCCGTAGCAAAGATAAGAGATTAACAGAAGGAAAACACAACAAATGCATTTAGTAAAATTTGAAAGCTGTTGTGGGATGGACCTCAAACAAGGCTATGTGTTGATGCTTCTTCTCCTGCTGACATCACTATCATGGGAGGTTGTGGAACCTTTAGATGACTGGGTTTACCTAGAGAAAGTAGAACACTGGGAATGGGCCTTTGAAATTTGACTTAGAGTTGCCCCTGGTTCTGTTTTCCGACCTACTCTCAGGTGAACACTGCTAAATCTCAGACCCTGGGGCAAATGGCTGAAGTGCCTATTTAACACATCAAAGTCGACCTGGCCTCCAGGTTCTCTAAGCATCCCTCAGTCCCTACTTGGTACTAGATATGGCTAGCATACCTGCCCCTTACCCACCTCCTCCCCCAAGTCTGCCCTTTCCCCAGAGGCTTTTCCCTCTAAAATCCAACCATTTTGGTTACCCACACCATTAGTACCTTTGTCCTCTTGGCTGCTGCACCTACTGTCCTCCTCTCTCCTCTTGTTTCCCCTTCTTCTAACCCCACATGGACAGTCACATGTACTCTAGACTCTCCCAGCTGACACCACATCTGCCTATGTTTTATATCTATAACCAACGTTCTCTTCCATCATCCATAGGAGCATCCATGTCCTTTCCTTTCCTTTCCTTTCCTTTCCTTTCCTTTCCTTTCCTTTCCTTTCCTTTCCTTTCCTTTCCTTTCCTTTCCTTTCCTTTCCTTTCCTTTCCTTTCCTTTCCTTTCCTTTCCTTTCCTTTCCTTTCCTTTCCTCTCCTCTCCTCTCCTCTCCTCTCCTCTCCTCTCCTCTCCTCTCCTCTCCTCTCCTCTCCTCTCCTCTCCTCTCCTTTCCTTCTCTCCTCTCCTCTCCTCTCCTCTCCTCTCCTCTCCTCTCCTCTCCTCTCCTCTCCTCTCCCCTCCCCTCCCCTCCCCTCCCCTCCCCTCCCCTCCCCTCCCCTCCCCTCCTCTTCTCTTCTCTTCTCTTCTCTTTCCTTTCCTTTTTATTTATGTTTCTTTTCATTCTAACACCCTAGAGTCTCCACTGCTGTGGAATTAGCCACTTTACCAGGCCTTCCTTGCTATGATGGACTGAAACCCCCTGAAACTGTGAGCTGAGATAGATCTTGAGGATATGAAAATGAAGACTCAAGGAACATTGTGCTTTCATGTTTACGTCCAATGAAGAATGATCAGCCATGGGTCAGAGTGGTGTGGCAGAAAGAAGCAATAAATGGAGACAAGCCCTGTCCAGATTCTTTTTTTTTTTTATTTCTTTTTTTTTTTTTTTTTTTTTTTTTTTTTAGTATGGGGCAGGACATCCATCACACAAAGACCTTCAGTGATAAGAAAAGGGAAGAGAGAAGGTTTCCTAATATACAAAGGTTCCACATTTGGGGATGTCACAGTCTGAGTCTCTGAAACAGAATCACAATAAGACTTTGTGCAACTGTGTTACAAATGTCAGATATTTTTGGATTTGCATTTCATACAACTGTAATAATGTTCACGTGATGGAGAGGATACACTGTTCATCCTATGCCTTCAGAGAAATAGAGGAACAGAATCTGGAGTACTTTTCCAAGGTCAAGAGGCAGAGTTGGGACTCAGTGATTTTTGTTTTGTCTTTTTTGTTAATGAAGTCCAACACTTGTTCCAGTTAACTGCTGCCATTTTCTTGGAGAATATTTAGGGCGAAAGATAAATACCAGCCATCACTGAGATTGCAGGCGTTTAGATTCTGATGTAAAAAATGCACTCATTTCAGGTAATGAGGCATAACGATTTAGTAGAAGAATTCAGACCAGTGTTTCACAAAGAGCCCTCTGCAGAGTAGTACAGTTTGAGGATGGAAACTACTTCCTCCTTATTAACTAGAGTTTAGTTCACGCATGAGTGAGAGGATATGAAAAAAACGCACTAAAATAACAATGATGTACACAAGTGATGATTCTCTTACATCAGGAAGACGGAGGCAGGCACTTTGTGGCTGTGGCTGGCAGAGTGGCTCCAGAATAAGCAAGGAATCTGGGTCCTGGTGTCTTTAGCTCTCTTCTTTGAAGAGGCTTCTGCTGGCTCAAGTGCTGAAGCCCTGTAACCATCACTGGAAGAAAGGATGACTCAGAGGAGGAATTGTGTGCCTCTCTAGGTTGCCACACATCACTTCCATTTATATCTCAGTTTTCAGTCAGGATTTGCAGCAAGAGACACAGGAAAGAAAGGCTTTGGCCAAACTTGTAATTTGTCCAGCTAATATAGAAATTTTTCTACAAACGAAGGGATAAATAGGTTTAAGAATTTATTCCATGGCTTCTGAATATCCCTAGTAATGTGTAAAGAAGAAAAAACAATTTTGTGATCCAATGAGGATCCCAAGTGCTAGACTAAATAAAGTGGAGAAATTCTTTCATGCCAGGCTTCTCAAAGATACTAATGCAGATTGTGAAACTCTGAAGAGTAGAATACACAGTGTAGAGTTCCAATGTGAACTTCACTTTAGAACTTGGTGCACAGAAAATGTCTTAGGATTAATAATCTATAGAATATATACTTTGAGAAAGTGCTCCTGAACAATGGTGAATCTGGGGTGCATAATTCGTCACTGTTTCCAGCCGCCAAGTTCCAGACTGACTAGGTGTTGGCCTATCCCCGACTTACTTAATTTGATTTTATTCTATTTGAAAGGATTTAGAGGACCGTATATAATGAGCATGTCTGGGACTAACTTGCAAATATGAAGGATTACAGAAATGTCAAGTAATTGGCTATTAAAGATGAAATTCTTAAATTTGTGCCAAAAATACCTCAGGCAATTTTCAGGTAGATGATGCAAGATCTTGCGATAACCACTTCAAGGCGAAGGTACGTGTGAGCATCACAGAAGCAGGAGCTGCTGCTCACTGAGCACAGAGAGAGCTCAGAGCTCTGTGACTACGACACACAGTGAATACACTGGTGGCCCCGGCTGCTGAGCTTCAAGTTCGGGTTCAGGTTTTGCCCGGCCATCTGCCTGTGCTGTTTAACCGATGAGCTCTCGTTGATCTAACTCTGCTTTGTTTTCTGTGCTTTTGATTTCGTATCCGGTTCAGTGGAGCTATTTCCCTATATTTTCTTCTAGTAGTCCACCAGGTTGGGGTCTTGCATACAAGTTTTCAATCCACCTGGGTTAATTGTGCATATATTATGAGATAAGGGTATACATTTATTCTTCTATATGTGGATCCCCCCAAATGCCATTTACTGAAGAGGTTGTCATTTTCTCAGGAAGTTATAGACGTTCCAAAATATGTCATATAATGAGATAAAATACCAAATATTTTAGTGTGTAATCCATTCTAAATACATACATGGGTCTCTTAGCATTTCTGAGCCCTAGACATCACTTCTTCAACACAGGCAACAGCAATATTGTTTACCTCTTATAAAGAGATGGCTATGTAAGACAAAGCAAATGGAATTAATTATATGTGTGAAATTACTTCGAGAATTCTAAAAGGCTATGTGACAAAGGTTTTCTCAGATCTTACAGTCAAGTCCGTCTAATTCACAACACAGAATAATGTGACACTCGTTGCCTCTTTCATCTTCTCCATTCCAAAAAAAGGCAACTTGGCCCTTCTGGTGGCTCAGGGAAAAACTGTAGGATGATCTGCTTCTTTCAGCCACTCAGTGAGAAAGCATGTTCATTGCTGCAGCCTAGATACTTTGTACTTTATCATCTTTCTTATATGTCCACCAGCGTTTTCTCACCAGGACTGCGCCAGTGGATGCCTGCTTTCTTACCTTTGCCACATCCCTTGTAGTCTCTTCTCTGCATGCCCACATGAGCGCAGACATGTTGTGTTTTGCTCAAAACCTTCTTTAGTCTTTAACTTTCAAAATGAAAGGCAAGATCTCTCTGTGACTCATTTTCATGCAAATGATACACTGGCCTTCACATTTCTGATGGAGGCAAAGCTTCCTCGAATTTCCACACTGTTAATTCCCACTTTTTAAAATTTTGCTCAAAATGTTACTTTCCCAATGATGCTAGCCTTGGATGGCCTATTTATAATTGAAATCTCTTCCTCCAGTGGGTACTAATTCTAATTCCCTTTCTTTATCTCACATTTATGTGTGTCTATTATTGATTTCTTCTAACATTTCCTACCAAGTACATATTTACTATGGTTATTGTTTATTATCTATCAGTTTCTTAACTCAACGACTCAATAATGTTGGGATTTGGGGCTGTTTTTTCCCACTAATGCAGTCCAGATATCCAAAATTGCTTATTACACTATACATATTCCATATTTTTTAAGCCATCAGTGACTGAGTTGGGAAGGCAATGGTGCCAAGTGCACATTTATAACTGTTTTACAGCCACATGAATGCAGAAGTGGCTAGATGCCTTCTTCAACACCACAAGGCTATACGCCCAGAATCCAGTCACTGCCTCTACATTGTACTACTCCAGGGCCACATATAATGTGCTGTTCCTGACCCTTGGGTTCAAAGGTGGACAACGAGAGTATTTTGGAAGGAGGGCTTACCAATGGATTCTGTGCTGGCTAGTTTCATATCAATCTGGCACAACCTAGAATCATTTTGGAAAAGGGGATCTCAATTGATAAAATACCCCTTCAATATTGGCCTTTGGGGAAGGCTGGTGTATATTTTCTTGTTTGACAATGGATGTGGGAAGCCTAGCCACTGTGGGCAGAAACACCCCTGGGCTGGTGGTCCTGAGTGCTATAAGAAAGCAGGCTGAGCAAGTCATGGAGAGAAAGCCAGTGAGCAGCAGTCCTCCACAGCTTCGGCAATCATTATTATTATTGCAATAGGAAACGAAGGGTCTCAGGGTGGAACTTGACTCTTCTGAGTATAGCAGGGACAAGGAGAGCTAGGGGGCAAAAGAGCAGGAGAGACAATGGATACAGAACTAAGCAGAGGGGGCTGGAGAGATGACTCAGAGGTTAGAGCACTGGCCACTCTTCCCAAGGTCCCGAGTTCAATTCCCAGCAACCATATGGTGGCTCACAACTATCTGTAATTTGATCTGGTCCCCTCTTCTGGTATGTGGGCAGAATACTGTATACATAATAAATAAATAAATTAAAAAAAAAAAAGAACTACGCAGAGACTTCAAGGCTTGGGGGATACTAGTTGAACTGACCTTACAGTATTCCCATCAAGGGTTGACCAGGGTGTTGCCATGCCTGGAGACTGAGGAATTTTTAATCAGATATAGAGGGTTCTCTGTTATCAATATATTATTATTATTATTAATTATGATGAAGTAGAGCAGCAGGAATTTCCTAGTTGCAGAAGATTTTAAGGAAGTGTTCACACGGGTCTAGGAGAAGATTCAGGAACCTGACTAACATTGAATAAGGGAAGACTCTTTGCTGTACATATATAAGTTATTGCAGTAATACAGATAAAAACTTGCACATCCACACAGCATGTGTTGTGATGGGAGAGAAATTCTAGCAGGTTTTCTCCCGTGGCGTGTCGTACCTGTGAGGAGTTTGGAATGTAGAGGCTTAGGCTCCTTCGGGACCCTCGGTACTGTCCTTGAAAAGGCACACACTTGGGATGATGGCGAAGCTGTTCCCAGCTGCTTCTTAGCAACATATGTGGGTGAGTGGGAGCCCAGGCAAGAGAGAAGGAACAAAGGAAGTGTAACATAAAGACTGCAGCTCACATATGGGTTCGTGAGGTGTCAGGAGGCAGCCGAGGATCTGCTGCTGTCAGATGCAAGGCGGGTGAATGATTGACAGGTGGGCTAACTTTGTGCTTTGGTGGAATGCATCCCCGACTACTTCGTTCCTGAAGCAGATAAACTGAAACACACCCTCGTTGTCCCTTCCCCTCTCCACAAGGCTCTCCACAAGGCTCTATTTCTAATGGGTGTGCCTGAGGCCTCTCTCTGCTCTGTGTCCCTTCAGCCCATACTCTCTGCCTATACTTCCAATATAAGCTAGATCATGAGACTCTTGCCTGGACTCTCCAGTAGCTAGTCAGTTATCACCCTGAGTATAATGGCAATGCCACCTTTCATTCATGACTCACACTGCTTTCTGGCCTATCTTGTGAGTAAAAAGTCTAGTCATGTCACATTCCTACTAAACGTGTATCTAAATCCAAACTATAGAGATTGGTTTATAAGGTACTTAAAGGTGTGACTTGGGGGCATAGTTAAGAACTTCACTCTGGGCACTCCCCCGTGCGTGTTTTGTACTGCACAGAGCTGACTTTATCACTCCCTAAACTCCTCCCTGTCTGCTGTGCTCTATGCACCTTCTGAACTCTCTACCCTGACATTCTATCCAAACTCCAGTTCAGGATTTAGTAGCTGCCTGAACATAACCTCTTCTCTAGAATCTTTACGATCTTGAGACCCTGGAGTTAAAGAAGGCACTCATTCCTCTACCACCCCAGAGATTTTGATGTAGTTTATAGCATTTGTCACATTCATAGACTATCTCCACTACTGTTCCTGCTACTGGTATGAGAAGCTCTGAGAAACTGATCAGAACATAGTTTTTTTTTTTTTTTTTTTTTTTTTTTTATCTTTCTTTTATTATAAAGAACTTACAAAAGAAAACATCACTGTTATTAGTTAGATCATTACTGGACACCACTGAAATTAGTTAGTCCCAAAGTCTATGCATCTTAATAAATTTCTATAGAGTTAGAATACCCATTATGAAGTGGTGGAGCTTCATATTGAATATTACAGTTTTACTGTTAAGTTTATTTTTGTGTACTTATTGACCAGAAAAATGAAAAAACCTAGGACAGAATTTAAACCAGGAGACCAATTAGTTTTATAACACGTTTATGACTCAAGTGCCCATGACTTGCATTTCATTCAGTCCTTCCGCATCACCTTCAGGTTTCTTATTGTATGGGAAATGTTGTTTTTTTTTTTTTTTTTTTTTTTTCATTCTGGATTTCTCTTTGAATGTTTGCATCTTTTGGCTCTCCTTGGGAAAAAGCAAGATAAAACCAACAGGAACTCCCAGGTAAGTGAGCACATCAAGACATTAGTAGTGTGGAACACCCACCCAGTGAAGAGAAATTCCATGTCTCCTAGCCTGGCCCTATCCTTTCCAGCTGGGTGTTCCTACATCATCATAAGAAATGTATATCATCAAGGTCCAAGGAATGATAGAGCTCCTGACCTGAGACATATTCATTTTATTTATTAAAAATTATTTCACTTGAAATTGAAAGCATGTTGAGGATGCTATGGAAACAAGCCTGGAATGATTACCATGGGTTTCTTGTATCATGAAGATGCTGTGGGATGGTCTGTAAGTCAAATTGCTCTGATTGGTCAATAAATAAAACACTGATTGGCCAGTGGCCAGGCAGGAAGTAAGTGGGACAAGGAGAGAGGAGAATTCTGGGAAGCGGAAGGCTGAGGTAGAGAGACACTGCAGCCACCGCCATGACCAGCAGCATGTGAAGATGCCGGTAAGCCACCAGCCACGTGGCAAGGTATAAATTTATAAAAATGGATTAATTTAAGCTGTAAGAACAGTTAGCAAGAAGCCTGCCATGGCCATACAGTTTATAAGCAATATAAGTCTCTGTGTTTACTTGGTTGGGTCTGAGCAGCTGTGGGACTGGCTGGTGACAGAGATTTGTCCTGACTGTGGGCAAGGCAGGAAAACTCTAGCTACATGAAGACAATTTCTGCTTTTCAAATCTAGGTGGAAAAACAGAGACGTGATCCACTCTCTGTCTTAGTCTAGTGTTGTGACAACGAAATACCAGAGAATATAATTCAAATGTGTTTTTTTGAATTCTGGAAGTTAAGAAGTCCAAGATCAAGCTTCTGACATGTGATTTCTGGTGATATCTTCTAGTTGTTCCCCCACAAGGGAGAAGAGAGAAAGTGCAGATGAGCAAGCTAGCCAGAGGTGAACCCGCAGTAAAAAGAGGCTTAATCCTCTAAAGAAGAAGACAGCCCTCATGTCCTCATCATTTCCCTATATTATCCTAGCGGTATTATCACTTGAATTTGGGAGGAGACACATTGAAATCAAAAGTTTCTCCCATCTGAGGCAACAACAATGATACCAACAACAGCAATGGATAAAGCATGAGAGGTGGGCCGGTGTTCAAGATGTCTGCACAAGGCAAGCAAAGCCAATGATCTGAGGAAATGGGAAACAAATGAGAAATTTTCATTTGTTGTCTGTGAGAATGCTGTTCTGAAAATCCTAGCCCACCATTACAGCAAAACAGAAATCTGTTTGCACCCACCCCAGCACTTTGAAAAGAAATTAGAATTAGAGAAGAACAAACCAGAGCTCATGAAAGCACTGAATGTTGGGGACAGAACGTGAATGTCCTGCAGGACACACTGATGACCTTTAGAATGTGCTGTCTGGCACCATGGAACGCAGATGACAGAATGCTGAGTGACCCAAAGATGTGTGCATGAAGTTGTGCTGAAGAAGGGAAGAGCTGGCTAGGAGATTGACAGTATAAGAAAATATAAAATTATGACGATTTTAAATAGGAGCTACTGTGAACTTGTAGTCCACCATAGTTTGGGAGAAGAGAGAGTGCAATTTAAAAACCGACTGACTCTCATTCTCACTCTTTCTGCCTGGTCCCACAGAACTGGGGCTTTCGACATGCTCTAGAATGTGCCTTTGTCTTATCTGGCCCCAGAACTGAAAAGACAATCATCACCACCTTGGCTTCCTCATTTTCTACATCTACTGATCGTGTGCTAAGGACCACAAGAAGAAATCAGTCATGTCTGCCCTGGAAGCTTTGTTTCTGTGAGTCTTGTGTTCGTACAGGTATGACTGTACCTGTCAGAGGTCAACCGTTCACAAAGATGACTTGTAGAAGGGACACTAGTTGTTTTGAGCCTGATGACTTTGTAAACTTGATTGTCGTCTGTATAGCACCTTGAGGCTGTAAAAGTGCTCTCATTTTTCCACATTCTCACTCATTCCTGAGTAGAATGTGTACTGTCACAGTGATTTATTTTAAAAAACTTTAGAGACAATCAGACATTTATACCACTTTGTGAAAACAGTTATAGGAGCTTCTTGAATGTGCCAGTCTGTTTGTTTATTATGATACATGGATAGTAGTGTTTATCAAGTCCCATGAAGGACAGTTAGAGTTCCTGTCCTGAAGCATACTTCATAATTTCATTAGTACTTTATATCATCTACTCTCCCTTCCTTTCTGGTCTCCTTATACATGACTGTGAGCATTATTATTTCCCATAATACATCACAGTCATAGGTAGACACCCACATAGAGGAGCCTGTACTAGGCTTCTATTGTTGAAAAACTTCTATCCTTATCACGATCTCATCAACCCTCACCATGATGCATTTTATTTTACGACTAAGACATTTAACATCCCTAAATTGAAAACAGAAGAAGCAGGGGAGGGAACAGGAGGTGACAGAGGAAGAGGAGGAGGGAGAGTGGGAAGACAGTGTGCAGCAGGAAGAGGCAAGGCATATGGGAAACAGGGATCCTCAAGTTCAAAGAACTAAAGCAAGTATGTGATCGCCAACATGCCTTTCTTTATTGTGCCTCAATTTAAGGGATGCTGTGAAGGAGGAAGGTGGCTGTCTCAGAGATCTGAGGTTGCCAGATCTATAGCATCATTTAGGCACAACTTTTGACAAAGAAGATCTTCCAGCATACTGTAACACAGTCTTGACTTCTATTACATATAAAATTGTTGACAATACATTTCTTTCAAACAATATGTTATGATCACAGTTCCCCCAAACACCTCCCAGATCCTTCCTACCTCCCCATCCATCCAACTCTATTCTCTTTCTTTCTTTCTTTCTTTCTTTCTTTCTTTCTTTCTTTCTTTCTTTCTTTCTTTCTTTCTTTCTTTCTTTCTTTCCTTCTTTCCTTCTTTCCTTCTTTCCTTCTTTCCTTCTTTCCTTCTTTCCTTCTTTCTTTCTTTCTTTCTTTCTTTCTTTCTTTCTTTCTTTCTTTCTTTCTTTCTTTCTTTCTTTCCTTCCTTCCTTCCTTCCTTCCTTCCTTCCTTCTCTCTCTCTCTCTCTCTCTCTCTCTCTCTCTCTCTCTCTCTCTCTCTCTCTCTCTCTCTCTCTCTCAATTAAACAGGCAAACAAGCAACAAAAAAGCCAAACGAATCACAACATCAAAACCTAAAGAGGAAGAAAAAAAAAAAGAAGAAGAAACACATCCTTTCCATTCACATTTGGGAACCAATTCATCCTGTTTTTTGTTTGGTTGTTTGGTTTGGTTGTTTGGTTTGGTTGTTTGGTTTGGTTGTTTGGTTTTTAGTTTGTCTGTTTCCTGAAGGCTAGATCCACTCACTTGCAGTTTCTAGACTACTCATCATAGTGACCCTTACAAATCAACACAGAATCCCCACCCTGAACCATTTAAAACAATTCCAGGGCAAATAGCCAGTACTTTTTTTTTTTTTTGAGAACCTGAAAGCTTATGTTTTTGAGAATCAGAAAGCTGGAATCTGAAGAAACAGACAGCAAAGAGTTCACGTGTTTCTACTCAGAGCTTTAATGGCCACTACTTAGGGGAGAAGAACAAAGACCAGAGAAGCCATCATGGACTCTGAAACCTCTCATCTGTTATTAATAACAGGATCTGGAAGATACTGAGAAACCCTTGGAACTAGATCTGTGAATGTCATGGTTGGAAATAAAGGGCTTGGATAGACTTCTGCAACTCACAGTTACTTACTGATACTACTTTGAAGAGATCAAAGAATAGCAGAAGCAACACTCTGCAAGGATGGTGAGATATCAATTACTTTTAATTACTCCCCAGCTCTTTCCCCTAATTATCCACTGTGTCATCTGGGACTCATTGCCCAGTACTAACAGTGATATTCACATTTACAGCATCCCCATATCTGAGGAGCTCAGAGTACTTTATAGATGTTGTTAGATTATTGTTATACAAATGAAAACTCCTGAAAATCCATCTATGAAAAAGAACAGTGTGATTGGCTATATTCACATTTTTCAGGAGAGCCACATTTGAGGAATCCTAACACTAATTCTCCTAATCATTAGGGTTACTCTTGCTGTGATGAAACACCATTACCAAAAGCAAATTGGGGAGAAAGGAGTTTATTTGGCTTACATTTCTAAATCATTGTTCATCACTGGAGGAAGTCTGGACAGGAACTTAAAAAGCAGGAACTTGTAAACAGAAGCTGATGCAGAGGCCAGGGAGGGGAGCTGCTTACTGGCTTGCTTCCTCTGGCTTGCTCAGCCTACTTTCTTATAGAACTGAGGTGCCCAGGGATGGCCCCATTCACAAAGAGGTCCCATATCAACCACAAATTAAGAAAATACCCTACAGCCTGATCTTATGGAGGCATTTTCTCAATTGAGGTTCTCTCCTTTTTGATGAATCTAGCTTGTAACAAGTTGACATAAAATTAGTCAGCACACTCCCTCCATACTAACAGTGTGGATGCTTTATATATGATGCTCTGTCAACTCTAAGATTTAAGTTCTTGGTCAAAATTTTTAAAAGTATTCAAACTCCTGTCTAGTAGGAGAATAGTTTGAAGGTATCAAGGTGTATTTTTATGTTAGTTATTTGGAAAACACATAATTGGAAAATCTACAGATTATGGTGGAGTCTTCATTGTTTAATTCATTGTCTTCAATCTCTATGAGCTAAGTGAAGGTAGCTCTAGTTAACCTCATTCCAACATGTGCAATATTCTTAGTGAGTCTGGGTTCAGTGTGCTCTTGTCTGTGTTGTTTCTGACCTTGTAGCACGATTGTTTCTCAATGAGCTGCTTCCCAATATCAGGAATGACTGATCTCAGTTATAAAACTGCTGTTTTCAGTAATAGTTGTTCATATACAGAATAATTAGGTTGGATTCAAAAGGAGATGCTGAAGAACATCCTTCAGCATTCAAGAGCTCCTCAATGGTTGGTGAGCTACCCTTCAGGGTTAAAAACCACTTATACATTGAAACAATGGAATTTACATGCTTCAGAGGTTTTCTTGCCCCTTATCTTGTCTGTTAGAATTAATAAGTTAGGAGCATTCAGCTCCGAATGGAGGCTTGATTGCATGCCTTTTGCTAAGGATCCGAGACGTGAGGAGACTGCAGTGTGAGATACTTAGAGTAAGCACTTTCTGGACCCAAAGCTGCCTAGCATTCTCTGTATTTCTATTTCCCATTGTTTGCCTTTCAACAAACCCTGATGCTTACAAATGTATCCTAAAAATGATAAGCTGTTTATTTACAGTATAGGAATGATACTGAAATTTAAGTTCTTAGTTTCTGATTTGTACTATTTGAGTGGTTAATTATAGCACACAAGATCAAAAGACAGCAGGGTTTTCTTCATTTAGAATTTTGTTTAGTGTCTTCACTTTCTAGTTGTTATAGACAATCCTAGAAAACACATCAAATTTGGGAAAAGGCGATGGGATTTTGATTAGGAGGTATTTCTCCCTAATTCTAGTTTAGATTTTTACCTTATATTCCTTGAAGAGGCTATTAAAGTTTCCATATGCAACAAGAATAAATTTTTGTAGCATCCTTCTTGTAAGGAGACTATGGGTTGAAGCATTTTTTTTCCATTGGGTAGGATATTGAGAAGAAAATCTTGAATTACTGACTGTCTCTAAATTAGTTACTTGATTATATTAATTATCTCATGCATTGGCTCTCCACTTACAGAATGAGGTTAATTATAGCTACCGTCCTTTATCTCACAGGAGGTTTTAAGAGCCTGGCTAGGATAGTAAATACACCAGTACATCTAAAGTGAGACATTCCAAGTCATATTATTTTAGTATAGCAGTGTACCATGAAATAGGAATTGTTTTGAGATAAAGCCTTGCTATATAATCTAGGGTATAATCTTGATCTTTTGCTACTCTTGACTCAGTCTCCTGGGTGCTGGGGTTATAGCTGTGTATGACCATGCATGTTTGGGGAAAGAAAATTTTAAAAGTGAAAACATTTACTAAAATAGAAGGATGGTGTTCTGGGGAGTTGAATCAGTCGGTGACACCCTTGCTATGTAAGGACCCTAGATTGATTCCCCAGAACCCATGCAAAGGCGGGCTGAGGTTGAATATCTGTATTTCTGTGCTTGTACTGCAAGGTGTGAGCCAGGAACAAGAAAATATCTAGAAACTTCTGGGCCAGCTAGCCTGGTACTCAGAACAGCAAACAACTAAGATTCCCTGCCTCAAGCAAAGGTGGAAGGTGAAGAGCCAACTCAAGGTTGTCCTCTGATCTCCACATGTGCAGTGTAGCAGCCATACACCACCATACACACATACATACATTCACATACATCGTGCATAATTCATGTACATATACGAGGAAGAGTAGGAGGAAAGTGAGCAGTAAGGGGGGTAAGAAGGAGAAAAGGTGGTAAGATGATTTCAATAAGAAAACCAGCTTAAGGTTTCTGCTCTTTCATTGAGTTGGAGAGAGTTCTGAGGTTGGGTTTGAGCTTTGAAAATGATGATGGGCTGTGTATGTGCAGGTGGTTGGGCATCTGTTGTAGCCTATGGAGTTCCAACGGACAGGGAAAAGGATGGGCAGCATGGTTTTGAGAATGGGCCTGTCTGAAGTGGAGCAATTGGCTTCCCTAGGAATAGGATTTGCTTGTTTCTCATAAGTTGTCCAATGAGATGACCATTTTTCTCTAAGCCTGGATGTGGAACTTAGGGTTATTCAGGTGTAGTGGGTAACCATGTAGTTAAAAGGGAGGTTTATTTTGTGGGGTAACTTACAAGTGAAAGGATAGGTTACAGGGTCTGGGAAAGGTGAAGCGCAGTCCAGCGGTGTTCTCTGGAGAACTCTGCTCGGTCTACCTCCAGCATTCAGGATACAGGACCCAAGAGAGCCAGTCCATCTGGATCTTGGGTCTTCAGGGGTCCTCTCTTGGCTCCACCTTGTAGGCATGACAGTTAATGAATCCTCAATAGGGGGTGGTACTTGCAGGTCAAAGCTGGAATGGCTACCCACTACATTCAGGTCTGAGTTCTTATCTGTCTTTTAGATCTGAGACGCCTTCAGATCCCATCAAAAGTTTTGTTTCCAGCTTTCCTGCCTTTTCATCTTTATTGCCTCTACTGCAGAGCAGGTTTTTCTCATCTTCACAGAAATCCACTCTAGTCTTTCTGATACTACAGAACATGCCTGTTACATTCCTCTTAAACAGTCATCATTATGAGGTAAACCGTTTAAATATTTTGATGAATCTTCATTTCCTGCCAAGAGATTGTTTAGTCTTCTTGATCTAAAATTACTGGAAACTTTGAATACACCTTTGCAAACTTATTTTTTCCTATAATGTATCCTGTACTTTAATCTGATTGATTCTACTCTGTGATTACTCGGTATTTAATCCCAGCTATTTCCATTCATAACTTCTTGATGGTCTAATGTTTTTGTTTTCGAATTCAATCAGTTCTTCATGGTGACTGTTAAATTCTGACATGGATGCTCTGGAAACTGAAGGAGTGTGGGCATCACTTTGCAGCTCTCCATTTACACATCATTTGTCAGTTGCAACCACCATGGTGGGAGTATATCTGTACAGTAGCAACTGGTAAACAATAAAGCAATGCCATCCAAATTTTAAACCAGCATAGCAGTGTTGCTACTTATAAATCCTTGTTAGTTCACATATATTTGTATATGATTTATTTGGCTTGTTCTTTATGTATTCAAATTCAATGTTTTAAAAGTTATTTAATTATTAGTTAGTTTGTTTTTTCCCCCAACCTATCTTGTTAACTTCCCTGGCTCATCTTCAGAAATTTTTGGCCTTCTCAGTCAAAATAAAAGTATATAACGAATGAACAAAGGCATATTCAGAATACAACTGTTCTTGATTTCTCTGCTTCTCAAAGGTTTTACTTCTTGTACATTCAGAACTTGTATCTTATTTTTCTTCTCACCCTTCCAATGCCTAGTTTGATACCCTTAATTATTTATAGCTGAAACATTTTTAAAATGTTTTTTGAGAATTTTCATATTTACACCATTCCACCCCCCCTCCTCTCCAACTCCTCTTGCGTCCTACTCATTTTCTCTCAACTTCATGACCTCTTCTCTAATTATTAATGCTATACACATACATGTATACACACATACACATATGTATATATAAATACAACCTGTTGAGTCCATTTGGTGTTGCTTCTTTACTTAGGAATGATGACTTGTGATTCGATAGCCTTTCAGGGGTCCTGTAATTGCCTGTAGCTCTTCATCTGAGACTGTGACCTTGTGGTATTTCCCCTATCTACACTGGGATGTCAACCAGTGATATCATTATGCAGGTCTTGTTTGGGTGATCATGGTGTTAAAATTTCATGGGTGCAGGTCCCTGTCATATGTGGAAAACACTATTTGGCAGTATATGTTCTAGTACTCTCTTTTGTGATCTTCCCCAGCCTTAGGTGCAGGGATTGTCTTAGTATTAGGTGCTGGTGTAGATATATATACTGAGTCTAGACAACCCACAGTCAGTTGTTTTCTGCATTTTGACTGCTTGTGGATTTCTGTGATGGTCAATATCTGCTGTAAATGAAGCTTCTTCAATGAGGAGTGATAGCTAGATTTTTCTGTGCATATAAGGATAACTGTTTAGTATGCAATTGGAACTATATTGGATTGGGAATGTGGCAATATTAGGTTCTCCTCTAGGTTGATGACCTCAGCGGGAACAGGTAGATGGCTAGATTTACAGTATTAGGCACAAATTCCCTCCTACTGATGGTGTTTTAATTAGGTAGTGGTTGATTATCTCTGCAATAGAAGTGCCACTATTGTACCCTTAGATACATCTCAATGTGCTGGTGATTGTGTTTTGTGAGCTTTCCTGCAGGGTAGGACTTTTAATTGCTCCTCTCCCTTAGCAGTTTGCGTAGGACCTTCAGTTGCTATGAGCTCCATTCCTCAGGGAGGAAACGTGTTTTTTTTTTTTTTTTATCATCTTTGCCATGTAGATTCTAAACAGATGAGAACATTTTTTTTTTTAACATGGCCATGAAGTGCCATATTAAGTCCTGTGTTTTAACATGTTGTTCCCCATTCAAAACAACTGAAAAGTACAGGTTGAAGCAGTAATGCAATTTTATCCCAGAGTCATTATCTTGCAATAAGTGTCCTATAGATAGAAGAATAAGTGTTCCAAACAACTTCTATTACTAGGTGCCAAGCATCAAACCTTTGACATGTATTTTCTCATGTGATTGCAGCATCAAACTTCTGGATATGGGTACCGCTGATGCACTCATTTTACACAGGTGGAAATGGGTTTGGCATGGTTATATTTGGAACTTTGGGCTAGGACAGTCATTGAGCACTAGAGGTGGAGCATAATGGGGCAATCTTGTGGGGTCATGAAAGATAAGAAGGCCAGGAGAATCACAGACAGTGGAGATCCAAGTTATGAGCTTTCCAGGAAGAATAAGGACTCTCAGGAACTGGGATGGGGACCATTCTTGTGATATTTTGGCCAAGAATCGGGATGCATTCTGCCTGTGTCCGGGAGCTATTATGTTTGAAGGAGACGGATTTGTTTGAAGAGGAAATGTCAGGGAAAGATGGTATCAAGACCAGTGCTGAACAAGCAGCTATAATTCATTGTGATGAATATGTTAATTGTCACCTTGACAAAAGCTGGAATCGTCTGGGGGATGGTCCCTTCTAAGCATGCTTGGAGGAGATTATCTTGAGTATGTGCCGCGATAGGGAACTAGGAAAAGCATCCAGAGCACAAAGCCTGTCCTTGGAAGGAGGTTCCATCTTGTGAAGAACCAAACGAATTTGAAGGAAGGAAAGCCTAATTTAAAGAGGTTACAGTTCTAAAAGAATGTTTCCTTGGTGCCAGCACAGCAGAAGCTGAATGTGGGGAGACCACCTGTTGTGGGTAGCACTGTTCCCTGAGTGGGCTCCTGGGCTGCAGCAATCAGGGAAATGAACTGAGCATCATGGGTTCATCCATTGTTCTTTCTATGTGCACATGAGGAGACTCCTTCAAGTCCTTGCCTCTATGACTTCTCCATCATGATGGACTATACCTTGAACTGTAAGCCATGATAAGCCTTTGCTTATCCTTAGGTTTGCTTTGTTGGGATGTTTTACCACAGCAGCCTGAAAAGAAACTAAGAAAGCCACGCTCTGGGCTTTATTGTTGTTGCTTGATTTGCTTGTTTGATTTGCTACCTGCAACGCACACATCTTCTCTCTTAGACTGGCTCCACTCCACACCTGCAGCTCTCCTTGGCAGAGACATCCCAAGATCCTGTCATCTCCACTATCCTCTAGTCTCTGGTGCAACCTTTACAGCTTTGAGACAACCACCTCTCAGACGCTCCAAAAGGATTCCAGCCTTATATCCCAATGCCACATGTTGCCCGACCTCAGTTGCTCTTCATGACCCCATCAATACCGCACCTTTCTGGCCTTGAAAACCAGTACTACAAGGAAAGGGCTTAGAAAACTGCCAAATGCCGCTGACAACTTGAGATTTAGCCTGCCCCCTTCAGGCCAAAGGTATATTAGCTTCTGGATGGGCAGGCGCTGCAGGAACATTCTCAAAGAGGCTGTTCCCTTTGAGTAGCAGGCAACCCTTTTTTTTTGGTTTAAGCTTTTTCCCTTTAAATTCATTTGGTTGTTAACAAGATGAAGCCTCCATCCAGGGGTAGGGGTTGCCCTCAGGATACTTCTCCCCAGTCTTCCTCTGTAGCACAGGAGATTTCTCTACAATGGTGCCGGGCTCTTTTTCATATTCAAGATTGTCATTTTTTTTTTTTTAAGGTTGTGAACTCTTTGAATACTGAGTTTGAATTCCATCAATCCTCAAAATTGTTTGTGCAGGTCATAGAAATTCAAAGTCATGCCTTATTTTATGCAGAGCAAACAGTAGCCTGGCTTGCTAGGAAAGGCAAGTTAAACGCAGTGGTAACATTTTATTTTGCTGTACCACGGGCTCTCTGCTGCTCAGAGCATCCATTTCCCTGTCTGCTGCTCAATTGTTTCAGGGCACCCGGCAGCTGAAAGCGCTGCAGCCTTCAGCTGGGAGACTGGGCTGCAGGCTTGGGGACTTTTATTTTTGAGCCAGTTACTGGCCTTTTTTTTTTTTTTTCAAACTCAATTTATTCCCCTGAGGTCTCTGATCTCACACTGGAGAGACAGTTATTGTCTCCATGGCGTTCTTAGTCATTTTCCTGTGTGACTCAGCTGGCGCCTGACTGCTCTCCTGCTCTACCCCAATTTGTCTTGTTTTGCCTCTCAGACAGGATTCAAAAGTGGACTCTCAGATTTGGTTAAATGTAGCGAGTGCATCTTTTCCAGCTTCTGCATCCATGTCTCTGTCTTACTGTGTATTGTAATGATAGGATTCTGCGAGGGGGTTCCTCACTGTGGTCACACTAGGAGCCCACGTCCATGTCTGGAAAAGCATGCTTTCTTTGTTTGATACTTCTCAAAGGGCTTGCACATTCAAGAGATCTTCTACTTATTTTCTCTTGGACCATCTTGGATGCTTTGGATTTTGGGGGATACTAATTGCACTCTCTGACTGGCTAGTGTTAACTGTCAACTTGACAAGCGCTGGAGCAACAGATGAACTAAGCCTCTAGGAATCCGTGTGAGGGATTATCTAGGTTATAGACTAGTTGCTGGGCATCCCCAGGGGAACTATCTTGATCATTTTAATGAAGGTTGGAAGACACATCCACTGTGGGTGGTACCGTTCCCTGGATTGAGTCCTAGACTTACATAATAAAGAGGAAAGCTAGCCAAGCACCAGCATGGATTCATCCCTTACCGCTTCCTGATTTTGGATGTGATGTGAGCAGCTGATTTAAGCTACTGTTGACCTGACTTTCTGGACATGATGGACTATAACCTAAACTCTGAGCAAGCATAAATTCTGTCTTTGGAATAGCTTTTATCGCAGTACCAGGGAAAGTATGATAGTTAAGGCATCTGATTAGTCCTGTGAGAGACCGGGAGGAATACACAGTAGAAACCAGATATCTCTCCTTTGATGGTGACTTTTATTCTTCCTGTAACTGATCTATAACCACGGCCAGCACACTCTCTTACGTCGCTGATTTTCTTCTTTCATCTTTGTCTTAGTTACTTACTCATGGTTGCTGCATTTCCTCCCAAGGTCTCAGTACAGAATTTGGGTTTATTGAAACTCTTAGTCAATATCATCCTCAAGAAATGTCATCAAAAGTGATAAGTCCATTCAAGTTGTGATACACTCTCAAGATTCTTTATGATAAAGCATCCCCTTACATGCTGAATATTGCAGGGTCTTTTGTTTGGAGTTGAGCTCTGCAAGTCTGACTGACAGTGATAGATGCTCATATGCATTTTTCTTAGGTATCACCCTCTCTCACCTCTGCAAGCTTCACACCAAAGCATGCTATTGCTGTCTTTCCCGCAAGAACTCTTGGTCAGGCCCCATGCTCAGCAGTGGATGGCCAACACAGAATGAACTCAATATTATTCTTGGATTTTCTTTTTGTCTCGTAATGCTTTGTTTGGGAATTTTTTTTAAATCTCACTGGTCTTTTCCTTATGTATTATGGCTTCCAATTTTGTGTTTTTATGGGTTTTGTGTGTGTCCATATGTGTGTGTCTCTGAGTGCTTATGTGTTTCTCATTCTTCTTTGTTTTCTTTTTTTTCTTTTTTATGCTTGTTTCTTTGTTTTGTTTAATTTGGTTTGTTTTTTATTTTCCTGTTTATTTTCTAAAGAGAGAGTATTAAATGGGTGGGGAGTTAAGGAGCATCTGGGAGGAGATAAATGAGGGGAAACTGTGATCACAATATATTTTATGGAAAAAATTATTTTCCATAAAAATTTATTTTTAAAGAGAACTCTTGTATAGAAAATCACTTTGGAGTTTAACATGTGAGCTTTACACCTGTAAGAGACTCACATGGTGTATTCCTGTTTGTCATCAAGACAAGTGCAATGGGACACATAGAGGATGGAGGAAAGGGCTGTATGAATCACAGACATTTTTTATCCCCAAAAACTCAATTTAAAACTCCATTTAGACTCTTTGAAGTCCATTTTGCATAATTATACTCAAAGTATTTCTTTTTTGAACTGCCAGCCACTGAGTTATCTAGAAAAGATCTAAGCTAATTTGGCCTTTGATATCATTTTTCTTGTTTATAAAGCATAGTAAAAATGTGTATTATCTTTACTCTCATTATTTCTAAACCATATGAGAAAATAAGTAGGAGCAGGGAAACTTTTTGTTTATTGTTTTTGAGAGAGACTCTTGCAGGTCTTGCTATGCCAGAGTTCCAGCTTGGAGCCTTCCTCTTTATAGGAGGAGTGCAGCCAGCTAGCCTGATAAAACTGCAGCTGCCCTGTTCCAGGCAGTTTGCATAGGCATGTGTGCTAGGTACTTCCTGCTGTGCTAACTTGGAGTCTGCCACTGTACCTGTTGATTGGTAGTACAACCCATCAGAATGCTGGGGGCCAAAAAGAAAGAGACAGTACAGCTAAGAGAGTCTCCATCTGCCACTAGGAAATCAGGATGGGGTATACAGGTTCGCCCCATATCCACAATAAACAGTTCCACTGCTTGCTTCTCACCTGACTCTCAGTGTCTGTGTTGTTGACGCTGCACCTTCTCACCCCCTATGCCAAGGGGTGTCCAGATAGGGTGACCTATAACTAGGCTCCTTTTTCAGTCTAGTCCTGGGATTACAGACATGCATTTCCACATGTAACTCAGAGAAAACTCATGATGACTCCAAGAGTGTTTCTATCAGTAAGACATAGCTGTAGTTATGGTCATAAGAAGGGCATGGATTATTTTAGAGGTACTCAGAATTTTTTTTTTAAAGCCAGGAGCTATAAGACATAGAACTGAGTGTCACAAAGGTGTGTGTGTGTTTTTTTTAAGTTTTATACAGTCTTCTAGAGCTAGGAGACATAACATGCCATGAGGTGCCACAAGGAGGAACACCAGAGTCAGCCAGGAAGCAGAGAATGTGGATGTGGGCAACAGCCTTTATTTGGTTTCTATAAGAAGGACTGGGGTAGCAGGGTAAATCTGTTTAGAATAGAACAGTTTCAAAACTTGGTAGGATATGGAGAATAAGATCCCCACTTATCTGGAATCTAGCCCTAGCTTGTGTAGATAGTGTTCTAGAGAAGAAAATCTAGATGAAGAAAGGAGTTGTGGAATATACTCTTTGGCTCAAAAGCTAGGATCAAATTCCTAGCTATGTCTAGGAATTGGCTAGCCCTAGGTGGGAAATCCTTTCATTTCCATTAATGTATCTAATTATGAATTGTAAAAAGATATGTTTAATACAGATGTGAAGGTTTAAAAAATGGCTCTTGGCAAAACAACACTGACTACATGCACCAAGTCTGCAGCACTTGCTGAATTTTTAAGTGCTTGAACAACAAATCTATGGCTTACCATAGTGTTTCAAAGAATAACTGCTCTGATGTTGGGACTCAGAAGGACTTGAAGCAAAGGGAAGCTAGAGTCAAGATCATCTTCTTGTAATCATGATGACATTTAGATTTAGTCACTGGGTACTGGGAGTGGATTTTAATAGAGATTGAGATTTCATATTTTCTTCCTGTGTACAGTGATTCACTTTAATTCCAGATGCTAACCACTAATGCATTTACAGATGCCTTTCATGAGATAAAATATGACTTAATATGGTTAGAGAAAAGAACACGGAATTAGAGTTGTTCTTAAGAATTTTAGCACAGAAAACAGTTTGTAGAGAATTTTGCTTTCTTAAAACTAGATTTCAACTAACAAATGAAAACAAAAAAATTTATTCTGCAGTATTTTTAAACCATAAAATGTAGACTTTTTAGAAAAATTATGCTTCTATTAATTCATGTTTTTAAATATACTTTTATAAGTAGACATTTCAGTAATTTTGTAAATTCATGAGTACATCTCATAAATATCTTAAAAACACAAATAAGGATAAATAGAAAGGAAAGTTAGCTTTCTGATATTAAAAAAACTGTTCTTACTTATTATTGGGGGACAATTCTCTTCTCTGTGGGATTATCATATTTGTATGTATCTTTTAGGCAGACACATTTTTTTTGCCCCTTTTCTAACCTTCTATTTTAGAATATTTGTCCTTGGAGCTGGAGTGATGGCTCAGTGATAAAGAGCAGTTGCTCCTCCAGAGGACCTAGGCTGGGGTCCCAGCACCTACATGTCAGCTCATCTGTAGCTTTGATCCTAGAAGAGCCATTGCCCTCTTCTGGCTACTGCAGGCACCAGGGACACATGTGATACATAGACATATATGCAGGGAACAGCCACACACATCATTGCTTTTTAATTTTTTTTTCATGTTCATGGCAGTATTAATGCTATTGGGGGAGAAGGATGTGTTCAAAAACTAATTCGGAAGTCAACAGTGTCTTCAGTGTCCCATGTCCTTCGGAAGTCAACAGTGTCTTCAGTGTCCCATGTCCTGGCTTGGTTAGAAGGTACATGGGTGCTTGTTTGTTTCTGCTCATCATACTCTAGATATGTGACTCGTATACTTCTTCTCAGTGTGATGTTTCACAAGAATGGTTACAAATTACTTCAGAGAGAATTCAACGAGAGTAGGGATGGAAACTTTCTAGTAAAGATTAATTAAGTCTTTATAGTCCTTATCAAGCATATTGTTGAATCTTTGTGGAAGAAGATTCCTTCAGAGTGTCACTTTCACCAATGTGCCAGTGAAATTGAAAATGAACTTGTTTTGCCCTGATCCTTGTGTGTTTGGACGGTCATCATTTCTAGACAAATGTTATAAGTGCACACCCAGAATGCTTCTCTTTGAAGTGTTCTGCCAGAGGAGATGTTCAAGAAGACACCAGCAAGCTCACCTCAGGACCATCCTTTGCTCACCCACTGCTTGAGGAAAACCATGATCCATTAGCGAGGGGGGCATTGGCAATGATGGATATTGTTTTCATGTTTTATGCTACTGAAAGACATTAAAACACATGGTAATTTGATAAGATGTGTGAACTGTTAGAGAAAATTTTTGGCTTTCCATTCCTTTATGCCCAAGCCTCTGTATTAAATATTAATAATTCTTTGAGCTGGAAATGTATGCATCTCTAATGTATCCTCTTTGCTGATCACGGCTCGCCTTTATACTTATTAAATGAAACTACAGGAAATGTACTCTTCCTAATATTGTCCTTTTAAAGATAAAAGTTTTCTCCGACTTGTCCATGAAGAGTGAGAAGAACAGTCGATTTATCTGTGTAGTGTGTGAGAAGCCAAAACGAGAGCCATCTTTAGACAGTTTGAAACCATCCTGCAGGTAGCTTGTGAGAATCGTATCACGGATTTGCAGACCAGTTGTGGAAGGTGGTTGAGGAGTAAGGAAACTCATGCCATGCCGGAGGAAGAGTTAACACAGCACCACTTAGTTAATAGCAGGGTTGAACTCCAAGAAACTGCGACTTGGATGCCAGGCTGAGCTCATTGCTCATCTCAATCACAGGTGACCTGCCCCTCCCCCAACCCAAGGTCATCATGACTACTTAGGAACTTCTCGAAGGATGCCAGGGTCCTTTCTTCCTCAGGCCCTCACTTGGTTTTTTTTATACTTATTCTCTGAAATTGAATTTATAGCCCTCTAAGCATAATTTAAGGCTCTCTAGTGAGACTGTGTAAGGAAGAAAGAGAAATGAGAGATTTGTGGGGCCCAGAGGGTTGGTTTTTTCATTAGCATAAATGTAAGTAACCAGGACAACAGAAGACTCGGTAACAGATGGCTGATAAGTTCCCCTCTTGTTCAATTTATTCAGAATTGGAATTAATTTTTAATACCACATATTAGCAACCTTCATGCATAGGTAATCTTCTCACAGTCCCTTCCAGTAAGTACAGATGCAGCTGATGGAATGAACTTAAGGAACTCAGCAGGATCCAATCGAAAGTGTCTTCCCACCTCTTCCTGGTATGGGCGTTTTGGATCTGAATTTTCCTGGCATGTCCTTCAAAGGCATGCAGTGACGATTAGCTTTGTTAGGACCCCACTGAGTGAGCTGATCATCGGCAGCACTGGACTGGAAGTCAGAAATATTGAAATCTGCATTCCAGGCTTTTCTTTCTCTTCTAACTAATAGTGGGCCTGTAAATTAGTCATTGACTAACTTGTCCTGAGTTTATTCAGTTATGCTACAAACAAGTGAGCAAACGAATGTGATGGTTTCTGAGTTAGCTTTGAGATGTGTTTCTTAGTCATTAGGAAGAGTGAATATTAGTCTTTATTATCAACAGTTCTGAGTATGAAGACCATAACTGCTCTTAATGTAATGATTGAAATATGTGCAAAGGTCAGCTCATTGACATTTTGACCTATATAATAATAACGATAGGTACACTTTACAGAGCCCTTATTGTATTTCACACACAGTATTAAGTGCTTTATAAAAACTTATGAGGGTTGTTAAACCTTTTGTCTTTCATCCAAAGCCATTGGGAAGTCACTGGAGGGTTTAATAGATACCCAAATATGCCTCTGAGCAGGATCCATCCCCACCAGCTTTAAGCTGATTAATGGTAAAATAAAGCTTTTTTTTCCCTAAAAACCAAACTGGTATTTGGAGAATGCATTAGAATATTGTAAAAATAAGAGTGGCCAGACCGTTTAGGAGGAAATTGTATGAAGTCCTGACAAAAGACTATATTTCTCAAATTAACAGAAAACCTATGATGATTAAAATGATGAAATGTATCCCATGGTCTTTATTTGGTCTGGGATACATTTTAGAATATTTAGATGAATGGAAGCATATTAATTTTTATGTAATTTTCAGTCTCCCTTTCCCTTTCTCTCTTTTCTGCTCTTCTGTTCTCTTTTTTCCTCTTTCTTTCTGCCATTGTCCTTCCCTCCCTTTGTCGCAAACAAGAAGGTAGATACACGTAGTTAGTACAATGAAAGTTTTATTTAATTATGCTGAGGGTCATCACACTAGGTTCACACTTTAAATTCCTAACTGTGGTTCTTAGCCTATCTCCTCAAGGCTGCTCATCTGTGTGACATATCTTAGCTGAGGTCAGGTCCAGTCTCTAACAGAAGTCTCTGATTTGAGGGTCAGGATCCTGGGGGAGACTCTCCAGCTGCATGGCAGATCAAGAGGGTGTCTCTCCAGATGTGCAGAGCAGAGCATGCTCTTGGTCCTGCTTATAGACTGTCTAGTTGGTGCATGGGGTTCTAGGATTGTGTCTGGTTATCTTGAGTGAGTGATGTCACTGAGTTATGATTATCAGATGCAACATTGGATGTAGTGGGGATCCTGACTAATTTTACATGTCCAAAAGGCGTTTTTTTTACTATGCTTTTTCCACCCTGCTTGTCTCCCTTCTTTCCTTACTCTTTCCCACTTTTGACTATTTGGAAAGAATTTTGGATAACAGACAATGTTCCTTGGTTACAATTTCAAGTACGCAAATCCTGTATATGCATCAACAATTAATTGTCATCTGGTTTTTTTGATAATGGCCACAGAAACTCCGTTTCACCAGACTCAAAGGCCTCTTTGTAATAAGACATTTGTGCAGAGGATCTCTTGTATTACAAGGTGGCCCTAACTACAGTTTCCTCTCATGTAAGACACTGTTGCCACATAGAGTCTCAAGGCAATAGAAACCCAAAAAGACAGAGAAAGGAAACACGGTTGTTAAAAAAGTAAATGAAGCCACTTTCATAAAGGGACCCTTGATTGTTTATTCAAGATGGGAACAGGTATTTAAAAGGACTGAATAGTTTGTGGAGGTGAGGTACTGTCTGTACCATTCTGTCATACACATTAGTAGTAAAGTTACTTTAAACACAGAGCTTATGCCCAACTCATAGGCCATGTGATTTCTGACAGATATTCCTGATGAGATTCTGTGTGCAAGGCTGAGATATTCCCAGAAGACAACTTGGGCTGATTATAGCACCTGCAGAGGAAATTGATGGGCTATAGCTAAATTGTAGAATATAGCTGGGCAGTGGTGGCACACGCCTTTAATCCCAGCACTTGGGAGGCAGAGCCAGGTGAATCTCTGTGAGTTCGAGGCCAGCCTGGGCTACCAAGTGAGTTCCAGGAAAGGCGCAAAGCTACACAGAGAAACCCTGTCTCAAAAAACCAAAAATAAATAAATAAATAAATAAATTGTAGAATACAGACATAGTGATTTCAGCCTCTAAGTATTCTATAGGATAATTAATAGGTCTTTCATTGTAACAATTAAAAAGGACTTCCCAAGATATGTTTATTAAATATCCATTTTTTATTCACCTAAATTCCCAGGATCTTGTAATATTAACTAGAGACAAAATGTAAACCACACACATTGTATTTTTTTTTTATATAAGAAAGTTTAGAAATAGCCCCATTGGGGATTGGAGAGTAGGTTTCCATAAAGGTTAAATTTTGGTTTTAGTGTTCTTCTCTCTCTCTCTCTCTCCCTGTCTTTGTCTCTCTCTATTAAAAATATGCTTTTATCAGGAGAGCTGTCCCTGCCCCTCAACAGCTGCAGCACTCGGAAGAGTGGCCCATACGCCTCACCTAGACAACACAGTAGAGCTGTCCCTGAAGGTGAAGGTGTGAGAGAATTGCCCCTCAGGATGTGAAAGCAGGAAAACTGGTCCTAACCCTTGTTCATCACTGCAAGGGGTGAACTAGCCAGGACAATGCTGAAGGCTCATCCTGGTAGTGAAGACAGGGGAGAGTTGGCTGGCTAACCAACCCTGCAACTACCCAGGCCCAGAACTAGTGTTATGAGTTGGCCCACCCCAATGTCCACACCTTGTATGAGCTGCTGGAACCCTGGTGGGGAGGGTGTGTTTGATCCTGCAGACCCAGGGTTGCAAGATCTTCATGACACAGGGAAGCAATGGGATGTCCAGGAAGAGTCCCAGTGAGATTCTTGCTGTGGGATGGTCTTTCTGTATGCTGTGAATATCTGTTGCTTCACCCAGCCCTTGCCACTGCCTGTGGGCTTGGAAGCACAGCCAGGGCCTTAAGAACATAGCTGCACACTATTCCTTCACAGAATTAGGGAGGTAAGTGTGACTCATTTGTACCTGCACCATGTTGGAAAGCTGGGTGGGGCAGAACCAGCTGCCAAAGCAGCAATTTCATCCTATTTATCCAGCTTAGCAGTTTAAAAACTCTCCTGATCAGATAAGGATTAAAGATACACAATAAAACAGATTTAGGTGGAAAAACCCCTCTAAATGGGTTGCAGTATGTTTAAAAATATGTATAGGCTTGGGAAAGAAAAGAAAAAGGATAGAGAAAGTCCTTAAAAAAGAAATAGAGTAATAAAAAGTCACATAAAGGTGGAAAATACACAGAGAGTCTGGATACTGTATATTATTGTGTTGTCTTTGGGATTTTTAGATGCAGAGAGACATTTGATTGTAGCGGCTGCTAAGTTAAACCAACATATATATTTTAAAGATATCTTGACTTCAAAATTGGGATCTAAGGATATGTTGCTTTGGAAAAGAAGTTCTGCTTTTGTTTCCATAGAGGATGAGAACCTGTGGATTGTTCCCAGGCTAATATGGTTTGATTGACCGAGACCCCCCCCCCCAAAAAAAAAAATCTCCAATAGGAAGGGATGGTCCAGAGTTATCCAACATTTCAGAGCACCTCTGTTGCAGTTTCCTCTGAGTTCTGCATGTAGAAAGGCTTCAAGGTTGCTGGCTGAGATGATTCAGCCTCACAGACTATTCCAGTCAGGATTTAGCCATAATCCTAAGATTTCTTTAGGTCCCCATAAGATTACTCGCACCCTCAATCAGCAGGAAGTAGTCTAGAAAACTGCCCACATTCTCAAAAAAATGGATTATGGATGTTTGTCTTCTCTTAGAATGTTGGTTACAAATTGTTGTGGATAATGATCAGGAAAAAAGCTAAACAAAGGAGATTAGATTCATGTTTTTTGTTTTGAAAAGAATAAAAGGGGTAATGCTGTGAGATAAATGCTCTTGTAGACTGTAAAGATTTGTTATTCCTACTGGTTTAATAAAATGCCAATTGGCCAGTAACCAGGCAGGAAGTGCAGGCAGGGTGACAGGCTAGGAGAAGGCTGGGGAGAGGAAAGGCAGAGTTGCCAGCCAGATGCAGAGGAGTAAGATAAGAATGTTGTACTGAGAAAAGGTACCAAACCATGTGGCTAAACATATATAAGAATTATGGGTTAATTTAAGCATAAGAGCTAGTTAGTTATAAGCCTGAGCAATAGGCCAAACAGTTTGTAATTAATATAAGCTTCTGTGTGTTTATTTGGGACTGAATGTCTTCCGGACCAAGTTGAACAGGGACTTTCATCTACACACATCTGTGATGTAGCAGAAACCAGGGGCAATGAACGTTTGTGGTGAACGCCTGCATGTAAAAATGTATGGACAAAGGGGTTTCCTGCGTGAATCACTGTGTCACAAAGTTCCCTTTCTTCCTTTCCCCCCTTTTTTTCTCTTAAATTTTATTTTGTTTCACTTTAGGGGGAAGTGAGTTGGGTGGGATCAGGAGACATGATGTGAAAGACACAAAGAATACATTTTTAAAAATATTTAAAAAATATGCTCTTATGTACCAGGCTGGCCTTGAACTTCTGAGTCTACTACTTCCACCTTTCAACTGCTAGAACTGCAGATGAGTGCAGCACACCAGGCTGGGGTAGACTTTTTAAATAACAATACTATAATGGAAACTATATGTTGTCTCTGATCCTACTATATAGGGTGATAAATATAGAGGTAAGTGTGTCTGTCTGATTTTATTCTTTAAGGCACATTATGGTTCATTTAAAATGAATACTGACTTATTACAAATAAGTATCAGTTCATCCCTGCTTTTGTCTACTCTAAATTATTTGACTGGCCAATAGATGGTGCTGTGAGTTCAATGCTGGTGAAGATTGAGTGTTGGAGATTGCAAATCCCAGGTCTTCATTGAGTTTAAAGGTAGTTCACTTGTGACTAATACATTCTTTCATTTTCTAAGGAATTATTAAGAGCTTCTCATGTGTTAGGACTGTTATTGTCTCTCCAACACATACTAGGTCAAAGACAGTAGTAGATAAAGTCTTGAATGGATTCCTATTTTATATCGTGTTACACATTCTTTCAAAGCTCTGTGACTTATGACTGCAATGATTTATTATTTGTTAACATTTTATGTTGGTAATGATGTCACCAGGATTTGCCTCCACAGGTACATTCAGTTGGAGAGTTTCCTGGGCTCACAGTACTGAGATGTCTCCCACGTTATCTGCTTGAGAGAGACTACTACTGATTGTTGTCTAGGAATGAAATCCCTTCACATCATTCAGATGTACTACCTTCTGTGGTCATCTCAGAAGAGTGCTACAAAGGGGATTTAAGTGCTGCAAAGCCGGAGTTTTAAGTCCTACTGAGATCTGCCTTGCCTCCTAAATTACATCAAATCACTTCTTGTATAATTAAGCCCACCACAGCAGGGACATATACTCCAATTTTTAAGGAGAAAGTGATGGATCACATTGTAAAGGGACATTCATGCTCTGATGGGAGGACTTGGTGTGTGTGTGTGTGTGTGTGTGTGTGTGTGTGTGTTACACACACACACATATGTATATATGTATATTTTAGTCTAGGAAAAAACAAGTAAAGAAACGAACAGTAGTAGAATAGCTCTGCTTGCGTTCTGCCATCTTCTTGTGAAACTGTCACAGCAAAAGCCAGAGCTTGCAATTTTTTTTAATTTATTTTTTAAATTACACTCATGATATTCATTACTTACACTCATGATATTAATCACATTTGTGGTATTCATAGATTACATTCGCAGTATTCATTCAAATATATATATATATATATATATATATATATATATATATATATATATATAAGTTCATTAATTTTAAATGTCGAATGTCATTTCTTGAAGGGGGGCAGGAGGTCTTAAATACGGGCTTACAGCACAATGGGAGGACCCCGGAGGGCAGAAGTTTGCTACTGATGTTTTACAATCTTGCATCTAAACTGTTAATGCCCATTATTCAGGATACACAGACAAGGAACTTCCCTTAAGCATTCAGGAGGGTGGAACCTGGCAGGGAATTAGCATTGGGAGGATATCAAGGTCAAGGTCCGCAAGCAAGGCAACAGTTACCCAAAAGGGGGCCAGGACCCTGCAGGTCCCCCTTTTATTAAAAAATGGAGCTTGCAATTTTTATAGAGAAAAGTATTACACATTAAGGAAAATGTCTATTAGGCAAGTAAGGCCATTGTTTTGACAAAAAGTAAAGGCAGATATGGGTTTGCACAACCAGTCATGTGAACTGGGCACACCTCTTCATTGCTTCACCAGAAGGTAAGGGTAGGGGTAATGGAAAGAGATAGCATGGAAGAGATAGTATGTACTCTTCTAGGATCTTTTGGTATTACATAGCATTAATTAACCATTCCTATGATGATAACCAATACACCAAAATGAAGTTATTCAAGTTACAACTTTTTTGATAAATTGTTTCACTTAATATATCTCTATTATGTGTCAAGCTCTTTACCTACCACTCTCTGTAAATATAACAATCTTGAAAAGTAGAAATTGGTGCCTATGTTACAGATGGAAAAACTGGTGCCTAGGAGAAACCCTAGTTTTCCATATGTCTAGTAAATTATCCACTCTTGTATTTGAAGAGTCAAATTCAGATTTTGTTGGAGCTTCTATTGTGTTTAACCCATTTAAGTCCCCTGCATATTGGGATAGCTAGTACAATCTACTCAGGAGGATGAGGCTGGAAACTGCAGCACAGAACTTATAAGACAGCACCATTGAAAGGATTGGCCTTCTCTGGTATGTACATTATTTCTATTGGTTCTTACTGCTGCCAAGAATAAATTAGCTGTGATGGCTGGAGCTCCAGCAACCATAATACACATATAACCCCATTGCCAGACTATAAACATGGTAAACCAGGTATTTCAGAGAAGCAAGAGCCTTGAAGAAGTTGTGAGGTTGACTACTCAGTCCTGCAAGAGGAAAATCTTATATCCTCATCTTGTAGAAGTTAGGGTGACTTTTCTTACGTAACAACTGCTCTTACCCCCCAGGATTGAAGATGTCAGATACACCCTTTTCACAATGTTTTAGCACCATGCTTTACTTAAAATTAAAATTTATAGAGTTAACTGTTGAAGTAATAAAATAACTTCACAGGACCAAGAATGTCCGTGCTCCTTCCAAGTGTCTACTCGAATACAAAATAGAAACGATTTTTTGTCTTACGATCTGTGAACTTGCATCTTTAAAGTTGGCATGCTTTCCCTTCTCTGCCTCTGAGAACCAATGTCCCTTGCTTTGGCTTGGACTCTGTGTCACTAAGACATTTGCTCTGCTCTGATATTCGGATCCCATGTACTAAATCAGGCCACCTTCACATGCCATCTGTTTAAGAAGTCCTTGGGAGGTTGATGAGACCAGAACATTATTAGGTTCTCACTCTGACTGCAGGGATTCCACAGGAGTCATTTTGTGGCAGGACTCAGGAATTTGCATTTGTGCCCAGTGGTCCCAGTGATTAGGTAAGGGACTCACAGGCTGACCTTTAGGGGGCCCTTCAGAACCTTTCTCCTTGACGAGCACCTTGTGCTGTGTTATCTGACCCAGGTTCCCACAGAGCAGGGACAGCTTTGGGTGCCTATAACAGAGAAACAGTAAGGGAGCAGATGCCCTGGTTTAAACACGGAGAGATTATTCAAATCTCCTTTCAAGTAAGTCCCACTGTGGTATAAATACTGAAGGCGATTGTTGAAATGCGGTGACAGGGTAATCTGGCTCTTTCCTTTTTGACTGTGGAAGTGCCCTTGTATTGCATTTGCACTCATTGGTATGGCTGGCACGAATTACGCCAGATGGATAGGTAAGTTTGCAGCTCTTGTCGCGTTCCGAGCTGCCTCTTCTCTTCTCAATTATTAAAGATTAATTTTATTTTTTTTGCAGACTATTTGCAGAGAATTGCTCATACCATCTCTCAAAGGATGTAATTTGAAACTTTAAAAAGTCAGAAATTTAATAAGAGTTTGAAAGTGTTGCCAGTGGACGATTTCCCCATGATTTTGCATGTTAAAGGCGTAAAGGAAGGGAAATGCAATGGACCAGGCCAGGGCAGTAGATATGACTACATTTCATCTGCAAAGTGGCAGCAGAGGCCACCTCTCTGCCATGTGAACAGATGCTTGGGACGTGCATGGGACACAGAGCTAGCTAGGCACTTAGCAAAAGCAGCAGTTTTATTTGTCTTCTCGGTGATCTATTATGAGGATTGGACATGTCTTTGATTTTACTCATTTCTTTTATAGTTTTTCATTGCCTACAGGTGAGGTTAGGTTAGACTGCTTCCTTTGGTAATGAAGCTGCTGCAACTACTCTGCAACCATGACTCTTGTCTTCCCACACAGCTATTTAACTACTCCCTTCATAGGATGACAGTAGTTCCGGTGTACTATCCATTTCAGCTTTGAAAATGGTACCTGTCCCTCTTCCTATGTGAAGTCAGCCTGGGGTAGAGCTGTATAGTCTTCCTTTTTATTTTGGCACTTAGGGGTTTGCCTCAAATATCTTCGTTGTCCATTCATAGCAAAGAACAATGTGTCTCAAAAAGTCCTGCTTGGGAACTCTGTGGATGGGGCAGAAGAAAGGGGGAATGGTGGCTTTGGAATATTCTGGCTGGAAAGGTTCCTTGTGAAATCTGTTGTGGATACACTTTAAAAGTTATTCTCTTGGGCATGAAGGGCTGATCTGGAGAGACACTTGGATTCTCCTTGGATGGTGCCATCTTAGGAGCCAACAGTTTAGGAATTGACGGCCGGGAAGTATACTGGAGATGTGGGTCTCAATACCAGGTAACATCCGCTTGCTGGTTTGCGTTATGGTGCCTCTGCCTGTTCATGTGTCTCCAGCCCAGACATCTGTTTTGCTGTCTTCCAAGGAATGCCTTCTAGAGTAAGCCAAGCATGCTCAGACAGCTTCATAATTTAGCGGATGATACAGGGAACCTGTTAAAAATGACGTTCAAGCAACCCTGCTGCTTGTATCTTTGCTCTCTCCTTCCTGCTCCCCCATTCTTCCTGTGAGACTCGTTCTACCAGATTGTGGTCTTCAGTTTCTGTCACATTGGCCAGGTAACTCCTCGGCTCTCTCTCCTGCTAGCTTAGACTGTAGCTTTTTTTCTTCTTCTTTTACAGTTGCCAAGTAATTCATCATTCATCCAGTGACTTCCTGGCTTCTCAAACCGTGTTTGCCTATTTCCAACACTCTTTGTCTATGTGAGTTTATGCTTTGAAAAAACAGAGTTTAATGCGCTTTTGAAAAAAAAAAAAAGCCCAGAGTCCAAAGTGCTTTCATTTACCACCTGTATTTGGACAACAACAGTCTCTAAATTAAAATAATCTGATTTCTAACTTCAAGTAGCAGGATGTCCAGTTTCTTTTTGTACTCTTTCTCCTGAATTGTGTAGTGACTTTGGGGGACTACCCAGACTAAGGAGTAGTAGGTCTTGTTGACATTGCCTCATTAGACAGTAGGAGAACTGCCTAACTTTCTAATGGAACTCATTTTCCTGGGGTCACAGTTCCTACACCTGCAGTACATTGCTATTCTTTTAGGTCGGCTTGGCAATGGTCACTGCTGCATGAGTGCCTTTTGCTTCATGAACTCGAGCACAGGATCCGTGATGGAGGTTAATCTCACCCCTCTACCAAGGACAGTTCCCATCATGTCTGGGAGGTGCATCTTTTTATTGTATACAAGCAGCTATTTTTTTTTTTTCCTAAGGGGCACCTGGTTGACAGGAATAGGCTTCCAATTCAAGTTGCCTATTGTGCTAGAAACAAGCTTTAGCCACATCACCTCTTAGGCTCCAGTTGTTATAACCCAAGTCTCCAACACAGACCTGTTGGCTGTTGTGGTGATATTTTATTTGTACTGAAATGTTATTTTAATTTTATGTTAATAAATAAAGTTGCCCTGGGGTCAGAGCTATTAGAGCCATAGTAAGAGCGTGGTGGTTAGAAGAGCTAGGTAGATTTCTGTGTGTTCAGGGATACAGCCAGTATTGGAGACATATGGTGTTTGTCAGTTCAGTGATATTATTGTCCACGTGGAATTGTTGTTGTTGTTGTTGTTGTTGTGGGGCCCCATCTTCTTTCCGGAGACTTCAGTTGATGTTAGGCCTGGCCGTGATTTCCTGCAGAAAACTGATAAGAGACTCGAACACAAAGACATATATATGCAGCTAATTGAAGCCTTTTTTCTAGAATTAGTTAGTACTCTATATGACCATTCATATCTTAACAAAGTTTAAAATGTATATATATATTAATCTTGTAAATTTTGATATAAAATTTATACTTTAGGAAAAGTTTAAAGAATCAGAATAGAATCAAAGAGTTGAGATTAGTAATAGAATAGTCCCTTAATTAATTTGGCTTTTGTCCTGTCCCTTTAAGACCTGGAGGGCGGTACTTACAGGCATATGTCTCCAATACTGGCTGTATCCCTGAACACACAGAAATCTACCTAGCTCTTCTAACCACCACGCTCTTACTATGGCTCTAATAGCTCTGACCCCAGGGCAACTTTATTTATTAACATAAAATTAAAATAACATTTCAGTACAAATAAAATATCACCACAGGCTGTAAAGGTAAAATCTAGGATCCTAGGATCTTTTTCTGCCTGGCTACTGTCTTGGTACTCCCACATGACACATTTCTTTTTTCCTAATGATCATTGCTTACTTTGGATTTGAAAGGTGAAAGAGCAGGAGGAATTCATTATCGTATCTCAGACTCTGCTAGGCATGGTGGTCAAATATGCGCCCTTCACCTGAAGAGGGATTTCGCAAGGCTTCAAGGCACTGCCCTCATAGTAACTCACCTCTGTGCTGGAGGCAGCTACGATTGCCTACAGCGTTTTTTGTGGTGCCTGAAAATTTCAGAATCTCAGAGCCAGTAGCAAACCCTGAGGGCCAGAGGCTGTTTCTCTGACCTCTGTTCCTCAAGCATGTCGGACACAGTGTTAAACAATGCAGATCTTGTACTAGTAATCCCTCTGAAATACCAAAGTGAAGGAATTCAAATCTTGGGTGTGTATCTACTGATTCACGAGACAAGCTTTTCCACCACTGGGGCTTTAGCTGACACCTTTGCCAAGTTCCAAGCACAGATCCTGTTACTCACTTTTGTCAGGGCTTATGGGCCTGGATGCCTGTACTGACAGCGTGATTTTGGAATGAAAATTTCTGACTGTGAGTTAACTTCTACTAAACTAGGCATCCTGTTTCACAGAAAATGCAGAAGTAATCCAAAAGCCAATTGTAAATTACCAAGGACTGCTTTTATTCTCCAAAGGAATCAGGGAATATGATTAAAGTCAATTTCTGAAAGTAAATGAATAGAAGAAAGCATTTTGTACATTAAATTTATATTAATGGGCACCATTTAAATGGTCCTGCTACCAGAGCTGTATTTCCATGATCCCAGCCTATCTAATTTAAATTTATTATTGACCATACTGTCACCCCATGAAAAATGAGAAAACATTTTTTGGCCTCCTTTCCTACAAAGAACCTTGATTGGATTTTTGTATTTGTTGCAGAAAATTCTCTTTCACATTAAATATGCTAACAAATTTCTTAGAGACCCAGTCATTATTTTCATTTCCGTCTTATAGCAAGTTTAGGCTAAGAACTTATGGCAGGAAAAATTATGGAATAATGTGGCTAACTTGGTCCCATTAGTTTTCTCTGAACTATGGATGAATTAATAAGTTCAGTTTACAGTGAGGTGGCATCTAATGAGGTCAGATAGTTGATGCTTTCAGGTTCAGAGCAGTATAACACAGGCAAAGTAGTCTTTGGTTTCTACTGGTTAAATGGAAACTTACTTAGCTATAAAGTAGTCCTTGTATGGATCCAAGTAGATTCTTCATTGACATCTTTAAAAGCCAATCGTGTTCAGGCCCCTACAAAGAGAGGCTGACCTATTTATTACATTTGTTCTTATGGATATATCATTTTTGTTTCATATTTAGTTTAATCTAATTTTTAATGTTTGTACCCTACCTACCCAATAAAAAGATCAGAAGATGTTTGTACTGACTAATTTTTCATTTTCAATTTGACACAAGGTAGAGTCATTGGAGAGGAGGAAACCTCAATTGAAAAAATAATGCTTCCATAAGATCAGCCTGTAGAGCATTTTCTTGATTGGTGATTGATTGCTGTAGAGGGCTCAGCCTCCTGTGGGTTGTACCACTCCTGGGCTGATGGTCCTGAGGTGTCTAAGAACGTAAACAGAGAAAGCCAGAAATAACAAGCCAGCAGACAGCACTCCTCCATGGCCTCTGCCTCAGTTCCTGGCCCCAGGTGCCTGAATCACTTCAGGTCCTGCCTAGACTTCTCTCAGTGATGGATTATTACCTGAAGTGTAAGTTGGCATAAATCCTTTCTATTGGTTATAATGTTTGATCATAGTTAGTTCATAGAAACCTGAACTAAAAAACATTTACATAATTAATTGCAAAGGAAGGGAAGCTTAACTTGAGAGGAGCAGAAGAATTGGTGTTTCTGGGACCCAAGGTTTTTTTTTTTTTTTTTTTTTTTTTTTTTGAGAGAGAGAGAGAGGAGAGAGAGAGAGAGAGAGAGAGAGAGAGAGAGAGAGAGAGAGAGAGAGAATGAATTACACCAATCTATACCCTGATCTTTGTGTTGAGAAACAAAAACACAAACAGTGCTGTTTTTTACCAAATTTTTGATAGAGGAGGCAAAAGGATGCAGTGAAAGACAGAGGAGGAGGAAGGATTGTAGAAGCCAGTGGGGTCAAAGACACCACAAGGAAACCCACAGAACCAACTAACCTGGGTCCATAGGAGCCCACAGAGACTGAACTGACAGCCAGGAAGCCTGCATGGGACTGACTAGGCCTCTGCATATGTGTTACAGTTGTGTAACTTGGTCTTCTTGTGAGACTCCTAACAATGAGAGCAGGGTCTGTCTCTGATGGTTGCCTGCTTTTGGGACCCATTCTTCCTGCTGGACTGCTTCATCCAGCCTTTATAGAAGAGGAGGTACCTAGTATCACTGAAAGTTGATATACCATGACTGACTGATAACCACGGGAGGCCTACCCATAACTGAAGAGAAACATGGATTGGATAGTGGGGGGAGTGAGGGAGGAGAAACTTTGATTGAGATGTAAAAACAAACAAACAAAAACAAACAGACAAAAAAGAAAACATGTTTAATGAATAGTGCTGACAGCGCTGGATATCAGTCTGCACAGGAATGAAGTTGAATCTATATCTTTTACCTCTTTTAAATGTCTCTATCAAATCCCTTTCTTCAGGAACGCTATGGAAGGGGAGGTGGAGAGAATGTAAGAGAGGAGATGGAGGACACAAAGAAACAAGGTCCTTTAAACCAAACAGGACTGAGGCACATAAACTGAGGCAGCATGTGCAGGGCCTGCATGGATCTGCACCAGATGGGGTCCTAGAGCTGAGAGGAGAAGAGGACACATGTCACCATCCCTAACCCAGAAGCTATTTCCAGTTGATAATCACTTGAAAATGGTGGATACATGAATTCAAATCCCCAGCGACTGAAGTACCAAGAACTATTCTATACTTTACAGAATCATCCAACATGTGTTGTTCCTTTGAGGCAGGCATTGGGAAAGTTGTTTTCTCTTTTTAATTCCATTGACAAATTGTGCAGTATGAATTGACATGATTAGTCACAGAAGAAATTTGTCACATTGGCTCACTTAGAAAAAGTAAATTAAAAAATTTATTTTGATGGGTAGATTTTGGAACTTATTTTACTAGTGTTATTTAATGAGCAAACTGCTTTGCTCTACATAAACTATTCCTTTTAGAAAGATAAATGAAAATAAATAAATAGAAAACAAACAAACAAACAAACAAACAAACTTAGCTGTGTGAACTTGGCCAAACTTCTGGACCACAGTATTCACATCTATTAAATGAATCCAAATTGTACCAGTGAGTACATTTGGCCAGTGAGTATATTCCATGGCAGAACTTTAATAGAAGACTCCTCCCTCAGGACCTGTGGTGGTTTGAATGAAAATGGTCCCCATAGGCTCATAGAGAGTGGCACTATTAGGAGGTCTGACCTTGTTGGAGTAAATGTGGCTTTGTTGACAGAGGTATGTCACTGGGGGTGGGCTTTGAGGTCTCAGATGCTCAAGCCTGGCCAGTGTGTCACAGTCTCTTCCTGCTGCCTGCTGATCCTGATGTAGAACCCTCAGCTATCCCTTTAGCACCGTGTCTGCCTGCATACCACCATGTTTCCCTCCATGATGATAATGAACTAAACCTCTGAAACTGTAAGCCAGCCCCAGTTAAATGTTTTCCTTTATATGAGCTGCCATGGTCAACTCTTATAAGCAATAGAAATCCCAACTAAGACAGAATCTCTTCGCTATTTCTTTTGGGATTCCAGGCTTTTCTTATACTAGTGAGGATATCTTCACTGAAGGCTGTTGTATCCTCAGCAACTCACTTTTTCAAAGTATTGCACCTTTCTATTTTCTAGGAGACAAAACTTCCTGGGGCTAAGGGAAGATCAAGCTGCATCTCCCAGCTTGCTGCTCCAATATTCCTGGGCCATTTGTCTCTTCAGGAGTAGCTTCTTTTATATCACAACTTCAAGGAACCATCCCAGGTTTCAGATAAGCTCATACTGCAAATGAAACACCTACTTAAATCCCTCCCCTCAAGCCTCTGGATTATACTTAAATGCAGGAATGCAGCTGAGCCTCTACTAAACATCCACTGAGAAAGGTTATCTCAGATCACAGAGAAGACAGAAAGGGGGCAGTGTTGCCTAGACTCACACTCCACACTAATCCTCTTAAGAAAGGTAGCCCCAAACCTTTTGCTGAAAATTCAGGTAGATTTCAAAATCTAAATGAAATGCTAAAATATCCAGAGCTGTTGTTTCTTATCACCTTCTACTTTCTGACTACTTTATAAATTGCTTTATTTAATCTTTATATGTCCCAGATAAGACATGGAAATTCCTGTGTTCAATGGAATTTAGACAACATTGCTGCAAATCTTCACAATTCCATGACTGTGGATTGGGTCATCCCCACTAAGTGCCCATTGTTTCCTCTATCTGAGGACTCCAGAATTTTACATGCTGACTCTGCACCAATCAAATTTGTTTGTTCTTGTATGTTTATAAATTTACATAAGAATGCTATTGCTTTCATCAAAACCTTTTAGGAAATTCACACAAAGGGATTAAGTTATCATTACTGGAAAATTTGAAGTCCGTCTGTTCCCTGCTCCCCCAGTAACCACAAGTTATTAGGGAAAGTGGGGTCATCTCTTGGACTTCTCAGTCATTAATAAAACAATTTAAGAACAGATCTAAAAGGAAGTTGAGAGCAATTTTGTTAGAGCTTAAAAGGGTGGGTAGTCTGTAATTCTTGGCGTCTTCATAGAAGAGGAAGATAGATTAAAAAAAAAAAAAAAACAAGAGAAAAGACCACATGAGGCCATCAGTTACATGGCCGACAACAGGTTTCAAGGCAGGGACAAAGCATTCAGAGAAAGAGTGGAAAGGCCCAAGTACCAGAGAAAGCGTGCTTAGGTTCTGGGAGCATCTGACAAGAAAGAGAAGAGAAGGAAAAAGGAAATATTCTGCCTTTCTGAGTCAGGATTCAGAAAGGAGGCAGACTCAACAGAACCTCATGCAGCTCTGTAACAACAGCACAGAGAGCAGGCATTCTGGAAAGGAAAGTGCATTATCTCATTGAGGGATAATTATTCCTCCTACCTCTTTAGTATGGCAGATGGTGATTCTGCCTTCCTGAGGAGTAGTCCCTTATCCTAGTGGTTGACCTGCCCAACTGGAATAGTAGTAGGTTTCTATGCTTGACCAGAGAGGGAAATGTGTTATAGCCTTTTGAGTTTTCTTTTCCTCTCTATTCTGGGCTCCTTAGTCCTGATTTTCACCTCCATGAGAGAGCAATGGAATACCTTCTTTGGTTTATCAAAATAGTCCAGCGTGTACCTGTTCCTTGGACTTCTTTCTTACTTAAATTACGTAAAGACTAGGAGAAAGGCTTCTAAAAGTTCAACCCTGGTAGGACAGTTTGTATGTGTGAACTCTTTTGCCAATTGAATGTTTATAATTCAGGAACTTTGAGCATATGCAAAAAGGCTCTTATACTAATCAGAATTTCATGGGGTTGTTCTCTGCAGTTACATGTGGAGTGGGTTAATTATGAACCAGAGCCTGGAAAAGTTTAGCACACTGAGAAGATATCAGAAATATCTCAAATGAATATTAATGTTTTGAAATGTCTATGTAATTGAAATCAATTTAGATGTAAAATAATGTGAAGATGGTAATGCAATGGCAGAGTCCCACAGATAAATATGTCAAAACACATCAGAATTTCTGAGGCTATGGAGGAACCTGCATTGCAAGCAAGCTGCTAGGTAGGTATATCAGGCTCCATTATTTTTGTTCTTTCAGATTTTCTTTTTTTGAGTTTTCTTATTTGCATCTCTAATGAGAAAATTTGGGGTCTGGAGCTGCTAATTTTTCGTGCAAACAATACCTTCATTTTTAGCTTCATTTAACATCAACTGACATACAGTTAGGCCCTCGTTTTAGCTTGGCAGACTATAGATAAACTTTAATTTTTAAGGAAGTAGTTTCAAGTCTGTATCAGTCAGGTGGATACTGCACATGGTTCCTTATAAGAAGTATTTAACTAATATAGGAGGACAGTAGAATAGTGGTTGAAAGGGCCTGGAGAGAGGGGAAATAAGGAGCTATTCTTCAGCTAGTCTAAAGTTTGGTGAATGTGCTGTACAGAGCTGCATCTGCACAGTACCTACAGGCAATCACATTTGCTGTGCACTTGAAGATTATCTTCAAGTGTAGATACCACTTTAAGCATTCTTACCAGAAGATTAAAAAATAAATGTGTATCAGAAGGCTTTGAGGGGATTCTGATGATAGTTTCACTGATCCAACCTCATGAAAATTGAATACTCTAACTATATGGCACATGTTTAAAGATGTAAATTGTACCTCTTTGAAGCCGTTAAAATTTGTGTGCAAAAAAGTAGATTGAGATATATTTTTAATCTACTACAAAAGTCACTTGGAAAGGGACAGGAGAGTGGAAGTTCCCATCTGACAGTTGACGAATCAAGGTGCAGAGATACGAAGTGAATTGACTTAGAGCATGTATAATTCTTTATAATGGTATTGTGCTTAAGCACGTTTAGAGATATTTCAGATACATTAGCCTGTTTGAGATAGACTCTCCAAGCTAAGATTTGAAAAGTTCTATTTGCTCCTCCTCATAGGTTTTTCTGCCCACTAAAATATTTTCATCCCTCAAGGCTCAGAGTTTATCCAGATTTAACTTTCTACCAGAATAAATCTGCCTCCTCTTGAACATCCAGTAGTCTTTGTACACATCATCTATGACCCTTGGAGCATGCTTCCATCGCTGCTCTGTTTTCTTAAATAATAGTTTTTACTTCACTAGTGTAATGCTCATTTCCATGGTCCTGGGTTATGTAAATTCATTGTCACATACTATGTACTTACTGTTTTGAGTTTATTCCCCCTCCTCTCTTCCATTGGTCTCTGGCAGAGCCATATCTGAGTGGAATGGCAAAAGTCATAAAGCCAGCACAGCTGCTTGACAAAGATCCAGCAAAGCTGAGCCACATGATGGCTGCCATGCCACCTTTGGTTCTCATCTCCACCTGCTGCATACTTGAAGGACTTTTAATATTTGTACAATTTGAGGATATTGGATTGATGGAAAATTTATTATGAATCATTTAAGCCTTCTCCCAGGAGAATTGCTTCTAAGCTTCCCTAGGACTCAGGCCTGAACATACTATTCCCCCTGCTTTTATGGAGATAACTTTATCTACTTGTGTACTTGAAGGTCTTCCTTAAGCCTTGGAGGTTGTGACACATAAAGAAGCCACAGGTCTCTTCATGAAGCTATGAGACATTCTTGAAACATCTGTCCCTGTATTCACACAGGAACAAGATATTCAAAACAAACTAAACTCAAAAAGGTCAACAAGATTTGGTGGGCTAGAGGAGTTGGCCACAGTTCAGATTATAAGCCTCTTTGCACTGTACACTCAGAAAAGTATGTGGCATATACCTCTGCCCTATACAGAGGCATATTGATGAGCAAAATATGGAGTGGAAAGATGATAAAAGTATGAGATGTTAGGACCTCCCTATCTTAGAAAAGTTAGCACATGCAGGGCCACTATGGTAATGTATGATCAAGGAACAACAGAATGCCAGGATTAGACATACAGAAAAATTCTATAAAGATAAACATTGTATTATGCCAGAATTTGAATAATAACTGCAGCACCTTTGGCCTAAGGATTTTTCTTGGGCACTCTGACCACTAAGAGTTAATAATACAGTGCTTGGGAGAGCTAGGGAGGCCCACGGAGATCCACAAAGATACCCCCACAAAAGACTGCTGGCAATGGTCGAGAGACGGCAGGAACTGACCTACTCTGGTGATGGGATGGCCAGACACCCTGTTAGTTGTGCCATAAACCCCATCCAAGGAAGGTCTGAGGAATCTGGATGCAGACATCCACGGCTGGGCCCCTGGTGGAGCACTGGGAGTCTAATTAGTGAGAAAGAAGAGGGTTTATATGAGCGAGAATTGTTGAAGCCAAGGTTGGATAAAGCACAGGGACAAATAACCAAATGAATGGAAGCACAGGATCTATGAACCAAAGGCTGAGGGGCCCCCAAACTGGATCAGGCCCCCTGAACGGGTGAGACAGTCATTTGGCTTGGTCTGTTTGGGAGGCAGCTGTGTGTTGGTGCTGGGTCCTGGGCTCATTGCATGATTGGCTGTTTGAATCCTGGGACCTATGCAGGGACGCTTGGCTCGGTCTGGGAGGGGGGGACTGGACCTGGTGGGACTGAGTCTACCAGGTCGATCCCGGTCCTCGGGGGAGACCTTGATCTGGAGGAGGTGGGAATGGGGGGTGGGGTGGGTGGAGGGGGAGGGGGGCGAGAGTGGGAGAACAGGGGAATCTGTGGCTATTATGTTGAACTGAATGATGTTGTAAAATAAATTTACTTAAAAAAAATAAAATTAAAAAAAAAAAGGAAAAAAAAATAATACAGTGCTTGGGACATGGCAAAATGGCCAAAGTGGCTTGAAGATTTTGTTTTGGCCTAGTGTCCTTGAAGCAACCAAAGCTACTAGCCTGAGAACAGGCTGTCATATGCCTCTAGATTCTTAAAAATTGGGTTACGGGGTTAATGAGTAAGAGTGATAACTCTGTTTATTAATAATGTTAAAACTTAAAGAAAATGATTGAAATGATAACTCTTTTCTGTCATAGTTTATTAATAATGACTAAAAGATGAGCAAAAGGAAGTGAAACATGTCCAAAACCAAAAGTGATATGATCTATGTTTTGAAACATCATGAATGTATCCCTGCTTACTAAATTCTGTATAAATAAAGAAGCATTCTGGCTGCTTGTCAGTCAGGCTGCAAGCTCTCCTGACCACCATGGCTTGGCTCACTTCCTTCCCTCACCAACTCCTTACTAACTCTGCTGGGACCCGTCCACCATCAGGGATGGCTCCTAGCAGGTCTCCTTTGTTTCCCTAAAAAGTTTTGCTTCTATTTTTATATAATACATCTAAGCATCATTTTATGTACCTATATAAAATGTAGGAGCCACAAATGAGAGAAAACATGTGGTGGTTTGAATGAGAGGGCTATAGGCTCATATATTAGAATACTTAGTCCCAGGTGGTGGAATTGTTTGAGAAGGATTAGGAGGTATGGACTTGTTGGGGGTGATGTGTCCTTGGGAGTGGACTTTGAGGTTTCAAAAGGCTCAGACCATTCCCAGTCTCTCCCTCTCCCTCTCCCTTCTTCACCCTTTCTATCTAGTGGATGTGTCTCAAGATGCGAGCACTCAGACACTGCTCTATCACTATGGCTGCCTGCCTGCTGCCATGCTTTCTGCCATGATGGTCATGGACTCCAGCCCTCTGAAACTATAAGCTCCAAATAAACACTTTCTTCTATAAGTTGCCTTTGTCATGGTATCTTATCATAACAATAGAAATTAAATAAGATAGCGTGTGATATTAGTCTTTTTGAGACTCTTAATTTCCTTGATATGACCATCTTGCCATATTTTCTGTGTTTATTCTGTGTATACTTTCAGTGACAAATGTGGGAAATCAGCAAACTAAATACATAGGCTTATGCTAATGTTTTCCTATAGAAGCTACTCAAAAAGTACTCTTTAAGTTAAATATTTCCTTTTTCTTTTCATGAGCTGTCATCATTGAATATATTAATTTATATATGATCAGTATTATCCTTTTGTCCCTGTTAAAACAGTGATGCTACAAACAATATATAATTTAGAAATGAACTAATGAAAAAAACAAAGGGGAATCCCATAACTTTGGTTTTATTAATTGCTTCTCTTAAGTATGTGTAACTCATCTCTCCATCTTCTGTTTCTCATCTTGAGAGTTAGTGTCTGTGTTCATCTTCTGAGATTTCTCACAGACAGCCAGAGAACAGGTTAACCACATCTTACTTTCCCAGTTGATTATACATATCAAATAAGTTGACTGTAGAATATTGTCTTATTACATGTTGCATCTTTAAAAATCTCCCAACAGGCCTAGCCAAAAACATGACACATGGTAGGAGCAACAATAAAATCTTGGGGATTAAATTGATTGACCTAATTCTAAGTGAGGTGGCTTTCAAGATTTCATTATGATCCTAATGTGCCTTCTTTCTGTGTTCTTTTCTCTTGTCTCATTGAAAGCAGTTTAGAATATTTGCAGCAGATTATTGACCTTGGTTTTATGTCCTGATCAAATTGGAAGTCTTCGGACAATAAACTGTGTTCTAAGTTTGGAATTGTCAGACTTTCTATTTTAAAAAATTATACTATCTTCATGCTCTAAGCAGGGTAAATATTTCAATTATTTCTAGCAGTCTTCTGAAACCTTGTGATTATGTGTAATCTGAGGAATTACTTTTAATATCTAATGAAAATCAAGAAAGGAGATTGACTTTCCATTGTTTTTGTTTGGCCTATGTGTGATAGGGTTTGGTGTATGCTTCTTTATGGAAATGGAACTGCACTGTTTTGAGTCAGCTGTGTTTCTAAGGTGAGTGGAGGGTTGATTTTCATGTTTCCTTTGTGCCTGTTTTCATTCTGTGTTTATTCATTCAGCACCGTCTACTGTCTGGCATATAGTTGGTTCTCACTAAATGCTCACAGAACAAACAGGATTGTAGTGATGAAAACCTTCATATATACTTTCTGTTGCAATTATTTATTGCTGACTTACAAACTAAAAATGAATCTACAAGAAAAAGACTATTTAAATATTTTCTAAGTTAGATTCATAGACTATTATTTTAAAAAATTGATGGATGTCACTAAATAAAAACAACACACACACAAATGAAACAATCTGGGAGAAATAAACAATAGTGTACTGTAAAAATTCCCAATTAAATAAAATTGTAGAAATAAAAAGTAACAGGACTTCCCTCAGAGCTTTAATATATTAATCTACATTAGTAATTTCCAGTGTAGTATGCAGTATTACCACAGTTACTTAATCTCAATAATTAGTAAGGCTTTTAGTTTTGAGTGGCAGAAATATAACCCAAAAAGAGATTAAAAATAGAATCGGTCTGCTTATGTAGCTGGTTACCAAGGGCAGACTGGTCTTCAGAAGGCCTGGCTTTGTAGAGGTGCTCAATTGGTTCATCAAAATGAAAAGCTGTTATCCAACATGGTGACCCACAGTTAGCAACAATGTGTTTTCATCTTAAGAATATAGATTTTTGTCTTCTAATCACAAAAACTGATACATATGTGAGGTGAATACATATGTAAACTGGCTCAATTTATTCAGTGCATCCCACACATTACAGAAGGTACAGTTTTATATACTACAAATACTGTCAACTCAGGAACGAATAAAAGTGAGTCAGGAGAGGCCACACCTGCTTTATTACCAAATGAGTCTTCTGGGGGTGTGTGTGTGTGTGCAAAGGATGACCACGGCAACTTCAGTTCTGCATCCTCTCAGTTTAAACAACCACAGCTCCAGGGCAGCTGCTCTTTCCTGATAGTTTGAGAAAAATCGCACTGACACGTAAATGTCCCTGAAGTCTTCCTTGCCTTGCTTCCAAACATATTCACAGCAGCTAGAATGGCACTTATTTGTACTTGGCGCTCAGTAAACTGCAGCTCATTTACTTTCCATGAGCCACCCTCCTGAACAAACTGCTGTGACGAGGATGGAAATACTCCAAATAGCTACCCTGAACTGTCTCTCTCTAGAGTTTCAGAGAAAAGAGATCAGATGCATCTGAACCCTAAGAACTGTGAGGAGAGGGAAGGAGTGGGGAAGAAGGAAGGAAGGAAGGAAGGAAGGAAGGAAGGAAGGAAGGAAGGAAGGAAGGAAGGAAGGAAGGAAGGAAGGAAGGAAGGAAAGGGGGATGGTGGAAAAGAAAGAGAGGAATTCAGTAGAGAAATTTGTGCTAACATGTTAACAGAACATTGCAGGTCATTCTGGGCAGCTTTGCAAAACCATGGGTCCATTTTTTTCTTACTTTACCTCTGTCCTTCTGGATATCCAGACAGTGTGCAGATAACGTCTCTAGCGTCATGTCTTGAAGTAGATTTTACCCAACTTACAGGCTAATAATTTATCCTGTTGTTCTGGGGATGCTGGCAGAAGTCATGGAACACTTGTCAGAGACAAATGCCTTTAATACTCACGACACAGCAAGCTGCATGACTGCCAGTATGTGTGTCACGTCCCTCTGTGACCCATGTCTGTGTGATGTGTGTGGATGGGTGCCTCTCACACAGCAGCTCACACCACACTGAAAGGCACTTGGGATGGTCACTTCTTTCATAACTGGAACTTAAGTACTAAGCAGGTCTGCCCTTTGAGTATAGGGAGATGTTACCTTAGTTTTCAAGCTTGCTCAGTACAATAAAATCCTGATAAAAGGCCTTGTGTAAAGGACAGTCACGGCTTTTCATTCCTGGCACATCCAGCAAGAAATGTATAACAGCAGCAGGAGAGATACATGTAGCACTTTGTCCTAATATTTATCTTGAAAAGGTTGCCTTAATGCCATTTATCCAGATGACAAGGTAGACAGAAAATGGAGCTGGCAGAGCTTTGTAGCATTTCTAAGGCCATGTAAGTGATTGTCTACTCATAACAGGAAGACATGTTCAAGTTCAGGAATCCTGCATGCATACCTTGAGGACAATGGGACTTATGGGTAAAAGGAAATAACCTCTCCTCCTTCTATGATTGCAAACCATACTTCCTTTTGTAAGAGAAAGAAGAAATGGGATAGCTTTGGCTTTCAGAGGAAACATTTGGCTGTGCTTTATTTTCATACATTAATTTCCAATTATTAAGAAATTGCTTAAAATCCCTTATGAAGAGTCTCTGAAAATGAAGAGCCCAAAAGGTCTTCAGTGGGCCTTGTTCTCAATCTGGCCCTTCTGATTGTTTGGCAGTTTATCAAAAGCCACATTAATCCTCCTAAATAGTGCTTGATTGTTAAAAAACAGCCTCCTTGTTCCAGGCTTGCAGATTGCACCACAATATTTCCTGACTTCCTGCACACAAGCCACACGATTACCAAGTGATCGTGTATAAACAAGAGGCTGTTTTATGCCGATAAATGGACTCCCACTGTCGCACAAGGCCCCAGGAGTCTGCATTAGCAACAAGCTGAGACACAGAAGAGCACGTGGCATTCATTTTAACAGCGGGCATTTATCATTGGTGACATTACCTGATACGGCTGATAATCTAAAGCATTATGACTTCTGAGCAAAATCTGATTCATAAAGACATATAAGAAGATAAACCATGACAACTAATAGAAATTGCCTGGGATGCTGCGAATAGAATAATCTTATCTATATTCATCAACTAGCCAGCTCTCTCCTCCCACTAAAGGATACAAGGTACATTCACAACTCCTATTAATGCTAATAGCGGCTACAGAAGCAAATCCCTTGTTCCTCCCCAGGAAAGGACAGCAGCCCCCTTTCGTTCTAATATCCTACAATCTTGTGTCAGTTGGAGTTAATTGGTGGAAATCTGGGATACAAGCAATTTGGAATTAATCTTTAAAACTGATGGCCAGGGCAGCTGACAGAAGCAGCGACTGGCTCCAAAGCAGAGAGCATTTTCTTTTTTGGCTTGAAGCTCTGCCATCAATGTGTTTTCACTTCTTTCCCCAGCTTCCCTGGATAAACTGCACAGGAGGACTATGGATAAGGAGCATTCTCAGGGATTCATTCTTGCATGGTAGAATGGGCCTCTGGGACAGAAAAAGTAAATTTGGCCATTTATCTAGTTTTTGGAGTTTGGCAAGTACTTTGATATCTCTGCAACCTTACTTCATCATCAATCACATCAATTGGTCAGACAGATATTCAAGACACTGAGACAGGAGGATTTTTGAGTTTGAAGCCAGCCATGGTTCTGCAGGAAGACTTTGTCTCAGAAAAAAGCAAAACAAAACAAAAGACAACCAACCAACCAACCATCAGCCAGTCAACCAATTAATTAACCCCCACCTCACACACATAAACAGATTAGAGAGAAAAAAAGAACTCTCAAATTTCCTTATTTTTTTTTGCCCACAGTTTTTCTTAAATATCAAAGATATAAAACAATTATAACAATTAAGAATAAAAATAATGTTCTCTTAGATGATTTTACTAGATTTGATTGAGAGAGGATTGCTGAGAAAATAATGAACTACCAAGGAACCAATGTCTTCTAGATCTATGTTACCCAAAGAAGAAAAGAAATCATCCTGTATGGTAAAGGAGGGATGGGAATTTGACTTCTTTCTGAGGGATCTCATTGAGGGAAGGAAAACAAAACTTGAACCCAGAGTGGCCAAGGAATAAAATATGATTGACAGACACTTTGAAGAAGAGAAGTGGATGAAGGAGGTTATCAGGTGATATGTAGGTATGGATCTCATGCATGGATTTCATCTGTCACTGTGACAAATTCAGGAAAAGCTGCATTTTCCACTGAGTTATACTGGTGTGAACTCCCTGGAGTATGTCGTCCAGGTGTGGAGTATTAATTATAACCAGGTTGATTTGAGAACATAGAGGATTCATATTGGCATACAGAATTTATACTGGTATATAGAATGTATTTTGGCATACAGAATTCCTATTGTTATAGGTTTTCAAGTAGAGAGTTTTGCTTGAGGCAACATGGCGGGGGGAAAGGATAGAAAGTTCAAAATGAAACTATAGACCAAAATGTAAACATTCGAAGAAAAGAATAATAGGTGGTAAGGTTTAAATTAGTAAGAAAAAAGTGGGAATAAAGTGGATCAAAGAAAAAGAGCAAGAATGTTGAGATCCATTTGTGTACAAACACATATATGTGTGTGAGAAGAGATATTTCAAATATTTTAGAGGAAAGCTGTGCCTTGAACCTTGCATTATCTTGGCCTGCTAAGAGGGAAAAAGCACAATGGTTGTCCCCTTACTTCAACTCCTGGTGAGAAAGAGACTCTTGTGTTTGGCTATTTTTCTCATCAGTGTGACAAAATGGCTCAGAGAAACAACCTCAGGAAGGGTGGGTTTCTTTTGGCTCACACTGACTGTCTGTTGTGGCAGAGAGGCCGTGGTGGACTAGTAGACATAGTAGAGAGGTAGCAAAGAAAGAGAAAATGCCAGCACTCATCTGTCTTTCCTTCATTTCCTCTGGGGACTATTCCAATCTGGGGACTATGGATGGTGACACCCATATTCAGGGTGGTTCTTGTCTCCCTCAGCTAATCTTTTCTGGAAACACCCTCACAGACGAACTCAGAGATGTGCCTCACCAGTTTTCTAGGTGATTCTAAGTTTAGTCAAGTTGAAGATGAAGATTAAACATCAGAGCTCCCCTCAGAGGCTGATGTGTGTTCACTCTAGGCAGTAGTTCTCATGCTGGTGACTGAGAATCTGGTGGAGCCCGTGACAGAGAGAAGCTTATGCCTACAGAGAGGTTCATCTTGGGAGTCTCAGTACCTTATTGACATTAGGAAAAGCAATGTGTGGGAATACCTCATGTCTCGGATCTGGAGACAAAAAATTGGCTTGGAATTATTTCAAGTACTGCCCAGAGATATGCACCAAAGTGTGAACAAATTGTTATGGTGTGACTCTGAGAACAGTTCAAGAGAAGTAGAGGCTTCACAACAACCAGTTCAAGAAGAGGCACCTGTGGTTGATATATTGTGCACCCCAATAAACTTATCTGGGGGTCAGAGAACAGAACAGCCAATATATTAAACATAGGTTTAGGCAGTGGTAGCACACGCCTTTAATCCTAGCATTCCAGAGGGAGAGATCCATTTGGATCTCTGTGAGTTCAAAGCCACACTGGAAACAGCCAGGCATGGTGACACATTCCTTTAATACCAGGAAGTGATGGCAGGAAGCAGAAAGATATATAAGGCATGAGGACCAGGCACTAGAGCTGTTTTTAAAAGCTTTTAGCAGCAGTTCAGCTGAGATCTATTTGGATGAGGATTCAGAGGCTTCCAGTCTGAGGAAACAAAATCAGCTGAGGAACTGGCAAGGTGAGGTTGGATGTGGCTTGTTCTGTTTCTCTGATCTTTCAGCATTCACCCCAATACCTGGATCTGGGTTGTTTTTATTAATAAGACCTTCTAGCAATTGGTGCGAAGGCACCACTCAGGCCATGGGGATACCAGTCAGACAAGATATCCATAGCGTGTCTTGGTTACTTTTTTTTATTACTGCCATAAGACACTATTACTGTATAAAAGAAAACATTTAATTTTTAGCTCACAGTTCCAGATGATTAGAGTTCATGACCATCATGGCAGGGAGCATGTCAATAGGTAGGCCAGCATGGCATTGGTGCAGTAGCTGAGAGCTCATATCTTGATCCACAAGCAAGAGCTACAGAGAGGTAACTGGGAATGGAGTGGGCTTTTGAAACCTCCAAGTCCACCCCAAGTGACATACCTCCTTCAAGGAGGTCACATCCAATCCTTCCCAAATAGTTCTACCAACTGTAGGTGAAGTATTCAAATATATGAACCCATGGTGGGTAGGCATCATCATTCAAACCACCAGAGGGGGCGTGTTCAAAGGGTTTCCTAAAACATTGCCAGGAAACAGCTCAGTGTTCACCACAAGCCAGGCTGAGAATGCAGAAAGCCTGCTCAAGAAAAGGATGGACAGCAACCATGTGAGAATGCTCTGACCTGACCTCATTAATTTGATGCTTCCCAGGGCTTCTCTCTCTTTGCTAATAGGATGCATGACAGCAATTTGAGAGTGTGGGAGATTAGTGGAGGGAAAGAGCAGAGCTGCTTCCTACCTCCTTCCCAGAACACAGATGGCTCACTGGTGGGCCAGTCTTTAGTGAAGGAACCCTTGAGATGGCTCTTACAGGAACTTGGATTAATATGATTGAGACTGTTCTGTGACTCCAAATAACCATGCATTGTGCATGATGTTAGTATAAGCAGAAAAACCAGGGGGCCAGCCATGGCTCTCAAAGTCTGGCTGCTAGGGTGGCAGCAGCAGCAGCAGCAGCAACATTTGGAATCTATCAGAAGTATAACTGGCCAACCTCTACCTAGCTTCTCTCAGGAGAAACTCTCTGGGCTAAGTCTAGAAAACCTGGCCAGCTGATTGTGTTGTGCACTGAGCTTTGAGACTCAAACCTTGTCCTGGAGGATGGAGAAAACCTCTGGCTTCTCAGGAGCTTCCTTTTCTATCCTGATAACCATAAGATGCAGGAAAAGGGTTGAAACATGCAAATTACAATTGATGATAGACACTTGATGTTGTAGAAAAAATAAATAAAAGAGTGTACTTTTTTATTTCATGGGTAGTGTGAAGGCATGTGTATATGTACACACGTGTGTGTTCATGTTTGTGTAAATGAGTATGGAAGATGGAGGTTACTGTTGGGTGTCTTTCTCAGTTGCTTTCTGCTTTGTATATTAAGGCAGGGTCTCTCATTGGAACCAAGAGCTCATCAGTTCAGCTCATCTAGCCAGCCGGTTTTCCCAAGGAACCTCTGTCTCTGCCTCCTGAATATTGGAACTACAGGGGGATCACTATACCTATCTGTCTTTTATGTGGGTACTGGGGAGCCGAACTCTAGCTTACACTTGAATGATAAGTACTACACTCCACTCTCCAAGCCATCCTCCCAGGCCCAAACCAATATTTTTTTTTAAAGTGTATTTGTGTGTGTGTGGCGGGGGGTGGGGTGGGGGGTGGGGGGGAGTGGGGTGGGGGGTGTTAGGGGCAACTGTGAGCATTATATGCATTTAGAGGTCAGAGAACAAATATAGCAGTTGGTTCTGGCCTCTCATTTGGGTTCTGGGCACCGAACCCCAGTTCTCAAGCTTGATGTCTCACCCGCTGAGCCATTTTCCTGGTCCCAGCCAAAGCAATATTTTAAAACTAATATTTGTAGGCACTTGAAACTGGCTTCCTGCCAGGACCTCTTCATGAACTGCCTGGGTTACAGGTCTGCAGATGGCAGAATGGTCAGTGGTTCTGAAACTGAGGCAAATAGGAGCCATCCATATTCCTGTCACAGCCACCTGATGGGTCTCTGAAATGAATGGGTGACATTCAGGGCAATGGCAAGTTTACTCACTGGCGCTAGGGTTTTCTTTTTATTCTTTTTTTTTTCTTGAAAAGAGATTATTTTTCTATACTAGAGTATAATTAGGTTTCCCCTCCTCCAACTCCTCCCAGATCCCCCCACCTCCCCACCTCCCCACCTTCCCAAATCAGCACCCTTTCTTTCTCTCATTAGAAACAAACAAAAATGGTGCTAGAGTTTGACTCTTTTTCTTCTCACTTGTGTCCTATTTCAATTTGTTTTTTAAATCTTATTTAATTATATTATTATTCCTTAGATGCCTATTTATTTTCTATAGAGAAACAGAAACAGTGTGAATCCAGATGAGAGGGCAGGTGGGGGGCTCTGGGAGGAGTTGGGGTGGGGGAAACTGTAATCAGAATACATTGTATGAAAAAAATTTATGTTCAATAAAAGAAAGACAAGAATGCTCTCAATACAAACAGCATGTGGCAAGATTCAGAATGTGGCTGTTGTGTGTGGTGTTCATGTGTTCTCTCAGGCTTATCTTGAGAATTGGTATCCAGCCTCATGGTTATTAATTTGTCTCATTTTTCTCTAAAGCCCTGTGTTTTTACTAGTTTATTTTTATTAATAATCATACATTTGAAGCTTGTATTGATTGTTAAATTTTTTAAATTTAATTTTTAGAATTTATTTTTATCATTTTTTTTAACTATGCATGTGCATGTGGGTACGTGCACATGAGTCATTTCAAAGCAGCCAATGGTTGTGACTGCCTTCAACTTTCCAACACTCCTGCCCAGCCCTCCCCACCTTTTTTTGGTATAAGGTTTTTGTTCTGTCTAGGCAGGCAAGTATTTTGAAAATGATTAACATTCTCATGCAAAAAAGTTCTATAAATAACGCAAAATCAGTATAAGGAATTACAAACATATTCTTTGTGTGTGTATTTTTGTTTGTTTGCCGTCCATGTGTGGTTGTTCCTCGGGCCTTTTTCACTTGAGACAGAGATTTTCAGTGACTAGGAACTTGTCAAGTAGACTGGCTGACCAGTGAACTCCAGGCAGCTGCGTGCCTCTGCCTTCTGTACTGAGACTGTAAGTGCACACCATCACACTGAGCATTTGCTGTGATTTCTATGAAGCTAACTTAGGTCCTTACGCTTGTACAGCAAATACTTTATAGCCTGAGCTACCTCCCTTTCTGAAAATATTATTTGAGGGTTGACCAGATGGCTCAATTAGTGAGAGCACTTGTCACCAAACCTGATGGATCTGAGTTTGATTCCTGGAATCCACATGGTGGAAAAAGAAAATGAACTCCAGCAAGTTATGCTCTGACCTCCATACTCTCACTTTGGCATGCATGTGTGCACATGTGTAGAAACACAAATTAAATTTCTTAAAACAACAACAACAAAAACCAAAAATCGTAAAACACTACAAGGTTGACGGTATTTTTCACATCGGTGAAGAATATACTCTGCTCTTTCAGAGGACCTGAGTTTGATACTCAGTACCCACATTAGGCAACTTAGAACCAACTGTAACTCCAGCTCCAGGAGGTTCTATCACCTGTGGACCTAGGGAGAGGCACTCATCTGCACATACTGGTAAACAGTGCCTCCGCTCCACATATATGTCATAATTAAAAAAAATAAAATGACACCCTAATATATACTTTAAAATATTATTCTTTGAGCTGCGTAACATTCCTTTTTCAATTTCATATCAAGGTGAACTGGATTTGGATCCATCCCATGAAACCTAGCACATAAGGCTTACGGATGGGCATCTTCCACAGGCACTTGAACACAGCTGGGTTTACAACCACCACTTCCTCAGTCAGGAGACGAGGGAGAGTGAAATCTGAAAGCACTGTGAAGGAAATGAGAACATCAAAAGTCTTGGTGCGTCTCTTTGGCTTCCGTAGAAGAAAGGCTTTGTGACCATGTGGAGGCGGCCTGTCACTCAGCTTGTGGATTGAGAAGTTGACCTAGCAACAATCAGAACAGCATACCCTGCTTTTGCTTAGTGCCTGTTTCCCTGCAAAAGCAACTTTTTTTTTTTTATTGGACTGCAGTTGAAAGCGTAATTAGATGTTACAGAGACTCTCGGAACTTTAAAGCATTCTCTTTTCCCTTTTTAATGTGTCAACACAAACAAGTCTAATGTTTCGTTTTGCTGGCTCCAGATGTCCATTGTGAATGTAAGTGATGAGCCAATGGAGCCTGAGCTTCAGACTAGCAACATTGGGAGTGAAAATGAATGGCACATCCTGCAGGTGCCTCTGCTGTGGGAATCTTTTCACTCTGAGGACATTTAATAGAGAGGCAGCTGGTCAAAGAAAGCCTTTAGGCTATTTCAAAGTTTCTATACAAAGCAAAACAAAACACTTCGTAAAAAAGTTTGCTTGAAAGTGGAATTTTAGGAAATACAGTTATATACACTCATTTTTTTGTTTAAATAATTCTAGTCTTTATTTTTCAGGGCTCAAAAATACTATTTTTAAGAATTAGATAAAGTACAGTATTTGGAGTTGTGATGGACAGAAGGACTTTCTATCTGGCACTGAACTTGTATTTGAGTTAACAACAAAAATACAATGATTCTTCTATGTTGTCAATCATCACTGCATACAACCTGATTATTTTGGAATTATCAAGCTCTTTTCTAGCTTAGCATTTGTGCCAAAGGCTTTCAAAGGATACCTAATGAGAGCCATATATGGAGAAGGCATTGGTGTCTGCCTGGGGAGAGAGAGCCGTTCATGTTCATACTTAGCATTTGAACTACATCTCACCATCTAATTTTCTCAATCAAGATTTGGGAGCCTCTATTGCTGAGTCTAAATTGTCTATAGAAGTACTTATGGCTGCAGAATGTAGAATCAGAGAAAAGTATCCTTGAAGAGTTCCCCCTCTCCTTTTCCTCAGATGCCCTAAACTATTATAGTGCCGGTGCCTGCCCACTTGGCCCTGTGATGATGATTCAACTGGATTCCTCCTCGTCAAGGATCCTGCATTCTAAAGTAATTTTCTCTTTCCAACTCTCTGTTAAAGTGCTGATTCTTTTATCACAGCTGACCATGGCAAGAGGAAAGCCAACAGATGGAGTTAATTCATGCTAACATGAGAAAGTCTGCTAGCCTCCATGGGGGTATTTGTTTTATAAAAGTGATTGCTAGGGAAGCTAAATTTATCTCTAATTTTCAGAACCTAGGAAACAAATTTTCTCTGTGGGAAAGATATTTGAACTTTTATTTATTTTTTAATCCATATTTGTTGAGAAAATAAATAAGAAAACACAGATACAAATTAACTTTATGTTCCCCAGAGAGAAGGTAGACTGAACTATGATTGAATGATTACTACATGTAAGGAGAAAAGGTTTAATTAGAGATTTGTCATTCTTTGAATTCACTGACAGGAAAGACTGATAATAAGAAATCTATTTTATATTTAATAATTGATTTATCTAATAAGCTGGAAAACTTTCTTAAGACAATTTTTTTCAGTCACTATTTCATTCCTAGGTCGTTCCATCTACAGAGGAGTATGCTGGTCACACAGGATTAAAGTTAGAATTTAAAATAGTGAGTGTGATGTGGAGTGTGTCTAGGTGTGACATGTTGTTGGACTTTCTTTTTGGGACTTCCAGCTCCAAAATAATGACATGGAAACTTTTTATTAATTATGAAAGATTGGCCTTAGTTTAAGCTTGTCCCACTAGCTCTCATAACTTAAATTAACCCATTTTTATTAATCTGCATACTGCCATGTTGCTTGTTACCTCTCCTCCATCCTATAAATCTGACTCCCTTCTCATCTCACTGGTTAAATCCTGTGTGCCTCAGATTTTTCCCGAGTTCCTCTCTCTCTCCGGAAGTTGCACCTATTCTCTCCTGCCTAGGTATTGGCCATTCAGCTCTTTATTAAACCAATCAGACGGTGCCTTGGCAAAGACACATCTTCACAGTGTACAAAAAGATTATCCCACAACATTTCCCCCCTTTTGTTTAAATAAAAAGGAAGGATTTTAATTCTATCACAGTAAAACTATATACAATAAGAACAATTATTAGGGAAGAAGTACATTCACAATGTCCAGTCCATTTGTATTTGGCAAATTTGGAGAAAATACTCTTTTATCTACCCTAGCTTAGTGATTCAAAAAGTTTTATACCTAAACCATTTTCCATCATAATTTGTATTTACTAGCCTAAAATTATCCTTTTAGACCTAAAAACATTTTCTTAGATAAATATCTTAAGCTTTTATGTCTCTCTACTTTATAAACTTTACATCTCTTTTGTAAGTTTCTTTTCTGAATTTGGTAACAAAAAATGATATAACTAGTCTTCAACCCCATTGGAGACCTAAGAAGGATAAAATGTTACCTGAGTAAACAGGAAACGCAGAACAAACAACTTCCAAAACTACAGAAATGACAGAGACATCTGGATGTCTGTACAGTCCCCCATTCCTCTATGATTCTGGGATGCCAATCTTCAGCCTACAGGCCTAGAATATCTGACAGACCTTCTATAAAGCAGGAATTTTGAAGGATTGTCCTACTTTGTCTTGTCAAAGTTTGGAAGTTGCCTTCTCTTGGGTCATGCTTGTCCAGTTTGGACAACATATTATCATCAGGGAAGTTTCTTGCTCAGGGCTGACTTTGCCACAAATGAAAGCAAAGTCCATATGGAGGTTCTTTGATGCCTATCACCTTCTCTGAAATAGATTGGTGCTTCCAGGAGCAGACATAGTTCACTGTCATGAAAGTCTTATGTTACTAAAACATCTTAAATGCCATATTCTGTAGATCTCTAAAATGTTAGAAGATCATCTATCTATATAAAGTCTATCCCTGTTTGACTTTGAAAACATACTTGACATGACCACAAGTTTGATTGTAATAGGTGACTACTAACCTACATTTCTTAATTATCCTAAATAGTTTATAATAACAGTTTTCAAAGACTAGAACTTTACATTACATTTTAAAATGAGCTGTATAGGGACAATACCTTAAGCAAGGGTAGAAACATATATACAGTATGTTAAAGGAAAAATAACCTTAAATTTGTATCAACATACAAAAATGATACCAATGTAAAATACTTGAGACTAGTAGCTGCTTTTTAGTTTAAAAGTAGATTCAATAATCTACCCTTTTATCCCATCATTCCTAGATGTGTGTGTGTGTGTGTGTGTGTGTGTGTGTGTGTGTGTTGCATGCACTTGAAAATGTACAGGATGTCCTGCATCTTACTTTATGTCATTCTCTGTCTTACTGTCTCAGACAGAACTGGAAGCTGGCCATTTTGTATAGGCTAGCAGGCCTGAGTTTTGAGATGGGCCCATCTTATCCCCATGCCAACACCAGATTTGCAGGTATACCCAGCCATGCCTGTTGTTTTAATTTGAAGCTGAAGGTTCAAATCCAGGTCCTCTGCTTGCACAGGAAGCTCTCTTACCTACCGAACCAAGCCATCTCCCAGTCTCCTAACAGTTGCTCTTTAATTATTAGTTTTACCAGTCAGGAACTAGTAGGTTTCTATAAGCCTTGCAGTCTGGAAGATGATGCCACACGGGTAGTCAAGGAAAAAAAATATAAAAAGACAGATGAGACATCAACAGAACAAGGAAATCTGGGCCCATTTATTCCGAGTCCACTAATGCAGACTAGAACCTAGTTTTTATTTTGGCTCCAGTTTCTCTGGTGACTTATAGAGCAAAATTTGTGTCCTTGTAAGAAAACTAAACCCATGCCTTGGCCAAAAGCTAGAAACCTGCAAGACAAGTCAACCGAAAAGCAGCAGCTGTGGGCCCAGCTGTTGTCCTATGCAATCAGGATCAGCCCATGTGACAGTGAGTGTAAGTTGGAAGGAACAGCAGGAACAGTGCCTGGACTCAGTACTGTTCTGAATGTAAAAATAATATGGCTGCTGTTTCAAACCAGCCTTTCAGCACTCATAGGAAAAGCTCATGACAAAGGGGGTGTGCTTTTAAAATCTAGTCCACAAAATAATAATGTTGCCATTCAGTGTATTATCATCCAATTTTCATGTTGTATTTCCTCTTCATAAATTTTCTACTTCAGAGATGGATATCCTTTACACACACACACACACACACAGAGAGAGAGAGAGAGAGAGAGAGAGAGAGAGAGAGAGAGAGAGAGAGAGAGAGAGCCTGGAGGAGTTTCAGACTCTAGAAAGGGATTCATCCTTGAAAGCTAACAAGTGATGCCCTATAAAGCCTCTTTTCAGGCAGGGAGCTCAATTTCTCCGGGCAGGGTGGAGAAATCTCCTTTCATCCTTCCAGTATTTGCCAGGAAACTCCCCCTTTCTCTTTGAGTTTCTATACCCAAACTGTCTTGGACCCCTATGTCAGAGGTTACCATGGACAGTGATTATTATTATTATTATTGTCTGTGTTCAGATGACAGAGAGTAAGAATAACAGTCTCCATTTTCTCTGTCTTATCCATTCATCAGGATGCTTCCTTATATACCCTGAAATGCTTTGCTATCCGACTCCTTTAGCAACAAAAATATCCACTTATTTGCAGAGCAGTCAGATTATAACCTGGAGCCACATAATGACTTTTTGGTCACTCACACATTGCCTATATAAGTATGGTTCCCTAGGGTTGTAATGGAACTGCAGAGTTCTTGCTACCCAGTGATGTAGTAGCCATCATACTGTTGCATACCAGTGGTGGTGATGACCTGAATGAAAAGTATATACCAATTGATGTAGGGAAAACAGGCCATCAAAGACACCTACCCTGGCCCTGAACCCAGAGCCAGTGAAAGAAACATACCCTGGAAAGCACAGCCATCTCTGCCCATGACCATCAAAACCAGCCAATCCCTGAGCAGGAAAACTAACCAATCCCTGAGCAGAAAATCTCTCTGGAGAAAGTCTGCCCCTATGAAGCCCTGTATAATAAACCCCTCTGCTTGTTTAGTGGTGGGTTGTTCTTTCCCACCCTGAAAGAGGCAGACACGCTCCCCGACTCTTCTTTCCCAAATAAATCTCTTTCTCAAGAGTCTTGGGTGAAGATCTTCATTCCCTGGCGCAGAACCGAAGAACCTTGCTGAGACGTCTTTTTAGGGTACTGAGCAAGGTGGAGCAGAAAAAAGTAACAACATTTTGCTGGAGCCAGAGGCGATTGCTACATATCTGCAGGTGTTTGCCCTTTAGCAGAGAGAAGCTGAATAAGCATCTTGGGCTGGAGAGGAGAAGGAGCAGAGCTCTGCTGGGAAGCCCCTTCAAGAGTGTGAGGGCAGAGCAAAGCTCAGCTGTAATGGCTCTCTCCAGGAGAGGAGCAGGATTGCTATGTCCTGTGGGGAGACCATCTCCCATTGCACCCCAGCTTCAGGTGTAGCTTGACAAGTCAGGATACCTTTCCTTCCAGAGCTGAGCTGTCATACTGGGGCTCCAGCCTCCAGAGCTGTGCTATGGCAGCTCCAGGTACAGCCTAGCTTGCTGAAAATTCAGGATCCCTTTTCCTCCAGAGCTCCAACACTCACTTACAAATGGGTAAAAGTATATCACATACAATTATGAATAGTACATAGTAATCATGATAGCAAATTATTATGTTTTGGGTTTATGTGTTCATTCTAATGTACATCTTGTCATTATTTTAGGGTATGGCCTGTCTACTCATTAAAGAATATATTATAAAACAGCATGCCATATTGTTCTGGCAAGACCTTGCATGTCTCATGTTCACAATATCTCTTTTAATTTTTGAAACTTTAATTTTAAATTTAGTTTTAGGAATGTTTTGCCTGCATGCAGGTCTGTGGACTACTTGTATACCTGGTGCTCTCAGAAGCCAGAAGAAGACATCAGATTCCTTGGAACTCGAATTACAGATGGTTAGGAATTGACATGTGGGTGCTGCTCATCAAATCTTGGTCTTCTGGAAAAGCAGCCAGGGCTCTCAACTGCTGAGTTATCTTTCCAGCCCATCAGGTTAGCTGCATCTTTTGATTTCTGTAGCTGGAGTTTTCTCCAGTCCTGCCCAGCACCACAGACCCTGCAACCACTTATAAAAAATAATCACTCAGAAACTTATATTAATTAAACTGCTGGGCCATTAGCTCAAGCCTACCAATGACTAGCTCTTACACTTAACTCAACCCATTTCTGTTAATCTATATGTTGCCACATGTTCCATGACTTTACTTGTTGCTTTTGCATGTTGCTCCTTGAATGGTAGGCTGGTGTCTCTCCCAGCTTCCACCTCCCAGCCTCTCTTCTCTGTTTGTCCCGCCTATCCTATACTTCCTGCCTGGCTACTGGCCAATTAGTGTTTTATTTATCAATCAATCATAGCAACATATATTCACAACATACAGGACATCCCAGAGCTGATTTCTTTGAGAGTCTACACTAAATTACTGACCTGTATCATCTAAGTATGAGTGCGTACATGATGTCTATAAATGCTGCTATGGTGTAAGTCTGCATTGCTGAGAACGTGTCCAATGTCAGGCAATGAATACTTGGACTTTCAGAGATGTCATCATAGGCCATCTTACTAGTTTCTCATAGCAACGTCCCAGTCTCATATGAGGAAACTAGTTCTATTTCCTAGGCATCCAAACTTGGTGCTAATGTAATTGAATTTAAATTTATCCTAGATGTGATAGGATCAGCTTGTATTCACAGTGTATAATTTATACCCTAGTCAGTGATGTTAATCAGGGATTTGGGTAAGGTTGAGGAGGGAAGAAAGTATTACAAAAACAACTGCAATATATAGCTGAAATTTGAAAAACCACCTTCTCCGTAGTAGAGTATTTGGGTGAAACATTAATAGTAATTAGCTGAGCTAGAGATTCTCCCATTTGTCTAGCCTTCTTCCCCTTCTGGTGTTGCCTAACCTATTAAAGTTAATAAAATGCTAGAAAGAAAATCCTATAAGGTTACTCACTTTTAAAATGATGAGTTGTAATGATATAAGAATTAGAGTTCTCCCCGTGCGAAATTCTTTTGGCTTATAATTGTCCAAGAGTTCAGAAGCTGTGCTATCTTGTCAAGTGTAATCTGTTTCAACATTACCTGCCATTTTGGGTGTTTTGACACCAGGCTGTCATGGACATCAGATGAGGGATGTACACCGAGAAAGGGAGCTGAAGTACTGGTGAAAACTCAGTGTCAGGAAGTGCCTACATGATCAGGTCTATCGGGAATGTCTGCATCTCCACTATCTCTGGACAAAGGGTTACAGCACAGACAGGTGTGCATGACCTTCAGCGAGGAAGCAGAATAAGCCATTAAAGTGGGAGATGGAAAAGCAAGGATCAAAGACAGCTTTTGTTCTGAGCTACTCACCTGCCTTAGCCAGGAGAAGATGCAGAGGTGATGCAGGAGTTTCCCCAGTGAAGCCTAGTTGGAGCCTGAGGGTGGAGTTTAAGCAGCACCATCAGAGGAAATTAGAATAGGAACTAGGGTTGGAAAAAACAGTTGGGAAGCAAACTTCTCAGTCAGTTTCAACTTTCGGGAGAGATGAGTGAGAACAGCGTGGTGTGAGTAAGTGGTCACAGGCAATACAGACTGGACACTCTCCCCCTCTCTGTCCCCCTTCTATCTTTTCAGCAATTGTATTGCATTGGTTGTCCTTTTGAAAATCTCTCTCCCCTTCCCACCTAGCCTCAGGTTTTGGAGAGTTGGCAGCAAAGCGGTCAAACCACAGAGAGGAGAATTTGGGGGTGAGTAATTGAAAAAGCCTGCTTGCTTATTAGGCAATAAATTATGTCCTGGGATAGATGCCAGGAAGGACTACTGCATATTGACCTCTGAACAAAAGAATGTATTATCGAGCAGTCTTTGTATGAAATCTTAACTAATGAGGAGCATGGCAAAGCGCTGCCGTGAGGCAGCTTTGGCACAGGGTTTCAGGGAGGAGGGGGGCTGGGAGGCTGGCTCCCCCTGACAGCTGTCTGGCGACAGAGAAACCCTGTGTGGAACCTCTAGCTAATCACAAGCCTGTCCAGACCACTTCTCACTACAGTGGCTCATCCTCCACTGAATTGTGATGCAGATTAGGAGAAGAGCTGCCATGTTTAAAAGGCTCTGTCAAACGTAGTGGCAGTTGCCTGCACTGTGAGTGTTCCTAAAGCTGAATATGAAATTTTGAATCAAATATTGTGCTATAATTAGAGGGCGAACAGTTGAATTGAATGGCAAATGTGCCTCTGTTTCTGATAGAAGAGCACAGACCAAGATTATTTACATTACTTTGTTAAAGAGCAGAGAGGGAGAAGAGAAATACTAAATTAAAACTGTATATATATATATATATATATATATATATATTCAGCTAATATATATATATACATATATATATACATATATATATATATATATTATTGGTGTCTGTGCTTAAAACACAATCAGGAAAGTAATCTCATAAAGGGAAAGCTCATTAATTATGAGTGCATTTGATAATCTTAATAAATAGCTACAGAGTAGTTGATAATGCTGAATCTCATTTAAACATTTAAGCTACCTTTAGATATGATTGTTTCACATTTAAGCTATCTTTAGATATGATTGTTTCAGTTTTGGAAAGAACAAAGGAAGAATTAACTTTTTAATACAGTAGTTCCCAGCTGGGGGCAGCTTTTCATCCATCGAGAAGTTTGGTAATATTTGTAGATATATCAGCTTGTCCCAGATGGAAAGGGAGAGGTTGCATCAGTTAAATAGAGGTAAAGATTGCTGCTAATCATTTGAGAACCCACACACAGCTCCTACAATTACTTATTCACAGCAGAATTTCCATACTGCCAAAGGTTGGAAACTTTCTGTCAAGTAGCTCTATGCATAATAGAATCAAGACTGAAATGGTAGAAATTAGGGTAGAGTTCAGGATTCTCAATCCTTAAATGTTGTGCTTGTTGGCATAGGGACCTATCTCTCTGCCTCAGGTGCCTCTAAGGCAGGAAAAACATTTACACGAGAGGAAGGTGTTTGTTCCCTGTTATTCGCTATACCATTCAGTAGGGAATGAGTTTGAACTAAAATCTAAGAAGCCAACACATCTATTGGAATGAAAAGCGAAGCTGGTTTTGAAGTTGTTGTAAGGTTGTTGTCTGTGTGTATTGCGGGGCAAGGGTTGACATTGGTTAGTAGGGTCTCAGAATAGCTTAGTTGCAGTTTCCTCTTAGATTAAAATCTTCCACCTGGGAGGGGAACTTCTTAAGAAAGAGAATGTGAAGAGGAAAGTGAACCAAAGGGATCCTTTAAGACAGAATGTTTCCAGGGAAGTGAAACAAAAGGATGTCCTGAGGTAGAGGAAACGCTCCATCCTGCAGGGAATCTCATTAAGATAGGAAGTGAACAACTCAAAAGAGCTTCAGCAAGTCCCTGAAACTAACCAAATTCACTAGGCTTCTGCCTCCCCAAGAATGTAGAAGGGCTGAAACCTGTTGAACGACGCTCTCAGACAGGCTGAGCTGCCGTGAAAAGGTTCAGACAGAGCAGCCTGGGAGAAACGAAGACTAGCTGAAGTGCTTGGAAGAGGCTCAGGTCAACCGAACCCCATGGGAAGGACACCATCCAGCTGTTGAAGTGCCGGAAAGTTGTGCAGTGTGCTCTGGGCTCCCAGGTTTTGTGAACTGAAACCCATGCTAGGGTAGGCTTTGGTGGTACAGCTGCCTTTAAGTCATTTATGTTCCTGTAAGTAACTGCTCATCTATATTCCTGTATGTACCTAAAATAAAACTCACTGGTTCACCAAGTTAGACTTTGGTGATATGAATACTTTGGTCCGTTATCAGGTCCCCGTGTGAGCAAACAGTTGTTATGTCTCCCCAGGAATTGTGTCACACAGCACCGTGCCTCTGTTCTTTTCATTCAACCAGGATGGGCCTTGGGGAGTATCTAGCTGGGGATCAACTCTGTGGTAGATTGCTTGTCTAACATGTGGTGGTTGCAGGGTGGTGGACTTGAGTTCAATTCCCAGGAGGGGGCTTGCAGCTTCACTTTCTCTTTTTGCTGCAACTTTATGTTGAATTTTAACATGCATTATAGAGGATGTGCAACCTAGAGAAGATTCCAAGCAACAAAATTGCAGTTTTAACCACTTAATACTACATAAGACAATGTTAACACTGTGTTCATTAATACCTCTTAGATCCCTTATTATTGCCTTTCCATGGACCCCAGCTACTTAGTACAGTGACTGACAAATTGTACCTGGCTACTAAAGGAAAGGGAGAAACCAAAAGAAGTGTGTTACCTTTCCATTGCAGAACACCCAAGAAATCAGCTAAATGGAGGACAGCTTTTTTTTTTTTTTTTTTTTTCTGTCCCGTGTTGGCTCACAGGGTCATCAGATGTTTTAGTTCATAGTCATTTGGATTCATTGATTTTGATTCTGCAGCAGGGTAGCAGGTTACAACGGGGGCCACATGGTCAGGAGAACATGTCTGCCAGGAACAAGAGATAAATGACAGATCCAGGTTCCCAATATTTCTCTCAAGGCCCTAAATAATTTCCTTCCACCAGCTCCCACCTCCTATAGGTTCCATGCCCTCCTAGCAGCTCCTATTGGCTGTGGGCTAACTTTCAGCTCATGGGCTTCTGGGAGACATTCCACATACAAACTATTTAAGAGGGCAGGAAGGAAGACCTGGATGTGTGTGGAGGGATGGTTTGTTTTTCTATGTTCTTGAATCTGAGGACTTTGGAAACTGCCTTAGCCTAGCAATGCATTGCAAGTGCATCGTCATGCACAGAAAACACATTAGACTGCATCCTGGCAGGTTGAGGGGATTCCATCACTTCAGATGTTTCTTATTTTTAGAGAGACCGAATTTCCATGGCATTCATTTAGAAATCAGAAAGACTAGCTGTGGTGGTATTGTGTTCACCAAAATATTGTGTACCTTAATAAACTTACCTGGGGTCAGAGAACAGACAAGCCACTAGTTAGTCAGTGATAGCACACGCCTTTAATCCTAGTATTCCAGAGACAGAAATCCCTCTGGATCTCTGTGAGTTCAAGGCCACATTGGAAATAGCCAAGCATGGTGACACACGCCTTTAATCCCAGAAAGCCAGCCTTTAATCCCAGGGTGTGGTGGTAGAAAGTAGAAAGATATATAAGGCGTGAGGACCAGAAACTAGAGGCTTTTGGCTGGTTAAGATTTGGCTGGATAAGCATTCAGGCTTTTAAGCAGCAGTTCAGCTGAGAGCCATTGGGATGAGGACACAGAAGCTTCCAGTCTGAGGAAACAGGACCAGCTGAGGAATTGGCAAGGTGAGATAGCTGTGGCTTGCTCTGTCTCTCTGATCTACCAGCATGGACCCCAATTACTGGCCTCAGGTTTGATTTTATTAATAAGAACTTTTAAGATTCCTGCAACAACTAGCTGTATGCTGGGCACTGGATAGGGTTTGGGAATATTGGAATCTCAAAAAGGGCATATTTCAAGTCAGAGTTCTTGTATCAGCAGTTGGTTGCTGTTGGAACGATTGATTGCTTGGCAAATAACATTTTTTGTTGGGTGAAAATTTTTTTTAACAATCTCTAGCTTAAGAATTTTTTTTATCAGAAGTTACTTTCTTGAGGTTATTTTGATAATTCAGTTTAAAAAGTAAACTAAAGTTTCTTTCATCTACCCATGAGCATTTTAAAATAATTATTTTATCAATTTCTTTTAAGAAATAGGGAAAATGAGAGGTAGTTGGTGTGGTTTGAATGAGAAATGCCACCCAAGAACTTGGACACTTGGTCACCACTCGGTGACGCGGTCTGGGGCAATGCTGCAGCCTTGCTAGAGAAAGTATCTCACTAGGCATGGACTTTGAAAGGTTTTAGCCTCACCCTACTTCTGGTATTCTCTTTCTGTTTCCGGTGTGGGGGGTGAGAATGTGATCTCTCACCTTCTGCTTCTGGATAGGTGACTTGCTGTAGCTAGAGTTTTCCTGCCTTGCCCACAGTCAGGACAAATCTCTGTCACCCGCCAGTCCCACAGCCACTCAGGCCCAACAAAGTAAACACAGAGACTTATATTGCTTACAAACTGCATGGCCATGGCAGGCTTCTTGCTAACTGTTCTTATAGCTTAAATTAATCCATTTCCATAAATCTATACCCTGCCACATGGCTCGTGGTTTACCGGCATCTTCACATGCTGCTTGTCCTGGCTGGCGGCAGTTGGCAGTGACTCTTTCTGCTTTCTTGTTCTTTCTTTTTCTTTCTGTTAGTCCCGCCTATACTTTCTGCCTAGCCACTGGCCAATCAGTGTTTTATTTATTGACCAATCAGAGCAACACATTTGGCATACAGACCATCCCACAGCAACTTGCACTACAGACAAAGGGGAAAATGGGGTGGGTTTCTTGTGTGTATATGTGTGTGTGTGTGTGTGTGTGTGTGTGTGTGTGTGTGTGTGTGTGTGTGTGTGTGTGTAAAGCTTAACAGCTTGACTCAGCTGCCCCAAGCAGATTTTTGTCTTCAGCTTCTCTTTTTTTGTACCTGTGTAACCCTAAAAAAAAAAAAAAGAAAAGAAATTTGGCTCATTTCTGTGTGGAAATCTATGCATTCTTATGTAGTGCCGTATTTCAGCATCCATTCATTCAGAAGAGTGGCTATATTAAAGTGTGGACTCCTGGGACCCTAAAATGCTTTCAAAGGGTTTGGAGGATCAAACCTTCCTTTTTAAGAACACCAAGGACCTCATTTTGTGTTTTTGTTCTCGGTCTCACACCAGGGTCCAGAAGAACTGTTCACTGGCTGCATGATGTCATTTCAGTTACCTGAATTTCAGCTTCTGAATTCATGTGTGCACACCTTCTCTACCCTAGCTTTGTGTCACTGTTATACTCCACCCAAGTTCCTTGAGTTTTGAGCAATAGTTTTAAGAATGTGGAATGATCGACTCATTTTGAGTAGGTGCTTCTAAAACAGGCTAGGATTTCTCACAGGTCGAGTTTCCTTAAGACTCTTTGTTTCCTTTCCTGCAAGTTTCCCTTTCCTTATTTCAGAATAAATAAGGCAGAGGCATAGATCCTGTACATAAATGGAAAAAAAAAATCTGGCTAGAATATTTTATGCCATCCAAAGACTTAAATCTAAAATGGAATTACCAGATTTTTATCAATGTTATTCTTTTGCATCTTTTGTTTGGAGTCGAGTTCGAGATAGGGTTTGTCTGTGTGGTCCTACCCATCTTGCGAACTTAACTTTGTAGACAGGGCTGGCCTTGAACTCAGAGATCTGCCTGCCTCTGCCTCCTGAGGGCTGAGATTAAAGGCATGCACTATCACTGCCCAGCTTCTTTTTGCATATTTAATCCGTCTATAACAAAGAATACCTATAACAAGGAACTAGTTAAAAGAACGATAGATACATTTGGCCATTTACAGGAAGGCCACAGAAGTCCCAGTCAGGGGCGAATAATACTTAACATTTCTTACTAAAACTTGTGAAACTCTGAGAAAGATGTGAAGTCCATGAACTCCAATAAGACAGGAGTAGCCCAAGTAAAAAGGACTTAAGATGACCTCACTTTTAATACATCTCTGCTAACTCTGTATGGCACACCTAGCTTTTCCGAAGCAGTCTAGAAAGCTCTGGAACCCAAATTACACTCTTGTTTACCATAAAAACAAACATGCATGGAAATATCATCTAAGGAATTCATATCTAAAAACATTTTTATTTAAAAGAGCCCACACAATTGCATTTTCATGAGTTGCATAGGTAATTAAGACTACCCACCTGCATTTTTTGGGGGAATAATTTAGATGATAGATCTCTACTCTCCTTGGGAGGAACTAAAGTTTCCTACATGAGGGGGCAATAATTTATTCAGAAAGAGATGTCTGCACAACAAATCAACCATAATTATAGAAATAATTACTTTTCCCAAGAAGTGGTGGACTTATTTGGTATCATTCACTCTGTGTGGAACATGGACAGCTTGTTCTGTGCAATTGCAGTCTCATATTTAATTTTTGGCCAACTTCACACTTTCTTTTTTCAAATGAGAAAACTGAAGGTGCATGATTATGTTATTGTATACGTGAAAGGTGCAGAGTGACATGAAATCAGAAAAGATGCTTTTCTCTGCCTTCTTAATTTTAAAATTACCTTTGTTTTTAGGGTATAGAATTCAAAGTATTCAAGTGATCATATCCCTAAGTTCTTGGCATGTTATTATCATCACTTCTTAAAAACCCCTTGTTGGGCCGGGCGGTGGTGGCGCACGCCTTTAATCCCAGCACTCGGGAGGCAGAGGCAGGCGGATCTCTGTGAGTTCGAGGCCAGCCTGGTCTCCAAAGCGAGTTCCAGGAAAGGCGCAAAGCTACACAGAGAAACCCTGTCTCGAAAAACCAAAAAAAAAAAAAAAAAAAAACCCTTGTTGGGCTTAATTGTTGCTTTTCTCTTTAATGTAGATTCTCTTCAGGATTTCTCACCTCTCTAACCCACTCTAGCATCTTTGGGATGAATTAAAGTCCTTGTACTACTGCATGTTGCTTTATGTAAGGATTATTTTTAATTTACTTTAATGATACTTCGTTTTAAAGCTCACTTTATGTTTTACCCTTTTTACTCAACTGCTTTAAGCAATCCACTCATGTTTCAATAAATATGTGTATTGCTTCCAACTGCTGCAAAGAACTCCATAGAATGCACCTGATTTGGGTCAGCTGTTTGCTTTATCAGTGAGCATCAAATCCAGTATCTCATGGGTAGGTGTCACAGCTCCAGCGGCCTTAGAGAATGGAGCTGATAATTGAAGGTGACCAGAATCTTCTCAACAGCCAACTTTATTCAGATCCTCAGACAGTTTATACTCTGAGTGTTAATAGAGGTCACATGAGTAAAGTTCTCATGAGTTCAAGCTACGATCACAAAGGCAAGCCACATGTGGCAAAAACAGAAAGTCAGCTCACTCCTATCTGCTATACCTGGGGGGAGCCCAAAAGCACATTCCAAGAACAATTTCATGTCTTGAAGAGAATAAAGTTACAAGATTCTTGTCTTGTTTTCTTGGAGTGTTCTCACAAATACTCAGATTTCTCCCCACATGACTCCATTCCAGGACTGTGTTCCAACAGGTAAGTATTTTGTACTTTGTTTCAGAATCTAAAATGGCTGAAGATAAAATTTTTGCTGTTTTATTTACTTTGTGTCCCTGGCATTCAGATGAGTACCTAACACTCAGCAGGAATTTGAGCTTTTTTTTTTTTTTTTTCTTGAATCAACAAACACTGGTTTCTTTTTGGCTAATGTATTAAAACTGCTTCAGTGTTAATTTAGAGAATCCTGTGGCACCATGTCCTAAATTAGCTTTTCTTGTTTTATACAGACAGACTCACAGTACATTGAAATGCATTTAGCACATCTAATTAGCTGAGCATCAAGAACGTAGCAAAGCTGCATACTGTAGAGTATGTACTGTCCTCTCTTTGATCAAGGAGGTGAATTAGGGCTGTGAAGCGGCTGACTGACATCAGGACATTTCTGGGTGTTTGGTAGCCTGGAAAAGAGCAAAATCCAATGGTTCCTCCTGAATGTGTATTGCTTTTATACCATTGTAAATGTAACAAATCATAAATAGAACCACTGTATTGAATCCGTAGTTACAAATAGCCAATATTTTATTATAGAAGCACCAGGAACAATTGCTGTTTTCCTCTTTCCCTGCTTTTCTGGCTTACTGTGAACAAATTACTTCAACGAGCCTTTACTTTTGTCACTTGTTACTCTGCCATTGGTATTTAGTGGTATGTGAATCTCAGAGATGACCAATAGTGATGGCAAGACAGACAGATGACTTAGGTATTTCTCCATCAGTCATCAGATGAAACCATTGGCTCCTCAACAATCATGCCCCACCTTCTCTCACTGCCTGGTTTCTAGCCTACTACCTTCCACAATGCGTAAGTCCTGGAACAGCCTCAGATGGAGGAGAGTGAACATTGATTTACTGTCCCCAAGAATACCATGGTTTTCTCCATACGTTAGAACACAATTATAAATCACCACCATATGAAGACTGTGGATGCTTTGTAGAACCAGCAGCAAAGAAGACACAAGATGCTTATAAGAGAGATTTTCCTGTTGCTTTCAAATATTAAAAAAAATTCAAATGCCAAAAAGATTTTATTGTTCAAAGCACCATCAGCTGAATTATTCCCAAGGCTTTGGCTGTAGGAATATGTCTGGATTTATGCAGTGAGAGAGACTGCTTCAATTTCTGGCTCGAACCTGATCGATGCAGTAAGTACTCAACACGGCAGAACATAATCTTCACCTCTCCCAGTGTGCTCTAATTTATTAAAAGTAAATTCAAGATCTATATTGCTAAGTATCATCACTAGTGTCGGGTTAATTATATAAGCTTCAAAACACGCTAGCAGTCTTCACAGATACATTAGTAGCTGGCATAGAATCTAATAGAAGAAAAAATATGCTCACAAGCTGACAATTCCGGGGAGTCAGGAGTACATGGAAAATGTAGTTTCAACACCCATTCTTTACTTGAAACACTAATTGGTTCGTAGTTTGATCACAGGAATTGATATTGTTGACCTCATTAACTTCAGTGTATCATGACAGGCTAAAAATTTGGAGGAAATATAAATGCATAAAATACGAATCAGGCTTTGCAAATATTCTGTTTTCTTGAAAGCTCAATTAGGAGAGAAATGTCAATTTTATTGCACAAGCTTTTTAGAAACTAGTTTTGCTGCAAACTGACATTCACTTTGAAGTAGAAGTCTTGTACCTGACAGTTTTTCATGTAGTTTTTTTTTTGTTGTTGTTGTTGTTGTTATTTTTTAATGCTATGAGATTTGGGTATCTTTTTCTTTATTATTTTTAATTTTCATAATTTTATTTTGTTTTAGTTGTTGACTAGGTTTGGGGATCAGGTAAAGATGTCCATTGTATTGATACTGTTTGGAGAGAGTGTGTATGTGTGTAATACTATGCAAAATGTTAATAGTAATTTTTTATTTTTTTCTCCTCTCTTTCTTACTTTATGTGTAACTGATATAAAAGACCATTTTTTCTTGTTTTTGTTTTGTGTCATTTTATTTGAATTACATTTTTTGTTTTTAGTGAAAGTTTAGAGAAGAAAAGAAAGTTCTACTTCCTGTAATTAGTGACTAAGATATAGGTATTTCATAGAATGATACATCAGAATATATTTTTGATTTTGGAGTTGCTTTATGTTGGTCACAGACTCTGGGAGGCACCTCATTCCTCGGTGGAGATCCATCTGTGTAGTTTCTCTGTGTCCCACCCGGTTCCGCAGCAGCTCAGTCTCAAGTAAACACACTGAGGCTTTTATTAATTATAAACTGTATGGCCTATGGCTCAGGTTTCTTGCTAGCTAGCTCTTTCATCTTAAATTAATCCATTTTTATTGATCTATATGTTGCCACATGGTGGTGTTATTGGTCTGTTGTCATTTTGTTGCTCCTTAGGTGGCAAGCTGGTATCTCCTCTTCCTGCCTGTCTCTTTCTTGTCTCTCTGCTTGGATTTCCTACCTGCCTCTAAGCTGCCTTGCCATAGGCCAAAGCAGCTTATTTATTAACCAATGGGAACTGTTGTTGGCTGTTTTTTGCTCTTTTTCGGGGGGCCCACCACCCAGCTCCCAAATACATTACACACAGAAGCTTATTATTACTTATGAATGTCCGGCCTTAGCTTAGCTTAGTTTAGTTTCTAGCCAGCTTTCCTTAACTTAAATTATTCTGACTACCTTTTGCTTCTGGGCTTTTTCCCCTCCCAGATTTCTCCCACTATCTTTTCTCTCTGTCTGAGAGACCCACCTATCCTTTCCCCTGCCTTGTTATTGACCAGTTCTTTATTAGACCATCAGGTGTTTTACACAGGCACATTAACACAGTTTCACAGAGTTAAACCAATGCAACATAAACAAAAGTAACATACCTTATTCTATTACAGGGAACAACATATATTCACAGCATGCTAAAAGACATCCCACAGCACTTCCCCTTTTCTGTCTAATCAAAATGGAAAGTTTTAACTTTAACATAGTAAAATTATATATAATAAAACAGTTATCAAGCAAGAATTACAGTTACAATATCTAGTCTATTTGTACTTGGTACAATTAAAGAAAATATTCTATCATGTACCCAGTATTTGTGAGTCCAAAGTTTTATATCTAATTTACCTTTTATCATAACTAAAGAAACTATGACTATCTAGTCTTCAACTAATCAAAGGCCCCAGCAGGATATAATATTACCTAAGTAAAGAGGAAATACATGTAAGCAACTTCCAAAATTCTAGAAATGACAGAGACAGCTGGCTGCCTGGACAGTCACTCAAAGTTCCTCTGCAATGTTGGGGCATCCATCTTTAGCCTACAGGTCTAGAGTCTCTGGCAGACATTTTAGTGAAGCAGGGAATTTGAAGAATTGTCTCACCTATAGGAAAAGTTCATCAGTTGCCTTCCTCTGTGTTCTGCAGAATGTCTGGCAGTTTCTTCTGTGAAGCAGGAACCTGAAGAACCCTCTTGCCTTGATTTGACAAAGTTCAATGGTCACTTTCCTATGGGTCCTACATGTCCAGTTTATATCGCTTATTGTCAAGCAGTCCAGGCAAGAGCAGTTTCTTGCCCAAGTGGCTAACTTTTGACATAAAGCAAAACCCAAATGGAGTTTCTTTGATGCCCATCATCTTCTCTGAAGTAGATTGGTGCTGCCAGGAGTAGACATGTATCAATGTCCAGAAAAGTCTAAGTTCTTAAAACATTTTAAATGTCATATTCTGCAGGTCTTTGAAGTGTTTGAAGATTACCTATCCATGTGAAATATATCTCTGCATATCTATAAAATCTAACTAACATGACTATAAGTTTGACTATTAAGATGATTATTAAGTTGTATTTATTAATTATATATTACATTTTTAAAATATGGTACATAAATATAATATCCTAAACAAGAGTGGAAATATACACACATTATAATAAAATTAACTTTAAATTTGTATCAATAAACCCAAATCCATACTAATGTAAAATATGTAAGATTAATAGTTTTTTTGTATTAAAGCAAATTCACTAATCTACCCTTTTATCCTATCATTTCTATATCACATCTGCCTCACAGACCTCCTACTCCCCTGTATGTACATTAGACTTTTCCTTTTGTAGTTCAGCCCCCTGCCTGTCCCTCATGGAAGTTTTACATCTACAAGTTCCCTCACCTCAGACCTCTGTGGTCATTGCAAAGAGTGACTAAATCTTTCCCCTTTAACACTGACCTCCCCTGTTGCACTTGAAGCCTCTTGAATTGAATATAACTATTTATAGTGCTTGATTGTGGGTGGGGAAGATACTCCGTTGGAGAGGTAGTGGTTACTGAAGCATAAGTACCTGCATTTGACCTCAGTATCCAATTTTTAAAAAGCTAGACAATGAATATTTTGCTCTTAATCTACCAATTAAGACAGAAAATTTGTGGTGATTTGAAAGAAAATGGCCCCAAAAGGGAATTGTACTATTAGGAGATGTAGCCTAGTTGGAGTAGGTGTGGTCTTGTTGGAGGAAATGTGTCACTGTGGAGGTGGGCTTTGAGGTCTCATATATACTCAAGATACTGTCTAGTGTCTTAGATCACTTTCTGATGCCTGTGAGTCAAGATGTAAGAATTCTCAGCTCCTTCTCCAGCACCATGTCTGCCTGCATGCTGCCTTGCTTCCCACCGTGATGATAATGGACTAAACCTATGAACTGTAAGTAAGCAACCATAATTAAATGTTTTCCTTTATTAGTTGCCATGGTCATGATGTCTCTCCATAGAAATAAAAACTCTAAGATAAATTGGTACCAGATCAGTGGGATATTACTGTGATAGACTGGACCATGTTTTAGGGTGGATTGTGAAGGACATTTGAACTTTGGGCTAGAAGAACCATTGAGTATTAAGAGCTCAATGGGATATTCTTTAGGAGCTTGAAAGAACTTGAGAGCAGTGCAGAAGACAGAGGCATGACTTGTGAGGTTTCAGAGGGAAGTTTAAAGATTCTGTTGGGTCCATTTATTATTTTGAATTAAGATTCTGTTCTGATTAGCTGGGGCTAAAAAAATCAGCTATGATTAACAAGACACAAGAATTATTAAAGCAAAATTTTACTTTGCTGGGCTACTTGATGCTGGTCAGCTGGAGCTAAGAAATTGGTAGTGACTAAGAAGAGACCAGCATCATTGAGGTGAAATCTTCTGAGAAGTGTTTCCTGAGAGCACAAAGAAGATATGTTGCAGAAGTGGCCAAGGTTGTACCTTGTGCTGGCAGCTGGACTTGGTAGTGCTGGCAGCTGGAATTGGTAATGTGTAAGAGTCACCCAGGTGACACTAGTTTTGAAGGCATGAAGGGGTCATGGAGAGCAGGTGAGGCTTCACACTGTGACAAGCCAGAAGAGGCTATTGAAGGTACAGCCTCAGTGTCAACTGAAGATCCAGGACCTGAAGGGGTCATGCAAAGAAGTTGAGACTTAGCACCATGAAGAAAGCCTATGAGTGGCTAATGGTGAAAATGCAGCCAAGTTGCAGCAGAAGACCCAGCATTTTGGAGATGCCAGTACCTTGAAATGACCACCAAGAACAGCGGCAGCAGTGGAGTGGAGCTAGCTTGAACCTACAAGACAAACTGTGTGTGCTACAGAGCATGGAGATGGAGAAGTGACCCAAGCTCTCTAGAGGAGCCCAGAAGATTTCCAGTGAATCCTAAATAATTGGACATTGAGTTATTCATATTGTTGGAGTTTGGTTTTGCTTGGTTCAGATTGTGATGGTGCCCTGGTTCTTCCTCTTGAAAAGCTTTATGAATTTTAAAGGAGCCCATAGATGAAAGACTTGAACTTTTAAAAGAGATTGGATACTTTAAAGAGACTGAAAATTTAATGTATTTGAATGTGTGAAGACTGTGGGACTTTTAAAATTATTTATGATTTTTAATGTGAGATCTTGGGGATGAATAAGAAAAGAAGGGTTGTGGCTTAATGGTGATGTGTGTCAAGTTGACAAGGGGTCAGTTGTACTGGTTTTAGGTGTCAACTTGACACAAGCTAGAGTCATCAGAGAGGAAGGATCCTCTGTTGAGGAAATGCCTCCATGAGATCCAGCTGTAAGGCACTTTCTTAGTGATCAATGAAGGAAGGATATATATGTCTGTACACTATTTGCATGCTTGGTGCCTAGAAGAGGATGTTGGATTCCCTTGAAATAGAGTTACAAAGAGTTGTAATTGGCTGTGTGTGTTGAGAATTGACTGAATCCTCTGAAAGAACAAACAGTGCTCTTAACCACCTTATATGGTGATATTTTATTTGTACTGAAATGTGATTTTATTTGTATGTTAATAAGTAAAGTTGCCTTGAGGATCAGAGCTAATAGCAAGCCAGAGCAGAAGTCTGGCAGTGGTAGCATACGCCCTTAATCCCGATCACATCAGGCAGATCTCTGTGTGTTCAAGGATACCACCAGCATGGAGACACATGCCTTTAATCTCAATACCAACCATAGAAAATCTGGAGGTCTGTATATATGGGCAGTGACGAGGAGGTCATGTGGTTGGTTTTACAACCAATGAGAAGGCAGAACAGAAAGTCTATAAGAGGACATACACACAGGAAGTAGTTCTTTGGCTGAGGAGGACAGCAGCGGCAGTGAAGGGTAAGGTTTTTTGCTCTTAGCTATTGCTCTGACCTCTTGGGCTTTTTAACTCTGCAATCAGCTCTGTGTTTCTTATTTAAAAAGATGGTTACATCTACAACCTTAGTCACCTCTCCAGTCCCAGAAATTAATTTTCAGAGCTTTTGTTTTCCATCATGAGTGTAGAAAGAGTCATTTGAAATTTAAGAGCAAAATTTATAGTAGATAGCTAACTAAACAGTACTTCCAGAATTCTTTATTGACAAGGGCTAGAAGACAGTTTCTTGTGAAATGCTGATGTAGGTTTTCAGATATATTTCTAGAGATCTCAGAACTTCTTGGAGGAAGAAGTTAAACTCTGTCTGATGGTCTTCAAATATTTGGCAAGAAAGTAGAAAAGTTGTGCTTTCAAATCAATCCTCACTAAAGGTATAAAAGCAGAGCTGTAGCAGGAGTGAATGGTGTGGTTGGCCTCTCCTGTTGCTTCCTCCCTTCCCTATAACAATCCATCTGGCTACTAGGTCCTGTAATAGCAGCAATGGTGGTACTTAAACAACTACATTAGGGAGGGACATTTGGGGCATGTAGTAGCTATCTCATTAAGGTGACAGTTTCTCCTATGTTTTTACCTTGTACACAGGTGTGTATATATATTTTTTGTATCTTTCCATTTCAGCTTCAGGTTGTAAAACAGAGTTTTATTGCTTTGGGGATCAGAAGGTCTTGTCTGAAGAAGGAGACTATTGCTACCCACATCAAAAGTTATGAATATTATCAGTCACTGACAAAGCTGTTGTAAAGGTGAATCCTGACCATCTATTGTGCTGTGTCATAAGATATCCATATACAGGCATGTTCCAAAGAGAGTCTCCAGCATTGGTATGGCTCTACGGATCATTCCATTTATTTCAGAGAAGGCTAACAACCTTCTGCCTACACCTCCCAGGTGCTGGGATTCTAGGCTTGTCCCATTACACCATACTTGGTTGTGCTGTGCTGAAGAACAAACCCAAGGCTTCCTGCATCCTAAGCAAGCACTCTGCCAACTGAGCTGCATCCTCAGCCTTAGGCAACGGTTTTAAAGCCATCATAGTTAAGTGAAGTCACATAGTTGGGCTCTAACCCAGTCTGACTGGTGTCCCTGAATAAGTAAGAGAGACATTAGGGAAATGCCTGCAGATAGAAGAGACCCTGACAGGGACTCACAAGAAAACAAACCTGTAAGAACCTTGATTTTGGACTTCTGGGACTGGGAACTAGGAAAAAAATAAATTTCCATTGTGGCAGCCTTAGTAGATTAATATGAATTCTGAATGAGGGTTGCATTTCTCTTTTATTGTGAAAATCATCACTCTTTCATAGAATCCTAATGTTTGATTCAGAAAGTAATTTAATGTTAATGTTGGGGAATGACTGTTTAACATTTACATAGTCATGCCTTCCCCATTTAGCACCTAAAAGGTAGGGGAGCAAGCTCCTGCTATTACTCTGTATGCACCTTTCTTTACCCACCACAAATACTGTTCAGCAATTTGCTATTTTTCGTTGAGCCCATAATCGCTTTAGAATCCTTTAAAAAATAAATTAAGAAAACCTTAAACATTAAAAACCTAGCAAGCCCTTTTTGTTTCATAGGTTAATATATTGGTTCAATTCCTAAGAAGGATACTTAATTTTCCACACTTTAACAGGCTATAAAATATTATCACTTAAATAGATCCTGGAGCTTAACAGTAAAAACCCTTCATTCTTGTTAGCATGTGGCTTATAAATATTTAGAAGTATTCCATATAACAGCTATTTATTTTGAAACATTTTAATCTTGTCTAGTTCTTAAGTTCTCCTAAGACTTACTCATCTCTCCGTTAGTCCATAATAACATATATTAATGGGGAATTTAGCTATCTTGTGTTTGGTTTTCCATAATCTCTGTTTTTCTTTTCCTTTTCCTTAGTGAGTCCAAATGCATCTGTCACTGTACTTTTGCTCATTTTTGCTGTTAGTGATGAGTTCTAGAAGTACCTATCTGAACATGGTAAGTCAATACGGGCTATCAAAACACATGATTATCTGACTTATTATTTTGAGCTCCTTTTACTTGTGGTTTCACTGAGCTTATGCTAATAGTGGTTTCCATATGAAGAAAATGCAGAGTTAGCAACACAGAGCCTCCTAGGAGCATCTGGATATATTGTTCTATAAAGAGTTCTTCACTCATCAGAGAGTTGGACAAGCTTGGTCCACAAATGGGAAGCTTCATTGCACAAAGCTGGAGGGCGTTGTCATTCTTGAAAGAATAACTGGTAAACTATCATGAGGTTAACAACTTTATTTTGATAACTAGTAAATATTCACATGATACAGTTCCAAATGCCTTGCACTGTGCTGGAAGATAGATAATTCCATTGGTAAAGAGCTGGCTGAGTGAGCATGAGGGTGTGAGTTAGGATCACCAGCGTCGTACCACTGGCTGGCATGTGTTAGCTATGGACAGAGGGAGAGCCAGTTTTTCTTCGATGGGGTGATCCCCCGTAGGTCTACCACACTTCAGGGCAGGCCTCCCTCCCAAAAGTAGTGGAATAACACAAACCAGAATTTTTGAGACAAAAAAAAAGTCAAAGTTGAATGGTAAGGGTGAATATGAAAGTAGTTTGGGCAGAAGTAGGGTTTGAACAGTGAATATGATCAATATATGTTGTATGGGATTCTCAAAGAATCAATAAACATTTTTTTTAAAACATAAGTGCAGCAGTGTATGTGTGTGGGGGTGGGGAGTAAAATCAGGACTGGTGATGAGGATCCTGGATACTCCTCTAACATCTAGTCCAGCTGAGTTAGTGAGATCCAGGGTCAGGAAAAGATCCCATTAAAAAAAAAATAGAAAGCAATAGAGGAGAACACTTGATGTCAGCCTTTGGCCTCTGTGCTCACAGGGACATAAGCACATATGCACACACTAAGTAATAATAATAATAATAATTATAAAACACCTAATTGCCATTGTCTCTTTTTTTTCTCCTTTAAGAGATCTAGCAAGAGAATTAAGGTCTTTGGACGTTTATCTGATATCCCCTCACATATGAAACACATCCATTATATTACTAACTGATTAATTGATCCAATTTAATCAACAAAATTAAATTTTATCTGTTATCTAGGTGGGTTCTTAAAGATCCCTGTGTGAAAAGCTCAGCTAATGAGCATTCTGCATAATAGTTTGTTTTATTAGATGATGATTTGCATGCTAATTTCTTCTGGAAGAACTGTATACTTTTTACTTCCTAAGAGAAAATCATTATGCATAGAGTACTTTAAGATGATATAAGTGATAACCAGTTAGGAAGATAGGGTCTTAAATACACATCGTAAAAGAAAAAAAAAATGAAACTTGGGCCCTGAAACCCTAATTCATTCTTAAAGTGCTAGAATATAAAAACCTTACCAATTCAGTTTTTGTTGTTATTGTTGTCATCGGTTTGTAGTTTTGTTCTTGATGTTGCTGCTGTTGCTCCAGGGTCATTCTGGTCCCACCTCACAGCTTCTTAGCTTGCTCATAGGCTTACTATGTCCTGCTCCAATTTTATCTGACTGAATTTTGGTAAGAGAAAGGTTCAAGACTTGGGGCTACACCTCAGTCCTATTTACATAACTTCATACAATGTTGTTTTAGTTGTATGAGTTTTTGTTCATGGACATGTGTGTGTGTGTGTGTGTGTGTGTGTGTGTGTGTGTATTTGAGTTGGTGTATGTGTTGTTTGTGGCTGTATGCACACCAAAGGATGATGTGTCTCCCATTCTGTCATTTTCTCATCGAACTTGTAGTCAGGCTGGCATCCAGCAAGCCCAAGTGATCCCTCTGTCTCCACCTTCCACGCCTCCACCACAGAGCTGTGGATGTAGGCAAGAGAGCATTTGGGCACACGCAACTTTTTATATGGGTGCAGAGGTCTGGAGTAAGGTCCCCTTACATTCCTAGCAAGGACTCCTAAAAAAATGAGCCATCTCTCCAGCCAGGTATGTCAGGCATGGACAGAACCTGAAGTCAGATATTTTCAGGGTAGATGGGTTGTTAGCATCTTGTGATGACTTCATTTACATGCAATGAAAAGACATAGAGCTAGGAATGTGAATACCTAACCTGTCATCTGGTAATGGAGATTGGACCTGCTGAAGCTGACAATGTCCTTGCTGCTGGATGCTTAGCTCCTTTCTAAGTGCAGACTCTAGAAAAAATCCAAAGGGAAGGTAGATGGAGCTCTGCCCAAGCACTAATTCATTACACATTAGTTAAAAAAGTTTTCAAACATTTTATGGTAAAGGTTAAGGAAGCCTGCAAAATGAAACAGAACTTGACGGGTGTTTAGAGGGGGCACATTTGTGCTCAGAACTGTCAAATGCCACCACTTCAATCCTCTTCATCACCAGAAAGCCCCCTTCCTGTAATGGATTGGAGCATGTCTCCATGTTTTGAGCCTTTAGGACTCTTCCAAATACATTTTCTGCATTTTCAGAAATGACCATCTGTCTTTTAGATGAGGGATATTTCCTGGACACAAAAGGAATATCTAAAAGCATTCTTGAGGAGTTTTTTTTACCATGGTTTTAAGAGATCTATTTGTGAACAGCAATTGCCAGCCATGATGCCTTGGAGGATGGTAGCTGGGACAGAGTTTTCACTTTGGCAAAGACTCTCATCTCGCTTTTCCAGTTTCCCTAATGCTTTTCAGTCTGCAGGTATTTGAGTCCAGGTTTATGCTTTATCTGCCTTCAAGCCACAGGATACAAATGCTCTGTGCATTGTGCATGATAAATCCAGCAAGGTTTGTATAAATGTCATGCTGCATGTAATGGGATGAGGGCTTCAGTATGTTTTGGCATGAGATGAAGCATTAATTAAAAGACATACATACAAATGAGTTGAGGGGAAACATTTTGCTGTCAGGGTGTTTGGGAAATGACCATAATGAACATTGTTGGCATTTTTGTGACCTATAAATGCTATATGGAGCTTTACCAAAAAAATCTACTGAGGTCAGAGGCAGTGGAGATTAACTAATGAGTACTTAAACTCCTGGCAAAATGATTCATATTAAGGCTTCAAAAGAATAAATCACTATTTACTGATGCAGAATGGATTACATGGTTATTGCAAGCAACAGCATATGAGACTGTGATATCATTCATAAAACACTGAATAAAATGAATCTATTTATCTAGTTATTATGTTATTATTTTTTCATGTCCATTCTTTTTCTAATTAGCAGAACAAATGTTTATATTAAAAAGCCAGGAATCTCAGGTGAGAAAAAAATCCATCTTACATAGAATTGAACCACAGTTTGAGACCATTAGAAATTCTTTAATATTTAATACATCCCTCCCTAAATGAAAGTTAGTGCCCATTAGAATGTGATGCTCTTTCCTGCTCTTTGAACTAACTGTTCTTGACAAAACTAGAGACTCTGATTTGAATAAAAATATTTATAGGATACCTTTCAATGAGGAAATGATAAAGTAGGATGGATTTATTGCTTTGAATAATTACCCTTCAATTAATCTTTATTTTTCAGTTGAGTGTAAACTGTCTTCAAATCTCACATTATGTTCCTTAGGTATTCCATGGTTTTCAGCTTCTGTAAATCTCAAAATAAGAGCCAGAGACGTGTTAGCACCTGCTCCGTATTCCACAGATTTCCCTTTCCCTCTAAAAATGCCTCTGTTTTTGTGTCTGTCTGTCTGTCTCCCCCTGTGTGTGTGCATGTGTGTGTATGTGTGTGTGTATCTATGTGTGTGTGTGTGTGTGTGTGTGTGTGTGTCTATGTGTGCATTTTAGTGTTAGTAATATGGCACTTTGGTTTCTGTCTCTATAGCTCCATAGTCATCTAAACTTGGTAAATTCATCCCCACACATAGCTTGACATGTTGATTGAGAATTAGCCCTGATATTAGGAGTGATATTAAGAATGGGGTGAGGGCCGGGCGGTGGTGGCGCACACCTTTAATCCCAGCACTTGGGAGGCAGAGGTAGGCGGATCTCTGTGAGTTCGAGGCCAGCCTGGACTACCAAGTGAGTGTCAGGAAAGGCGCAAAGCTACACAGAGAAACCCTGTCTCGAAAAACCAAAAAAAAAAAAAAAAAAAAAGAATGGGGTGAGAAGATGTTCCTTAGGTATTCCATGGTTTTCAGCTTCTGTAAATCTCAAAATAAGAGCCAGAGACGTGTTAGCACCTGCTCCGTATTCCACAGATTTCCCTTTCCCTCTAAAAATGCCTCTGTTTTTGTGTCTGTCTGTCTCCCACTGTGTGTGTGCATGTGTGTGTATGTGTGTGTGTGTATCTATGTGTGTGTGTGTGTGTGTGTGTCTATGTGTGCATTTTAGTGTTAGTAATATGGCACTTTGGTTTCTGTCTCTATAGCTCCATAGTCATCTAAACTTGGTAAATTCATCCCCACACATAGCTTGACATGTTGATTGAGAATTAGCCCTGATATTAGGAGTGATATTAAGAATGGGGTGAGAAGATAATAAGAGACTGAAAAAACACAGCATTGTATTAAAACAAGAATGTGGTTCTGATTTTACTGTGCTAACTTAGTTTTCTGTAAATGAATTATTTTTCTATTCTTTAGAAGTAATCATTGTTTCCCATGTCTTATCTCTAGGGAGTAAGATCCTAAATCCAGTTATTCTGTGCCGAGGATCACTGTCTACTTTTCTCTGCCAAGAATCACAGTAAAACTTCCAATCCAATTTTGAGCAACCCGTTTGTATCCTGTCAGTGAACTGTCTAAGAGCCATACATGCAGGTGTGTGTGCTCTTTCAAACTGGGAAATACTAGAGAAAAACTACCAAGTCTGTTTCCTCTGTCTATACCAATGGTTCTCAACCTATTGTTTATGACACCTTTATGGGGTTTGCACAGATGTCCTGTGTATCGGATATTTACATTACAATGTATATTCTTTGGCTACTCACTCTTGAGCCACCCCCATGTGGAAAATACTCAAAATATCAGAGGCTCTTAGACCATTCTTCAATGACAACTTGTGAGATCATTCAGGAAAACAAAGGCCTTGGTGTTAGTTCAGCTTCTCTTCAGATGTGTCCCCACAATCAGTTTAGCATCATTTAGCTTGGGGAGAGAAGGAAAGAAATGAGAGACAGATGGGAGGCAGGAAAAAGCACATGAAGGTGGCTCAAGAGTGAGTAGCGAAAGAATATACATTGTTTTCATTTCTTTTTTTTTTTTTTCACATTGCTGGGAATCAAACCTGAGGCTTCATGCATGCTACATTCATCCCTCTTGGTTGCCTAAAAAAGAAATTGGCAAGTGGTATGCTGTCTATCAGATGGGACTTAACTCTCTATCCTACCTGTATGCAAAGACCTGGTAAATGCAAGTCCACTATGGAGCTAGCCCAGTGGTTCTCAACCTTCCTTATGGTGTGACCCTTTAATACAGTTCCTTATGTTGTGATGACCTCCAGCCATAAAATTATTTTGCTCTGGGAGCCATCAACTCTTAGAAACAGTGGTTCTATGCTTTTATCAAAGCAGCTTGTAGCTTAGAAACCTCTTTTTTTTTTTTTTTTTTTGTACTAGCAAAGACTAAATCCACCACACAGCAGCATAATATGCTGCTTGTAGATAGACACCTCATTCCCGCCATACTGTTGGTCAAGCATGCACGTCACGAACCGGCCATAGTAGCTCAAACCTCCAGGCTGCCGCTAACTTAAGAGAGACAACTAGGAAGCTGTTTTTAGCTCTGTTTTAGAATATTTTTTTCTCAGGGTTTAGGTGGAAACTCTTGCCAAACCGTTGGGCACCATTTGTAGCTGGAGTTTTCTCCAGTCTTGCCTAGCCCATGGTCAGGACAAATCTCTCTCACCCGCCAGTCCCACAGCTGCTCAAACCCAACCAAGTAAACACACAGAGACTTATATTGCTTACAAACTGTATGGCCGTGGCAGGCTTCTTGTTATCTAGTTCTTTTATCTTAAATTAACCCATTTCTATTAATCTATACTTTGCCACGTGGCTTGTGGCTTACCAGTATCTTACATGTTGGTACTCATGGCAGCGGCTGGCAGCATCTCTCCGACTCAGCCTTCCTGTTCCCAGAATTCTCTTCTCTGCTTATCCCGCCTATACTTCCTGCCTGGCTACTGGCCAATCAGCATTTTATTTATACAGAATGATATCCACAGCAACAATGTTTTAAAATTTGGGTGGCAGAGTTCATGGAAGTGGAATTTGGAGACTGGAGATACGAAATTTGTACAACTGGTGATGTTGGCAGTAAAATGCTCACTGACACATTGTGAAGAATGTTCAGTTGACCTCAGAAAAGGTAATGTAATTGTCAGTGTACATTCTCTTAATTAACTGGGGTTGCCAGAGATAAAGAACTGATATACTTGCTAGTGTACATTGCCCTACATTAATTAACTGGGGTCAGCATAGGTAAAGAACTGATCTACTTGCTAGGAAATGGGTGGAAATTGAATCTAGAAAAATGGTTCTTGAAAACATGGAAAGATGATTGTTTCTATAGCAGCTGAAACAACTGGAAATAAATCTTGATGCCAAATGTCTTGATGGATTTTTATGAGCAAAAGAAGTTCATTTTAAATTATATCATTCTATATTATAAGTATGCTACATGGATAATGTAAATATCACATTTGTACTAGAGAAGTAGCCTTGCAGGCTAAGCTTGCTTCTATAAGAATATTACTATTTTTTGGAGTGACTTCTTGGCAAAAAATTGCAGATAAATATATATAAGTTGGGGCATGTTTTTGTGGAAGGACTTGATTATATTTGCTGTATATCATATTAATTGTAAAGTAATACAGAAGCCTGGTAAGAGCAATAAGCCAAGACCAAAATGCTCTGACTAATCCCTCAAACAACAATTTGGATCTTTAGCCTTCAATAAGCAGAAAGTGAGTTTCCAAAATTTCTGCCTCCTGGAGAGGAAAATGCCCAGAATTTTGTTTTTAGTAATTATGGAAGACTTGAGTGTGAAAGAACCAACCATTCCAACTGATGTGAGCAGGCACCAGAGGAATAATGAAAAGATCTTATCCTTCCTATAAAAACAGGCTCGGGCATGTGATGTCCATTTCCTGGGGTTTCAGAATTGCTGTGTGTACCAACCACTATGTCAGGTTTCTTTCCTTCCCCGTCTCAGAATGAGAGTGTTCATTGCAGTTACACAGATTCTAATCCACCATCACACACTCAGTAGAATAATCTAGATTTCTTTTCTCAATTTATTTGTCACCAGACCATGAGACCCATGTGAGCCACCAAAACATGACACTGTGTCGCCAGGAATTCTTGACCTTTCAACTGACTGCTGTGAGTGTCTGGGACTTTCGAAGTATATGTTGAGTAGATCTATGAATGTATTCTATGTAGTAAGATAGATTTTCTTCACAGAGCAGGATTAGAGCAGAGATAATGGTACATTTTATTCCTTTTTCTTCTGCGATGTTTTGATGGGCAGAATTTCCTAGCCAGTTTGAAGTGGGTAGGGCTCTAGATTCACTGGATTCCTGTGACTGGGACATAGGCAGAACCATTGTATACACTTCTAGGTCCAGTCCGTAGAACTTACCTGTGAACAATCACTTACTCATGTCCTCTTTCAGGTCATCCTTGAAATTTATATGTTTATGTTAGGAGCATCATAACACTGAAGGAGCCAAGTTGTGAAGCACAGTCTCCTGACCCAAAACTGTTTTATTAGATAATAATACAAAACACCGATGAGACATTGTTGAGTTGAAACAGAAGTTTTAAGGTGTTTTCTCCTAGCAGTGATCCTATCTTGACTAGTATACCCAATATTAAAACCTTAGTTTTAAAAAAAGTAAAGACATTACTCTTGAACTGATTTCAGATTTTTGTAATACCTTTACCCCATCTCTCTGTGTTTGATCTGTGCTTTAATAAGTGTGATAATTCTGGTTTCTTTATATTTACTTCATAAATTATTGAACTGAATTGACAGCTCATTAATTTTTATTTTTTGTTTGTTTATAATAAGAATCGTCAAGAAAAAAATCTATTAACATTCTGATCTCATTTTCTTTTGGTTCTCTGAGTGCAGCTGTGTTCCCATCCTGTAAATTTGGGTGTATTTTATTTTGCCACGATCTTTTTGTCATTATTTTCCAAAAGACTCCCAATGAAGCTTTTTATCTCTAAGAAGATGAGAGATGAACCTCATATTTTGATGAAAGAGTGTAAGAGCACACCATATGGTTCTCTCTAGATGGCATATCTGCTCAACTGTTTACATGCTTTTCATTCTGATTGTGGTTTTCATTTTTATTCCACACTATGATATGGAGTGAAAACTCTATTTGGCTTCTCATTTTATACATGCTATAAATCTTTATGATCATGATGTTTTTATTCTTAGACATTTGAGTAAGACTATTGAAGAAGCTGAACATTACCAGAGGCCTCTTTGGAATGCTTGCCCTAAAGCTAAGATAGCTATCATTGATGGCAACATCAAAACAATGTGAGGCCACTTAGATTTGGTGAAATATTTAAAATATATTTTCTTGCTAATAAGTGCCTCCTCATGCTATGGTTATTGCTCTGTATGCTGTGAGTGTGTTGCTCTGATTTGGTTGATAAATAAAATACTGATTGGTCAGTAGCCAGGCAGGAAGTATAGTATAAGTGGGATAAGCAGAGAGGAGAATTCTGGGAACAGGAAGGCAGAGTCAAGAGTCACCAGCCAGACACAGAGGAAGCAAGATGTAAAAGTACTGGTAAGCCACAAGCCATGTGGCAACTTATAGATTAATAGAAATGGGTTAATTTAAGATATAAGAACTAGATAGCAAGAAGCCTGCTATGGCCATGCAGTTTATAAGTAATATAAGTCTCTTTGTGTTTACTTGGGTCTGAGTGGCTGCCGGCCTGGGCAGGACTGGAGAAAACTCCAGCTACATCCTCATTTTAATTTTACAATGGACCATTGCTTCATTTATGACTCCAGTGTCTAGGGATCATAGAATCTTGGCCTTGTGCTGAAAATGACATGAAGACAGGAGCAATGATCTATGACTACTGCTGCCAAATCAAAATCAACACTTGAAATATTACTTGGGTTGGCAAGATGCATCCTGGACCAAGGACATTACTGCGAGCCAAAAAACATTTGGAATGGTAGATAAAGCTCAGTCATACCAGCTGTGGCTTTAAGTCAGTCATCCTGCATTTTGGGTGTCTGCCTTAACTCTAGACCTGCTTTGCTTTGCTGTGAAACAGGATGGGTGGGTGGGTGGGAGGTGAACACTAATCCATTACTTATAACAGTCACTAAAATGTAAGTAGCACATAATGAGTGGGAGAACCCAAATCTGCAATAAAACCTATAGTTGTGTTCAACTCTCTAAGGAAGTCCCACAAAGAAGCACAGGTCAGAACCCTTTGTTAGTGATAATGGCATTTATTGGGTATTTCCTATGTGCTGTGAAGTACACTAACCACTTTAAATTCAATGCTACGTATAGTTTTCTTTATATAAGAAAATAGTTATATGGCATTTGACCATATTCTTTCCTGTCTCCAAATTCCTTCCAGATCTTTCCCAAATAAATATTCTATTTACAAAAAAAAAAAAAGGGACAACAGCAGCAGCAACACCACACACACACACACACACACACACACACACACACACACACACCAAAAAGAGGAAACAAAACAACACAAGAAAAATCAAGTCAGTTTTGGGTTGGCCAATTATTTCCAAGTACGCAGCCTTCCCTGGGTTGTGGTTAACATACCCAATTTCACTCAACTGAAATGACTGATTTTCTCTCTCCCCATGTGATTAATTTGCAAATAGCTTCTTGGGTGAGGGTGATTCTCTGCCTACTTCCATTTGTCTGTGCTAGGGTTTTTTGTGGTTTGAATCTGTGCAGATTTTGTTGGTGCTTCCACATTATCTGTAAGTTCATATGTGCATCAGTTCTGTTCTATCCTTAGCGTCATCCACCACGTTTGGCTCTCACAATCTCTGCCTCCTCTTCCCCACAGATTCCCGAGGCTTGAAAGGAGAGGAATACTATAGACATCTCATTTATGGGTGAGTGCTCTAGAGACGCTCTCACTCCCTGAATGTTGTTCAGTTGAGGGTCTCTGTGAAAATTCCCATCTACCGCAAGAAGCAGCTTCTCTGGTGAGTGCCAGTGAGCCACTGGTCAGGATCTCAGCCAAGTGTCATGGCTGCTGGGCCCCCGATAAAGGGCTCTCCTGCAGTTGGTGGGGAGTCCTAACGGAATGGAGATGGAATTGGGGGGAATGTCTGAGGATGCAGGTCAGGAAGAACTAGGGGAAATCTACGTGCACTCGAAGGCTGAGTCCCAAGGGATTAACTTCATCTCTGATGTGAAAATTAAAACCCGGAATGGTAAATAACTTAAACTCACAGTGTTGAGTGGCAAGGCAGGAATTCCAACTGGAGCCCCTTTGAGCTGGAAGTTTAGACTGGCAAACACTTTTCCACACTGCAAACACGACAGAGGTCCAGTTCAAGCCCCACACCGGAGGATTAATCAGTTCAGGCCCAGAAGTACCTGATCTTCTCAAGGTCCCAGAGCTAATCAGTCATTCAGTCAGGCCCGTAGGTCCTGGGTTGAGGTATCACACCCTTCTTTGCATGTCGTAGCATGACATTGATTTCCAACTCTTCTTAGAGGCCCTGCATCCCATGTAATTGATGAGCCCTAAGCCAGATAATTAAATGTTACAGATATAATCCTGGAACTCATGTTTGGTTAATGCCTGTGTTCTTTTAAAATTGTTGCTCGGTTAAGAAGAAAAAGGTTTTCTGTAACAGATAATTGCAACACCCCTACTGTTCTATTTCACAGTTTTATTTTTCACGATCAATGAAATGCCATCAGGAACGTACATAATGTAGAACATTATGTATGATTTAGATAAAGTACCCGACGCCCATGTCCCTGTTGTATTTGTGACTGAGAACACTTTTTGTTCTCAGCTGCCCACAGTGCAAGGGACCAGCAACCGCAGGACATTTTCTCTCACCTAGCCAAAGTGGCTCTTTCCTTTTCTGGTTGAGCAGTTAGTAGCTTTGAGTGTTGTGGTTGTTGGATTTCTTTATTGTGGGTAGCAGAAGAAGAAAAGAAATGATCATAGTCACAAAAAGTCGGCGATAGAACAAGCTTTATTCGCATGCCTAATTGCTTCCTCTAAGATGCTACGCTGACTACTAGCTGACTTTTCCCCCAAGATCTAACCACAAGTGCATTAAACCATGACAAAACTCACCTACATAGTGCCCTCTGGTGGTCTCTCTCTAGCAATAAAATGTGTAAGCCTCCTGTTCCTCTTTAGTCTACATCTTTCTCCTGTATTCTGGGAAGCCAGCTATAATAATTTGTCTAGAGAAAACTTCTATATGCCACATAAGATTTCAGAGTGTTTTGAGTGTTTTGTAGTGCAGAAATTCCATAGTATTTTTTATACTTGAACTCTTACACCCTCAACCTGAGTGAGGGGTACATTTTGGAGGAGGGAAGAAAGAAACCATTCTTTAATTTGTCGTTGAATGTCACACACACACACACACACACACACACACACACACACACACACACACACAAACAGTGTTTCCTCTCATGTGTATATCTCAGAAAACTGTCCTGGCCAGAGTCCTCTTCCCAGTCTTCTAATAATTTCTTGAATGCAAGGCCAGCATTTTGGTGCTTTATGTGAGACAACTGAGCAAGGCAACTCAATAGTTAATCGCGTCATTCCTGCTACCCATGAGATCTCAACATAAGCTTTCAGAAGTGGTCAAGGTATGGTCAAGGCTGTCTGGCTGAGGATATGAGCATCATATCTCATGATCCTATATTATTTCTGGCACAGTGGCCTCTAGTCTTGGGGCTGGAATCCAAGTTAGTTCACCCACTTTGTTCTCAATTGTCCCGACAATTCTGAAACCCACACATTGCTTGCCAAATACTGATCTTGCTTTAGAAATGGAAGAAAAGGAACCATGGCCATCTATGGCCTCTTTGTTACTCTTTGTTACCAAATGTCTTCTTTGTCCATTTCTTTTAAGCCTCTCAATGCACAGTTGTCTTTGTCTTCTTTATTTGTGGGCCATTTCATTTCTTGTCTCATTGGCTATTTCTTCTGGTCCTTTTGTTGAATTCTTTCTGCTAATCTGCCATAATCCATTCTAGACTTGATTGATGTTATCCACTTTCAGTTTCAGCAAATTTTAACTGTTATTTCATCCCTAAATTATATGACATCAAATGGATCTTAACCATTTAAAACCCAGCCTTAGGGTTCTGTTTTTAATATACAGTCTGATTGAGCTTAAACTACTTCTCAGAGGTCTGGCAGTTTTAGAGGACTCACTAACCATCTCTGCTCTGTGAGGCTATAGGTGTTGATCAGAGCTAGTTACTACCCAGACATTGGGAAATTTGGTATAGTTTGATTAATCGTGCTTATACTAGTCTGCAATCAGTCAAAAGAAAAAAAGAAATTCAAAGTGAGTATATGCTTTTCAATAGACGCTCTTTACTTTTTTCTAAAATATAACTCTCTATAAAAGTGTCCGAATGGTGACATGTTTACTTTATGAGGAAAGGAAATAAAGAAAGATGAGTAAGGCATTGTGTTACTAAAAAGTTGGGTACAAAAGAACCCCAAAGTTTTCATGCACTGATTTGAAAACGGTCGTGGGCTTTGTGGGAAAATGGGTGGGGTATGAAGAGAGGAGTCCCCACATTGTAGAGATGTTTATCCTTTGCTGTCTTCAATTCACACACTCTTTGTGGCCTTTTTTCCTCACCACCATAACATAACATCAGAGAGAAATTAAAAGGAATGATTTGATGTATCAAATGGTTTCACAGATGTATTCATGACATTTTTTGTGGCTAAAACATGATTCCTGACAAAGCCACAGAAGGGATGATCTGTTTTAGCTTCTCGTTCCAGGGGACATAGTCCAGAGGAGGAGTAGAAGGCAGCTGGTCATATCACTTCTGTTGTCCAGAGTCATCAAATGACAAACACTTGTGCTCAGTTCACTTTCTCCCTTTATTAAGTCCACCTATGGAATGGTATCACTCATCTTTAGGGTGTGTCTTCCAACTGCAATGAACTTAATCCCTAGATAATCCCTCACAGGCTTGCTCAGAGGCTTGTTTTTTCCAGTGACACAAGTTTCTGTCAAGTTGACATTATTGACCATCGTAAGGTTCATGATTGTTTGGTCCCATACCCTCGGGCAGACTATCAGAGCAGTAAAAGCCTGTGTCACTTAGGACGTTCTTCACACATATTGGACAGGACATAGAGAGACTGAAGGGAGGAGGTATGTGTTAGTTAGGGTTCTTTACAGTAACAGAACTTATAGAATGAATCTCTCTATATAGAAAGGGGATTTCTTAGAATATCTTACAAGCTGCTGTCCAGTTTATCCAACAATGGCTGGCTATGAACAGAAAGTCTAAGAATCCAGTAGCTGCTCATTCCATGAGGCTGGATGTCTCTGTTGGTCTTCAGTAGATGTTGGAAGGCCTTGCTGGTTGGAGGTCACAGTCTATCATGGCTTGGCAGCTTTTTCCAAAACTTAGCAACTTGGGGATCCTACCCTGACTATGAGACTCCCTGTTCTCTACCTGCCCTAATCTGGAGAATGTCCCTGGACCTGGAGGAATGACCTTATCTGAAAGCTGTGTCTAAGCCAGATGACTGATTTATCTTTAGGGTAACCTTGGCAAGGTTTCCTGGTAGAAACCTATTCTGATGCACATATGGTAACTATGAATTATACTAGGAGCTTTGCTCTAGGACCCTGCTGCCACATATGAAACCTTAAGATAGACTGTGCCACTCAATGCAAATTAGGGTTGTCCCCAGGTTCTTCAAGCCTATATATTTCCTCTACTCTGCAATAAATCTGAGCTGATTCACTGAAGTCATCTCACAGAGGGCTTTCTTCATCATACTACAGCCATCAGAACCCTGTCCCCTGCTTCTGCTCCCTCTACCCTTGTGGACCAAAGCACCAACAATCTGGAGGATGGAACAGAACCACAGGATTCCAGAACCCTGGAATCCTGAAGAAGTAAGCTCTAATGCCAGTGAAGGAATAGACTTGTTTGCAAGGCATGGGCAAGCAGGCAAAAAGTAAAGGCTTTCTTTCTTCTTCCATATTCTTATGGAGATTTCCAGCAGAAGGTGTTGCCCAGATTAAAGGTATGTCTTCCCATTTCAAGACTGTATTAAAGGCATGTCTTTTCCCAGCTCAAAAGATCTGCATTAAAGGCATTTCTTCCTATATCAAAGATTACAAGTGGACCATCCTTCCTCAAATTAAGCAAATGTTCTTTACAGTGTGTCCTCCATTTTTAGATTTTAGTTAATTCCAGATATAGTCAAGTTGACAGCTAAGAATAGCCATTACAGGGGAATCTAGAACAATCTTCAAAGGCACACCCCAGGGAACCACATCCTCTAGCTAGGATCCACTTGCTAAAGTCTCTCCCTCTGTCCTAAACAGAGACACTAGCTGGAAACCAGGCCTTCAACACATGAGCCTGTCTCATATCAAATCATAACACAGATGAAGCCCTTGGTCCAGGGCCTTGAGATCAAAGTATCTCTCTCTTGATGGGAGGAATGTCTCTGCCCTTCGAGGCTGGGATTTGGAATGTATTTTCTTTCTCATGGGGTCATTATTGTATAGAGTTTCTGTTTCCTTGCACAGTTCGGACAGAACTTTGCTTCAGCTGCTTAGCTGACTAGTTGTTTCTAGAGAAAAATGCAAACTGAGTCTTAAATACAGAGCTCCCAACCTGAACTCTTGGAGCACAGCCCATGTGGAAGCTAAATGGAGCCGTTATGCTTAGAAGTTGTCAATGAAATGCTTACTTTCTTCTCTCCAAGCTCTCCAGAAAATCTGGAACATTTTGACAGCCCTAGCAGAAACCAGCAGGAAGCCAGCAGGCACTGAGTGCTCTTGAACTTTTGAACTCGGAAACTGCATCTATTTTCTTAGTTCCGTTTGTTGACTCTTCTTTGATCTCGCCTTATTAGAAAGATAATGCCCTAACATTTTAGCATATTTAAAATAAACTGCTCCAACAGTCCTCCAGGGAGCTCAGCTTAACTTTAGCCTTTTCCCGATCTCTAAAGCTTTTTACTGTGCTGTGTACTCACCTTCATGGAAATTGTCTGTTAAATAATTCTCCCTAAGAGGGAGTTTACTTTTCTGAACACACTTCAGGCGGGAATATTTATATTTCATTTCATCATTTGAGCGAGAATCCTGTGAGTGCCTTTGAAAGCTAACTCAAAACTAAAGGGCCAAAAGAAATGGAGAGTGCTGCGGATGCAGTGCTGAGGACTGAGGGGTCCAGCAGGGCAGAGCCCTCTGTTCAGAAAGGGTCTCAAGTTTACACTATTATTAATCTTAAAAGGAGAAAGCAATGTATGGTAATGTATCTAAAATAAAGGATCAAAGAATGGCCATCTAGCCAGGGTGGTGGTGTACTCCTGCAATGCCACCTCTGGGGAAGTGGAGGCAACAGGATCCGACATTCAAGGCCAGTTTCAGCTACATAGTGAGTCCAAGGTTGCTCAGTGCCTCTGTCTCTATTAGAAAAAGAAAATGATCACCATCCACTGGAAACATTTGACTCCCCAACCATGTCAGTGTAGCACACTCAGAGTTAATATTTATAAGTCTATATAGCACACTAGAAATTGATGAGTTGATAGTGCACTATGAACTGATGTAATATAGTAATTGATATTTATTGTAAAATGTTATTAATTTAAAAAGCCATCCTGCAATTATCTTGTCAATATCAAGACAGGTTAACTTTATTTTTGCTTCTCAGTTATGAATTTTATGATGTCAACATTAAAAAGTAGCCATGTTAGTGTGCTGTGGAATGGTCTGTATGTGAAATGTATTGCTCTGATTGGTCAATAAATAAAACACTGATTGGCCAGTGGCCAGGCAGGAAGTATAGGCGGGACTAACAGAGAGGAGACCTGAGAGAACAGGAAGGTGGAGGGAGACACTGTCAGCCGCTGCCATGACAAGCAGCATGTGAAGACGCCGGTAAGCCACGAGTCACGTGGCAAGGTATAGATTTATAGAAATGGGTTAATTTAAGATATAAGAACAGTTATCAAGAAGCCTGCCATGGCCATACAGTTTGTAAATAATATAAGTGTCTGTGTGTTTATTTTATAAGTGGGCTGTCGGATTGCCAGGGCTTGGCGGGACCCAGAGAGAAAACTCCAGCTACATTAGTGAGTGCTATTAATACCTTTGAAGTTTTTCCTCACCTTTGCCATCCAAATGTTTTCAAATGTCATCCAAAATTTCTTGTAGCTCTGTCCATATCTTTAAAAAACATTGCATTTTTATCTATTTGTGTGTGTGTGTGTGTGTGTGTGTGTGTGTGTGTGTGTGTGTGTGTTTACCTGTGCATGCAATGGCAGAAGCATAGACGGCAGAGGACAGCTTGTAGGAATCAGTTCACTTCTTCCACCATTTGGGTTCCAAGGATTGAACTGTGGCCATCAGGCTTGATGGCAAACACCTTTACCTTCTGAGCCATCTTGCCAACCTGTGCTAACCTTTGCTTACCTACTCACGTTATCTTCATCCAGAGATGGCACTGATGGCCTTGTACCAGTCAATATGTTTTATCCTGGCAGTCATCCTTCACTGGCTAAGGATGCACATGAGTCATATGGTCCAGCTTGAGTGATTTGAGAGCTGTTATGTTCCTTCCCTGAAGAGATCCGAGAAAGGAAATGGATACCTAAGGCCATGAGAAAAATGAAACATAAAACAGCTTTAGATCAGGACTCCAGGAGCTAGATTCCTGCATCACACATTCCTGGATTTGTCAAATGTGAGCCTGATGTACCTGAGGAGCTTCTGTGGGTGTGGTCAGCAATTTCATTCCCATTTGAAAGTGGATTTAAGCAAAGTATTCAGCTGTTAGTCACATAGTCTTAACAGTTTTCTACAACCCTGAAGTGGAATTTCTTAAATATTTAGTATTTAGAGTTCTTATAAACAAAGCCTGAAGTAGCAAAGGACCAAGTCAGACTGTCCTAGGATGTGGAAGTTGTGAGCCTGGTGCCCGGCCCCATCTGAGGACTGCTACCTGCAGCAGCCTCTGTAGTTCCTGTAGAGCCAGAGGCCCTCAAGAAGTTCCCCCAGATCTCAGTGGTTAAATGGACTGGGATGTTATGATACTGAAGACCGGGTATCCTCACCTCTGCTTCACATTTTTAATTTTATTGGAAAAATAGAGCCGAAGTGTGAACTGAATAGGGCATAACCAAGTTTTAAAAATGGATTGCATATTTCATTCCTATTGAGAAGTGTCTCCTAAATACAAGTAAATTCTCAACCAGTGGCTCTTACCAGAGCTACAATGCGAGGTGAGATAATCCTTGGTAGAAGCCATTGATGCTACCCAGTACCTCACAATGCACAGGGTAGCTACTCCACTCCTCCACTGACAAAGGATGTTCTAGCTCTGGGTGTTCACTACACCAAGCTTGGGAAAAAAAAAATGCTATCTTACCACAGATGGTAGCAGAGAAATGCATGATGTAGGTGGTGCCTCTTTCCGACCCTTCTGCCCAGTTTCCCTCTCTCAGTATTTCTCTCCATCTCTTACATGTGGAAGGGGGCTGAATTTTGGTAAGCTTCCTCATTAAGCTTCGATTTTTCTTTATTATTAGAAAAGTTGATAAATGTTGAAATCAGTCTAATACTTTAAATCTATGGTACAGATAGATAGTCCCTCAGCAACAGGAACAGTGTTTTCTGGGAATCTTGCTCCCTCTTCTTTTTAAAAGATTAAATGTCTAGGAAGCATGCTAGTTTTCATTTCCCTGAAGGACTGCATGGGTAACACTTTTCCTGCTTTGTAGGACTCACCTTGGAAGGGTAGAAACGGAGGAAAAATTCACATGTCATCTGTACAAGGCAACACTCTCCATCCTTGGTAATAACATCACTTGGGTGCTATACAAGGCTACATAAAGGAGTGAAAACTCATGATCTAGGCATAATTTACAGACTACCTACTCCTGGGGTTAAACACTGTTGGACAAGTCTGGCTACTCTAACAGGCCACTCATAGCTTATCGCTTTCCCCTGGTAGCATCTCGAGGCTACACAGACCTGTAGAGTATTTTGGGAGTTTCCCAGCAGCTGCCTGGGGTGAAGCTGCCAGCTTTAATCATTCACTTTCCCCCTGTGCAAAGACAGCAAAGAGAATCAGCTCAGCAAGGCTGAGGGGGCATGAAATTGTGTTAAGCAACACTCACGGCAATGACTAGATTTGCTATTTTAAAATAAGTGACTAAATGTCTTCTTCTTTTTGCACCCCCCCCCCCCTTGAAATTGTAATTTTCCTGTGCTGTTGAGTGTAAAGGTGACCGCGCTGTGGTGGGATCTCAGCGGTTTGTAGTCGACAGCTAATCAGGTTGATTCATTTGGCGAGGTGGGCAGTAAGCTCAGTTATAAAACAGAATTGAGTTCTTACCTCACCGAGCTCTAACACCACACATTTTCCCCCTCTTCCTGCTCTTTGAAGGAACAAAATAGTCGTGCAGACTCTTCAGAAGAATGTTGTAGATACGAGGTGTTTCCGGTGTAGCAGAAAACACAATCATCAGCCATGGAACAAGAGTTACTTTCCCCCCGGAGTTTGCTCGCACTCTTTCAGTAACTGATGCAGCTGCTCTTGCTAATGGGAGTGGGAGGGTTTGCTAGGGCCCATCCTGGCTTTATTGTAGTTTCATCCCACAGCCAGTGGACTGTAAAATGCACATTTACTTACTACTAATTGCATCAGAGCAGACCAAAGAGTCAGCAGTGGCTCAGTATTACCAACACTCCCCACAGGATGGCATCCATCAGTTAAAAACAAAATTTGCAGTTTAGTGGACCTCGTAAAAATAGGGATGGATTAAATTTTCGATTAGGTTTTACAATATTTAGGGTTGATTGGATACACACTTGAACGTGATCATAGCGAGGGAGGAGAGAGTGTGTTGGCCAGGAGTTGGTGCTGATGAAGAGATGGAGTCCGTGGTTTGGGCAAAGGGAGAAATGGACTCAGATTGAGGACAGAGCTGCTAACAAATAAAGCTTAGCATTGTAAGAGCCCCAGATCACCAGAAGGCCATTGACTGAATTAATTTATTCTCCTCTGTTAGAAGATTAGCAACTATCAGGAGATCAAATCAGAATAAGAGGAGCCTCATGCTAATTAAAGAGGGAAACACGAGATGATGATTTTTCTGATCGGATTAGCTAAAACCAGAGGATGCTAATATTTCTAGTGTTTTAAGGTTGGGAGCAATAAAAGAACAGTATACAGTGTTTTTTTTCTACATGATCGTAGACATTAATAGGCCAACCCTAGATGTTTTTTTCTTTTAGTGTAGGGAAGAGGTCTCACCAGAAAGGAGTAATGTATTCAAGCCTGGACTAGAACAAAGGCAGTGGCCATGATGCCACTGAGAAAGACCATAGCCAGGAAGACAGGAACATAGGTGCTTGGTTTGAAGCTGTGCAAAACACCTTCAGATTTGTGTTGAAGACTAATAAGAATAGCAAAGCTCGCTCTCTCTCTCTCTCTCTCTCTCTCTCTCTCTCTCTCTCTCTCTCTCTCTCTCTCTCTCTGTGTGTGTGTGTGTGTGTTGCACATGTGCATACACATCCCTGGAGAAGGTTTTTTGTTGTTGTATAACTATTATTTATCTTTCGGTTGCTGTTATAGGTCCTCTAACCGGCCTGGAAGTTTTCATTAAGCTGGTCTGGCTGTCCAAAGATCCTAGGGGTCTCTGTCCATCTCTGCACTCCCAGCACTGGGATTACCAGCACCACACCTGGCTCTTTTCGGTGGGTCCTGGGGGTCAAGCGGCGGTCCCCATGCTTGCACAGCAAGCACGTTACTGACTGAGCTGTCTCCCCATGCCCCCAAATAGCCAAGTCTTCTAGTGGTTATTTGTTCACTTTCAAAGAAAGAGAAGTGTTAACTGTGCAGTAAACACACTTGGGACACCTTGACAGGTTGGAGGAAGCGGGGCCACACTTGACACTGTTACGGAATCAGAGCTTCTCACTTTTCCTCAGCTTCCATCCACTGTGGCGTTTCCTTGAATGCTGCCAAACCCTGCACACTGTATTCTTCAGAGACGGCCTCCCTTTGTCTTGCTGCCCCTTTGCCCATCACATCCTTTAGGGTCTTTTATGGCTAAACCTGTCAAGCACACTTCCCCATCAACTTTGAAAAGACACCGAAGTACTCCTGGAGGAATTATCTTCTCACTAGGGACAGTGAAATCACAGTTCATTTTCCTCGCTACCAACTGCCAGTTCTTTTCAGCTGCTAAGTGTCTGGGAGTTCCATTATTGAGAGGCGGGAAAAATAAGCTTTTCTATATGTTCATTGGCCTGTGAGGTATCTAGTACACACTTCATAGAAAACAAGGATGTTGTCTTCTCTACATTAGCCTAATTCTCACAAACATAGGTATTTTAAGTTTAAAAAGTCAAAACACAGAAAGAAGCAACTAGCTATAACATGTTTATGTCTGAAGAATCCTTAGTTTCAGTTATAGACACAGTGAACTGTATCTTTGGGAGACCTTGTGTAAAGCACTGGTAACTAAGCAGAAATATAGAAATGCTGGTTGCCAAGGGCCTGGGATTCTGCATTTCATCTTCACCTCCCTCCAAACCCAGTGTTTTGAATGTGCAAGTCCCTTAAATCCTGAACAAACACAGGACCTGTCTCTGCAAGCACATTGAGTCTGGACGATCTGATGTCATGGCTGTGACAATATTTAAATTCAGCTGTCCTACTTCTGGTTGCCTGGGTTGAGAACTGTAATAAGCGTCCTGTACATATGGGAATGTGCTAGCGTGGTGTGTTTTAAATCACTTAGGGGCCTGGTGTTGAAGGATGCTAAGAGACAATACTATTATGTGCTGTGAAAGCTAAATCCTTTCAGCTGCTTTTTTTTTTTTTTGACGTGTGTGTTCAAAAAGTTTGGTATGGGTGTTTTGAACTAGTCACCTGTGACAGCTAGGCATACCCAGTGCCTCTCTTCAGTGTGATTATTTACAAAGAACCAAGTGTCATCAGGCCATGGAGGCAATGCCTTCATCTTCCTGAATCCTAAGTTCCATGATGACATTCTGTTAGGCAAAGAAAAGAAAAAAAAATAAAATCACAGTCTTCTCTTTTTGATATTATCAGCATGTTAAACTGTAGGCGTGAAAGGACCTTGACATCTCTGTTAGTAAATAAACAGAGTGGTTCCAATTGTTCTGACAAGAGGGTATGGAGGACTATGCTCTGGCAGGCTCCTTCTCTTTCTCTCCCTGCATTCTCTCCAATTTGACAGGCCGATTGCAGAGGCCAGCGAAAACATCCATGTCTCTTTCAGGTTGAGAGCATTTGCTCAGCATCTATGAGGGTGACTTTCATGCTGGCGGGTGTCAAGTCACACAACGTGAAAAGCGGCAGCCGTCCTGGGCTCAGCCGTCACGTCACTTTCCTGTGAGAGCAGCTCTGACGAGCAAGTGGCCAATTAGAGGCTGAAGACATTTGACCATCACTGGCAGCTTCTGTTTCTGAACTGTGGTGCTACTCATTAGACAACACGGGCAGTAAGGAGAGGAAATAGAGACAGACCTCATGCTTTCTCGGGAGACAAGTGATCACTTCTGGAACTGGCGCCTGCAGGTTGTTTACCTTGGAAATCAGAAACCCATGACATTCCTTTCCCCACTCTGTTAACATACTTTTTACAAACACACACACACACACACTCACACACACACACACACACACACACACACACACACACACACGATTTGGGCCTTTCTATTAGACAACTGACAACATAATTTGTTGACCTAACTCTTGCAGCCATTGCCCTATTCCACCTGTTTCTCTGACACCTCCCACTTGTGAGAAGAGGATTGGACAACAAACGCACACATCCTTAGTTCAACAGGTTCAGATCCAGGCCAGCATTTTGAAGAAACCATCCACGAATCTACTAGCTTTTGCCTCATGCAAAGCTACCCAGGCATCCGTGCCTACAACAACTGTCAGATCATTTCACCATCTTGCAGGTTAACCACTTGGACTGGCTCAGCTGGGAGACTCTTCCAGCCTAGCCTGTGCTGACTCGTGTGTGTGTGTGTGTGTGTGTGTGTGTGTGTGTGTGTGTGTGTGGTCACCTGCTAGTCTGACTTCTCACCGACTCTTCTAGGTTGATTTCAGCTGCTATGATACATTTCTGTATCATGTAGTGTTTCATCCTCTAGTGACCTAGCCAGGACTTTCTCCACTTTGTCTGGGTAGACTTTTAAAGAAAACAGAGAAGAGTTGTAAAATTTCTTGAGGCCTAGGTTTAAGATGAGCCACCATTTTTTTTGGCTATATTCTACAGGCCAAAGTAGATTACTAGGTAGGTATAAATTCAAGGGAACAAAAGTAAATCTGCTTCTTGAGAGGAAGAGGTAGATATTCAGTCCCAGAGGATATGAATTCAGGGTCAAGGAACATGTCATTTTTGTAATTTATTGTAAGACATTAAAAGTAACTTATTGTAATGTTTCTGTGGATTGTTTTATAACTTAGACAATTCTTAATTATGTTTTATTTGCCTTTTGCAAGTTTAGGTCTGTTATGCTTCATATCTCCAAGAACTGGGGTCAATTTTACCTAAGTCTCATTTATAATTTGTTGTATAAAGCCACATAATTATAGGGAAAAGTTTAGAAATTACAAAAAAGAGAAACAAATTATACCTTTTTTCTGTTTTTTTTTTTTGTGTGTGTGTGTGTGTATGTGTGTGTGTGTGTGTGTGTGTGTGTGTGTGTGTGTGTGTGAGATAGCTGAGTCAGGCTTGAACAGACCATACCCAATCATCATAGGAAGTCACCTCTTTACACCATATGTACAGGCCAAAATGGACACAGTTTTGGGCAAAATGGATCTGCTAGTTTTTCATACAGTCCAGAAAGCCATAAGTAAGAGAGGAATTGTCCAAAGAGGCAGATCCCTCCACCTCCTCCCTGGAAGCCAGCATTGTATTGGATAGAGTTCTGGGGCCTGAAGTTTGTCACTTCTAAATCCAGACGTTGAAACCCTGTGCCACAGAATGATGGCATTGATCAGCAAGGGATCTGGTGGTGCTTAGACTACAGGGCAGAGTTCTCACAAAGGACACGAATGCCATTTAACAAAGGTCCCTAGAAGCTGCCTGGGCCTCTCACAGTTTGGAGATAGCACCTGAGAGAAGGTGCCATCTCTGAGGCACACCACACTTACCAGGCATTACGTCACTGGTGCTTTGACCTTGCACCTTTGAACTCACAGAATTGTGAGAAATAAATTCATGATGTTGATCAGATCCCCAGGTTATGGGGCTGCAGTGTAAATAGTAGCCCAAACTGACTGAGATGTATGGGTAAACACACTTATACAGTTGGCCTAGGAAGAAGCAATGTATTAATGGATGCTAGATTTCAGTAGAATTTGTAGGCCCCTAAATTGATGAAATTAACTACACTCTTTCTCTTTGCAAAGAAGGAGTTGGAGGAAGTACAGTATTCTGCTTTGCTTTCTTTAGTGAACTTGAGCCTAGAGTCATCAGAAGGATCACAGACAGTGGCTATGTTTGTGAAGAACTGTCTTGATTGGTGATTGGCATGGGAGGGCATAGCCCACCGTGGGAGGCATCATACTTAGGCAGGTAGGCCTGGGCCATGTAAGAAAGACAGCAAGCTGTATTTTTCTATGGGTTTTGCTTTGAGTTCCTGCTCAGTTTCTTGCCTTGACTTTTTTAAATGTTGGTATATGACATGAAAGTGTAAACCAAATAAAATATTCCTCCCCCAAATTGCTTCTGGTCAGAGTATTTTACTACAGCAACAAAGGGAAACTAGAAAAGTAGGGAAGAGTGGTCAGTAGCCTCTGGTCTGAAACAATATTGAGTGTGTGTTTCCTGTGGGCTTGCTCCAGGGAGCTACGTCCCTGTGTTTTTACAGTGGTCATCACAAATGACTCCCTACAGTGGTCATCCCAAATGACTCCCAGGGAAGAAGCTGGGCACTGCACTTGGGCTGTATTTATCTTTATTTTACTTCATTTATTTTTTCCTAGGAACTAGATAGCACACATTATGCGTCATGCTAGCATTTACAGATTTAGGCTCATGCATCAGTTCAGATGTTATCTCTAAGGCATAATCCCTGAGATCAGGGAGCATGATGCAGCATTATCCAGCAGCAATTATTTGCTCAAGCGTTTACGATTGTTTTCTCAGAAGGTGGCCTCTTTCTCTCTGAAGGAAATGACAAAATTGTTGATGAGATTTCAGTTCAAAGGCTGGAAGGTAACTTGAAGTCTAACTCTTATTCACTGGCAGATACATTTTTAAACTGAGCCTCAAATCAGAGATTTCCCCCGAGCTGGATTCTGATGCTTTGTTTAACAAAGCAAATGATGAGTCCAAATTATTCATTACCATATTCATAAGTAATCTATTTAGTAAGACAGTATGGAGATAATAATAAAAACAAATATTGAATGAGGCTCTTACCATGTCACCCTTTTCAGCACTTACAGTTTGTCAGTTCATTGTTAGTCTGAAATAAATGGTTTGAAATTAATGGGCACATACTCTCCTGTGAAGTGAGAAACTAAGCAATGTGGAATATGTTGTTAAGTTCCTAGTTAAGCTTTCTGGGTATGTGAAAATGCTAGATAAAGAAAAAAATCTTTAAATTAATTTTAAATGAACTTTGAATGCTCAAAATTTATTGTGTTTAGTTGTCTTGCTTAAATACAAAAGTCATTTGTATCAAAATAAAAGGAGTTTGTTAATAATATTGGTTGATGTGATCTTTTCTTTTTTCTTTCTTTTTTGTGGTGTCTCAGATAGTCTAGGCTGACTTCAGACTTGCTACTTAGCCAAGGCTAGTCTTGAATTCCAGATACTAATGCCTTCATTCCCCATGTTGGGGGATTACAGTCATGTACTAGTGTACATGGCTTCTCTGTACTAATTTGTCTAATCTACACTAGTCTCGTTTCATTTCCATTCTTTGTTTTGTATCTTTCTTATCCTACTTGTTTATTTTGTTTTATTTTTTGGTATTCCTACTGTCTTATGGATGTGCAGTTGGCATGAAGGCAGGTCATAAGTGATCATCTGGCTGCAGAAGGGACTAAGCCATGTACAGCTGTCACTTACAGCTGCCTGAAAAGAACAGCAAACCTGCCTATCTCTCTGCATTATGATGACAAAACTTTTCAGCAGGGTGTGAGTTCTTGATATTGAGAAGCCATTGCAGGAAAAGACCATTTCCCTGCCTTTATTTGCCCATCTTAGAATCATCTCAGAAACAGCTGAACTTACTTCTCTGTGGTAGGGGCACCAATAGAAGCACTCAATTCACCTGTTCCTTGTGTTTTTCTTTGTATGAAGTAGCAAGAGGAAAGATATGCTAACATGCCATTATGAGAGAGGGCAGATGCTTTTCTGTTTTCAATGGGGTTTGATAAACACCCTTTGAAAAGACAGCCAGGGTACTCATTTGGGAAGAAGAAAAGTCAAAGGAAATATTTAGATTTGTTGGAAGGGAGAGAGAGAGGGTGGGGAAGTGGGGGAGATTAGGGCCAAAGTTATTCCTCTTTGATTATAAAGTGAAAAATAGAGGCAACTTTACAGTGATGCTCTTGGGAGGGTCACTTGCAATTTTTTTTTTTCAGAAAAATTCTTTTCTAAATTTTACAGGGCACTCAAACCCAGGATCTGCCCTTCTTAGAAACAGTGTTCGAATTATCCATGCCCTTTTCAAAAAGGAAGTCATATTTGAGTTGGTTTGAATGAACAGGTTCCACCAACCAACCAACCAGTGGTGAATGTAAGACTCATAGCACTCATGCAGAGGACATCAACTTTAAAGTTGTTTTTTTTGTTTCATTTTACTGTTATTATTTTTAATTAAAAATTCATATAATATATTCTGATTATACTTTTCTCTTACTCATCTCCTCTCAGATCTTCACCTCTCCACTCATCCAACTTCACATCTTCTTCTTTCTTTTTTGTTTTTTTGAGACAGGGTTTCTCTGTATATTCCTGGCTGTCGTCCTAAAACTCACTCTGTAGACCAGGCTGGCCTACAACTCACAGAGATCCCCTGCCTCTGCCTCCTGAGTGAGTTCTGAGGTGTGCCACTACTGCCCATCCCTATGTCTTCTTTTTCTTTCTCATTAGAAAACAAACAGGTAAATAAAAACCCAAACAAAACAGAATAACACACAAACAAATAAAAAACCATAGAAATAGCACAGTCATGCACACATTCACACACACCATAAAAACACAAAATCTGAAGTCATAGCATACAACAAAAAAATCAGTAAGATAAAACATGTCCAAACAAAGCAATGTGAAAAAGAAAACAAACAAACAAAAAAATCTACAAAAACACCCATGGGTTTGTTTGGTGTTGGCCATCTGCTGCTGGGCATGAGGCCTACCCTTCAGTGAGATTTGTATACCCAGTGAGACTCTGTTGGAGAAACTAAAAATTTTTCTTTTACAAGCAGTTGTCAATTGGAGGTAACTTCTTGCTTAGGGAGAAGGCTAATGTCTACTTCACCATCTTAGCCTTGGGACCCTATCTGGCTTGTGAACTTTTGTTCACAGTGTAAAGAAACATCTTATAGTTTCCATTTCTAATCTTGGTTTTTTTTTTTTTGTAATTTTTTAAAGAAACTGTTTTTTAATTCATTTTACATACCAACCACAGATCCCCCTCTCTTCCCGCCTCCCCCACCCCGGCTCCCAACCCAGCCCCCATTCTTTCCTCTAACAAGGTAAGGCCTCGAATGGGAAGTCAGCAGAGCCTGATACATTCAGGTGAAGCAGGTCCAAGCCCCTCCCCCTGCATCAAGGCTGTGCAAGGTGTCCCACCATAGGCAGTGGGCTCCAGAAAGCCAGCTTATGCACCCAGGATGTATCCTGATCCTGCTGCCACAGGGTCCCTAAGCAGATCAAGTTACACAACTGTCTCGCTGATGCAGAGGGCCTAGTCCAGTCCTATGGAGGCTCCACAGCTGTTGTTCTGAAGTTCATGAGTTCCCACAAACTTGGTTTGGTTGTGAATGAGAGGGAGACATTCTGGGGAGTGGAAGAAACTGGGTGCAAGGGAAGTTCCCAGGAATCCACAAGGATGATCCAGCTTAGACTACTAGCAATAGCGGAGAGGGTGCCTGAACTGGTTTACCCCAGTAATCAGATTGGTGAATATCCTAACCGTCATCATAGAGCCTTCATCCAGTAACTGATGGAAGCAGATGCAGAGATCCACAGCTAAGCACAAGGCTGAGATCCAGGAGTCCAGTCCATGAGAGAGAGAGAGGGATTCTATGAGCAATAGGCATCAAAATCATGATGGGGAAATCTACAGAGACAACCAAACCAAATTAATCTTAGGTTTTAACCTGCCCGTCTTGATAGTGGCTTCTTTCCTTCAGAGACACAAACTTATTCCATGTGTTTAAAAGGGCCCTTTTGCTCATCAGTTTCCATAAAAAAAAAAGTGGAAATGATAGACATGGGAGGTGGGAATGTGGGAGAATAAAATGTAACCACAAAGAGCTCACTGCTGAGAACTAGCCAACAGCCCACCACACAACCAGCATCTGGCACTCCTTCATACCCACAAAACAATACTACTTTCAGCGAAAGAAGGAAAATCTCACTTTTAAAAGCAATTCTATAAATTCACTACGAATAAACAAGAACAATTGTCTGGCTGCCAATTACCATCAGAAAGCGTCCACTTGCTATTGAAAGAGCTTGTTTAGGTCATTTTGTTTTCTTCCTATGGCTGGTATAAAAAGTTGGACACATTAAACCTGCATTGTGTTTCGGAACTTGCAAAAAATGCTTGTCTTTACAGCACTCTATTTCAATTCTCTTGATTGTTCAGCATAATTAAAATAAAGCCTTCAAACACAAACAGCTTGTCAAACACTTCTGGAAGTTTCTCCTGACTCAGGCCTTCAGTGGGAAGAACACATTGTAAACATTACAGATACTCTTCCTTTAATGGAATATCTGCTGTAAGAAAGAAAGGTTTAAAGAAACTTTAAATAAATCCAGTTGCGTACTTGACTCTGTATTTCCATTTATAAACTGCATAGGAAATATATAGGAAATAGGATCATGATGAGTTCGGTGATAGTTATGCTGGTGACAAAACTGATGACAATATCATAGAATTTCTAGTTATCAAGTACTGTCAACTCTTTTTGAGTTCCTCTTTTGTAGATGTTAAATTCTTATTGAAAATACAGAAATACTTGCATTTCCACGCTGATTTTCCTGTGTCACTATTTCCTGGACAATATAGTGTAACAACTGTTTGCATAGCATCTACCTTTTCCTATAAGCAACCTGAAGATTATTTAAAGTACATTGGTGCAGCACTAGAACCTTTCATGGAAAGGACTAGAGAACCTGTGGACTTTGGCATCCACAGGGATCCCAGAACCAGCACCCTATGAATCCTGAGGTTAACTGTGTCTTGTGACTTGGCACTTTCAACCAAGAGTCTGTTTCTGTAGCCGGTTCTGCTGATTACTAAGTTATTTACTATGCTGTGTAGTGCATTCCCTCAACAATTTGTGGTGTAAAGCAATTATTTATTATGTTTGTGTGTTCTGTATTTTGAAAGGGCACAGTAGAGATGGCTCACTTCTGTTTTGTGGCATCTGGGATCTCAATAAGGTTTAAAAGCTGAGAATTCTCTCTGGGAGTTAATGGACATTTTCAATTGAGAGCTTAACTAGAACAATATTTTAGTCTGTTGTACTTGATATTAAGATACTTTAGACTTGACAATTTATAAACAGCAAAATTATATTATTCTCAGTTATGGAAGCTGGGAAGTCTAAAGTTGAGAACAAGGAGACTTTATGTCTTGTGAGAATTTGTTCAGTGACTCATAGAAACCACCTATCGCTGTGTCCTTTCTTGGTAGAAAGGGACAAAGATCTCAATCAGAGCTTTTTTTATTATAAGGGTGATAATCCCATTCACTAAGATTCTGACTTCAGCCAGGCAGGTGTGGTGGCTCACACCTTGAATTCCAGGATTCAGGGAGGCAGAAGTAGGTGGGTCTCTGTGAGTTTGAGGCCAATCTGGTTTACATAGTTAGTTTTGGCCCATCTGGGATTACATAGTTGAGACCCTTTCTTTTTTTTTTTTTAAAAAAGTTCATGACTTTATAGACTAGGTATGTATACTTCAAGGACCCAACTTTTTAATAGTAACATATTTGTCAGAGACCAGCTCCAACTTGTCAAAGGGTTCTTGGAGGGAATAGAGAGGAATGAGGAAGTATTAGATAGATATATAAATAGAGACAATGAGAAAGACAGAGACACAGGATAGCTTCAGGAGGGCCCTGGGTCAATAACTAGTCACCCCAAGTTTAATCATGAAGGGCTTTTTATACACCAGCAAGGGGAGGAGCAAAAGATCTCCCCCTCTCAAGGTCGAGGTATAAAATACCAACAAGATTCAAAACATCTGGTAACCACGCCTTTGGCCTAATCATCCTATTATGCAGCCCTGATGGATAAAGCAAGCTCAGACTTTCTGACCTTTAGTAAGGCCTTACTAGGGAGCCATTTTGGGCTCCCACACATATTGCAGATAAGGTTCCTTTAAAAAATAATTTATTTGTTTTATTTTATGTGCATTGGTGTTTTGCCTGCATGCATGTCCATGTAAGGGTATCAGAGACCCTGGAATTGGAGTTACAGTTATGATCTACCATGTGGGTAGTAGGAATTGAACCCAGGTCTGAGCCATTTCTCCAGCTCCCAGAGATAAGATTTCAAGGATGAAGTTTGGAAGCACATGTATACAGGGCCTCTCTGAGTCCTGAACAGGCTCACAGCATGGTGGCTTGCTTCAAAAGATGAAAGTTTCAGTAGTGTTAAAAAGCAGAGAGGAGTACTATCATCTTTTGTGATCTAGCCTTTAGATGTTGAGCCATGTCATTTCTGTATTCTTTGTGTTATGTAACGTATAAAAGTTTATTCATAGGAAGTAGAATAGATGCCACCTTTTGTTAGAGAAAGGCCACCCTCATACTAAATGAACACATATAATATGGGATGCATTCAACACATCCTTTGTAAACAATACTTTATAGGAAGACATGAGTTTTGGTTAAATAATGTACATAAAACATGTTATTTAGATTTTATAACAGTGATCTCATCTCTAATTCATGCATGAGAAACCTGAAGATAGAGGTAGTAAGTAAGTTGGGTGAAAAAAAATAACATAAGTCAAAAAGTCGCCATTTGAATTCAGTACATTATATCCCAAACACAATATGCCCAGGTACTTTGAATATGAACATCTTTTTTTTCATTCTTAAAAATTCTCAAAATAAGGTTTGTGGATAATGAGGTATGTATCGGAAATTAAAATGTACTCAGAAAATACTTCACAGAAAGATACAGCGAAGAAGAAAAAGGAATAAGAATCAGCCTCATTAGTCTTGGAACTAGAATCCATGAATAAGGAGATTTGTTGTTGTATTATCAATTATGGTTGTCAGATCCTAACTGCAGCTCTAGTAGGTGGTCCTGCCATTAACTGAACATTTCCTGTCCTAGTAGTTATGACTAACTTCTGTTACCAGCACGACTGACTCCGCACATCTGAGTCACTTTCTCATCTGTATTCCTGACTGTCCCATGTACACACTCTGGGAGATGTAGCTGAAGTTTTCCTGTGTCCCGCCTGGCCCACGGTCAGGACAAATCTTTCACTCACTAGTCCCGCAGCCACTTGGACTCAAGTAAACACACAGAGGCTTATGTTATTTACTAACTGTTTGACCATTAGCTCAGGCTTATTACTGACTAGCTCTTACACTTAAATTAACCCACAATTCTTACTTATGTTTAGCCATGTGGCTTGGTACCTTTTCTCTGTTCTACCTCCACATCTTGCTTCCTTTGTGTCTAGCTGGCAACTCCTGTCTCAGCCTTCCTCTTTCCAGAATTCTCCTTGTCTGCTTATCCTGCCTATACTGCCTGCCTGTCTACTGGTCAATCAGCATTTTATTTATCAACCAATCAGAGCAACGCATTCACAGCATACAGAGCGACATCACCCATCAGGGAAATGTTGTGATTTGGTCTACTAGTCAATATCTAGTTTCCAAGGATGTCTTTACTGGGTAAACCTTTTAGAGTCATAACCCACTCCTGTTGTAGTCAGTGGTGGCCATTGTTTCAGACCATGTGACAAAATTATGCCCATTGATTTTAAAGGACAAGTCCTAAGCTACTTTACTCACATGTGGGCCTTACAGTCAAAACATCAATGGTTATTCAATACTGAAATTTTAATCATAGGGAAGCTTTTCTAGAGTACGTTAACCTCCAAGGAAGCAAAGAGTAGCAAACATATTTTCTAGTTATTTTTATTATGAACTTTTAGCTAGTAGTGTTCACTAAAGTTCTTTTATAGAATTGTACTAGTCAGAGTTCTGAACAAGAACAGAACCAGTAATATAAACATGTACACATAGACACACACAGATTCAGACACACACACACACACACACACACACACACACACACACACACACTAGCACATGTTCACATGATAAGAGGGTGGATAGTTTAGCAACTTCATCTGTACACCAGAGGGGCATAAAACCTAATAGTTGCTCAGCCCCACAAGTTATCAACGTCGGCATTCCCACTCTGATGCTGGAGGCCTAAAAAGGTCACAGGTTGATGGTGCTGAGTGTACATCACATGAGAAGAAGCTGGATACCCACAACTGGGCAATCAATAAGACTTCTGAGTGCGTAGCCCCAGCTGTAATGTCGGTATCACATCCCTCTTCTCATGGCTCAGGGATCTATGGGGGAGAGGAGGAGGGAAGATAGTAATAGCCATCGGTGGTGGATTAGTTCAAGGACACAGCATTTCCCAGATGTAACAGGACAGCTGCACATGGAGATTAGGATGACATACGCAAGGTTAGTGCAAACTCAAGGCAGACAGAACCCGGCGTGGAGGAGAGGAGGCGGGCACATAAGTCCCACCACCATCTGAGGCACTACTGCCATTTGATTGCTGCTGGGACATGGAAAGTCAGCTTTCTTTAATGTTGTGATATCTCATTTACTGGCCACACTCCAGGGCAGGCCTCACATCCAGGAGTAATTGCTCAACCTCAGCTGGACTCTGTGGGCCGAGAAAGAGAGAACAGTGATTGTCTAGGTAGATGCGAGAGGATATGGGAGTAGTTGGGAGAGGGAGATGAATAAGATCAAAACACAACGAAACACTCACATAACGAATTAGAATACTATAAAAAATGAAAGTGAAGAGTCTAGAGTCCAATATTTATGGGCATTAGCAACAGTAGTAGGTGGATTAATCAAGGAAGAAGCGAGCTTGAGGGCTAGTTAGCTTCTTCTCTTCCTTGTGTGCTCCCAGCCTGTTGGCTGGTGCTCCCACACCAAGAGCAGGTCTTTGCCCCAGGTACTGTTACATACATTAATGTTCTCTGGAGAAGCCTGCACAGACACACCCATTGTGATGCCTCACTAATTCTAGGAATCTCTCAACCCAGTCAAGTTGACACTTGTCACCAGTCATCACAAATAGCCTCATTTTTTCTTTCTTTTTATTAAATATAGATTTTTTCACATGTAATACATCCTGATGGTTTTCCCTCCCTCTGCTCCTCCCAAGTCCTCCCCCACATCTGAATCTGTCCCATTTCTTTCTCCCATTAGAAAAAAAATGGGCTTCAAAGGGATAATAATTACATGAAATAAAATATGACAAAACAAAAACTCGCACACCAGAAGAGGACGAAACAGACAAAAGGGGAAAAAAGCCCAAGGAAAGGCACAAGAAAGAGAGACACAGAGGTTCACTTGTTTGCACACTCAAGAATTCCATACAAAACAAAACAAAACAAAACAGGAAATAGTAATACATACCCAAAGGACCTATAGGGTAAAGAGAGAGAAAAAATACATACATAAAATAAAAATAAAAAATGAGATAAAATTGAAAATAAAGGAAAAGGAAAAAAGCTTTGGTATGCAAGTGGTTGTTAATTGGAGATAGCTTCTGGGTTAGGGCTAGGAGCATGTGTCCACTTCTGCTTTAAGCTCTAGGACCCCTGAACATCTGGTTCAGACCTGTGCAGGCCTTGTGCATGTTGCTTCAGTCTCTGTGATTTGTGATTTCATATGTGTGTCGATCCTGTTGATCTTTCTTTTCTTTCTTTCTTCTTTTTTTTTTTTTTTTGGTGTCCTCCATCTCCTCCTTCTGCCTCTTCTGCAAGGTTTCCTGAGCTTGAGGGGAGGGATTTGATGGAGACATTCATTATAGGGTCGAGTATTCCAAGTCTGGCTGTGGGTCTCTGTACTTGTTCCCAACTGCTGTAGGCAGAAGCTTCTCTGATGCTGGCTGAGCAAGGCACTGATCTATAAGTACAGCAGAATGTCATTAGGAGTCATTTTATTGCTACTTTATTTCTTCCTCTTCTTCTTCTTCTTCTTCTTCCTCTTCCTCCTCTTCCTTCTTTTTTATAACAGTAGTGTTTGATTTTTCCCTAGGCCCCTGGGCTATCTAGTCTCAGGTTCTTGGTCAGCACTGTTTGGTATGGTTTCCATCTGTGGAGTGGGCCTGTGTCAAATCAGATATTAATTGTTGACTCCTACAAGCTTTGTGCCACAAGTGCCCTAGCATATCTTGCATGCAGGACACTATCGTAGATCAAAGGGTTTGTAGATGGGTGGGTTTTTTTTTCTAATTTGATTTTGAAATTTATTTACTTGTTTATTATTTCTGCTTATTTGCACATGTATGTATGTATGTTTATATGTTTGTATGTATGTATGTATGTAGATGTAACCAACCGTCTTATTAAATAAGAAACACAGAACCAATGTAAAAGAGAAAGCCAAGAGGTCAGAGCTCAGAGCTAAAACCTTACCCTTCCTGCAGTGTTCCTACCTCCCCGAAAGAGAGCTACTTCCTGTGTGTCTGTCTTTACATAGTCTTTCTGTTCTGCCTTCTCATTGGTTGTAAACCCAAATACATGACTGCCTCGTCACTGCCTGTAAGTACAGCCCTCCAGGTCTTAAAGGCGTATGTCTCCAATGCTGGCTGTATCCCTGAACACACAGAGATCTATCTAGCTCTGTCTACCAAGCACTGGGATTAAAGGTGTGCGCCACCACCGCCTGCTCTTGCTATGGCTCTAATAGCTTTGACCCCCGGGCAACTTTATTTATTAACATAATTAATTAAAATCAAATTTACATAATCAATCGATTAACATAATTAATTAACATAATTAATTAAAATCACATTTCAGTACAAATAAAATACCACCATATATGTATGTATATGTGTATGTTTGGTTCAGAGGATCAAACTTGGGTTGTCAGGTTTGTCAGTAAGGAATTTTACCTACTGAGCCATCTCATTGACCCCTAGTTTGCTTCTGATTTTTCCAAAGTATGTCTTAGTTCTGTGTCTGTACTACTGAAACAGTTAGCTGCCTGTGGTGGGACACCTTGTACAGTCTTGATGCAGGGGTGGGGCTTGGACCTGCCTCAGCCAAATGTACCAGGCTCTGCTGGGTGGGTTTCTACATTTTTCCTTTGGTAGGATGCAGAAAGAACTTCTGGCACCATGAACAATTTACCACAGGGGTAACAGCTCTTTGTAGGCATGAGTGAGACTTCTCCATGTTCAATGATTTGTGTAGGTGTTGTCCTTAGCAATGAGGCCTTGCTGTCAGTTTGTGGAGAGCAATCTATAGTATTGGCAATGGTGTGGGAGGTTTGGAGGTTTTCATGGGACCTCTTTGGCCAACAACTCCATTTTTACCCTTATTCTGATATTTGAAGTTTCATTTGGTGACAAGATACGTCCAATTAGGGCTATGTTCCTCCATTATTTGGCAATTTCATTTAGATTTCCTTCATATATGTATATATATTAGGAATATTGGGAATCTTCTCCTGTATTAGGCATCCATACTACTCCTCACATAGCCCATGATTTTAGCTGTCTATCCCCAGGTTCCCTCCCTTGCCACCCTCTTTCCTCCTCCTCCCCATTTCGTCCTCTAGTTCTAGTCCCCACATCCATCCATAACTACCTATCCTATTTCCCTTCCCTAGGGAGTTTTCTGGCCCACCACCCCAGTCCATTATGGTATATCTAACCTCTGTGGTTCTATGGGTTATAGCTTGGTTATTATTGACTTAACGACTAATATCCACTACAAGTGAATAAATATAGTATTTATCTTTTTGTGTCTGGGTTACCTCACTCAGGATGATTTTTAGTTCCATCCATTTACCTGCAAATTTCATTTATTTTAAATGAGTAATGTTCCATTGTGTAAATGCACCACATATTCCTTATTTATTCCTTTTTGCGGGGGGGCGGGCATTTAGGTTGCTTTCTATTTCTGGCTATTGTGAATAGAACAGCAGTGGACATGGTTGAACAAACGTCTCCATGGTAGCATAAAGCATCTTTTGGATATATGCCCAAGAGTAGTATAGCTGAATCTTAAGGTAAATCAAGTCCCATCTTCCTGAGGAAACACCACACTAATTTTCATAGTTGCTGTACAAGTTTGTACTCGCAGAGGCAATGGATGTGTGTTCCCCTTACTGCACATCCTTGCCAGCATGAGTTGTCACTTGTTTTATTTGTCTTAGCCATTATGACAGGTATAAGATGAAATCACCAAGTAGTTTTGGTTTGTATCTCCCTGAAGGCTAAGGATGTTTGTAGCTAGACTTTCTTTGGATCACCAGCTCCCAAATAATGTCACAGAGACTTATTAAGTATGAAAGCTTGGCCTTAGCTTAGGCTTGTTCCCAACTAGCTCTTAAAACTTAAATTAACCCATTTATATTGATCTACATATTGCCATATGGCTCATTACCTCTCCTCAGTACCATGAGTCTGACTTCCTCTGTGTCTCATTGGCAAATCCCTGTCTCTCAGATTCTTCCCCTCATTTCCTTTCTCTCCACAGAAGTCCCATCTATCCTCTTCTGCCTATTTATTGGCTGTTCAGCTCTTTATTAAGTGAATCAGAAGGTACCTCAGGTAGGTGAGGATGGACAGATACATCTTCACACAGTGTTGCACAACAGATGTTGAACATTTAAATGTTTCTCAGCCATTTGAGTTACCTCTGTTACATGTTTTCTGTTTCGATCTCTACCCCATTTTTAACTGGGTTGTTTTCTTGATATACATTTTTTGAGTTCTTTATACATGTTTCAGATATTAGACCTCTATCAGATACATAGTTGGTAAAAATCTTTACCCATTCTGTATGCTGTTACTTTGTTTGAATGATGGTGTTCTTTGCTGTGTAGAAGCTTTTTAGTTTCATGATTTTCCATTTACTAATTGTTCATCTAAGTCCCTGTGCTAATGGTGTTCTGTTCAGGAAGTCCTTTTTGTACAAATGAGTTCAAGGCTATTCCCCAATTTCTTTTTTATTAGTTTCAGTGTGTCTGGTTTTATGTTAAGATCTTTGATCCATTTGATGTTGAGTTTTGTGCAAGGTGATAAGTATAATTCTATTTTCTTTCTTCTATGTGCAGCCATCCAGTTCAATCAGCACCCTTTGTTCAAGATGCTAGCTTTTTTCCAGTGTGTATTTATGGCTTCCTTATAGAAAGTTAAGTGTTCATAGGTGTGTGGATTTATGCCTTGGCCTTTCATTCTATTCCATTGATTGACATGTCTGTTTTTGCACCAACACCATGCTGTTTTTATTAATATAGCTCTACAGTAAAATTTCAGGTTGGGGATAGTTGGGGATAGTGATACCTCATAGTTCTTTTATTATTCATGATTATTTTAGTTTTCCTGTTCTTTGTTTTGTTTTTTTGGGAATGTGTTCCCATATTAAGTTGAAAATTGGCCTTTCAAGATCTGCAAAGAATTGAGTTGGAATTTTGATAGGGATTGCATTGAATATGTAAATTGCTTTTGGTAGGGTGGCCATTTTATTAATGCCTGTATTAACCCTACTGATCCATGACTATGGGAGGTCTTTCTACCTTCTGATTTCTTATTCAATTTCTTTCTTTCTTCTGTCTTAGTCAGGATTTCTACTGCTAAGACAAAACACCATGACCAAAAAGCAAGCTGAGGAGGAAAAAGTTTATTTGGATTATACATCCGTATTGCTGTTCATCATCAACAGAAGTCAGGACAGGAACTCAAACAAGGCTGGAACCTGGAGGCAGGAGCTGATGCAGGGGAAGCCAAAGAGGGGTGATTCTTACTGACTTGCTTCTCATGACTTGCTCAGTCTGTTTTCTTATAGAATCCAAGACCAACAGCCCAGGCATGGCACCACTTACATTGGGCATGGCCCTCTCCCATCAATTACTAATTAAGAAAATGCCTCACAGCTGAATCTTATGGAGGCATAAGATCACTAGCTTGTGTCAAGTTGACGCACAAAACATGCTAGCACAACTGATCCTTTATCAACTTGACACACAAACACATTACTCTGAGGCCACAACCCTTCCTTTCTTACTCATCCCCAAGATCTCACATTGAAAACATAAACAACTTTAGTCCCATAGTCTTTACAAATTCAAACACATTACAATTTCATTCATTTTGAAATTTCCAATTTCTTTTAAAATCCAAAGTCTTTTAAAATGCAAAGTCTCTCAATTGTGGGATCCAGTAAAATAGAAAATAAAGCAAATACTTTCTTACTTCAAGAGGGAATCCAGGCACAGTCACAATTAAATCAAAGCAAAACCAAACTCAAACCATCCAATGTCTGTAATATGATCTTCTGAACTCCTCCAAAAGGCTTGGGTCACTTCCCCAGTTCTGCCCTTTGAAGCACACACAGCTTGTCTTCTAGGCTCCAGCTGACTCTACTCCACTGCTGCTGCTGTTCTTGGAGGTCTTCCCATGGTACTGACATCTCCCAAACCGCTGGGGTCCCTTGCTGCAACTGCGCTACACTTTCACCAGTAGCCTCTCATAGGGTCTCTTCCTGGTGTCAAGCCCCAACTTCTTTGCATGACTCTGCAGGGGTCCAGGGCCTGCAACTGCCACTGAGACTCTACCTTCACCAATGGTCTCTCCTGGCCTCTCACAGTGCCAAGCTTCAGCTGCTCTCCATGACCCCTTCATGCCCTCAAAACCAGTACCACCTGGGAGATTCTTATACATTACCAAGCCCAGCTGCCAACACATGGTACAACTGTGGCCACCTCTGGAACACAGCTTCTCTGTGCTCTCAGGAAACACTTTCCAGAAGATTTCAAAATAGCAAATGGCTCTAATAGAGTCGTTAAGCTTCTCTCTGAAACTTCACAAGCCAGGCCTCCATCCTTTGCACCGCTCTCAACATTCTTATCTCCAAGTTCCCACAGAACATCCCATTGACCTTTCAACACTCAGTGGCTTTTCTAGCCCAAACTTTCAAAGTCCTTCTGCAATCCTTCCAGAAACATGGTCAGGTCTGTCACAGCAGTACCCCACAATCCTGGTATCAACTTCTGTCTTAGGGTTTCTGTTGCAGTGAAGAGACACCATGACCATGATAACTCTTATAAAGGAAAATACTTCATTGGCTGGCTTATAGTTTCAGAAGTTTAGCCCATTATCGTCATGATGCCACATGGTGGTGTTCAGGCAGACACGGTGTTGGAGTAAGAGCTGAGATCCTGTATCTTGACCTGCAGGCAATGGGAAGTGGTCTGAAATACTGAGTGTGGCTTGAGCATGTATGAGATCACAAAGCCTGCCTTTACAGGAACACATTTCCTCGAATAAGACCACGCCCACTTCAACAAGGCCACACCTCCCGGTAGTGCCACTCCCTATGAGCCTATGGGGGCCAATTATATACAAACTACCACATTTGGGTAAATATCTAGTTTGTTTTAATCATACAGCTCTTGCACTTGTTTGGTTAGGGTGACGTCAAGATATTTTGTATCATCTGAGGCTATTGTGAAAGGTGGTGTTTCCCTGATTTCTTTCTTAGTCTGTCATTTGAATATAGGAAGGCTACTGTTTTTTTTTTTTGGTTTTTTTTTGGTTTTTTTTTCGAGACAGGGTTTCTCTGTGTAGCTTTGTGCCTTTCCTGGAACTCACTTGGTAGCCCAGGCTGGCCTCGAACTCACAGAGATCCTCCTGGCTCTGCCTCCCGAGTGCTGGGATTAAAGGCGTGCGCCACCACCGCCCAGCAGGCTACTGTTTTTATGAGTTAATTTTATAGCCAGATTCTTTGCTGTAAATATTTATCAACTGTATATTGAGTATTTTTAATTTTGTTTTCAGGATAGAGCTTCTCTGTGTAGTTTTGATGCCTGTCCTGGATCTTATTCTGTAGACCAGGCTGGCCCTCGAACTCACAGAGATCTGCCTGGCTCTGCCTCCCAAGTGCTGGGATTAAAGGCGTGCACCACCACTACCTGGCCTCAACTGTACATTGAGTGTTTTTGATTTTTATATGCCAAGTGGAATTTCATTTCTAGTCTAGTCTGTCTGGTGTTCTGTACATTTCTTGTACCTTGATAGGCATATCCTTCTTATGTTGGGGAAATTTTTTTCACGAATTTGTTGAAGATATTTTCTGTTCCTTTGACCTGGGTTTGTTTCTTCTTCCTCTATTTCTATTATTCTTAAGTTTTGTCATTTCATATTGTCCCAGATTTCCTGGATATTTTGTGCCTATTTTTTTTTTTTTTAAGATTTAACAGTTTCTTTGACTGAGGTATCCATTTCTTCTAACGTGTCTTAAATACCTGAGATTCTCTCTTTCATCTCTTGTATTCTGTTAAAGTTTGCCTCTGAGATTCCTGTTCGAGTTCCTAAATTTGTCATTCCCAGATTTCCCTCAGTTTGGGTTTTTGTTTTTGATTCTATTTCCATTTTCTGAACTTGAACTGTTTTATTCATTTCCTTTCACTGTCTGTGTTTTCATAGATTTCTTTAAGGGGTTTACTCATGTCCTCTTTGGGGACCTCTATCATATTCATAAAGGCTATGGTTCTTGTGTTTCATCTATGCTGTAGTTCTCAGGATCTATTGGTAGAGTTGCTGGGCTCTAGTGGAGACATATTGTCCTGGCTGTTATTGGTTGTGTTATTATGGTGTCATCTAGGCATCTGAGTTTGGGAAGATTGTAACTCTAGGTGCTGATAGTTGGTCTTTGTTAGGTGGGTGTCCTGTTTCTTGGTTTCTGTTGCCCTCTCTGGTTCTTAGAAAGGTTTATTGGTTGTGTTTTGCTTGGTAGGGAATTCTTCTGGAATCCTGGTAGGTGTGGCCACTGGCAGTTTCTGGTAACATTGTTTTTAGTTATGGGGAGCAGACAGGAATAGAGATGGGCTTGGAAAGGGACAGTGATGGGATCTACTGGGGTGGGGAGGAGGGAAAGCATGGTGTTGTGCCAGGATCTGCTCAGTCCTTTGGGAATGGTGCAGACAGTGTAATGAGGCCAAAACAGGTAGTTGGATACAGAGCAAGGAATGAGACAGGGTATTACATTTGGAGGAGAGGAGTGATAGTGAATACCTGAGGTTCACCTTCCTGCTTCACTGGCCTGTTTGCTTCTCTGGCAGGCTTGGCTGGCAGATTCCCAGGGAATGCCTACTAGAGTTGAGAGCTGTGATAACAAGATGCATGGAGAGAAGGCTAGAGGAGAAGATCCGTGTGATCCACTGGAGATGGGGGTAGAGAGGTGTGGAGACCACAGCAGGTGGTGTGCTACAGAGTTGAGGAGGAGACTGGGAGATTAGATTTGGAAAAGTGGAGGGAAAGGTTAGGATCTGCGGTTAGCCTACCTATTTCACTGGTTGGAGTGGCCAATGGGTTCACAGGGCATGCATGCTTATGTCGGGAGTTGGGATCATGGGATGGGTGGAGGAAGTGAAGTTTGGAGGAGATAGGTCTCAGTGGTCAGAGATGGGGCAGAGTGGAAGGCAAGGATGCAGCAGACATTCTGTTACTGGATGGTGACAAGACTAGGGGATTGGATTTGGAGAAGAGGGAGAGGTGAAGATGTGCAGTTTATCCTATCTGCTTCCCTGGCTGGGGTCCACAAGTATCCTCCTACAGCAATCCTTACTCGCCAGGGTCCACATGTATCTTCCTACAGCAATCCCTACTCGCCAGGGTCCACAAGTATCCTCCTACAGCCATCCCTACTCGCTATTTCTCAGTAACATTGAAGAATACCATCAACAATTTGAAGGAAGATCTATTTCATTTGGTATCACAATTATTAAGATCATCTAGCAGAGGTCCTGGGAAAGCACTTGTCAAAATTAAGAAGAGAACCAGTATAGAAATCCTAGTGGACTATTATGTGTGTGTGCATTATCATTGTCTGATGTTACAGTGTGATTATCATGGAAGAGGGAAAAATCTCTATATTCTCACATAAATGTATGATTAGCCACCTATTAGGAAAACTAATTTAAAATATCCAGATATCTTGAGAAGATGTCTATTTCTCAGATTTTCTGGGAGTATATGATATCAGAAACAGTTAATAAAATTTTGACTGATGCAGGATATATAAACTAATTCCAAACAAAGGCAGAAACAAGAAATATTGGAACGTGATTAGATAACAATTAATTGATTTGGTTGTTATTTTCAGTTGATTATGCGTGGAACCTAGCTTCTTCTGAACATTTCTTAAAAAGTTATCCAGAGGAAAAAATAGAACAAAATCAATATTCAATTCAGTTGTCACAAATACTTTATTGCCTTTGGTTACTAATACCATCTATTTGGAAGAGGTGAGCAGACATCGCTGAAAGCTCCCATTTGCCAGTGACAGAATCTAGCCATAAAGCTGACTTTTCTATTTGTGGTTAGAGTCTAAAATGCTGAAATAGACGATCATAAAATGTGCTTTGTTCCTAGAAAATCATGCGGCTATGTGACTTTTTACACATTACATTTTTTCCCCCTTCTTTCTTCAGGGACTTTTCTCAAACTTAATTCTCATCTTATACTGAACAGGTCCTAGTAAATTATAACACAATGTAATCTGTTAGCAAGTTTATAAACCTCAGATTCATATATAACATCTTATTTCCCCCTACTTTCAGTATTATACCTGCTATTAAATCTTCCTGCATCTACCTCCACAGTATGCCTCAAGTCACACCCTTTAAATTCATCAGAACTGCCACCTTTTTATTATAATTCTTCCATGTCTTAGCTATATAACTGAAAATAACCCCTAAATTCATCTTTCTGTATTCTCTCGACCCTTTGTAATCTATTTTCCATACAGAATATTTAGAAAAATATATTTAAATATACATTTCAATCCCATATTATTTCTTTTAAAAATATTTAGTTGCTAGGGAGATGACGGAGTGGTTAAGAGCACATACTGTTGCAGAGGACTGGAATGTCATTCCTGCACCCATGTTAGGTGGTGGCTCTCAATTGTGTAGAGCACCAGCTCCAGAGGATTCTACATCTTTGGCCTCCATGGGCACCTGTGCATGTGTGTGTGCGCGTGTGCACACACACACACACACACACACACACACACACACACACACACACACTGGACTTAATATTCATTGTTTAATTTGTGTGTGTGTGTGTGTGTGTGTGTGTGTGTGTGTGTGTGTGTGTGTGTACAGTGTGCCACAGATTGCTAGTGGATGTTAGAGGAAAACCTGAGGGATTTGATGCTCTCCATCCAACATGTGGCACCTCAGGATGGAACTCAGGCTGTCAGGCTTGTCATCATGTGCCCTTATCTGCGGAGCCATCCCACTAGCTCCCATATTATTTTTTTTTAACTTAAAATTTTTAAATGGGTTCACAGAATGCTTAGAATGAAATCTGAATTCCAATTTTTGACTTAGGGCCCTAGCTGAAATACCTTTTCTGGTAAGATCAGGTGTAGTGGAAGATCATTTTCCTCTGCTTTATTAACATTCAGATAACTGGAGAAAGAGTCAAAGGTACCTATACACTTACCTCTCCCTAGGATTGATTGCTGTCCTTGTTGGTTTCACATGGCAACTTTCCCCAACCTAGAATCCTATGAGAAGAGAATCTCAACTTAAGAGTTATATAGTTCAAGTTTGGCCTGTTGGTATGTCTGTGGGGTTCTGTCTTGAATTTTAATTGGTGTAGGAAGATCCAGCCCACTGAGGGCCGAACTATTCCCTGTACAGGAATCCTGGACTACATAAGATAGGAGAAAGATAACTAGGAAAACGGAGGCATCATGGGTGTGTTGATTTACTTCTGCCTTTGACTTTCTTCAAAGATGGATGGAAATCTGAAATTGTAAGCTATACAAATGCTTTCTTCCTTATGTCGCATTTTGGTCAGGATATTTTATCACTGCAATAGAAAAGAAAGTGGAGCAGTGCTACATCTTCTTCTAAGGTAACAGTTCCAAGCTCCATGTTTATCTGGCTGCTCTTTCCCTACTCCTATAGGGAAAGAAGAGATAATGTTTCCCAAGTGTTAGTGGTATTATAGTTATTATATATTCCTTCATCCTTTGTATCATACCCCAAGCCTTCTTACATAGCCTTCCACCAAATTTTCATGAGTTCACCATATTCTATGTAAAATCATTTTCCTGCTAGGAACCTGGCTGATAAAGTACCTGGTAGGAGGGGTAGATCAGAAAATAAGTTCATTAATTGGATACTTCAACACGTTTGAGGAAAATGCAGATAAAGTTTATATGGGGAAATAGGACATTAGTGACATGTAACTTAGAGAGTTATAATTATTACTCACATTTTTCTTGTATGGCCTAGGCTTATGTGTGGTTCATCAGAAGACAAGAAATGTAGAAGTAGTGTGCTATGCCTTTGAACCTGTGTTAACAGTAACAATTCTAATGATTGCACATCAGCTGGCCCTTTCTGATAACTCTGGATATCTTAAAAGGGACAAATACAAGGTTATGGAAATCCAACATTCATAAAATGAGGTGCTGTGGATATTGCTCTATATATAAATAAAACACTGGTTGGCAAGTGGCCAGGCAGGAAGTAGGTGGGACAAGGAGAGAGGAGAATTCTGGGAAGCGGAAGGCTGAGGGGAGAGACACTGCAGCCACCGCCAGGAGAAGAGCATGTAAAGACGCTGAGAAGCCACCAGCCACGTGGCAAGGTATAGATTTATAAAAATGGGTTAATTTAAGATAAAAGAACAGTTAGCAAGAAGCCTGCCACGGCCATACAGTTTATAAGTGATATAAGCGTCTGAGTGATTATTTTATAAGTGGATTGTGGGACTGCGGGGCTTGGGGAACCTGGAGAGAAGCCCTCCAGCTACAAATGGCGCCCAACGGCTCGAGTTTCCACCTTAAACCTGAGAATATTTAATAACCAATTCTAAACAGAGCCAAAAACAGGTTCCTGCTTCTTGTCTCATACGGGCAGCTAGACAGCGCAAGACGCAGGTTTGAACACTGGCGGGTTCCTGGCGGGTGTGTTTGACCGGCACTATGGCGGGAATGAGGCATCTGCCAGGGGCACATTATGCTATGCGGTAGATTTAGTCTTTACTAGTATTTAAAAAAAAAAAAAAAAAAGGTTTCTGGGCTACACGCTGCTTTGATAAAAGCTTAGACCCACTATTTCTGAGACTTGATGACTCCCAGAGCTGGCGGAAAACGTACCACTGCCATGTTGGGAAGCTGAACTGGGCGGAGCAAGCAGCCACAGCGCTGTTTCAGGCTCAGAAGGATGCAGTTTAAAGCAATAGGCTCGAGGTAATATAAAACATAAGCCACGTAAAGATGGCTACCACACAGAGAATCTGGATTATGTTCTCTTTGATATTTGTAACTGAAAAAAAACATTTGATTACAAAAGCTGTTGAGTTATGCCAAAATGTATATTTTAAAGGTACCTTCACTTCAAAATTTGGATTTAAGGATATGTTGCTTTGGAAAAGAGATTCTGCTTTTGTTTCCACAGAAAGCCAGAGGCTGTGGATTTGTTCCAGATTAAGATACATCAGGTTTCACCAGCCAAGACCCCCTGAAAGGCCTCCGGTGACACCATGGCCCAGATGATCCAACATCCAGAGCGGTTTCAAGGCAACTGGTTCACACAATACAGCCTCACGGACTACCCCATAGGCCTAAAAATTTTCTTTGCATCCCCATAAGATACAGCGCCCCCCTCCAGCAGGAAGTAGTAAGAGATGCTACGCCCAAATTCCCAAATATACCAAGCTGGCTTTAGAGGTGGAATTGGCTCACTCCCCCTCTAAACCCAGACATATTGCTTAAAAAAAAAAAATTGGTTAAGAGATTCTTGTGTCCCAAATCAGAAGAGCCCTCTGGTGTGGGACAGAGAAAAACCAATATTTTTATTTAAAACAGGTTGATTATAAATGTGATCTCTTTCTAAAAAAGAAAAGGGGATATGATATAGATATATAGGAGAATGTGGAGATGATGAGATAAAAGGGTAGATTAATGAACCTGCTTTTAAAGAAAACTTGTTTGAAATGTCTTACATTGGTACAGATTTTAGTTCATGTTTAAAATGTTTTACATTGGTATAAATTTTAGTTTATTGATACAAACTTTAAGTTAATTTTGTTATACTATATATATGTTTCTATTCTTGTTTGAGGTATTATGTTTATGTAACTCATTTAAAATTGTAATGGATAATTAAAAATAGATTAATAATTAGTCATCTATGATAATCATATTTGTAGCCATGTTAGTTAAGTCTTCTAGGTATACATAGATATATTTCAGATAGATAGGTAATCTTCAAACACTTCATAGACCTGGAGAATATGGCATTTAAATAACTTAGAATTCTGTTGACGTGAGACACAATTGCTCCTGGCTGCACCAATTGATCCCGAGAGAATGTTGGGCTTCTAAGACATTTCCATTTGGAAGTTTGTCTTTTGGCACAAAATGGCCTACTGGGCAAAGAACTGCCCTTGCCTTGATGGCTGACAGTACAAATGCAATGCTCTCCTTTCTGGACAAGCGGGACACAAGGAAAGCGACCACTGTACTCTGCCAAGACAGGGTAAGATGGTCTTTCAGAAATCCTGCTTCTGAAAATGGTCTGTCAGATACTCTAGGCCTATAGAATGCACCAACAATGCTGAGAAACATTAGGTGACTGTCCAGGCTGCCAGCTGTCTTGGTCTACTCTTGCAAGATTCCCGAAAGTTGCTTGCATCCATCTACCATTTCTCAGGGACCATTATGTTCCTTCTCAGGTCTTTGATGTGGTTGAAAACTAGATAGTTGTAATTTCCTCAGTTATGATAAAAGATAAGTTAGATATAAAACCTTAAACTCACAAATATAAGATAGATAGGACATCTTCTTTAATATTGTAACTATAATTCTTGCTCGGTAATTGTCTTGTTATATGTAATTTTACCATGTTAAAGTTAAAACCTTCCTTTTTAAAAAAAGAAGAAAAGGGGAAGTGCTGTGGATATTGCTCTATATATAAATAAAACACTGGTTGGCAAGTGGCCAGGCAGGAAGTAGGTGGGACAAGGAGAGAGGAGAATTCTGGGAAGCGGAAGGCTGAGGGGAGAGACACTGCAGCCACCGCCAGGAGAAGAGCATGTAAAGACGCTGAGAAGCCACCAGCCACGTGGCAAGGTATAGATTTATAAAAATGGGTTAATTTAAGATAAAAGAACAGTTAGCAAGAAGCCTGCCACGGCCATACAGTTTATAAGTGATATAAGCGTCTGAGTGATTATTTTATAAGTGGATTGTGGGACTGCGGGGCTTGGGGAACCTGGAGAGAAGCCCTCCAGCTACAATGAGGAACATTTTTTAATGGAGCTTATCCTTTCTTGAAGTGACAGAAAACCAAGTGGCTGAATCCAAGCCCAGGACCTAAGCACTGCAGCATAGCAGTACCAAGTCACAGCTTAATCCCATGGGGATACAGAATCTTATCTTCTAGCCCTACCTGAGGTTGTCCTCTAATCCTATCTACTCTCCTCAAATGAAACATCTGACCACTACCAGAGTGGGTTGTCTCACAAAGAAGTGCCAAAGTTGTTTGCATTTATGACTGTCCATGAGAGCCATGCTCACAATAAAAGTGAGCTAATAATGTGTAGCAAATATGAATACATATGCTTCCTTCTCTGGATGGATTTTAATGATGATCCAACGGTCACAGGATTACCTCAGTTTGTATTAGCAAGAATCAGGAGCATGTGCAGGAGTGGTCTCTGTGGTTGTTAGATCAGGAGGGATGAAAAGAATTGATTAGACATGAATGATATTTATCCATGGAGATTATAGAATTTAATATCTTGTATCAAGCTTTTAAGAATAATTTAATCAATTTGACTGATTAATTCTAAGCTTGTCATAAAAACGATGGAAATGGTAAAATGTTTTTGGTCTGCAGAGGAAGTAACTGATAGGCCGAGAGAGAGCAAAAACAATATTCAAGCCACTTACTACTACAAAATTCCCAGATACTCCTCTAACTGTATCTGTCTGTATGGCCAGAGAAACTCAATAAGGCTCTAAATTGCCTTTGTGAAGGATTGTTATTTCGTAAAGCTGTGGCTTCTAGACTCTGTGGGCTGGAATTCATGGTTGTGTTGTTATTTCACTCACTGTTGTTAATGAGATACTTACTCCAGGTTCTCAGAACTTCAGGAGTAGCCAGGCACTTCTCTTAACAAGAGATTGGAAAACTAGAGAACAAATCCCATTTTCAATATTCTGACTTCCTTAGATTAGCTACTTTCATCCAATATAAAAAGAATCCAATTCTTGGAAATAAAAACCATTATTTTTTAACTGTTGATTTGAAGAATTTGATTGTTCTTTCAGTCATAGTAATTAAAAATTGTTTGTTTGCTATTTTCTTTGAACTGTCTTCAACGCAAGCCTATTTATATGTATATGACTAGGAACATATCATCATGGTTTTAATATGAAATGTCCCCCACAGGTTTATGCATTTGAATTCTTGGTCCCCAGATAGTGTTAATGTTTGAGGAGATTGTGAAACCTTATGGAAATAGCACCTGGCTGGCTGAGGTAGGTCATTCATTGCACGTGAACCTTTGAAGTTATAGAGCAGTCTTGGTTTTGGCTTTGTTCTCTCTGCTTCCTGATGTGTCATGGAGTTAACACATCATCTTGTAAGCCCCTCTCACCACAGATGGAGCCACTGTGGCCACCAGGTCTTCCTCGCCATGATGCATTGTACCATCTAAGTTGCAAACCCAGATAAATCTCTCCTCCCTCAAAGTGTTTCTGTTAGGTATTCTTTCACAGTAGTGCTCAAAGTGAGCAATACACACACACACACACACACACACACACACACACACACACACACACACATTCATACACAATGCATACACGCACACATATAGGTATATCTATTTTGTACAGAAATTAAACTGAAGTTGAGAGAGGGCTGTGGACGCAGGAAAGATTACGTTTGTTGTTGATAGTCTCTGAAGAGGGCCATGGATGGTTGGCAAATAGTTGGCTAGTTACTGTAAAGTGGTCCTTTCTATTTCTGAAAAAAAGTGATGGGTTATTACTATGTCCTTCAGGAACTCATAAATTATATTTACTGCTTTAGTAAATTCTTTAAGTACTTTGTGATATGTCTTATTGGGAATCTGATAATTGGATGGATTTCATATTTTAATGGTATCATTGATGTGAAACTCTTTTGTTACCACACAATCACATGACTATAATGACCAAATAAAGGATTAGAAATTAAACAAAACTTGCTTTTCATGTGTTATATTGGCTATTTTTTCTAGTAAATAAAAGTAGATTTTTAGATTTTTTGGGGGGTTTTGGGATGAGAGAATATATACACTAAGAAAAATGGTATATACTGATATTATGAATAGAGATGAATAAAACAGAACAAATGTATTAATGCTAATCTTATCAGGATACTAGATTGTAGTTTATAGGAAAATATTCATCAGTTTTTAGAGTTAAATATGACAGTGAAAACAACGGAAAGAGAGAAGTATGGCATTTGATGAAAATTATATCCTGGGCTCTTATGTGGTAATGACTTCATGTAGACTACTCAGATCATTACCATGTATCCACACAGTTGGTATATACTTTCACAGATGAGGATACTAGGTTTGAGAAGGCTAATTTATGTTCCCATGGTAACAATAGCTAAGACATAATTGAACGTCCTATAACATCCTCTCAGTCCACAGTACATGCTAAACTGACTCCCATTTATGGTGCTTTGAGAGAACTGTAATTTCATGTAAATAGAAGAACCAGGGTGAGCAGTCAGGTTCATATGCCAAAAGAAGTATAAAACTAAAGAAGGAAAGAAACTTAGAAGGTAGAACCTAAGTGTCTCATTTAATTATTAAGGATAATGAGGCCCACAGAATAGAAGACAGGATGCATATTATGTGGCTTTATCTCCTTATTAGCATGGCTCTTTATCCCTTAGTTTTCTTATTTGTAAAATGGAGACATTTCCACAAAGATTCATAGAAAACTCAATGCACATTCACTGTTCCAAACAAAACAGCTAGTTTCTTGACTAACAAGAAATAATGAGTAAGTAGTATTGACTACACTGTTTCTGTGTGTCAAGGTTGCTGCCTCTGAAACCTTCTCTCATAGTCTCCAGATGGTTTCTCCACATTGCCCAAACATGGCTTCAGTTATGGGAAAGAATTGGACTTCTCTGTTCCCTTTAGCAGGAAGAACACAAGCTTTCCCAGAAAACTGTGGCATGCTTTTTATCAGTCTCATTTGCTAGAACTAGAGGGACCATGTTGTCCAAATAGATATTTAGTGTAGAGTTATAAATAGGTTTATTTATTTGTTTTTGAGACACTGTGTTGCCATGTAGGCCAAGCTGGCCTCTGCTGCCCCAACCTCTTGGGCACTAGGACCACAGACATGCCAGCTGCAAATGGATCTTTGCTTAGTCAACAGTAGTACTGATTTATATTAAATATGCAACAGTAGTACTGAGTTATATAAAATATGAGCCACACTGAAACAGGAGTTGGGATACAGATGAATAAAAACAGTGAAGCAAAGACCATGTACAGTGTGATGATTACATTACATTCTATATGTTGGGTACAGCATTATGATCATTATTTCATTTATTTTTCAAGGTACCGTTTGATAAAGTGATTGTCTGAGATCCAGAAAAGTGAAGTTTTGCAAATATTTTGTATATAATTTGAGCTAAGATTTCATTGCTTTGAATGTTGATGGTTTGTAATTGGGACATAAAAAAGTGCAGAATGCTGTATACTAGTAGCTGTCAGTGCATGAATGTTACTAAGTTTCAAACACTACAAAAATATAACGGTTTTAAAATGTTCATCATCTTATCACAACAACTCTGGCTCATTCTTGTCTCTGTTCTGGAAGTGAGCAAATGGAGTCTGACAAGTTCACTACCTCGCCAAATTTGCTTAGCTAAAAAAGTGAAGGCTGAGTTTGGGATCTACATTTGGTCTAACTTCAAACCATCTGTTGCATCCTGTAAAACAGGTTCCAGTTTGTAACTATATGTTAGGACAGTTTTGTACAACATCCTACCTAATGCGATGATTCTAGAAGTATGTGGAATATATCAACCTTGCAAGGACATTTGGCTGCTTCCCTGTATCCCTGCTTGGAAAGTCAGGACAGAGTCCCAGGCAATGGAAAGTAAATGTCTGTAAGTTCAGGGCTGTCTGACCTGGGTCCTCCACATTGTTGGTGATCAGGAATGCTTCTCAAGTCACAGACAGGTAAATAGACCCGGGCTTCTTAAGCTTTATCCATGATAAAAAAGAATTATACAACTCTACATATGTAGGCATTTAAGGTAAGTATAAAAACCAAACATTTACTTATAAACAATCACAAGGAATTTTATTTTAGAACCTAGGATCCTAACTCTGCTCACTGGACTCAAGCAAAGCACCCACCTCATGCCATGCAGCCAGGGGTAAGCAAAATTCAGCCAAATGCACCAGTCAGAGTAATTGGTGCTATAATGATCTCTTTGTGATGAGGAAGCATGGCCCAAACCTATAGTCGAAAGTTTTCTCCAGTCCCACTTGGCTCTGTGGTCCTGTGGCCACTTATAAAATAATCACTCAGAGGCTTAATATTATTTACAAACTGTATGGCCTATGGCAGGCTTCTTGCTAGCTAGCTCTTATATCTTTTTTTTTTTTTTTTTTTTTTTTTTTGGTTTTTCGAGACAGGGTTTCTCTGTGTAGATTTGCGCCTTTCCTGGAACTCACTTGGTAGCCCAGGCTGGCCTCGAACTCACAAAGATCCGCCTGCCTCTGCCTCCCGAGTGCTGGGATTAAAGGCGTGCGCCACCACCGCCCGGCTAGCTCTTATATCTTAAATTAACCCATTTCTATGAATCTATGTTTTTGCCACGTGTTCTGTGGCTTTACCAGTCTGCTGGCATATTGCTCCATGGGTAGCAAGCTGGTATCTCTCCAGACTCTGCCTTTCTCTTTCCTGTCTCTCTCCTTGGATTTCCTGCCTGGCTATAACCTGACTCGCCACAGGCCAGAGTAGCGTCTTTATTTACCAATCATAGCAACATATATTGACAGCATACAGTAAGACCATCCACAGCACAGCCTGGTGTCATGGCAATCTGAGTGAGACAAGGGGACCCACACATAGCCCTGGGGCTGTCCACCCTGGGATCCAAGGAGAAAACATGGGCAACACATGGCACCTTGAAGCACCATGCAGATGGGCACTATTAGAGGGAGTAGAGGTATGGTATGGTATGGTATGGTATGGTATGGTATGGTATGGTGTGGTGTGGTGTGGTATGATGTTTTATGGGAGAGAGAGAGAGAGAGAGAGAGAGAGAGAGAGGGAATGAGGATTGTTCAAGTCTGTGGACAGAGGCATATGTAAAGAGAGGAGAAAGGAAGGGAGTAGGCTGAGATGGTGAGGGAGCTGCTGACCCCTTTAGCAGTGGCAACACATGGGAAAGCAACCCCTGTACTTTAAATAGCAAGGCAGAGATGGCCCTGTTGATGAGAGCACAGGTAAGCCAACCCTGAAAACATGCACATGGAAGACCTTGCCCCACTCCTCATCTGGCACATGGCAGCGCAGGCTGGAGAGAGATGCCCATCCTGCATTAACGCCTAAGGCAGGTGGGAGAGTCGACCTTGAGGTAACAAGAGTAGGAAGCTGTCCCTGCCCCCCCCCCCAAACTGCAATATTCCAGTGAGCATGTCCCGCACCTCTCCAGGGCAACACAATAGAGCCAATCCTGTTAATGGAGGTGTGTGGGTGAACCAGCCCCTAAGTTGTGAGCATGGGAGAGCCGCCCCCCATTTCTCATCTGTCCTGTGGCAGCATGGGCAGGGAAAGATGACCTCCTCCTACCCACCAACACCTGAGGCAAGTGAGAGAGTTGGTCCTGAGGTCACAAAAGCTGGAGAGCAGGCCCTACACCTTATCTGGGCAACACAAATAGAGCCGACCCTGTTGGTGGAGGTGTGGGTAAGCAATCCCTGAAGTCATGAGCAAGGAAAAGCTGTCCTCATTACTCATCTGTCTTGCGGCATCATGGGTGGGGGAGAGCAGACCTCCACTACCCCTCCCACCAGCCCATCAATGCCTGAGGCAGGTGGGAGAGATGGCCCTGTGGTCATAAGAGTGGGAGAGCTGTCCCTGACCCCCACCAGTTGCAACACTTGGGAGAACAGGCGCTGCACCTCACCAGGGCAGCATAGTAGAGCCAACCCTGTTAGTGCAGGTGTGGGTGAGCCAGCACCACAGTTGTGAGTATCCGAGACTGTGGGAGTCTGGCTCTCACCTTTCGAAGGGTTCTTAGGTGGAGGAGAGAGGAATTAAGAAATGAGAGAGAGACCTAACTGATGAGAAGAAAGACAGAAACATAGGATAGCTTTGGGAGGGCCTAGATCAATACCCAACTCATCCTTGATTGAACAGGACTTTTTATAATATGCCAAAGGGAGGAGCAAAAGTCCTCTCCCTTGCAAGATCAAAGCACACTGTACAGCCAACTGTAGACCCTTCCAAACATCAGGTAACCACACCCATGATAAAATCATCCCATTATGCAGCCTTGCTGGGTAAAGCAAGCTCAGATTCTCTGACCCTGAGTAATTTCTCACTAGGAAACCTCTGTGGGCTCCCACAGGAAAGCTGTCTCCATTACTCATCTGCCTTGTGGCAGCATGGGTGGGGGAGAGTTGTCCTTCCCTTCCCGCCCCTGCCCATCAATGCCTGGGGCAGGTGGGAGAGCTGGTCCTATGGTCATAAGAGCAGGAAAACCAACCCTATTAGCGCAGATGTGGGTGAGTCAGGCTGGAAGTTGCAAACATTGGAGAGCTGTCCCCATTTCTTATCTGATGGAGTAACCCTACAGCTGCTCAGACCCAGACTCAGGGTTATGACTTGGCCCACCCCAACGTCTACCCCATTTATGACCTGCTGGAGGATGTGAAGGAAGCTGACCTGCAGACCCAAAGTTGCAGGATCTCCACAACACAGGGCAACAACAGGATACCCAGAAAGAGTCCTAGTGAGAACCCAGCATCAATAGTGTAGTAGAAACCAGAGGCCTCAAACCAGACCAATGGCTCTTTGCAACCAGGACTTACAAGTAAAGATTAAAGACAAAGGGGGTCTATGGTGTGAGTTACTGTTTCACACTGCAGCTTCCATAGTGAGATTTTTAATTTTTCCCCCTTTTTAATTTTTAATCTCTTAAATTTTATTGTGTTTGGGGGATTGCAGGGGAAGAAGGGCAGAATTGAAGGGACAGAGACATAAATGGGATCAATATATGTCATGCAAAAGACTCATAGAATAATTAAAAAAAAGATCCAAAAAATTTTATTTTAAAATGAGTCTTTCCAATATAGATTATTGTAGTATTTATTAATCACAGAAGCAAATTGACATACTAACAGCAAGCATGTGTTCTTCTTTTAAGCATGAATAATTAGATCTTGAGGAGGCCTGAGAAGGTGGTTCAGTCATGATAATCATTTGCTGCTCTTGCAGAACACTGGATTTCCGTTCCTAGCACTTTAATTCACGATGTCCTCTTTCAGGCTTTGAATGGCCATGTAAGAATGTGGTGTACATACATACATGCAGGCACACATAACATACCCCTCAAATAAATGAACTCAATGTTTAAGGGGTTAAATATACAGCCGGGAAGGTAGCTCAGCTGGTAAAGCGCTTGCCATGTGAGCCCGAAGACCTGAGTTTGATCCCCAGCACCTGCGTAGTTACGTAGCTGTGATAGAATTCCCTGACAAAAAGCAACTTTGCAAAGAAAAGGTTTATCGTGCCTCCTGGTTTCAGAGGGGCTATAGTGCCTGATGGCCAGGAAGACATGGTGTCACCAGTGTGAGGTCAATCGGGCAGAGAGATATTTCCACGAGAGCAGAAAACCTAGTACCTGCTATAGAAACGCTGCAATTCACAATGTACCAGAGTCTCATGTCTGGGCTGAGGTATCTTGAGCAACATTGTTAGCATCATGGCAGGTCCATCAGTGGATCCTTTTTGTGTGTTCAGAACCCAGGCTGCAGTGAAGTTGTTCAGTGGGACACGGGTGAGTACTTCTTTATGAGTTTGATTTTCAATTACTTTTTCATCGTTGCATGTTCAAAAACCATTTACTTCAGTCAGGTTTTTTTTTTTTTTTAATGACCCTCACCTATTGGGAGATGGTTGAGAGGCTGGGGAATGGAGAATGTTGCCTAGAAGCCATTTATTCTACTCTTCTTATGACGCTACCGCATCACACATCTTTTACAGAAAAGCTTTTGCAAGACAGCTGAAACAGCAGAATACAACATACCCTACCCAAGCCAGTGAAACCCACCACACTACCACCCTGTTCCTCTGTAGACCAACAGTGTTAACACTAGTGTATTAGAATATTCAACAGCTAGCAGCTATACAGAAATAAGAAAATCAAGACTGAAGCCTGGTCTTAGATGACGGTGAGATAACTGTGCTTACAGAAGACCCAATGGTCACTCTGCACAGGGGCTGAAGGAATGGGACCAAGTTTCCTCCTTTATTTGTTAACATTGAAGAATTCTCTGAAAACGCAAGCACTTCAGAGACAGGTATAGGGGTTTCAGGGAGACAGATTGACACAGTTCACTAAGCAGAATGAAACAGTGTACCCAGTGTAGACCAAATGCACCCCAAAAATTCTCACTCTACCTTACAGCAGGAAGTAGAGGTAGGGAAAATTTCCAGTGTGAGGTTTTATTGCCAGCAAAACTGTGATAAATTTATAAAATAAACTCTTAGGGTATCAAGGTAAGATTAAAAAATTTTTTTCTCAAAGCTTTTATCAGTCCATCTGGTTGGTTGGCTGGTTTTGGTTTGTGCTCACAGGTGAGCCTCCTCTCTAATGAGCAGGAAAAGTAACTTCATGCAACATTAATCTCAAAGAGAGGAGTAATTAGGCATTCCTGAATATTTCTGGTTATCTCCAGGTTAATAAATATTCCTTTCTGTGGCTTAAAGCTATGAAAACAAGCCATTGTATTACAATTTGTAACATTTCGATTTTTTTTTTTTTTGCTATAAGACAAACACATACATAATGAACCTTTGCGTTTTCCAGAATAATTCAAGTATTTAAAACTTTGCTGCAGGCTTCTAAAAGCAACATTTTCATTAATGACATGTTTTCTTTATTCTAATGATAATAATTACAAGCAGTAGCAATAACTAACATTTATTGAATGTAATCACTTTGTTCTACCAGCACAATGAACTGACTACAGGTAACTTCATAAAAAATTATTTAACTCCCAGTTCAGACGTTCAGTTTTCAAGATGATAGGCCTCATTTATCTGTCCTTTGCTCAGATACATGGCCCAGTAACCATGACAAGAGGATGTGTCAGAGTAACCAGTCAGATGATACAGTGGAGGAGAAAGAGAGGGACCATTCTGGGAACCAAGCCTTTTACATGGATTGTCATTGAAATTCAATACCCAAAGCATAGCACTGGATTATTTTTAAGTGCTTGACACTAAATACTTTATTAGCCTAATTTTACTTCATTTCAGAAAATTAGAGAATATTTACTCACATTATTATTTCACAGATGAGATAAATATCCCAACGGATAAACTGCTTACTCAAAATCTCACAGTTGGGGTTAAGAGTGAAGCTTAGTTGGTAGAGTGCTTGCCTAGCATGCACAAGTCACTGGGTTTGATCCACAACATCACATAAACTGGCTATGATTTATATGTTTGAAATCTCAGAACTTAGTACATAGCCAATTGGAAGGCAATTTGTACTACATGAGACCATTTCAAAATATAAGGAAATGGATTAAAACAATCTTCACAGCTCATATGCAGAAAAGAGTGTAGAGCCTTAACATGCAACAATGACAGTAATGCTAGAGAAATAGATTGCCCAACAGTTATGGAATCTAAAGCTACTGTTTTAGATTCTCAAAGAACATTTGATTATAGAATTTGTTCATGAGAAATGCTTGTAATTATTGCTCTTACCCCTTGGTTAATAGAGTCTCTGGAACTCTGATAAATGAGGATGATAGCTTGTTGCTACTGAAGGAAAAAAGACACTGTAAGAGACAGGACAAAGTGGAATGTCTTAGATCACAGGGGTGTTCTTTCACAGGGGCTCATGGGACCTAATAATTTCTTCCATGTTCTCTTGTGTTCTGGCCATGAGATCAATGGCTTAGTTGTACTATCTGATCCTTCCATGATGCTCTGGCCTCAGACCACAGGCCTACCACAAATGTACCTTCCTTACTCAATCACAGACGAGAGCCTCGAAACCATGAGCCAAACTGAGCCTTCTTTTCTTTGTGTGTTGAACCACACTAGGCAGCTGGCTAACACTGCATTTCAGGCAGGCAGGACATCTGCAGATTGTGCTAGACACAGACTCCCTCCTCAGGGTGTTTGCGCTTGCTGCTACCTCCATCGCTCAGTGTTGACTATGATGTTTGTGGGACTCCCTGACATACTCCATTCTCTGCTCAACGATTCTGCTCAGGGATTACCACCCTGGAAGGGCATTCCCTGACCACCTGTCAAAAATGCTGCCTTGTCATTCCTGGTTTCCAGTTTCCACTGTTTTTTCCCCATTTCCCCGGGTCCTGCTTTTCCCTTCATTGTTTTTGGATGTGGCACTGACATTATACTACATATTTTCTTTTCTTTTTTTCTGTCTGATGGCAATACGAGAGTGCTTATTCAATATCTGTTTTATATTATCATCATCATTATTGTGTGGTGTGTGTGTGCGTGCGTGCGTGCGTGCGTGCGTGCGTGTGTGTGTGTGTGTGTGTGTGTGTGAGCTCACATGTGCATCCCATGTGTGGAAGCCAGAGGACACTTTTGGGGAATCAGTTCTCCCCTCTTATCATTATGTGGGTTTCAGAGATTGAACTCTGGTGGCCTTGGCTGTAAATCAAGTGACTTCACCTGCTAAGTTATCTCACTGGCCCATATTCCATATTTATAAAATGAACAATTTTTCTAAACAGTCGAATAACATCAACCTTGAATATTCAGGTGGTAGAGAAAGGCAACTTATTTTCAGATGTTTTAGAGAGGCAATTAAAGAATATTTTTACTAACTTCTATTACAATTTTTGTTTAGTTGTGATGTCTCCTTTTTTTGTGTACTTTATAACCTTATATTTGCTTGACAGTTTTCATAGTATAGGGCAGTTGTTTGGCAAAATGTCCAAAAAATTGTTTTTGTTTTTCCTTTGTTCCTCGTTTTGAGTTCAAATTTTTTTTTTTTTTTTTTTTTTTTTTTTTTACAGGAGTGTTATACAGCCTTGGTATTGTGCCTTCCGGTCACAGTCACATCCTGCCTAGAAGAACGTAATCTGAATTCATTCGTTCCACCGTTCCACCGTTGACGGTGCTTTCTTAGATCCCTTGGGTCAGATGCGATTACTGTGCTGAAAACACCACGGCGTTTCTTTGTGATCTGGGATAATGTGCTGTGTGAAACTGGCAGACTGTGGGGACCCGTTTGCGCCTATTTAAAAAGCTGGTATTCTTTGTTAGGAAGAACTCCCCCCGACCTCTACCCTCTGTGTGTTTAATCGCTTCTTTCTCACGGCAGCACTTTATTAGTTCCTTTTCTTAAATGTGAAAATTGTCCCACATTTTGTCAGTGGGATCCTTCTCTTTGGTCCCTCCACATCCGTTGCTGTTCCTACTAATCCCTGAGTGCTTTTCGCTCTCTGACAGAATAAGAACCTCTAAACACACCAGTGATTTTCCTCCTGCATAAGCCATTTCTTCCAGAAACACCATTTTCCACTCAGAGAAAATGACATTTGGACATGAAGATATTGGCACAGGGTGAGCTCCTTAATGCTTACGTGGGCAAGAGCAGCGTTCGCTTCTCTTCTGGCCACCCCGCACCCACTCCTCCTCTCTCGTTCCCATTTGCTTCAGTTTGGATTTTATACGACGACGACGAAAGCATGTCCTCTCATTGGATTTCCATCAGGGAAGTATTGGAGTTCAAAGGCCTGAAATGCTAAGTGCTTCCTCAAGGATGTCAACGGTAGAGAAGCCCTGCCTTTTCATCTGACAGCCCGGGAACTCTCACATCCCACACGCTCTCCAAGCTTTGCTCCGTCACTTCTGTCCGTTGTCTGAGTTTTACAGATGCTCGGAAGTACCTAAAATAAATGGGGGTAGTCAGGGAACCCCAATATCTGGAAGGTGAAGCCAATTCTTACCTGTTTTGTTTTGCCATCTGCTCCATGTTGGATTTGGGGAACACGTTCAGTCCTTCCCAACAGCACGCACTCTGCAACACCCTGGTGACTGGCTTCACTTCCATCTGGTTGAGCTTGATGTTTTTGTGGCAACTGTTCAGACTTATAGACCCAGCAATTAAAAGAACTTAGACAGGTTAATATTTATGTACCCTTTAACCACTTGCTTCTAAAGACCTCTTAGTTCTACAAGACATTGTTTCACTGCGGGGACTATTGTTATTTTAATGGGACATGTTATGTAGGCACATTCTTTTAAAAGATTTCTCTCCCTTTTTCCTTTTGGAGCTGTCAGCCCTTCATTTACAAGTGGAAGATTAGCCGTAGTTTGTTTTAATTGTTCCACCTTTGACAATGGCAAAAAAGACCAAACAAAACAAATCCCAGCTCTATTTTTTCCCTACTAATGTTTCTGTCTGAAGATCAAGGAGTCTGCAGCTTGTTCTAGAGTAATAATTTCTGTTGGCTCAAGTCCATTAACTGCAGGGAAAACACCTGGCGAGGCGGTTGGTAGCAGCCTGCTCTTGTTAACCTTTCAGCCTGCACAATAGGCACCAGCAGGCACCGAGTCAGGGCCTCTAATAAACTGGCATTAAAGCGCTGACAGCTAATAACTTTTTATGGGTTTCCAGACCTAAATGAAAGAAAACGTTCTGATTAATTAGAATCAAAGAATTTTCAAATTCCACAACCCTAGCGTTGAATACATTTTAGACATGGAAAATGGAAGAAAGATCAATGTGGCCTTTCAGAAGATATTTTCCACAAACAAAACAGACTTCCAAATATATAAATGCAACTATTTTAATATACTTTGGTTTTTAGCTGCTACACTCTTTTTTTTAGTAAAAGAGAAAGTACCTAAGAAACTGAAAATCTAGCATACTAGCTATAGATAGATAGCTTTAACTAAATTCTTTCAGTGTGTACAAGAATTTCTACTAGTGAATTATGGAAAACCTTTAATCCCCAATAATTGTGGGAGAAAGGAAGACTTTGGCAGGAGAAACATTTTGAGAAGTATATGTACATTCACTTATTCTCTGCTTTGCTCACCCAGGAGAAACCCAGTTTGCAAGTGGACTGTCATGTGTAAGGGGAGTCTGCTCCCCAATGGTTATGTGGAACCTGAGGTGGGGTTAGGATTTCCAGCAGAGAGCAGGGGTGGCAGAAATACAACCTTGGACTTTCAATGACCTAGACAGATCTCCTTTCTTTGTGGAGTCAGAAAGTCAATGTTTTGTCGTTAGAGGACGACACCAGCAAAGAAAAGCCAGAGATAGAGGGGAAATCGACTTCCACCACTGTCAAAGTTCAGGAAACTGAAGTCAAGAACAGCCAGCATCATAACCCTCCATGTTAGTTTGTGTACAACATTCAGATGACCATGGGGAGAGTAGCGTTACCAACTTATCAAGCCCGAGTCTCCTCCTTTTCTAGGTTCCTGTGGACAAACACAGAGCACAGTGCAGAGAGTCAATAGCAATGGCATAAAAACCATTGTGTAGATCCATACACCGAGTCTTACACTTTTCTATTGTAGAGTTTCTGGAATATACAGTTTTCCTGAAGGGTACTTTCCCATCCAGGTGACTTAATGGACCCATGTAGATGGATTCTTAAGAAGGGACAACAGTATATCTTGCAGAGATAAAGGTATGTCTGGTTCTTTATGACAAAGCCTCTGCTAAATGGCATTATCATGAGCTTTAGGTGATTCAGAATATCATATCTCCACCCAGGGCCAGAGATAGATCACAGATTCCATTCCTTTGACCAAATTACTGTATCAGAATAGATTACAAAAAACTAAAGAAGAAATAAAAATGCTTCTATGAAAGTAGCCATGCTTTAGCAGGAGGAAATAGCTTTCCCTTTATAGGTCTCAAGAAGATGCTTCTACCTCCACCTTCGTCTCCTTTCACGTGACGTCTCAAGTTGTAGATTAAAGCAACTGTGATGCACGGTCCTTCCTTCATATTAGTGTGTCACCAGGGACCACAAGAAGTGAGTCCAGAAGCTGATCTCAAGGAAGGGGTCAATTGATGCCCTTCACGCATGTTCTACCAATGTCCAAAGTTCAGACTCATCAATTTTTAGAATGAAATCCCACTCCTGGGATGGTGAGTAGAGGCCTCATAAAGGAAGGCAAAAGTTTTACCAGCCTCAAGGCACCATTCAGTCTTAGAGGGCTGCTGAAAGCTGTACCTACAATTGGTTTGAATGTAGGTCTCCTTCCAAACTCATCAGAAATTACTTCAAAATTTTAACAAGACTGCTGAAACTGGAATATCAAAGTTCATGATGTCCATGACCATGACCAATGATGAGCAGTGACAAGAATTGAATCTCTTAAGTTTTATTTTATTCAAGACTAAATTAATGAATGGTTAGATTAGTGAATCCATAAAATTGAACTAATAAATGAAAAACTGGGGTTTGCAAAAAAATGTCAAGTGATGTTATTTCTGCCACATATTCCTAAATGGCTTAGTGAACCGGCCTCAGTTAAGAGCTGGCTCATGTGGAATATGATGTATATAGTGAAAGACCCCAGCATACTAGCTTAGCCTAACGCCATTTCAAGTAAGGTCTAAAAAGCGCAGGGTGTCTACAGCCGGCCTCCTGGCCCCAGAAAAGGGTACTAAAGGTCAGAAAAACAACTTGGAGCCAGGCAGCAGGCGTGTCAAGCTCGGGGAAAAACCACGAGCTGCCCTGAGTTTGAACCCGGCCTCATTTGAATCGTCCAATCAGAACCCTGTAAACCATGAGCTGCCCTGAGTTTGAACCCGCCCTCCTCGTGCTCCTGCTGCCCAACCCTATAAAAACCCTCCGCTCCAGCCCGGGGGCGCGCCAGTCTCTTGAGCTTCTTGAGGGACTGTGTTGCCCCGGGTACCCGTGTTCCTGAATAAAGCCTCTTGCTGTTTGCATCTGACTTGTGGTCTCGTGTGATCTCTGGGCGAGGGTCTCTCCAGAGGGAAGACTGCCTTCGGAGGTCTTTCAATAGTATTCGTTTACTCATATCCCTTGTGTGAAATTTTGTAGCAAGTATCCAACACATCAAGATATTATTACAACCCAAGCCCTATGAGACCTCTTGGCAAGTTATTTTCATTGCATTATAATTAAAACGACTGACAGGGCACAAAAGGGTTGCCAGACATGTTTTGATTCACAATTTCAAAGGGTTTCATTCCACCATGGTGGGGCATGGTGAAGCAGCCCCAGTTCATGGCATTGGGAGTGTGAGGTAGGGTTTGTCCACCCCAAAGAGCACCCAGAAATCAGAAAATGACGGTAGGAACTAGGAACTGGTAAAAGCTCTGAAGGCCCACCCCAGTCACCTGTTTCCACCAGCTAGCTCTCACCTTTATGAGTTCTACAGGTGCCTAAGATAACTGCTGCCCACTGGGGATCAAACATGTAAAATGTGATCCTATAGGGGAATATATGAGACTCAAAATATAACCATACGTGTGTGTGTGTGTGTGTGTGTGTGTGTGTGTGTGTGTTCCTATTTTCCCTCCCTCTTCCAAGTTGATGGGTGACCACATTTACATTTTAGCTGAACTGTCAGCCTCACTCAGCTTGGTCCTATGCAGAGACTGATCACTACAAAACAGTGGCCAACCTCATTTGTGTATAATGAAGTACGAACACCTTACAGTTCAGATATGTTAAGTGTCTCAGATATTTTGAAAAAAAAATTTTATTGTTACAAGGGATACATTTTTGTAATAGAAATATTTATTTAAACAGCCATTTGCCTTTGAAATATGCTGTCCCACTTAGGGTTTTTATTGTTGTGAAGAGACACCGTGACCACGGCAACTCTTATAAGGAAAACATTTAATTGGGGTGGCTTGCTCACCGTTCAGAGCTTCAGTCCATTATCATCATGGCGGGGAGCATGGTGGTGTGTAGGCGGATGCGGTGCTGCAGCTGTAGCTGAGAGTTTTACATCTTGTAGAAAACAGGAAGTTGACTGAAGCACTGGGCAGTAGTCTCAGCATAGGAAACCTCAAAGCCCACCCCCACAGTGACACACGTCCTCTAACAAGGCCATACTCACTCTAATAAAGCCATGCCTCCTACTAGTGCCACTCCTTGTGAGATTATGGGAGCCAATTACATTTAAACTACCACATATGGGCTGTGGATTCAGACGCATACCACCCGTCAACTCGAAAGGGGATCACATGTGAGTATATGGTGTGCTACTTCACATCTGCTTTTGAAATTTACATTATATTCTCTCTCTATCAGAAGGAGTGGGAACATATAAGAACTGGTAGTGGCTGAAAATACACCTAGCTTTGTCCACCAGTTGGAAAGGAAAACAGAAACAACCACCCATTTCTCAAGTTTGATCACTAACTTTAGCATTATAGCTAGCTGGCTAAGAATTATCATTTTGCTCTCAGAGTTGTAGAGCAATGGCCGGGTATCTGAGCATTCCAGTGCACTAGGCCTGGTCATCTGTCTTGATATACCAGCCAATGAGAAAAGCAGAGGTGAGGGGCTAGAATGAAGTCCCTACCCAGTAGAGTGGCCTTACTGAGAAGAACCCTGTGGCTTAAGATCTGTCATAAGAGGCTAAAAGGATCTGTGAAACCTTATCAAAGAGCATCAGAGGTAAGGACTGGATGTCTGCATAGCTGGAGAGCTTCACAAAGCAGGTAATTTTGCTCTAACCGGGGCCTAGTTTATAATTATTTTAGGAGTAGCCTTGCAAAGCTCACAGATCCTTTGTGGGGGCAGTTTGCTAAGCTGGGTGAGATGATGGCTCCTGGTGGCATATGGTATCCTCGCAGAGTGATCTTTTTGGGAAGACATTGGCCATCACCTGGGGGGTAGTTCTGGTCTTTTGTCAAAAAAAAAAAAAAAAAAAAAAGATTGTCATCAATATGTCCTTCCTGTAATCCAAGGCAACTGCAGAAGGGAGTGGATTACAGTTAAAATAAAATTAAAAAAAAATAAATAAAAAGAGGATGGAGTGGGCAAAATGGAGTCAACAAGAGAAAAGACTAATTAGTCTCATCATTGCCTGGGCTCTCACTTAATTTTACTCATTTTGTCTCATCCATTCACGAATGGAGACTCTTTCTTTCAAGGCTTGTCTCAGTGGTAGAGGAATCTTTTGTTGTTACTTAATGACTAAAATATCTCTGCAAATAATGCTATCACAATCTCAATTTTAAAAACAATGACATTGAAACTAATGTGGATAATCATGTTTTCCCTAGAAGTTATATTGCTTGTGAGAGAAAACAAATGAACGTACTTATGGAATTTAAAACCTGTGCTCCTAAAAGCAAATTCAAGACTGTAACCTCTACATGTACCTATTTCCCACGTTTCAAATATATTTTTGAAACTGACGGGTTGTTTTTTGCTTGTTTAAAAACAATTATTGAGTTTTCTGCGCAGGCTTTCAGCCATTTGAACCTGATTTCTTTCTCCTCTACCCTCAAGGTTAAATGTCCCAATTCAGTGGTGCCAGCATCCCTCCTGGTAAAAGGGACATGGCAAGGTAGTGACCGCATATCCAGAGTTCACCTTGAAGTTATGTGATGTTAAATCAGTTTGACTTAGGGATGTTTTTCACCCCAAGGTCTCTTTTATTCTGTCATACAATTTGCTGTCAAGCTAAATGATGCATTTAAATAGAATGACCAAAGATAATGACTGCAACAAGGGAGAGGCCAGGACAATTGCTGTTGTAATGTCATTCTGATCTGGATGACCCTGTTATGTTGAAGTCATGATATAAAGAATGTCAAGTTATGGTAACCTACTGGTGTTTCTCAGCCAAATGATGGAACTTTCAAGTGGAATGGCATTTTCAAAAACTCGTCCGGTGGATATTTGTTACAAGACAGGTTGAGCAGTGATCGTGATACTAACTGGAAATAAAATAGAAGAACAATTACCTCAAGTTGATCACAGGCTATAAGACATTAAAATCTGTTTTTCATGGAGCTATCTATCATGGCAAAACGTTTAGGAGGACAGAATTGAGACCAGAAAATTGACTTGGCCATAGTAAAATAGAAAGAGCAAATTGACAAGAAATGTTTTCCAAAGATTCAGTTGAATTTTTGTACTGGAAAAAAAGCAATTGCACAACATCCAGAATACATAACAATGTCGTGTCACCGTCTCCTTTCTTTCTCTCCTCCCTCTCTCCTTCTACCCCCTTCCTTCCTGCTTCTTTGCTTCCTTTTCTTCCTACAGGATGAAGAAAGACATGGTGACCAGGATTACCTGTCTTAATTACACAAAGGGGGCTCTTAACAGGTTGCTTTTTATGTTTCAGGTTTCTGTTAGATGGACCTAATATCCACAGCTAGTTGACTTACTCCATCTCCAGGAGCAATGGGCAGTGCTGCACAGCATGTTTCTGTCACAGCTCTATGCACTGTTTCCCAGATTCTCTGGTTCATGGACCACAGGGAGAGAAAAAAAATCTTGTTTCTTAAAGGTTGTTCCATGACACACTACATATTTTCTTATTTTTAAGTAAAATGTCCCATAATCTCCCTCTTAATTCTACGCTCCCCCATTTAAATTTATAATATGACCACAAGATTCTAGTTAATTGAGTCCACTGAGACCAGAGCTTGATTTTGTAATTCTTGTATATGCTTGTCTTTTTTTCTTTTATAAGTGAAGTAGTACTTAGTTAAATGACTGGTGAAATTTAAAGGGACTCAAGTGTGAGGCTGGAAATGACATAAGAAATGGAGGCCAGAAGTTCAATGTGTGGCTGGTGGCCAGAGAGAATTTTGGTGTGTCTGGGGTAGAATTGTGGAGGAATGCCAGTGATAGCCCATCATTTAAGATAAACTTTTAACCTCTTCTTTTCCATCAAAATGCAGCAAATAACTATTTTGCATGTGCTTTTGTCAATATATCCTCTTCATATTAGTGGGATGTGCAATTTGCTAATATTTATAGTGTTGATATTTTATTTGTGCTGTGACAAATAAAGCTTGCCTGGGGATCAGAGGAAAAAGCCAGCCACTATATTAAATAGAGAGGTCAGGCAGCGGTAGCACACACATTTAATCCTAGCATTTGGGAGGCAGAGATTCATCCGGATCTCTGTGAACTCAAGGCCACACTGGGAACAGAGTGCAAATCTAGTGCCATCTAGAATCCTAGTATAGAAATCCTACATAGAAATCTAATGGGGGCACCCCAGAACCTGCCTTGGAGCAGTGTTCTCTGTGAGTCTTTTTTACACCAAGTTTCAGATCTGTTTTCTTTAATGACTGGCTGTCTGGGTTCCTCCCACATCCCAGTCCTAGACACACTGAATTCTCCCTAATCCCCAGTCATACATTAAACTTCTGGCTCCCACTGTTTGTCCCTCTTGAGTTTCAGGCTTACCTCTTAGCTCTAAGAATTCTCAACACTACACAATTTGGGGGACCCATTCTTCATGCATTTTGGGACCCATTCGTTCATCTTTCTGTGGTTGGTATCAACTGTATGTATACCTCTGCCAGAACTAGAAATTGAGGGCTAGTTTTTACCTTTTCTTCATTGTATTCATCCACTCACAGACTCATGTTTATTATGTCTAATAGTATATTTAGTTCTCTCTAGCACCAGTTTTTGAGTAGCCTTGTTCTGTGCATCCCACCATCTCTCACTTACAATATTACAACTGTGACTTTTAGTGTTTCCTATGTCTCTATTAAGTTCAGATCACTCCTATGCAAAGCTATGAATTTAACCCTGCCAGTTTGATAAAGCTTTCAGTAGCTCCCATTTCCTGGACTGTAAAATGCAAAGGCCCCAGTGTGGCTTACAATATATCTCATGATCTGATTATTGTCTAACCAATTTATTTCTGCTTATGCTTTCTTTATTTTTATCTTTATCTCTCCAGTTTATTTCTTACTACTCCATATTTCATGTTTTGATCCTTTTATTTTACTGACTGGTTCTATATATAAGTTCTTTAGCTTTCCAAGCTTTTCCTTGCCTCTGGGCCTTTAGCATAGACTACTTCTTCTTTCTGAGCTCTCCCATACCCTCCTTCCTTTATCACATCCACTTGACGATTGGGTCTCTCTTCTGGAATACTTTTCTCTTCACTTCCCATTATAAGCACCACATAACAGCAAATATTCCAAACAAAAAACAAGAAAGAATAGATCTGGCCAGCACTATGGTAACACTTTATTTTTTCATAGTATTTCCCAGAATTGGGCTGAATAGTCACCTGTAGCTGCAAGGGAGGCTAAGAACGAAAGCACTGTGCTAAATAAACACAATATCAAGATCAGTTCAGACAGGTCATGATTCATTAGTTAAGAAAGACAGATGGCAATTGAGAACAAAATTAAGATATTACCAAGAAACAAGATGGGATGGCCTAAGGGGAGGTGATCAGAGACGCTTTCCAGATTTTCCCTTCTCGATTGACAGCACATACAGTTGTCTAACTAGCCTATTCCTCAGTCCAGATGCTCTCCTGTAGCACAGGCAGAGCTGTTTCTGAAGTAAGAAACAAAGGCCTCAGGCTCTCCTAGTCAAGGTTAACCTGTCTGCATGTCGAGCTTGCTGCCTCTTCAGGGAGCCTCTTGCTGCTTGGCATGCTGCTTGTTTCTGGAGCTGCTTAGAAGGATTAATTTGGCTAGTGCTCCAGAGAATTTGGAAAGTAAACAACTGTTTCTCTTTTGTCAATATGGCAATTAAGAACAGGGAGATTAAAGAAAGAGAAGTAAATGCAGCTTTTATTTCTACAGTAGACTGATAGGCTTGGTGAGTCACTGAATAGGTAATGAGTACCGAGGAAAGATGTTGGATTAACAAACCCAGCTCAGCGATGCAGTCCTCTCCGTGCTCAGCATCTTCCCAGCCCCCACATATCCAAACACGGCATAGACAGAAAGCTTGTACATTTAATGATGGGATTTTGTTTTCATTGACTGTGGCATAAAACTCATTTTATGCCAGGGATGGAAATGTGCATTGAAATTTGGCTTCCAGATTTTAAAGGAGCATTTTTTTTGCAGCCAGGGCTATGCTCTTTTTGAATTTATTATGGATGAGGAAAATGTAAATATTTATTTGTTATTCAGTGATCCAATGGCAGTACCGATCATTAACACAAAATCATATTTGCACACAGTGAGAACTTGTTCCAACCTTGTTAGCAATTTACCTGTCAGTGATCTCCTCAGATCTCTTAATCTTTCAGGGACTATTTCTTTACTCTTTCAAGAGGCAAGATAATGCTTCCTGCTCCAAGGACTCATTGAGGGCCCTGTGTTATACTTCAAGGAGCTAGGGAACTATCACCATGGAATATGCCACTTTTATATGCTGATTACTTCCATCTGAGAGCACTTAAGGAGCAGCAAATGTCTGGAGTTCCCTTATCTGCTAAAGATAGATCCTCCAAAAAAGAATTCAATTGTCATGCACCCCTCCAGGGGAGTTCTGTCAACTAGGGAAGATAACTCACAGGAGCAGAGGCACCATCCGTAGACAGGCTGTCAGAGAACATTGACTGTTCTGATGGGCTCCTCTGGGACAAGTTTTATTACCTGAGAGATTGTATCTGCATAAGTAGATGATCTTTACTCATCAAAAACTTCCACCCATCCTCTCCAGAATAGGAACAGTGTGAATTCCTAAACTTAACTGATACCATTAAATGCCTTGTACTTACCAGTGGGAAAAAAAAACAAAAAACAAAATACTTCAGTTTAGGGGCTGGGTATTTGGCTCCATTGTAGGACACTTATGTAAGACACAGTGTTGTTGGGGTTTTGCTCTTTTGGGGGGCCTGCCACCAAACTCCCAAATTAACACACACAGACATATCCTTACTTATGAATGCCCAGCCTTAGTATGGCTTATTTCTAGTCAGCTTTTCTAAAGTTAAATTATCCCATTTATCTTTTTGCCTCCAGGTTTTTCTTGTTCTCTTACTTCTGTAATTCTTACTGTAAATCTTACTCTTACTCTGTGGCTTGCTGTGTAGCTGGGTGGCTGGCCTCTGGAGTCTTCCTCCTCCTTTGGCTCCTAGATCTTTCTCCAAGATTTCTCCTATTTGTCCTTTCTGCCTGCCAACCCCACCTATCCTTTCTTCAGCCTTGCTATTGGCTGTTCAGCTCTTTATTAGACCAACAAGTATTTTAGACAGGGAAAGTAACAGCTTTACAGAGTTAAACAAATGCAACATAAATAAAAGTAACGCACCTTAAAATAATATTCTAAAACACATAAACTCCTGGTTTTAATTCCAACATGGCAAGCAAACCTTGACAGAGCACGGAACACTTTAGTGATCTGGCTCTGGTTCAAGTCATATTGGAGCACATGCTCAGGATAAAAATTCGGTCCTTCCATATCAACATGTTCATTGTTAGTTTATTTCTTAGACTCAATTATTGGACCTTCAGAAATAAGTTTTCTCTTTTCCACAAGCCCAATTTAGAGCCCATCATGTGATAGATATCCAATGAATGAATACTTATTAAATTGAAGACAGCATTGGAAATCAAGTGATCCATGTATGTGAAAGTATTATAAATTAACATACATATATAAGCAGGAAAGTACCATCAAAGACATTCTCTCTCTATAGCTGAGAGCTCCAGATCATTTACATATAAAGGTCTATGTGATACCCACATGCTAGTTACCATACATGATTTACTTTTTCAGAAAATTGGGTGTGTAAGAGAATCCTAAGAGGCAAAGGATGTTTTATCAGGGGATTTGTGTCTTAGAAATGCTCTTGAAACACCAGGAAACAATACAAGGGGTTATTGTCGATTCTGGTAGCTCTTTAGATCAGCAGCAACCAAATTTGATTGATGACAGGGATGAGGATGCTGTGGTAAGGACTTAAACGTTGTGAAGCAGTCTTCTGTTGATTAAATGGTTAATGTTAAGCCATTGAGTTGTAATTAATTAGTATCCACAACAGTACAGTGACTGTAAACAAGGGCAATGCTTTCATTCAGAAAAAATAGCTTGCATTGAGAAACAAACATGGATAACATTGAGGAATAGACTCACCTTGTTGTCTGTTCTCTGTCTTTCAGTGCTGTAGCCTTTTTGATTAAACTGTTGTGAGGTTGGCTGTCATAGATAAAAGCAAACAAACACAGAAGGAATACTGGGAGAGTCAGATTCTTGACTCTGTGGCTCCTAAGTACATTTTTGTGGGTTTTCCATTAAATACATTTGTCTGAAAGCAGAAGGATGCCTGAGAAAGAAAAGGGGCTGTTTCACTGAGTACCAGAAGTTGAGTTTGAGAACTCATGTTAAAAAGCACAGGGTTTGGGATGGGGGAAGCAGGTCAGTGGTTAAAGTGCTTGCTGCAAACCTGAGGGTCTGAGTTTAGAACCTCAGCACAAATGGAAAAGCCAAAGGCAGCAGTATACATCTGTAACCCCATTACTGGTGAGGGAACTGTATAGAAACGACCCCTAGCTCATTTCAACCAGTCCACTTCAAATGGTGAGAGACCCTGCCTCAAAAAGTAAGGTGGAGAGTAATAGAGGAAGACACTCACCTGAAGTATGTGACCTCCAAACATTTATGCAAAGGGTAAGTGCACCTGCACACACTCACAAACAAACATGCATACAACACACACACACACACACACATACACACACACACACACACACACACACACACACACACACACAGACACACACACACACACACCAAAGAAAATCCTACAGTGTTTGAGGGAAATGAACAGTGAACCATTTTTTGTCCTTGAAGTAAGGAAGAGAATTTTAATTGACGTGACTGGGATTTATGCTTATAGGATCCTAAAGACAGGTTGTGGCTGTATACCCATGAGGAGCTAGAATACATTTTTGTATACTGGCCAGCACCATCTCTCTGGCTTTGCTTTAAATTATGTGACTTTAAAAAGAAAGCAACTATATCAAAAAAAGGGGAAAAAGCCCTCATAATCCCATTAGTTCAGCAGTACACATTTCAATATTTATCCTGCTATTTTTCTATGTATATTGATGTATGCTTATATGTATTTATATCTGGACTTGTACCTATACTCACAACTGTACTTATATTTCTATTACATCTGTAATTGTAGATAAATATGGTTCTAAAAGTAGTGCATCTTAGGGAATTCTGGGAGGAAGGTGACAGGTACATGGGAAAAATTCACAGCTGATATTTATAGCAAAACTAGGTCACAAGCTCTTCCTTTGAGTCCTAAAATATAAACAACCGGGAACAAGTTATTGACTGTCTCATAGCCTCTGTAACAACAACATCTTACTCTGAGGAAACAAGAAGGGACCAGTGAGGTGGCTGAAGGAATTGAGCACAGGAACACACAAAATAACTCGAGAAGGGCATGGGATGATCAATCAGCAAAAGACATCACAAAGTGTCTTCTCTAGCTCCCACAGCACATGGAGTCAGAGTCACAGTGAGGTTTGAGGAGATGGGGGTCTCCAGATGATGTAACATATGAAGATTCTGTGATCTTTAAAGTTCTTTGAGAATTTTATAGACTACATTTTGATCATATTAACCTTTCTCCCACAAATCTGCCCTGATACACCCCTACTTCCCAACCCAACTAAATTTGAATCCTTTTATTTTTTTCCCTACCAAGGCAGATTTGTGTTGTCCAAGTCTTCTTGGATGGGTGGCCTTCCACTGGAAAGTGGTTGCTTTAGTGACAGCTACACTCTTAGAGAAAATTGATCCTACATCTAGCAGCTAACAGTTGCCCATAGCTAGTTGCCTAAGGGCGAGACTTAGGCTCTAACTACCTTCTCCATGCTGGGATAAGGTCTGGTTTGGGCTTGCCTACATTTTGTTCATGCTGGCACAACCTCTGTGAGTTCATATGTGCAGCTGATCTAGTGTGTCTAGAAGACACTGTTTTCTTACACACATCTACTACCTTTGGCTCTTAAAGTCTTTCTGCTCTCTTTCCTGTAATGATCTGTGAGTCTTTGAAGTGGGTGGGGCAGCAAATATGCTCCATTTAGGGATGAGCACTTTCATCCTCTTATTTTTTTGCATATCTGTCAGATGGGAACCTTTGTATTAATCACCATGGACTGCAAATAGGAATTTCTCTGATGAGGGTTCTGAGAGCCAAAGATATGTAAGTGTAATGGTAAATGATTAGGAGTTGGTTTAATATTATATCAGTTTGGCAGAGTAATTGTATTATGTTCTCTCTTAGGCTTTATGGATGATCTAGCCATAGGTTCTGGGCCTGATAATGGTGCCAGGTATGCGTTTCATCTTGTGAATCAGGTCTTAAATCCAAGCGGAAAGGGATTGATTATTCTTATTGTATTCATGGCCCTATTGCTTCAGTGAGCATCTCCTGCCAAGCCAGCCATCATCATCATCATCATCATCATCATCAGATAAGTTTTCCTTTTTTTTTTTTTTTACAACTCCATGGCCCTCAAATTGATGGACTCCTTTTCTTTCAATATAACATATATTTAATATATATGTATATATATATGTATATATTTACACATACATATGTAGCCTGTGTTCAAAACTCAAGCACATATATCAAAGTCAGGTACAACAGTAGTCATTTGTACTGGGGGAAGGTTACATCAGCCCTAAGGAAAAACAAAATTATGACATTTGAAGGCAAATGAATGAAGCTGGAGAGCATCATGTTAAGAGAAAAAAAAGAGGCCCAGAAACACAAATCTATCTCCTCTTTCTTTCTTTCTCTCTCTCTTTCTTTCTTTCTCTCTCTCTCTCTCTCTCTCTCTCTCTCTCTCTCTCTCTCTCTCTCTTTCTTCTTTCTGATATGTTAGAAAGAGACCAGTGTAAAAGGGGAGTCAGAAAATGTAATAAGCATGATTGCTGTGGGATGGTCTGTATGTCAAATTGTTCTGATTGGTCAATAAATAAAACACTGATTGGCCAGTGGCCAGGCAGGAAGTAGGTGGGACAAAGAGAGAGGAGAATTCTGAGAAGCAGAAGGCTGAGGCAGAGAGACACTGCCAGCTGCCGCCATGACCAGCAGCATGTAAAGACACCGGTAAGCCACCAGCCACATGGCAAGGTATAGATTTATAGAAATGGATTAATTTAAACTATAAGAACAGTTAGCAAGAAGCCTGCCACGGCCATACAGTTTGTAAGTAATATAAGCGTCTGAGTGATTATTTTATACGTGGATTGTGGGACTGAGGGGCTTGGTGGAACCTGGAGAGAAGCTCTCCAGCAACACATGATCACAGGGCTGAGTATGGAATTTTATGCACCCTGGATGCTTAAACTAGTATAAAGCAAAAAGGCTTATTGGTGAAATGGCTATTTCTAGATTTATAATGTGATATGGACAAGTTGGGAAAATCTGTTATTTTAAGTGATAAGACAGCTAGTTGACACTGTGCTGTTTATTTTCAGGGCAGAACCTTGTGCTCCACCAATGACTAAGAACCCCAGATCATTAAGTGATTTTCTTAAATATTTACTCTGTTGCCTTTTGATTTTAAATTATTTTATAAATATGTTAACAGACCTTCAACAGAACCTTTGTGATACAATTTTTGCTGTAGCAACAGTTGTTTCCTTAGGATATCAGGCTTACTATTTTCGACATAGTTTAATGACTTAAAGTATTTTTTGATTCTGTAAGGATTTTGTAAAATATAGTTTGAACATATCCATCCACCTCAGCCCCTCCCATCACTTGTCAGCCTTTCAACTCTCATCTCTTCCTATCTGATTTTGAGATTTCTTATTTTTATTATTATTTTGTTCCATTTTTCTTCTTTCTCCATTAAGCGGCTAGTGTTGTTCATCTAGGCTTGGGATGGATGGTTTTGCTTATATGAACAAAGGTTTTGATAAAGAATATAAATGAACAGGCAGATGAAAGAGATGTATAAGTAGGCCTTGGCAGGGTGCTAATTACCTACCCATGCCCTCTTTGCCCTGCAGGCATCTCCATGTGTTGAACATTTTGGAAGCTCTCTAATCCCTACCTTTTAGGTTTATGATGGGAGATCATTAAGTAGTCATTGAAGATTACATAATTGGCCATTTTTTTGTCAGAGGATGGGACTGAAAGATCCAGTGTCTAGTCACAAGATAGTTTTCATGGCCACTACCCCTACTCTGGCTCTTCAGGAGCCCACCAAAGGGAACCTGGGTCAACCCTACAGCGCTGTGAGGGAAATGCCAAGGGATGCAGGAACACAGGGTCAAGTGTGTCTATGACTCAGAAAATCAAAGACCATAGGGACCCTGGGTCAGGAATTAGGGCCAAAGGCCAAATGTTATAACAAAAGATTGCTGTATTGCCCCCACCAACAAGGGGTTCATATCAGGATCAGGGTATATACATGTCACTGTAACACATTGATGTTATTCCCTTTTACCTTTATAGTGCTTTTTTGTTGTTTATTTTTCTGTTTAAGTGTACTTCTAATAGAACTTTAAACTATTCTTTTCATTATTTTAAATACTATGGAAGGTGACAAAATGAAAATAAATCCAGGTCTGGTGGCACATACTTTTAATCTCAGCACTCAATAGACTGAGGCAGAGGTTACTACAATTTCAGGTACACCTGGGCTACATAGAAAGTGCCTGGCTTCAAAACAAAGCACACAACCCAAATCACACACACATAAATTAAGTTAAATAAAATACCGTGTCTTATCTGAGTACGTTTATTTGGTAAAATTAATCAGTCACTAAGGACTATCAGTTATTTCAAAATATTCAGAATTTAGTAAAATGGGTAACTAGAAAAGTGTTTGTGCTGATGAACTGGTCCAAAATGCCTATTCATCTGTTTCTGCTATTAAGAGCAAACAAGTAAATACAATTCTAGCTTTGGTTTAGATATTTTTCTGAAAATAATTGACTACATTTTAGAACAGAAAATTCCCCATTGAAACTATATGTGGCACATACTTAAAGTGTGTTTCCTAAGCTGCTGTGGGATGGGAGATTTCTAAAATACAAACCCTGATATGGAGGTCTCCCACTGCAGCTGTGGGGGATGTTAGGATTGGGCAGAGACTCATTTAGTTGACTCTCAAATACCTGAATGCTGAATTTCACTCAGCCTAATTGGAACAAAGGGATCCAGTGGAAGCAGCTGGGTATATGTGTGCTGTAATTGTTAAAGGGTGAAGTAATTTCTAAGTGTCTGAGCTACAAGTCTTTGTTAATATTATCAGGATATTTCCCAGTAGACAATTTTAGTTTTTTTTTTTAATATATATTTCCAGGCAGCAGCACTTGCTATTTTATTTGCTAGAGTAAAATATCATGGCTGAGTATCCAAGGCTATATTTATTGTTTGTTTTCATCTATCCCTCATCTCTGTCCAGTGCAGTGTTTTGAACTTAATACAGTGTTATCTGTATATATTAAAGGCTTCCAATTCTTCATGTTGTTCTTCTCTATCTTGCTATTTTCTTCTTCATCATATTTATCTCACATATTAAGCTAATTTGAAGGATAGTTCATGAATGTGTTTTAATATGTAGACAGCCTCTGCTTTCTAACTTTGTGTGAATGTGATTAGCTGCCCCCACCAATGTGAACTATGTTCTTTCTAACTCTTGTAAACAATAAACCTCTCTTACATGAAGTTGTAACTTATCAGATATTTGATCAGGTGTTTGGTATAGAAACAAGAAAAAAAATATCAGTATGGAGACCAGACAGCCGATGTCATATCCTTGGCCATGTGATGTTTAGCTCTTTGGAACTGGTTTACACATGTGAATATTTATGTGTGTGTGTGTGTGTGTGTGTGTGTGTGTGTGTGTGTGTGTGTGTATGTGTGTGTGTACAATTTGTATATTTGTTTGCTTGTGTACATGTATATATTTATGTGTGTGTAAGAATGCAAGTTTGTGTGTGTGTGTATGCCTGTATATTTATGTTTTTGTGTATACATGTGTATATTTATATGTGTACACATGTATATTTACATGTGTAAATTTATATTCACACAAAGATAAATTTTTACACAAACAGAACTTGGCAGTGGTGTCCACATGATATTAGTCCTGCAGGCATGAGATGTGCATGATGGAGGGGTCATGGAATCTTGTTACCGTAGATTCTGATAACTGCTGAAGCTAGCAAATGTGTGACAGGTTTGCATTCTCTGCAAGAATGCCTTGGAAGGCCTTTGATGAACTTGAGAAAGTGAATGTTGGAGATGTCAAAATCATGGGGCATTCACCAAGGAAAGCTGCAGGCACAGAGGATATCTGGGCCAGAGAGTGCTGCAGGTGGCAGAGCTATAGGACCAGGATTTCCCTAACTCTTTGGACCTGCTAGTAATACAATGAGAGTCCCAGACACTGTATACAGAGCTAAGGATTTACTGTTCGTTTTCTTTGGTTTTTGTTTTGACTTTGCTCCAGTCTTTCTCGGCCATGCCCACATTCTGTCATTTTGGAATGATAATTCTTGTTCTGTGCCAGTATGTTTTGGAAATAGATAATTTGTGTTTTTGATTTTACAAGGACTCACAGTTATGAACTTGTTGTGACTCTCAGAAGAGGCTGGATTTTGAAGTGTTGGGACTATGAAGGACTGTGGAGACTTTTGAAGTTGAACTAATTGTATTTTGCATTATGATATAGCTATAAGTCTGTTGGGGGCACAGGTATGGAATATTGTGACTTGACTATGAAATATCCTTATAGGCTTGTGTGTTTGATTTCTAGGTCTCCAGCTGGTGGCACTATCTAGAAAGACTGTAGAATCTTAGGAGGTGCAACCTCTCTAGAGGAAGTGGGTCATTGAGGATGGCCTTGATAGGAGGTGGAACCTCTCTAGAGGAAGTAGGTCATTGAGGATGGCCTTGATAGGAGGTGGGGGGTCTCTCTAGAGGAAGTGGGCCATTGAGGATGACCTTGATAGGAGGTGAGGCTTCTCTAGAGGAAGTGGGTCCCTGGGGCTGGGCCTTGATAGGAGGTGAGGTCTCTTTAGAGGAAGTGGGTCATTGAGGATGGCCTTGATAGGAGGTGGAACCTCTCTAGAGGAAGTGGGTCATTGGGGATGGCCTTGATAGGAGATGGGGCCTCTCTAGAGGAAGTGGGCCCCTTGGGCTGGACCTTGAAGTTTTGTATGCCAGGCTCATCACCTACCCACTCAGTTCTTCCACTCTGTAGATGAAATAGCAGGAGCCACCTTTCTTGCCCTACTGCCATGCTTTTCCTGTGGACTGTATCCTTTGTCACTGTAAGGAGAAAGAGACTTTTCCTTCCATTAAAAAAAAAGTAGCAAATTTCTGGGACTCCTTCGACCAATAACTTGAAGGGAAGTATCCCACACTTGATACTGGTTTATTCTTTGATAACTTATGGTTTCTAGGAGGGGAATTATCCTTTTATGTGGGGTAACGTCAATTAAGCTTTTCTCCCCCAATTATTTCTATTCTCCCCTTCATACCACCTGTGTCTACTATTCTCTGCTTAAACTCTTTCTCTCCTCTCCCCAAGGGCTTCTTTCTGATTTACTGGATACTATGAGGTATTCCAGGTTAAACCCACAGATCTAAAGATCTGAGGCTAAGCTCCATAAATGAGAGAGAACATTCCTTATTTTTCTTTCTAGGTCTGGGTTACCTCACTCAGTATAATATATTCTGGTTCTGTTGGTTTACTTGCAGATTTCATGAATACATTTTTTTCTTTACAGGTGAGTAAAATTCCATTGTGTAAATATCTATTTTCCATTCATTTGCTGGGTAATGTCTAGGCTGTTTCTATTTCTTAGTTATTGTGAATGGATCCACAATGAATATGGATGAGTAGATATCTCTAAACTGGCATATAGAATACTTTGGACATATGTACAGGAGTGGGATAGTTGGATATCACCACTGCTTTTCATTGCCCACAAAAACTTGATGCTAAGTTTCTATTTTTCAAAGAATCCACACATTTTTGTCACAGGGCATAGGAAAAAAAATCAAACTTAAATGGACCTAGAAGTTTCTTATTTGCTGGCTAGCTTTCATGGTGCTGGAAGGTGCTATGTAGCCTACTAGAAGAGAAAAGTCATTATTAGTCTTAACCAGCTGTGAACCTTGTGAGCTATAATAATGATAACCTTAGCCTTGTGATATATTTCCATTGGTATAATAGTGGCATAGATGTTCTTGGGGTAGTACTCATTTTACAATGCAATTTAACTCCAATTCACAGAATGGAATGCAGAATGGGTGCTGTAAACCTGGCCAAGAACCTATGGCTGAGGAAGTCATATATCTCAGGAAAGAACAAACTGTCACTCTATTGCTAAGTGGACATGGTCTCAAACTGCTTTCTAAATATTTGTTCTTATATCCATAGACAAAACTCCAATGAATATCTTGAAACCATAAAAAAAGTAGGAAGTACTAATCAGACTTAAAAGATTCTAAAGGAGAAAAAAGATGATACTGTAGCTGGAAGTTTTCCTGTGTCTCAGCTGGCCAGCAGTTGGGACAAATCTCTGCCACTTGCATCCTCCAAGTAAACACAAAGAGGCTTATATTAATTATAACTGCTTGGCCATTAGCTCAGGCTTATTACTGACTAGCTCTTACACTTAAATTAACCCATAATTCTTATTTAAGTTTAGCCACATGGCTTGGTACCTTTTCTCAGTTCTGCCTTGTCATCTTGCTTCATCTGTGTCTGGCTGGTAACTCTTGACTAAGCCTTCCTCTTCCCAACATTCTCCTCATATGCTTGCTCTGCCTATACTTCCTGCCTGGCTACTGGCCAATCAGCATTTTATTTACAACTAATCAGAGCACACATATTCACAGCATACAGAACAACATCCTATTGCATGATATAAAGTTGGTAGGGGGATGAAAGGAAGTTCTTGGAGAAATTGAAGGTGATGAGGTATCATAAGGATATGATCAAAATACATTGTATACATGTATGAAATTCTCAAAGAATAGATTAAATAAAATTTTAAAACAAAATCAATTTCTTGCCATCTTTTACAACTAAATATTTTTGCTTATAAATCTGTTGGGAAGTTCTAGTGGAAACATATTCTGGATCATCAGTTTATATGAAATTAAAAAAAAACCAATATTATATGGTGATATTTTATTTGTACTGAAATGTGATTTTATTTGTATGTTAATAAATAAAGTTGCCTGGGGATCAGAGCTAATAGCAAGCCATAGCAGAAGCCGGGCGGTGGTGGCACACACCTTTAATTCTGTTCACATGACAGGCAGATCTCTGTGTGGTCAAGGACATAGCCAGCATGGAGACACACACCTTTAATCTCAATACCAACCATAGAAGACCTGGAGGTCTGTATAGACAGGCAGTGACGAGGAGGTCATGTGGTTGGGTTTACAACCAATGAGAAGGCAAAACAGAAAGTCAATAAAAAGGCAGATACACAGGAAGTAGGTCTCTTTCTCAGGGGAAGGACAACAGCAGCAGCAAAGGGTATGAAAGGATTTTTAGTCTCAGCTCTTAGCTACTGCTCTGACCTCTTGGGCTTTTAACTCTGCATTTGGCTCTGTGTTTTTTATTCAGTAAGACTATTACATCTACAATATTACCTAAGCCATGACATTCCTATGTTCATAAAATATGTTTCACAGCTAAAATTTTTTGTAGCTACTCAAAATGTGAATTATCTTGCACTGTAATTCATGTAAAACAAGAAAAATAAATCTCTGATTTATTATGGGCTACAGAACAATTAATATGGCTCCTCTAGACTTATATGTCAAAAATGCATATTTTGGTTTCTATAGCTGGTTTTCTGGGAGCATGGATGTAATTTTGATAAAGTGGTACATGTTTCAATACTGTTGCCCTACTCTTTCACATAACATATATGCTTATTTTTCAGTAGGAAGACTTACAGACAATACTACTTGAGAAAATGGATGGCATTAATTTATCACGGAGCTTTAGTTAAGATAATGAGGTTCTGATTACCAGAATTAACTTTAGTCACAACATGAATCATCTGTCCTTGTGACCTGTTTTTGCTGTGTTGATGAACTCTAAAGAGTTTCTAAGCTTTGTGACATAGAGTACTCTCCCAACATGCAGTTGGGTCATTTCTTCTACCATTGCTGTCACTTCTATTTCATTCATTGCTTTCTGCCTCTGTACTGTGTGAGTGTGTGTGTGTGTGTGTGTGTGTGTGTGCGTGTGCGTGTGCGTGTGTGTGTGTGTGTGTGTGTATGTACTTTTGAGTGCATGTGTGTATATGAGTACGTGTGTGATACGTATGTACATATGTTGCTCAAACTCAATGTGCATCCAGATCACATGAGATGACATACTGTTCCCAGGGGAAGGGCTTTTTAGTTTTTTAGTTGGGTGCTGTTCACTGCCTATCGTAGCTGCCTCATGCCCCTATTATACCCTATCCTTTCAAAGCACATCTCAAAGGTCCTTGAGACCTTACATATATAAATTTCATATTTTGTTTTTGCATTTCCAAACATCTGTGTGTGTCATTCAGAATGTTTTAACCACATTTCCTTGAGTGATAATTTCTGAAACAGAAAGTAAGAAATTTGAAGATAAGATTTATGTTTTATTTTATTCTATATCTCCTTTAAACCCTGTAAAACATTTATATGGAGCAAATGTTTCATAAATTTTATTTACATGCAATTATTTGAAATAGTTGAGGCTGTTTGAATTAATAATTACAGTTTTGATTTCTTGTAAATCTTTGATTCTCTTTTCAGAAATGTTTATTTAAATTGCAAATATAAAATCTTTATTATTATTAAAATATTAAAACTCAAGTGATCTTGTTTAAAATTAAAAAGAAAAATGCTAAGTAGTAATGAATATAAAGAAAGTTAAACTTTATAGCTAAAGAAAATCTTAAAATAGTACAATTAAATAGATAAGGGGTAGAGTAAGGGTAAGGCATGTGTGTTCCTGCAATTGACCTGGGTTCTTTCACATGGCATGATGCTTGAGATTTACTTTGTGTTCTTAGTGAAGTGGCAGCAGCCTTAGCTGGTCCCCGCCCTTGTGTAGGAAGGAGAGCTAACATTGTTAAGAAATGAGTGTGGCTGAAGCTTTAGACAGAAATGAAAAACTGCCTGCTGACCCCTTCACAATCCTTATGATCTTACTACACACTAAGCAGTGTGCTATGGTGCAGAATTGAAAGTCACATATTTTTGTCTCACAATCAGCTGAAAAATCTTGTGGGAGAAATATTGAAGTTGATGATCACTAACAAAACAATGAAATAAATAATTAGAGATGTCTTTCATTTTTCTTTTTCTTTTCACTATCACCATTGTGGTGGCCCACAGAAGCTTCCTAGTGACTCCTTACTCAGGTTCAGAGAATCTGAGCTTGCTTTACCAAACAGGGCTGCATAATGGGATGATTTGGCTAGGGGCTTGTAGCTAGAGTTTTCCTGCCTTGCCCACAGTCAAGAAAAATCTCTGTCACCTGCCAGTCCCACAGCCGCTCAGACCCAACCAAGTAAACACAGAGACTTAAATTGCTTACAAACTGTATGGCCATGGCAGGCTTCTTGCTAACTTTTCTTATAGCTTAAATTAATCCATTTCCATAAATCTATACCTTGCCATGTGGCTTGTGGCTTACAGGCATTTTCACATCTTCCTTGTCCTGGCAGCGGCTCTAGGCAGTGACTCCTGCCTTCCTGTTCTTTTATTTCTCCTCTCTGTTAGTCCCACCTATACCTCCTGCCTAGCCATGGCCAATCAAGTTTTATTTATTGACCAATCAGAGCAATACATTTACCATACAGACCATCCCCCAGCACAGCCAAGTGCAGACCATTTCAGACACCTGCACTCAGGCCCGTGGTCCTAATCATCCTCTATGCAGACCTGCTGGGTAAAGCCATGAGGAACCCGAGAACGGGCTCCCACAGGACATACAGAACATCCCACAGCAGGGGCTTGTTTACCAGGTGTTTGGAAGGGTCTACACTTGGCTGTGTGGTGGGTGTGCTTTTATCTTGCAAGGGGGAGGTCTTTTGCCTGTTCCCTTGGCATATTATAAAAAGCCCTTTTGAATAAAGCTCTGGGCAGCTGGGTATTGACCCAGGGCCCTCCCAAAGCTGTCCCGTGTCTCTGTCTTTCTTATCATCTTCTATCTTTCTATCAACATTTCCTCATTCCTGTCTCCTCCACCCAAGAACCTTATATAAGGTGGGAGTAAGTCAGAGATGGACTCTGATAGACTCCCACACACTATTCAAAGAAGTCTTTACAGACATTTAAAAAAGGTTTTAAGTATTAAGCTCCACTACCAACAAGTGTAAATATCACAGTGACTGTACCTTCACATACTGTGGACAATCAGAGCCATAAACCCATTAAATTCTTTCACTCTGTAGGCATGTTGAACCTTGGACATAGTTACACAATGTTGCTAATTACAAAGTTCGTGGTCAAGAACTGTGTGATCAAGTTACAAAAACATCAGAACAATTTTTTAGAATGTTTTAAGCTTATAGTTTTAAGTCTGTTATGTTTTGAATGCCTGACACTGTGGCAGTTGTAAGTGTTACCGTTCTGAAGGGAAAGTTATCCTGGCAGGTGGGAGCCAAGGAATACTACAAAGTCACACTGTACAACAAACCTCATACAAGAGATTCAGTGGGAAAGACACTGGAAGGTGGCTGCTTCTGTCTGCGTGAAGAGCAGCAGGGAATTGAGCAGAAGACAGGGTTTATAAAGGGCTTCTTGGGGGTGAGGTGTGGAGCTTTCCAGGGTGGCTTGGGATTGGTGGGATTTTTGTGACCTTATATTTGGGAAAGCTCATGGATTGGTGGGATTCTGTGGCTTGATCCTGGGACAAGCTCAAGGATTGGTTAACCATTGTTTTGGCCCTGGCCTGAGGCTTGGGGTCAAGTTGGAGGCAGGATGTTCTTTCTCTAGCCCTTTTACCCTACAGCAGTCTAATGCCTCCATCTTGCGGCATCATTTTGTCTTCCCTCCCATCAATTCTTAGAACCTCCTCTAGTTGATGTTCCTTCATTCTCAGCTCTTTTAATTTGATCCCCACTGAAATTGTGCAAATAACTGGCTTTGTGGGTAACCCATCCATAGGTCACTGGCTGAGCTTCTTGTGGCAATAGTAAAGCAATGCCCATCAGTCACTGTATAAGACAGTTTAGTTCCCACTCTGGAAGGACACTAACTGTCATCACAAAGGACTCAGGCTTCTTCTGATTCACACAGACATGTCAGCTCTAGAGTGTGGCCCTTGTCTAAGCTGGCTTCTGCAGTCTGGGTAGCAGGACTTAGAAGCAGAGGGATAATCATGGGATAGCTACTTCTTGAGCTCAGTTGTCACATCCTGCTCTGGTTCATAGCATACTGTCCAGGACTTCCTCACATGCCCATACTAGGTTGCACAGCAGACTAGGTGAGTTCTTTATTCTGGTGTCTATGTATCCAGTTAAAATGACGGAACGATAGGCTGAATGCTGGGGGTCAACTGGTGCCTCTGTCACTCCTTGCTGAAAATTCTTGCCTGAAATAAATTAGTTTTGTCAATAAATTATAATGTACTAAGTGAATGCAAAATTGAGTAAAAATGACCCAAGGTCTAAGAACATTTAACAATTTAGACTCCTATTCCCCTTACATAATTCTTTTTTTTTTTTTAAATGTGTTTATGTTTATCTCATGTCCAGGTGTTTCACCTGCACATTTGTAAGTTCACCACTTGAGGGCAGTGTCTATGGAGGCCCAAAGAGAGTGTTGGATCCCCAGGAACTGCACTTATAGAAAGTTTGCATCTGCCACATGGGGGCTGAGAAGTGAATCCCAGTCCTCTGCAAGAGCAGTGAGTCCTCTGACCTGCTGAGCCATCTCTCCAGCCCCACTTGTACGTTCATATCCAGGCATGATTAATATATTGTTAAAATTAGTAGTTCGGTAACTCATTTCTTTTCTCATTTGGTGCTGTAAAGTGCTTTTTAATGTTATCACAGAACTTCATTATTTATTATTAAATATGTAGTGAATATTTTGCATATATTATTTTTCCTTACTTAGATTAATTTTCTTAACCTATCTACCCACCCCACCCAATGTATGGCTTGGTGAAAGAATTAGGATTATTTAATGATTTTGAAGCACAATAAAAATGGCTTTCTAAATGAAATTAAATCATCCTTAAACCCCAGTATTCCATCTACAGGAATAGCAAGGCTGCCATGGTCTGAAACCAGGTGTGACATTTTTTCCTGTCAAATGTTTGCAGAAAAGTTAAGCATGGAAGCATGTACCTTAATTTTGAACGTTTGATCCAAACTCTGTCTGAAATGAGATTATTTATAGTTGAAGACAGGAAATTTAGCAAAATCTAACAAACAAATTCCACCAATATTTCCCCCTTCACATTGTCTTTCAAAATGAAAATAAAATGAATAGTTAAAATTCACACAAAATATTAGTGCAATGCAAATATTTGGACATACATAGTCAAGGAAAGGTTTATTTTAATGATTATTCTCTCACTAGTTTCCTCTCGATTAACACACACACACACACACACACACACACACACACACACACACACACACACACAACACACATATACTCTGGTCCTCTAGGTTCTAACTCTTTGCTGAGATTGTGTGGTTCAATCTATTAGAAACTCACAGTACCTGTCCCTGCCCATACTCGGCTGGAGGAATCACAATTTCACAGTTTCGTTCCCAGCCCTGCCTTGCAGGGCTCCTGTCATAATGAGTTTCTGGCTCTGGACATGCAGGTAGAAATCCCAAACATTGGCTTCTCAACAGGGAAGCAGTGAAACATCAGAGGAAACAGCAATTAGATCAATATATAATAATAATAATACAGCTCTAGAATCGTTCCCTGTACTCATATGTATGTTACTGCAATAGTATGTATTTTTTTCTTACCCACATCATTTCTGAGCACAAATTTGTACAAGTTTAAGTTGGACGAAGCAACTGAGAAATGAAGGTAGCATGCATTATTTATTTATTGTGTCACTGGGCTTCTTTTATTAACTAGGATAAGAGAAATTATCAAGACCAAGATTTTAATCAGCCATAACATTTATGATGCAAAACTATTTCATGAGTAAGATTTTTATTTTAAATCTGTTAGTAAAAAATATGAAAATAAGCCACTATAAAGACTATAAGATTGAATACAGGGTAATAGGACATATTCAATGTATATTTTGTTGTATTTATCAAAAAATATGGTCACGGGTCAAATAGAAGCGTCTAAAGCTATTTTAGCAAATTGATGTCACATGTACAGACACTCTTCTCTCTAGATGGGTGACACATGCAGATATGACATTAGACTGGTACTCCTTTCCCGCAGATGGGCGATGTGTACAGATGTAATTGAGTCGAAGGCAGTAACTGGGGTCCCTGTTCCTTCCTTTATTCATTCTTTGTCCCTGGGCAACTTCCTTAAGGCAGAGGAAATTGATTTTGGTACTGTGTTCCCCTGTGTAGACAGTCTCTGGACTTAACCATGCTAAAGTTGATACTGCATTCACACACACACACACACACACACACACACACACACACACACACACATATGTGCTTTTGGGTAGGTATTAGCATTTCCAGTACATAGCGCATATACATGAAGACATATTCACTCAAAGGTTTCTCCATTTTGACACTTCAATTTATTATAGTTGAACTTTTTGACTATGTTGGGAGAATTTGTGATTGTTCTTTTTACCTTGTGGCTCTGGTGATAGAATGCATAGCCTTGCAAATGCAAAGTTTTTCACTGATAAAAAATATCCTCACCACAGCCACCAGTGTTTTGGGAATAATTTTCCTCTGTGTGCCAACAGGAAGTGGACTCACACTCTAGGAACAGCTCCCTGGCTCTGACCTGATTCACTAACTCTCTCTTGCTTAGTCGCCACTAGTTTCAGAAGGAGATCTCAAATCCAAAGGGCACTGGGCTATTATGATGTTGATAAGTGCTGGGAAAGTCAAAACCATGAACGTTCATTGGTACTGTACCCATGGGAAGTAGGAGAGAAAGTTACCTCAAGTTACTGTCCAGAAATGGGGCAGCAGTTGATGGCCACTTAAAAGCAAAGTTCCCCAGTACTGTTTCTTCAAGAAGGGAGGTGTGTTTGTGTGTGTGTGTGTGTGTGTGTGTGTAGGTAGGTGGTAGCTCAGTGCAGCATACCTCTCTAATATACTCAAGGTCCTGGGCCTGATCCCCAGTCCTGGGAGCAAAATGAGAGAAATTCAGGAAGGGAGAGTTGAGATAGAGATTTTAATAATTATTATTTTCCTATTTTTATTTATTTATTTATTTATTTTTTTTTTGAGATCTGGAAACTCAGTAAGTTGATAGTGAACCAATTACCTTTGGGGACAGAAGAAAAGGAAAAAAAAATTCATGGCTCTCTTTATCTTGGTATGTTAGACAGAAATCTGTAGAGATCCCTAAGCAAGAATGTATTTGCACCGGGTGGTGGTGGTACACGTCTTTAATCCCAGCACTTGGGAGGAAGAGGCAGGAGGATCTCGGTGAGTTCGAGGCCATCCTGGGCTACAGCTCCAGGAAAGGCACAACGCTACACAGAGAAACCCTGTCTCGAAAAACCAAAAAAAAAAAAAAAAAAAAAAAAAAACCAGAAGAAGATATTTACAACTGATACTATACTGGGTAACAAAGGGAGTTTTCTCCAGTGCAGTGTAACTGGGCATATCTACTACATTCCAGGGCAGGCCCCATGCACAGCAGTAATTGGCCATCACAAAATGGACTTAACTTTTCCTGTGTGCATGCCTTTGTTTTTGTTTTGTTTTGTTTTTGTTATTAGTTTGTTCGTTTTGATTTTTCTTTTCTTTTCTTTTTTTTTTTGAGAGAGAGAGAGACAGAGAGAGAGACAGAGAGTAAAGATGGGTGGATAAAGAGGAGCAGAGGATCAGGGAAGAGTTGGGGGAGGGGAAGGAATGTCATTAAAATGTATAGTATGAAAAAATAAAATAAAATAAATAAAAAATGTGTGTGGGGGGGGCCCCTCAAAATTCTCCATCCTCCAGAGCACACCATCTTCTCTTCAGTGTAAATAGAGTGGGTGCCACTTCTGGGTTTAGGTTGCATTATGTGACCAAAGTGGAAGACTGTGCTGACTGATTAAGGTTGCAAATCTGGTGACTTTGAGTTAATTACAAGGAACATCACCCCTGAGGGCCTGATCAAATCCTGAGCACCATTAAGAGATGCCTACACCTCTCTAGTATTAGACATTTAAGCAGCAGAGATGTCCAAACTGCCATTCTATAGACAGGGCAAGATGTCAGGCAGCAGATGGCCTCTGGAAACAGCAATAATGCATGGACGACAGCCAGACACAAAACAAAGACCTCTGTTCTACAGCTATAACATGCTAAATTCTGCCAACGACCAGCTATCTCGGCCAAAGACCCCAACCTGGGCAAGCACTCAGCACTATGCAGTGCATTGATTCCGCTGTTAAGGCCTCCCCAAAATAACCCTGTTAGCTAAAATATGAGCTCATAAAGACTGTGATAATACCTCCAAGTCTGCAATAGAGAACTGATAGCTTTAACTTAAAAATATCTCTTCTTTTTCTTTTTCCTCTAATGAAAAAAAACCACACATTTTTCTTTAAAGTTGACTCTCTCCTTTGGGGATATCTCGATGTACTCTGTCTTCAACTTATATTGTAGTCATGACTCTAAAAACCATGTCTGGTCTTGTTTAGCACAAGCCCACATCTTTGTCATGTCCTTCTCCAAGGATCTCCTCAGCTGCATCAAGAAGAGTCCTTGTCTATAAGTGTCTCTTGAATTCATCATTTCTCATTCACTGAAAACTGGCCTGCCCCTACTAATACACAGGGACTTTCTTTTATGTTCTTGCCTGTGACATTTTTGCTACTAAGCACAATAGACACTATTTTGTTATTGCTCTTGGCCAGTCAGTTGTGTCAGCAATTTCTCTTTCAAACCATTTATTTTACTTTGAACATTTTCCTCTTTTTTTCAATGATTTCTCTTTTGTACTGAATGTTAGTAATAGTAGGTCAACACTCACTTTCTTCTTAATATAACTCTTCTCCCTCAACAATGATATCTGTCCTCTTCATTTCATTTGCCATTAACATATGGTGATAATCAATCTAATTCCAAATATTTTCTCTTATTTATTTATTTATTTATTTATTTATTTATTTATTCATTCATTCATTCATTCATTCATTCATTCATTCATTCATTTATTTGGTTTTTTGAGACAGGGTTTCTCTGTGTAGCTTTGTGCCTATCCTGGAACTCACTTGGTAGCCCAGGCTGGCCTCAAACTCACAGAGATCCATTGGTTCTGCCTCCTGAGTGCTGGGATTAAAGTGTCCATTAGCTTAAGAATGTTTCTGTTTTGGTGGCCAACGGTCATTCTCTCATATACATGAAGATCAACTAACATCTTGCTGGGTTTGAGTTTTGTTTCATATAACCCCGATTTTGGTGGCTCTCACCATCATTTACCTATTTAGGCAGTCTGAGGAGCTTGATATCTGTATTAGCTAGAGGTCTCAATAGGATGAGAACTGATAGAATATATATGTGTGTGTGTGTGTGTGTGTGTGTGTGTGTGTGTGTGTGTGTAAAATATAGAATGTATACAAATAGAATAAATATGTATAATAAACTCCATATATAAGTTATTAAAATGTACAGACTGTGGGCTGGGTAGTCCAACAATGGCTGTCTGCTGACTGAAAAACCAAGGATCTGGGACTTACTCAGTCCACAAGACTGGATGTCTCAAAAGTCACAATATGGTGCTAGAAATCCACAGTATTCTGCCGTGGGATGTTCTGTATGTCCTGTGGGAGCCCGTTCTTGGGTTCCTCGTGGCTTTACCCAGCAGGTCCACATAGAGGATGATTAGGACCACGGGCCTGAGTGCAGGTGTCTGAGATGGTCTGTACTTGGCTGTGCTATGGGATGGTCTGTATGTCAAATTGCTCTGATTGGTCAATAAATAAAGCCTGATTGGCCATGGCTAGGCAGGAAGTATAGGCAGGACTAACAGAGAGGAGAAATAAAAGAACAGGAAGGCAGAAGGAGTCACTGCCAGCCTCCCGCCAGGACAAGCAGCATGTGAAAATGACGGTAAGCCATGAACCGCATGGCAGGGTATAGATTTGTGGAAGTGGATTAATTTAAGCTATGAGAACAGTTGGTAAGAAGCCTGCCATGGCCATACAGTTTGAAGCAATATAAGTCTCTGTGTTTACTTGGTTGTGTCTGAGAGGCTGTGGGACTGGCAGGTGACAAAGATTTGTTCTGACTGTGGGCAATGCAGGAAAACTCTAGCTAGCTACAAGTGGGTTTTCTCTATTTTACATAACATCCATTTAGAGTTATCACTTCCTTCCCAGACCATCAATCCCAGCACAATGCAAGATGCTCCATAAATATTTTAGAAAAAAAAGCATTATTTTTATGTCAATAAGATGTATTAACATTGTAAAATGCACAGTTCTATACATGTTGAGAAGTTCCTGTTTTCAATAATACATCTCATAGACTAAAGCTTTTAACACGTCTGCAGAGACAGCACAGATCAGCCAGAGGGGCTGAGGACACCAGAAGAACACTACCTACAGAATCAACTGAGCAGGGTTCATGGGGCTCACAGAGACTGGAGCAATGACATGGACCTCAGACATGAGTCTGAGCGAGGTCCTCTGTGTCCATGTTATGGTTGCGTAGCTTGGTGTTCTTGTGAGACTTTCAGTAGTGGGAGTTGGGGGTGTTTGACTCTTTTGCCTACTCTTGGGACCCTTTTCATCCTACTGGTTTGCCTCTTCTAGCCTTGATATGAGGGTTTGTGCCTAGTCTTACTGTGCCTTGTTAGGCCATGTTCAGTTGATATCCCTGGGATACCTGCTCTTTCTTGAAGGGAAACAGAGGAGCAGTAGATATGGGGGAGAGAAGAGGTAATGGGAACTCAGAGAGGTGGAGGGAGGGGAAACTGTGTAATAGTGCCTTCTCATCAGGGTCTCCAGCTCACAAATAATGACATGGAGACTTATTATTAATTATGTCTGCTCAGCCTTAGCTTAGGCTTGTTCCTATCTAGTTCTTATAAATTTAAATTAACTTGTATTTTTTAAATCTACATCTGGCACATGGTTCATTATCTCACCTCTGTACTGCCCATACTGCTTCATTTTCCACATTTGGCTGGTGACTCAGCCTTTCTTCTTTCCAGAGTTCTCTCTCTGCCTAGAAGTCCCACCTTTACCTCCTGGTTGTTCAGCCTTTTTTTTTTTTTTTTTTTTTTTTTCAAGACAGGGTTCCTCTGTGAAGTTTTTGGTGCCTGTCCTGGATCTTCCTCTGTAGAATAGGCTGGCTTTAAACTCACAGAGATCCGTCTAGCTCTACTTCCCAGTGCTGGGATTAAAGGCATGTGCCACCGCTGCCCGGCTGGCTGTTCAGCTTTTTATTACACCAGTCATAGCAATATGTCTTTATACAGCATTCAAATATCCCACAATGAAACTGTGAATAGGATGTAATGCATGAGAGAAGAATAAATAAGAAAAAATAAAGTTAAAGCAACTTGATAATTGAAAAGAGAAAGCTATTCAAGTCTAAGGCATCATGGTTATAAACAATCGTATGTAATTTTACCACATTGATTTTGTTTTTGGTAAATTCATGGAGTTTTCTCCACAGCATGAGAAACATTGGGTTCTAAAGATAGCCTAAATTATTTGGGGACAAATAAAGGTGTCTGTGGTTTGAATATTAAAAAAAAATCAAAAAACATCCCACAAAACAATAACAATAAAACAACAACAACCAAGAAAAAAAACCCTCAGAGATCACTGTGCATTCTGTACTTCCTAAAACTGACATTATATAGCCAAATCCAGTTCAGACATTTTTTTTTTCCTAAAGAACCTTGAATTCTTGTCTAGTCTGCTTTCATAATTCAGTTCCAATGTGGATTTTTAAATATTACTTGTGTGTGTGTGTGTGTGTGTGTGTGTGTGTGTGTGTGTGTGTGTGTACATGTGCTAGGGCACCCATGTGGAGGTCAGATGATGAAAAGTTGGAATTGCTTCTCTCCTTCGACCTTGTGAATTCTGGGTATTGAACTCAGGTTGTCAGGATCACAGCCAAAAACTTCTACTTTCTGAGACATCTTCCTGTTTATAGAATGAAATAGACCTGAACACTATTTAATAAAGACCAAATATATTAAGATGATTTTGCTGTTCCAGATTTTAATTTCCCGGAGTTCCATTTTATTTGCTTTTTTTTTTTCTTTAAGCATTGTGTTCTCTGCTTTTTCCCTCTACAGTCTTTTTGGAGATATAACAATGACTGTTTTTCTTGCCTGGTATCAAAGAATCTTCTTTTTTTTTTTTTTTTTTTTTTTTTTGGTTTTTTCGAGACAGGGTTTCCCTGTGTAGCTTTGCGCCTTTCCTGGGACTCACTTGGTAGTCCAGGCTGGCCTCGAACTCACAGAGATCCGCCTGCCTCTGCCTCCCGAGTGCTGGGATTAAAGGCGTGCGCCACCACCGCCCGGCCAAAGAATCTTCTTTTATCTGATTTTTCCCCGAGGTTACAGAGATGATTCAGAATAAACTAAATTTGACTTAAATCTTGACTCGCTTCTGAAAATGTCAAATGTTCTAAATTGTATTCCTCTGCATGGGATTTTTAAAGTCCTGACTTACTTCCAGACTCTGCTCTGAGCACACTGTGCTTTCCATCTGAGTTCATCAGAAGAGTGCAAAGTCTGAAAGTACTGCTTAGTGTCTCTTCCTTTCTTTGGAGCAGCTCAAACCAGTGAATGCCCTATCTACAGAGGCAAACCTCTGAGCCATGAGAATGGATGAAACCCACAGTCACATCTTTCCTGTGATGGTGTGGATGGAGAGCGCGGGGCAGATGCTGCAGGGTGTCTACATGACATGCTCGTGAGGTGTTCTCACCAGCTGTTATTTCAGGAAGGCATCACATCTCTTGCTTTTGTCAGAAAATGTTTACATAAAACTCTAACCTAGATATATTTAATCTTTCCACTTGTAGGAGAAAGCTGCTCAGTTTGGAACATGTTGGTCTCTTTGAAATGTTTCTGTTGAAAGCTGCACGCTTTTGAAGAGCCGCATGCACTAGGCTCTATTTTTAATGTTCTCCTGACAGCTTCCACACTTTCTGGAGCATGCAGTATCTAAGCTTCTGCTGAAGCATGTAATTACCAGAGATGACTTAACATCTGGCATGTGGCGCCAAGTAACAGCACATGGAAGCAGTGTCAAAAAGGGAAGACTGGCAAGATGGAGACAGTCAAGTGAGGCAGATCTGAAACTCACATGCTCCGTCAAACACTCTCCCCAGGACTATAAACAAAGAGAACCTGGTTCACAAGGAGTGCTCATTCAATCTTTACAATGGTCTTCATCAGGGATACCAAAGGGCTGTTTTTGTTTGTAATGAAGACTGTTTCTTATGGACAATGACCTTTAATTTGTTGTCTGTATTGTTCGGTTTGCACCTTTGGATCGGGGCATTCATTATCTACAGAAAACCTATATCAATGCATAGTTGAATATAATTTCACCAACTATACTAGATAGGAACCTAGCAGAAAGACTGCTAAAATGCATATTCCTGAGCTTTGCCTAAACAGAATGTTAATCCTAGTATGCTAGGAATTAAGTCCAAAACCCATCAGTTTCTTAGAGTTGGATTAGACTGAAAAGGAAAGACCACTATCATAACTTGGAAAATGCTAACTTTCTATCTTTTTATTCCAAGTAGAGCTTGAATGTTGGATTAGCTATATCATAACCACCTCCTGGAACATGACAGAATGCAACAATCACAGATCTACTCTATGAGTGAGGAGACTTTGCATTTGGATGAGATCCTGTGGAAACTAGTACTGGTAATGCTAGATTTAGGTACAGCCGAGTAATTCATTAGACTCACCACTACACAGGAAAAAGAATGGGGGATTGGACACAGACTAGGAAATTATGGATAGGAGAGGGTAGTATTCGGGAAATGATGAAAGCTGGAAGCTGCTTACAGGCATGTTGTAGGATGATCGGGGGATGTTTCACAATAATTCTAGAGCCCTTTGCTCAAAGTGGAAAAGAATTTAAATGGTAATCATTTGTTTAAAAACATTTTGTAATTCATTCAAGCTTTAGTTTGCACAAAGTATTTTTGATAAATTATTGTGATGTATCCATCACACTTTAATATTTAGTAATTACAAAAGGCCATTTCTGGGTCTTTCAAAATATGTACAGATCGACACAGTCAGAGTCACTGAATAATTCAAGGAGAAAACAGATCCAATACCCCTCAGGTATCATGATCTGTAAGTCTGGCTACAAATCTCGAAGAAGATTAAAGTTTCCAGCAAAACCTAAGTGCAATATTCTCTGAATGAATTCAGTCTAGTGAAATGAGTTTGGTTATTTTAAGCTTCTATCAAGCAGAATAAATTATATTAAAATAAATTAAATCATATAACCTAATGAAGGTATTTCTAGTCACTTAGCAAGATAACTCTTACAAGCTAAATACTGAAAGCTGTGTATTTAATTGATAAAAGCACATTTATTGCATTAGGGACACATAAAGTGGCCCTGTAATGTCCCCGCCATGCAGGGTTCTGTCTCATTAATTCCAAGAAGACACTGCACAAGTTTTATGCTAATTCTGACAAATTAAATTTCTTAGGGTTTTAATTTGGATTTTGCAATCTTTCTTGCAAAGTAACCATTTAACCTCACAAATGTTAGCTTTATAATAATTAATTGTAATTCTCACATAACCAGTAAATTATAATCGCTAGGTAGGCTTTTAGTTAAAATACACACTCATTTTAATAAGGAAAAAAAACATTTTTGGAGTAGTATTTCTGGGGTTAATGAATGTGGCCACTTTTCCTAACTACATCAAGGTGGGGGGGGGGGTTCGCCTGGGACAATGGATGTGGCCTCTTTTCCTAACTCAGCTCTCCTGGATCCTCCTTTCAAGGGTAGCAAGGAATCTGGGATCAATTTTGGAAAAAGCTTCACAGAGTGCATTCCAGTTTTGCTGTACTAATTTGGACAGTGGTCTTGCTGCTCAAGGAAGAGTGATAATAATGCATAATATTATTATAAGTTGTTTGCTTATGATGCATTGGTTTCCTAAATTTCTGTAAGGAGAAGAATCACCTAGGGTACTTACTAAACTGTCACCTACCAAGGCTTTCTCTGGAGATTCTGGTTGACTTGAATTGGGATCCGGCACTGGGATTTGTGTTGTCAGGGACCTGAATAAGTTCCAACACCAAGCATGGCTGTGACACCATAATCTCACTAAGAGGCAGAAAAAAAACTAGAAACATTTGTGCACAAAATATAGATCAATACTCTCTACTTTAGGTGTTCATTAGAAATCCTCGCGCATGCACACACATGTGTGTGCATATGTATATGGGTGTGTATGTGTGCATTCACCTTTGTGTCTATCTGCATACATATGTGCATGTGAATATGTGTTGCACGTGCATATAAACTCTAGAAGGAAAACTCTGGGTCATTCCTCAGGAGGACTTTAAAAAATTCTTCCTTTTGAGATATGTTCTCTCAATGGCTGGAAGTCATGAGGCAGGTTATGCTGGCTAGTGCACAAACCCCAGAGAGCTGTCTGCCTCTGCCTCCCGAGTGCTGAGATTATAAGTATGCCTTACCATGCCTGAAATTGTTTTATGTTGGTTTTCTCTATTGAACTCAGGTCTTCATGCTTGCAAGGCAATCACATTACTGCTGGACTAGACCCCCGGACTAGAAATCCTCTTCTAAAATCTTGATGATCACAGACTACCAGGCCAAATAAATCAGAATCTCTATAACGACACTCAAGTGTCAGAGTAAGTAATCAAGAAGCCACCACAGAGAAGGTGGTGGCACGGTCATACTATGCTACCAGAAATAAATTATAAAAATTCATTACTTATGAGTTGTAACATCTAGTGTTTCTAATCAGTAGGTCCAGAGTAGAACCTACACCCCCGACCAGTTTTATGTCTAGCAAATTATAGGTGGAGTTGATACTACAGGCTGAAAACTTCTTTGTGAAGTGAATGGTCTGTGGGAAGGTAAAGATGAAATTGATTAAATGGAAGTATACTAGGACCACAATGGACTGAGCCCAGGACTGGAAAAAACTGTTCAACATCCTGCCTGCCTGCCTATCATGTGCTCAGGTAGATTAGGTGTGTGTGTGTGTGTGTGTGTGTGTGTGTGTGTGTGTGTGTGTGTAATCCTTACAATAATGATACATGACAGACATGGTTTATTATTTTCACTTTTGAAGTATGGGATTGAGGCACATGGAAGTTAACTTGTTCAAAGTTATGAAACTGTAGACCTGAACCAGGAAACTTGGAGTTCAGTTGGGATCACTTCAGTGTTGTGATGATTAAACTTGATTGTTGTCTTAGTCATGGTCTCTATTGCTGTGAAGAGACACCATGACCAAGGAAACTCTTATAAAGGACATTTAATTGGGGCTAGCTTACAGTTCAGAAGTTTAGTCCATTATCATCATGGTGGGACATGGTGGCATGCAGGCAGACATGGTGCTGGAGAAGGAGCTGAAGGAGAGACTCTTTCGCTAGGCATGGCTTGAGCATATATGAGACCTCAAAGTCTGCCTCCAAAGTGACACACTTCCTCCAAGAAGGCCACACCTCCTAATAGTGCCACTCTCTACGGGCCTATGGGGACCATTTTCTTTCAGGCCACCACAGTTGTCAACTTGAAACATTGAAATGCAAGCCTCTGGGCACTCCAGAGAGATTTTCATGACCATATTCTTTGAAGGCTGAAGACCCACCCAAAGTGTGGGCAACACCTTTTGGTAGCAGCCCAGATAAAAGGTCAGAGAAGAACAAAACCTTACTTTTTCCTGCTTGTCTTCACAATCTCTGGTAAGTTCATAAGTTCTGTCGCTGCTGTGCTCCATTACTGATACCAGAATTAGCCACTTCAGGCTTATAATGTAGACTGAACCCCAGCAGCTCTCCAGGAATCCTCCAGGTCTTCAGCACCATATTGGAACTGCTCAGGCATTCAGCATTGTGGAATGAGCAGCTACTGAATTCTCAGCTTCTCCAATGTGAAAGAGCCATTGCTTCACTACTCAGACCATACCATGTAAGACAAGCTAATAGATCTCCTTTTAATATCTATACTTACTCTATCAGTTCTGTTACTCTAGAGAACCGTGACTAATTCAAGAGTCCAGGCAGTTGCCCAGTGTTATACTTGAGGAGGTGAAGATGGAGAAGGTTCTTTCCGACTGAAGCTGTTCACTGTACACCAAGAACACAGATGCTTTGCTTTCAGCCTTTCCATACATCTAGAGATATGTGTTAATGGAATAAATATCTGACCAGAGCCAAAATAGGAAATGATAGGAATAAAGGTGTCCAGACCTAGAAACAACTTGATATATATTAGGAGAGGACCAATGTAAGAGTTAAAGATACTGTGGTTTGGTTGTGCCTAAAACAGTATGGCAATACCAAATGCGAACAAACATCAGGAGCATATTCCATAACTACAGAGAAAAAGGTAGAATAAGAGAATGCCATCCCAGAGTTGTAACACACACACACACACACACACACACACACACACACACACACACACACACACACAACTTGTGGATATACGTAGCTCAATACTGCTGTTTCAATTCATCCACAGGTAAGAGACTTTTTAGTTAGAAAAACATGCATTTGTTTTCATTAAACTACCAAATTTTCACTGGCTATATGCTAAGCACTCAAAATTTGGCAGAGAACAAAGAATTGTTTTTTTTTTTTTTTTAATTGGGAATCTTCTTACATTCTAGTGAGGCAAATGAGAGTGAGGCAAATATAATATATATATATATATATATATATATATATATATATATATATATGAAACAAAGAGTAAGGTGTTGATATTTTGGGGAAAATAAAGTTGAGTAATGGGGATAGACTGTGATGAGCATGGTGGATTTGTGCGAAAAAGTAATGGGAGAAACATTTGCTCATGTAAAATCATCAAGGACATCCTCTTTCATAAACTGATAAATGAACAGAAATTTAGAATCAATGTAATGTGAAGAACAGGATAATATATAGCCTTAATCAGAACCCTAGAGTAAGGTACCTTGTGTAAAATGAAACTCTCCTGCCCAAGTCATCTGTCGACAGCCTAGTGATACTTTTTCTTTGTACCTGAAGAGACCAACAGAAAAACACTGCCTGAACATTGATTGGTAAAGGGTAGGATGGATATGGCCTGGAGCTGGCAAATTAGACAACATGCTTCTTGGCAATGCACTATAAATGTGTGTCTCCTGCAGTTGGTCCATATGAACATGTTTGTGTGTGTTTTATTCCAGGCTTTGTTTATTATATAAGAGGAAATACTGAACATACTCTAACCTGTGAACAGAAATGTTCTCTACCAGTTTGTCTCACGAAGATGCTCTGTTTGATCCACAAACACATTTTGCTTCTGTTGCTGTCCACGTAAAAACAAAAGCTCATAGCGTTACATAGCCCTGTCACATTCTTCATGAATCTCTGTACTGTGCTCCTATTGGAAATTGGAACGAGAAGTTAAAACACTTCTGGTCTACAACAGATTCAGGAAATGGGTTTTGGTGTTTGTTTTTGAAACAAAGTCATTATACAGGCAAGAATGACTGGGAACTTGTGATCCTCCTGTTTTAGCCTCCCCAGTGTGTGTAGATTATGGTATATTCCACCACTCCTGCCCAGAAACAGATCCAGAAGCCTGGTTTAGTCAAATAGATGCATTAATGTGAAAGAGAGTCAAGTACAGACACTAACATTTTTCTTTTGTTTGGGCTCCTTGTCCTGGGCCAGGATAACATTGTCACATGACAATAGTGGAAGACATTGCACAAGAGGCTACCACAGCAGTTAGATCAGGTACACTGCCTAAGCTCCTCTGAAGGTGGGTTTTAATTTCTGCCTGTCTTCGTCACTCTGCTTTTGCTATGAAGAGACACCATGATCAAGGCAACTCTTACAAAAGAAAGCATTTATTTGGGAGCTTGCTTACAGTTTCAGTGGCTTAGTTCTTTATCACCATGGCAGGGAGCGTGGTGGCATGCAGGCAGGCATGGTACTGGAGAAGTACTTGACAGCTACATACTGATCGTCAAGCAGAGAGAGACAGAGAGACAGAGACAGACACAGAGAGACACAGAGAGACAGAGAGAGACTAAGCCTAGCATGGGCTTTTGAAACCTCAAAGCTCTCCCCAGTGACACACTTTCTCCAACAAGGCCACACCTACTCCAACAAGGTCACACCTCCTAGTTTTCCTAATTCTTCTAATCTTATCAGAGAGTTCCACTCCCTGGTGACTAAGCATTTAAATACGTAAGCCTATGGGGAACATTGGTATTCAAACCAGTACAATGCTATACAGCCAAATAAGTGTGAGTATAGTCCTCCACTAAGCTGTAAAGCCCATCTGAAATCCTTTCCCTGATTCAATGACATCATCATGAGAATAGAGCATAGGAAAGTGCAAGCGTGGTGCAATCATAGTTCGATGGCAAGCACAAGCTTCTTGCCATGGAGCTAGTCCTCTGCTGGGAGGAAATGACTTAAAACAGGTACTGAACGGAAAGGTGAGACAGGTTCAGATGGGAGGGCATCTGAGAGAGGATGTGATTATGCCAGTCTCAGGAGAGATTCTGGCAAGAAAACATTGTTCTGAGCTCTCTCTCAGACTTCAGAATGACTAATGGCTGAGTTAGGGAGGAACTGCTTGAATTGCTGTGTCTAGAGGAGGAAACCTGACACCTGCTGAGTTTTTCCTAAAAACTCTACTTCATAATTGGCATAAAAGAAGTGATGCCATTTTTGCTGTCTGTTGAATCAACCTACTTGAAACTGAAGCTACAGTTTGGCTCACATGCTGTAGCCTCTGCCTTTCATTTTGCACTGTCTTAAAATACTACAATGAAATGTAAAAGGAGGAAATTATCCAGACTTAAATGTGTTTTAAGTGAAGAGAATTATACATTTTAAATTATTTGAGCAGAATGGAATTAAGTAAGAAATGAACTAAAAATAAAATAGCCAGGAAATCAAAAAATATTTTTGAAGTTAAAGATAATAAATGCTCACAGCATGCATAATAACTTAATCACTGTCAGTGTCCATGTGCCAGGAGTTCTGAGGAATTTTATGAATATCCCCAAACTAGGACAGGCTGTAATATGGAGACCAACCATCATAATAAATACAACCTGCTAGCTTCAACTTCTGGCTGGGTTTGAGTAAATGTACCACACTTGTCTTCCACCATAAGCAACTAGGAAACTAGACACAATATGGGAAGCAGGTGTTTCAGACATTGAACAGATGGCAACATGGTACTGTCATCCAAAAGAAGAAGAAACCAAGCAAGACGAGGTGTGTGATTTTTTTTTCCCTTTCTGCCTGGAGGTCCTTTCTGAAAAGCATCCATAGCACATTAGGATGGGGAATGTGCACCCAAGTAGAATACAGTGTGCTGATTGAATTTTACAATAAGCTTGGTGATGAACTTTCAGAGTTAGGCAGAAGGGAAACAAGAAATCAAAAAGGATTTTCTTTAAGTATTAAATGTTTTATGTATCCTGTGTGTGTGTGTGTGTGTGTGTGTGTGTGTGTGTGTGTGTGTGTGTTTACAACTTTTGCAGTCACTGGAGGGATGGACCTGAGGCTGCTTATAAATAGTTCCTACTAACTTTTCCTAATAGGAGCTAACCTCTTTACTATGAATTCGCTAAGCTTTTATTTAGAGCTATGTTGCACACACAGGGCTATGAGGTCTAAATGGAGGACATATTTCCAATGAGGGTTGTGTTCATCTCTCTGCTGGGATCCAGGTTATGTAATAAATCTGAGACGATTTTCATACTTTTGTTTCCGGATTTTACCAGTAATGATGAAGGTAAGTTCCAGGTGAGATTTTACGTTTAGTGTTTTTTCTGTCATTCTCTTTTTCAGCGGCATCATCCATCATCATCATCATCATCATCATCATCATCATCATCATCATCATCGTTAGTGTTTGTTCTACTAAGGAGCCCTGGAAAATATCTCAAAATTGCCACCTTTTTCTCTCCACTGCTAGATGGAGCATTCCCATACACACTGTCATCACATGGGGTTGAATTGCATTTTGTGTACTCTCAAAGACTGACCTCTTTGAGGCTCCTATTTCCATGTGGCTCCTATTTATCCATTTGCAGGTCTATTTTAACAGTCGTAATTTGAGAGTGCCAGTCTTCCTGCGTCCGTTATTTGTTTCTCATCATTTATTTGAATATGAGTGGAGGACTGACATAATTTGTTAGCTCTTTTAAAACTCTGCTACTATTAAAATCTTGTCCACATGCCACACAGACATAATTTCATGGCATCATGGGTGAAACACATATCCTTTCAAGACAATAGTCTTTGGAATCATACATTGAGAACATCTCATGTTACAATTTAAAATACAAGTCAGAGAGGTTTAGGATAAAATAAAATCAAGGTTAAATGTCGGTACAGCAGTTGTAATTTCTGAGCATTGTAATATAACTATAGTTGCTTCATTTCCCACTCATAACTAGAGATAGTCTCATTGACAATAAACAAAATACATGTTGGTTCCCTTGCAAATGATATGGTATTATTTCATGCTGTAAGTAAACTGATGGTTTGAAAGAATAGTGATCAAGGAGAAAAGTTTATCCAAGGATGTTCCTCTATCTACTTTTCCTCTATCGATGTCTTCTGAGTATTGGTTTCAATAATGAGTCTCTAGGATTATATTATAAATGAGTTAAGGTTTTATATTAATGTTACAAATCCAAAGAGAAGTATTTTAATTTAACCAAGAAGTTGTAGTATAATATTTAGAGTCACATATTATATGTTTCCATATCATAGAAATATTTTCTGTATTGAGTATAATTTAAAACTTACTATTATAAAGTCTTTAAATGTCATTACTTAGAGAAGTATCTCAAAATGTTTTAATAATGGGCTTTTAAAGGGGAATTTTATAGCTGGTGAATTGACAATATGGGGCTTTTTGTTTATGGATCAGATTCCTTTATTGTGTATTTTCTCAAAAATTTCAGATATATTTTTTATGAACTTATACAAAGGGTATAGCAAGCCATCATTTTTTTCTTTTATTTCAAAACAGAGGGTTTTCCCTGTTCATGCATTATGCTGGTTCTCTGTCCCTTTTGCATTATTTTTATTTAAATATGAAAGACATTCTATACATGCATACCACGAATTTTATTTTCTTCATTGGATATCAAAGAACTTATATAATTGCCAGTAAAGACAGAACTGTATGTATAAAGAGTAAAAGAAGAACAAGTGAACTTTTTTTGTATAGGTCTAATCTATAAAGATGGCTAAAGATAGAAGCAGAAAGTATGGCAGATAGATCCTAGGACTTAACTGCTCATCACAAAATCTATCTACATGCCCAAATATGTTATAACCTAAAACCTCCTTGGAAATGTGACTAGCATTCCCTCATGAACTGGAGTGATTGTGGAAATTGAAATTTGTGGTGCTAGTTTTCTGTGAAAAGACTATAGCTTCCTCAGTCCTAATGGTATGCCATTTGTTATTTTGTAAGAGCTCACAATAAAAAACTAAAAATTATTTATATAAAGTATTTTAATCTCCATTGCAAAAATCTTTGACAATACTATGCTTTTTTCATGGATGTATAAAGTCATGAAGTGGGTAGCTTTTAGGAATATCTAGTTGATTTTATGGTTTACATGAATTAATAGTTGACAAACTTCAACCAACTTTTCTGCATTGAGTGCATTTCTCTAGTATCTTGAAAAGTGAGTGTGATTGGTGGGCATTCTATCACATATGGTAAATTTCAAACAGGCTTCTTTCTTTTAAATGAAAACTTATGTGTGTCTGTGTGAGGGTGTATGCCCTTGAGTGCAGCTGCCTGTGGTGGCTCTATGAGAGTGTCTGGTCCCCTGGAACTGAAGCTACAGTTAGTTAAGAGCCACTGAACATGGATGTTCAAATCGAAACTTGGATCCTCTGGAAGAACAGGGAATACTCTTAACCACTGAGCCATCCCTCTTGAAAATAAGAATGGTGTATATGTGCCACAATTTATCCATTTTTCAGTTGAAGGTCATCTAGGTTGTTCCCAGGTTTTGGCTATTACAAACAATGCTGATATGAACATAGCTGATCAAGTGCTCTTGTGGTATGATTGAGCATTTCTTGGGTATATGCCCAAGAATGGTATAGCTGGGTCTTGGGGGAGATTGATTCCCAATTTTCTAAGAAAGCGCCATATTGATTTCCAAAGTGGTTGTACAAGCTTGCATTCCCACCAGCAGTGGAGGAGAGTTCCCCTAGTTCCACATCCTCTCCAGCATAAAGTATCTTCAGTGTTTTTGATCTTAGTCATTCTGACAGGCGTAAGGTGGTATCTCTGAGTTGTTTTGATTTGCATTTCCCTGATGATTAGGGCTGTTAAGCAATTCCTTAAATGTCTTCTAGCCATTTGAGTTTCCTCTGCTGAGAATTCTCTGTAATAAACTGTGGCACATATACACAATGGAATACTACTCAGCAGAGAAAAACAATGAAATCATGAGGTTTGCAGGCAAATGGATGGATCTAGAAAAAATCATCCTGAGTGAGGTAACCCAGACTCAGAAAGACAAATATGGTATGTACTCACTCATAGGAGGATACTAGATGTGGAACAAGGATGACTGGACTGCTACTCACATCACCAGTGAGGCTACCTGGAAAACAGGACCCCAAGAAAGACATGAGGATCGCCCAATGATGGAGAAATGGCTGAGATCTACATGAACAACCAGGACATGAGTGGGAGCAATGAAGGGTGAGGGTCAAGGGAAAGAGAGCAGGAGATCCCAGCTGGATCAAGAACAGAGAGGGAGAACAAGGAATTGGAGACCATGGTAAATGAAGACCACATGAGAAAAGGAAGAAACAAAGTGCTAAAGAGGCCCACAGAAATCCACAAAGATACCCCCACAAAAGACTGCTGGCAATGGTCAAGAGATAGCCGGAACTGACCTTCTCTGGTGATGGGATGGCCAAACACCCTAATTAATAGTTGTGCCATAAACCCCATCCAAGGACTGAGGAATCTGGATGTAGACATCCACGGCTAGGCCCCTGGTAGAGCGCCGTGAGTCTAATTAGCAAGAAAGGGGAGGGTTTATATGAGTGAGAATTGTTGAAACCAAGGTTGGATAAAGCACAGGGACAAATAGCCAAACGAATGGAAACACATGAACTATGAACCAGAGGCTGAGGGGCCCCCAACTGGATCAGGCCCTCTGAATAGGTGAGACAGTTGATTGGCTTGATCTGTTTGGGAGGCATCTAGGCAGTGTTACCAGGTCCTGGGCTCATTGTATGAGTTAGCTGTTTGAAACCTGAGACTTATGCAGGGACGCTTGGCTCAATCTGGGAGGAGGGGACTGGACCTGCCTGGACTGAGTCTACCAGGTTGATCTCAGTCCCCTGGGGAGGCTTTGCCCTGGAGGTGGTGGGAATGGGGGGTGGGCTGGGGGGAAGGGGAGGGGGGCAGGAAGGGGGAGAACAAGGGAATTATGTAGAACTGAATGGTATTGTAAAATAAAACAAAATAAAAAAAAGAAAAGAATGGTGAAGCTGACTAGAGATTTGGGTCAAAGATCTCTCCCCATCTTCTCTCTACTCTCCCCTAAATCTCTCCTTGCTGAAAGTTTCACTCAATCTCCGTGGTGTTTCAACATCTTCCACTTTTGGGAATCAAGGGCATTTTGTAGCCGGGGAATTTTACTTATTATTCACTAGGAATCCAGGGATTATACATGAGAAGGCACAGTTGCTTTCTACAAGGGAAATGGAGCTGAGGATGTTTGTCTCTGCCAAGTCCTTTTGCTTTCTTTCTTCTAGCTTACTCTCAATGGTCTCTATATTTTTGCTGGGAAAGATTCAGTAAGGACTTTCACACTGGGAGAGTCTTGGCTAACCAGAAATAGGCCTGAGACCTTGGCAGGACTGTGATCTGTCAGCACTGAGTCCCTGGAAGAGTGGCTGTGACTATATTTTTCAGTTGGCTATTTTATTCCTTCTTCAGATATATTCTAGAACACATTCATGTATGTGAAAGATGTCTACATAGTTTGGTGTTACAGTTATAATGTTATTCTGATAGTAGTCTTTGTAACAACACAAAGTTAGGATTCTCATATTGACAACGGCCTCAATGTTCCATTCAAAGTATTTTATTGTATATCTTTAATATACCTTAGATAATTATAAACTATGATCATATCCTATATGACTTTTTTGCACATTTTATAAAAGCATGTTGTCAATATATCTATATGTATTTATTAGTGTTCATGTATAAGTTGTATAGGGACGGGGAACATTCCACAGCACATGTGTGGAGGTCAAAGATCAACTTGTTGGAATCTACTCTCTCCTTCCATCATGTGGGTTCTGAGGATTGGACTTGGGATATCAGACTTGGCAGCAGGCACCTTTACTCAGTGAGCCATGTGTTGGAATTCTCATATATTTTCTAATGTCTAAATATATAGGAGTAAATTACGACTTTCAAAGTAACTGTGTTTTTATTATATACTCAGTTAAAATTTCAACTTTGTAAATAAGAGCCTAAAAAATTCTGAGAACTTTTCATTAAGATAAATATTCTTATTAAAACTGAAGCTAGGTTTCTTGTTTTCAACTGACAGTTTTCATGCAATGCTGTCCCCAAGCTCTGTGACAAGCTTACTGTTTAAGAAGGGCTGTTTTCGGTGACTTCACATTAATAGCGAACAAATTACCATTTAGTTTTCTGTTACGACTGTGAAATCGATGTATAAAAGTACAAAAGCAAATGATTTCTCTCGGTAATATACTCTGTGAATCTTTTCAAAATAAAATTTTAATCCAGATCTTATTATAATGAATGTATAGTAACACCCCAGCTATAATAAAAATGCATTGTTTGTAGAAAATGGTTATTCAATTAAATTGTTCTGACTTGTGTTGTAAATCAATTTTACTTAACCCAAACCCCATCACAATGACAGAAATCACATCAGCAATAAGAGAAGGGAAGAATGGCAAGCTACATAGCCGGCCTCAACTCTAGGAAGGTCAAGAGCCCAACCTTGGATTAATATGAGGAAGCCTTCATAACTTAAGAGGGTCCAGAAAACACCTAAGTCGCCTGGCGATCCTAACTGTGATGGAAATCATGCACGGAAGGGGGCATTATTGTAAATCTTTGTCTACATGACAGATTTACATTTCCTTACCTCCATAAAATTCTCCGTTAATGGCACAACACCTATTAAGCTGAGATATTTCTAGGTGTAGTACGTCATGGTATTTTCCTGTACAGTTTACATTATTCTTGGCATTTCATTGCCTGTCTCGTGAGATGGCCAAGAAGGAAAATATAGTAACTTGCACTCACATCTCAAGGACAAAAATGCTGTGTCTTACCACAGGGTATGTTACGAAACTGAACACCAAATATTGAGAATAATAAAGTTGAAAAATGAGAAACCCAAAGGCTTAGGGGAAAATAGTTCCTTTCCTGGAATAACATTTTAACACATTATCAAATCCATCAAATTCCTAGGCTGTAAGGTGTTTCAGAGGTGGTCAAGGAACATTTACATTTCTAAGGCTCATTCTTCGAGAGTTGAGAATGTGCAAAATACAATCTTGTACATAAACCCAGTATTAGACTTTACACTTCCTCTGGCACTTCTCTATAGAAACCCTGTGCTCTCAAAAACATCAGCACAACACTCCTGCAGTGCCTTCTGAAAAAGAGTGGGTTTGCATGAGAGAGGCTATTCAAATGCACAGGCAATGTTCTGAGCAGTGTCAGCACATCAAGAGCCTGAGATAATTTATTTTTTATTAGCATGTGGCTAGAAAGGAAAATAATTCCAACACTTTTATTTTTTTTGTCTTTTTTTATTGAAAAAATGTTTCATACAATATATTATGATCACCTGTAGCAGGAATCTTAGAAGGTCTTATTAATTAAAAACAAACCTGAGGCCAGTTATTGGGGTGAATGCTGGAGGATCAGAGAAACAGAACAAGGCACAGCTTCCTCACCTTGCCAATTCCTCAGCTGATGCTGTTTCCTCAGACTGGAAGATTCTGAGTCCTCGTCCAGAATGAATCTCAGCTGAACTGCTTCTCAAAAGCCTGAATGCTTAATCAAGCCAAAAGCTTCTAGTTTCTGGTCCTCAGGCCTTATATACCTTTCTGCTTTCTGCCATCACTCCCTGGGTTTAAAGGTTCACTTTCTGGGATTAAAGGTGTAAGTCACCATGCCTGGTTGTTTCTAATGTGGCCTTGAACTCACAGAAATCCAGAGAGATTTCTGCCTCTGGAATGCTAGGATTAAAGGTGTGAGTGCCACCATTTTCTAGCCTTTGTATCTAGTGGCTGTTTTGTCTCTGACCCCAGATAAGATTTTTAGGGTGCACAATATTTTGGGGAACACAATATCAGCACAATCACCCTTTTTCCCTCCCCCATCTCCTCCCAGATCTCCCCCATGTCCCTCCTCACCCAATTCCATGCTCTTCTTTTCTGTCTGTTTAAAGGTAAACAAAGAAGCATGCACACACATGCACAGGTGTAGATGTAACGGTCCTTTTAAATAAGAAATACAGAGCCAAATGCAGAGTTAAAAGCCCAAGAGGTCAGAGCAGTAGCTAAGAGCTGAGACTAAAACCGCCTTCTTACTACCCACTGCCACAGCAGTCCTTCCCCTGAGAAAGAAACCTACTTCCTGTGTATCTGTCTTTTTATTGACTTTCTGTTCTGCCTTCTCATTGGTTGTAAACCCAACCACATGACCTCCTCATCACTGCCTGTCTATATAGACCTCCAGGTCTTCTATGATTGGTATTGAGCTAAAGGTGTGTGTCTCCATGCTGGTGGTGTCCTTGAACACACAGAGATCTGCCTGTCATGTGATCAGATTAAGGGCATATGCTACCACTGCCAGACTTCTGCCATGGCTTGCTATTAGCTCTGACCCCCAGGCATTTTTATTTATTAACATACAAATAAAAGTTCAGCACAAATAAAATATCACTATATCACAAGCACATACACACACAGAGGCACAGGCACACATACAGGCACACACACACACACACACACACACAAACACACAAACACACAACTCTTAACTATGCAAGCTTTGTAAATTCTCTGATAAAAGAAACCAAAGCAATAGTTGCAAGAAACTGTTAAATTCTAACTCATTCTGAGTAGGTTTTCAGGATATTCTACAAAGTAAAGTCCAGGCATCACGTGTGAGCCCAAAAAGAAACATGAAAGATTTCTGCATTTCAGAGCTGATAGAGATTAGTGTTGTTTTTTTTTTCCCCTCAGTGCAATTTCTAATTGCCTGATTGCCTGTGTTGGAGCTGCCAATGGACTCAAGCAAGATCATGCTGATATCCAGCGGTAGAGCACACTTTAGAAACAGATGTTCCCTTTGTGCTCTGGGGAATTCCCTGAATCCATTAAGAAACAGCCATGCTTCTTCTTCGGTAACTCGCTTCAAGAGCAGAGTAGAAAATGTTATTCCTTAGCTTTTAGTTTTTTTTTTTTTTTTTTTTTTTTTTTTTTTTTTTTTTTTACTTTGGCCAAAGAGAAGATGAGTTATTGAAGTTTTAAGGAAATTTTCAGGAAGAGCAGTTGCCCTTCTTTTGTAAGGAGTCTGTATTACTGCGTGATCCGCTACTCTGCTTGGTGCAGCATTCTTTTCCTTTTACATTAGCAAGAAAGGGCTCTGTGGAAAAGCCTCATGTGTGACAATGTGGTCATTAAGCAACGCTGTGGATAAATGGTGTTTATTGGTGTTACAAACCATTGGAAATAGCTGTATAGATCATGTGGGAGAACTCTATTATAATGGCTAGCAATAGTTTTCCATAATAGGTGCTTGGAAAATATTTGTTATTTGCTATGCTTCTTTTGTAGAGTTGTGTGTGTGTGTGTGTGTGTGTGTGTGTGTGTGTGTGTGTGTGTGTGTGTAAAATCCTATATTTAAAATAATCCAGTCTGGATCATGAATAGCCTGAAAAAATTAATATGCTGCAGTGTTGAAGTGTTCCATGCACATCATTACTTATAGGTTTTTACATAAAAGGATTTTCTAAGGGCTGTGTTGCTGGCCTACTCTCACTGCAGAGCAGAGCAGGGAAGTTTTTATATTCTTAACAATTAGCAAGCAGTGTGCTTCCTTCTGATTTACAGGAAAACGACAAGAACATTCAGAGGAAACTGCCAATGCTTGAGATTCTAGCTAAATCATATCAAATGCACTTGACAGAAACTCTTTAGCTCTGCTGGACGGAATATTCTGTTACAGACTGTGTACCCTCCAAATGCATATGGCAAAGAACAACTGTAGTTGTTCAATATAACTGTAGTTCAAGATAAGACCTTCATGAAAATAATTATCATTAAGGTCATACACAAGAGACCTCTTCCCATTGGTTAAGTATCCTTATAAAAAGAGATATTAGTGACTCTCTCTCCCTCTCTGATCCCTGAAAAGCCCCCAAATGCTCTCTCTCCACAAGTAAACAACCATATTACATCTTGATCTTGAACTATCTAGTCTTAAGAATTATAAAAATTTCTAGTGTTTAAGCCAGGTCAAGATCTATGGCATTACTGTTATAGCACCCAGAACTAATATATTTACCATTTAAAGTAAAACTGTAATTGATAAAAATCTAAAAATAAAAAACATTATATTTAAAAAGTTTAAACTTTCAGTTAGTTTTTTTCTCTCTTTTTACTTCTATCTTTTTGGTTCTTAATTTAGCCCTTCATAGATAGTAAGAGATGGAAATATTCATGGGAAATTAGACACAACAAACACAATTTGTATGAAGAAATATGTTATACTTGTTCTAGGAACCCAAGCTCATTGCAGGCCAATCAAAGAGAAACAAGAAATTTAAACAGCATTCAGGCCTTAAGGGGATGACCATGTCATGTGAGTTCTCTTGTTCTCACTTTGATTGTTTCAATTTTATCTCTTGACCAAACACAACAAACAAGACGGCTTCAGGAACAGCCACCATTTCACCGAGAACCCTTCAGAGGCAGAAGTGTTGAGTTTCTCCAAGATGAGGAATCATGTTTTCATAGCAGAAAACACTAATTTAAGTTAGAAATATGTTGGAAAATGTCATTTCCTTTGCAACCCAAACAAATTAAGAGAAAGGGAAATATCATTTAGAATTCATAGCGTGTGAAATTTTGAGAGTTGTAGGAATTTGGCAAAACCTAAAATATTGCTTGGCATTTATAAGATAAGTATTTTGGGAGTCTAAATTAAACTTGTGGCTAGATATATCTGAGAATGTGTTAATTTGGCACTGTATCTGTTTCTTGCTGTAATTAATGTCCTTTGAATTAAGCACTTGTTGTGTACATAGCTTACGTACTTGTCAAACCAATGGCAAACTTTGTGTGTGTGTGTGTGTGTGTGTGTTCCCACAATGTCACGATTTATTGAGTAAGAATAAATGCATAAGTTCTACAGTTTCATTGGCTGCAATTTACCAAGAGTCCCAGTTTATCTCAGAAGCTGACTGTGAGAAAATATGAGCTCTTTTCTTTAAATCTCACTCACTGTCGTCAACTATCAAATCATATATTACACAATACACATATGCATGAACTTAGGTTACAGAATGCCTACAATGGGATCAAAGAGGCTTCAGCAGAGTTTGGAGTTCAAAGAGGCCATACTATAGGCAGGCAGAATCCTAACAGAAATGCTAAATATTTTAAAACCATGATCAGTTCTCTGTAATGGAGTTTACTGGGTGCTTACAAAGCTAAACACAGAATAACAAATTTTACTTGTGTGGCATTTGTTACTACTGTGATGTATACCATGTCCCACTTGAAGGGCAAAAGGCAGTGCCTTGGAAGTTTAAACACAGGAAAACCACTTAAAAAACCTCTCTTTCATTCTGTAGATGACATAGATTTTAATATTTTATATTACTTGTTGCCACTATTATATTTCCTTTTAAGCCTCTCCTGTACAGGTTGGATGGTCCAACTTTGTTGGTGTTCCAATTTTTACATGAGTCCTTGAAAGTAAGATGAGCTCTTCCTGGATGGCAGTGTTTGTAGAAACATGGAAGTAGAAGCCATTACTGAAGTAGTACAAATCCATCATTTGAAACCAGAGTTAGAAACTTAAACCATTTTGCTTATGGCAATTGAACTCTATTCCTACAGAAGAATCATAGCTATTGTCATTCCCTATTTCTCTTTTGTATGCTTAGTAAATATACTGTGGTATATATAATATCTATTACATTACTTTCATCTCTTTCCTTCCTGAAAGAGGATGGGCAATGGGAAAGGGAATACTGAGACCCGATGTGGCTAAATGGAGGATATTGCTTGGCAATCTGATTTGGTAGTTGTTATTTGGTAGTTGGTAGAAAGTGGAAACAATGGAAAGCAGGCAGACTTGTTCTAACATCTATTACTTAGGAAAAATGCATCTAATTTCAGGATCTTTTTGGAGAGTTACTTTGGATGTAATGATTCCTAGAAAACAGTAGAAATACTTGTCAAATGAGCAAATAAACACATATGAGCTAAATAAATATATACAAATACACATGAAAAATATGTTGATACTGGTAGCAATATGTGCAGTGCTGACTGAGTAAGTCAGGAATGGAAGATACAGAATTTACTAATCTTCTTGCCTTTCTACCATAAGAAATAGCCCAGACTCAATGGCTTATAAATGAAATAAAGTAATTTTGTCACAGTTCTAAGCATCCAAAGCCCATGATCATGGTGTCATCAGCACTGGTTTCCTGTACAGTTTTCTTCTTGACTTGCAGATCACATCTTCATACTGCATCCTCACACTCTCTCTGTGGATCCAAAAGAGAGAGAAATCTCTGCTGTGTCTTCCTCTTCCCATGGTCCTTTTGGGTTAGGATCCTACCCATCCCATGACTTCTCATCGCTCCCAGTCAAGGTATTCTCTCTAAATATAGATGCCTTGTGGGTTGGAACTTCAATATGTGAACCCAGGGAGGGATACAGTTCAGTTCATATAAGACAAGGACACTTATAAGAACTGTCAGCTATACCCTGGGAGCAGCTCTTGTCTAGTATTCATATATGTGTTTCTTCATATTCTTCACCTTGATAATTAGTATTAAAACTATAAAAATCTCATTCAATCAAACATCTGCAGATGGAATATGAGAAATGTTAAGCTGTTCAGTGTATCAGCATTCCAATCTTTCACATTTCTTCTATTTAAATTCCTCTATAATATTTTCCATCCAACAGTAAATGAGCTCAAACCACTGTCGCCCAGATTCAATGTTTGTAAATCTAAACTCATTTTGTAGTTTATTTGAATTCACTTGAACGGTATTAATTCTAAGTGGAGGGCTAAATAAGCTTGGGTTTCGTATTCTCAGCTGTTTAGGCAGATTTATTTATTAGCTAATTGTCTGAGGCGAAAGGTAGAGCTTAATTGAAGAGCACCTGTCAAACATGCTGGAGGCGGGCCGTCTTGTAGCCCTGTTCTAGAAGCCCCAAACCACAGAACCTTGTTGTCTTTTATGTGAGTGACCCAGCAAAATTATTAGAATTTGCAGTGCCTTTGGCATAGTGTTCACAATCTTCTCTCTAATTTCAATTTTAATATAAAAGCAAATAACTCCATGCCTATAAGGGCTTGAGATGTGGAGTCTTACTGTCTTTGGCTGCTTGAATCTATTATTGTTCACAAAAAAACACAGCATTCCTTAACATAAATATATTTTTATTAACAGATTATGTTAAACTCCACCACCACCACTACCTCTGAAAAAGAGACTACAAGCATTATATTAAAAATATGGAAATTTACTAGTAGAAACAAACTAAAAAAACCCATTGTAATTTGTTTGGTTTAAAAGAGGAACTGGAAATGTTGAACCATATAGGGTTTGATTCTGATGTTCCCTTGTAAACTTACCATACTAAGTTTCAATTATAATCAATATATACCTCAGACTAATGATTATTATTCCTCAACAAGTTGAGGTAGTCAGACTATTTCTAATATCATAATGCATGACCTGTATATGAGAGATATGTATGTATTTTGAAAGCATATACATTTTGGGGTTCATGAGAAAAGCAGCAAGTTTGAAATCACGACATGAGAAAAGGACACAAGCTCTTTCACACTGTAGTGAAAGTAATTTCTTTCATTTGTCTTTTTTCCTTCCTGTCTTTCTTTTCTTCTCCCACTAACTGTGATTTAAAAAAAAGTCATCTGCTTTCCCCCATTTGCTCACGTGACTCTCCACCAAGCATCTAAAGTGAACATATTTCCCTGAACATTTCTCAAGTCGTTTATTTCTAAAAGTGCACGTTGTGTCTCTTTCTCCCGCACACATAAAAGAAATATACAGGAATAGCTCCAGACTTACTTGATGCTATTTTCAAACAAATTTTAAATAATTGCAGTAAGTGGACTTATGATTTGTAACTCAATAATATGCACCTTATTTTCTTCTGCTATTTTAAAAAGGGGGCTGATGGTAACTAAACACCATGCCCCATGGTCCCTTGATACATATAAATATTTCCTCTGTATTTATTCTTCTCCCTCATGTCACACTTTGTATTCATTAAAACCCGAGTTACGATTGGTTTTGAAAGGCTGCCTGAATAATCGTTTTGGAAAGAAAAATTATAGGCAGGCATTATTTGAAAGTGGAAAAATTTGAAACCTGGGAAAAGTTATTCTGTTCCTCCTTTCAATTTTAAAAATATCCTCATTTTAAAAATCTTATTTTGTCATAGTTTGGTGGTTTCTCAGATGAACACGGGAACACACATAGTTTTAGAGGTGACGTTGCCTTTTATAATATTATTTGCTTTAAATCATACAGAGTAGCCTTTGGCCAACATCCTGCTTTCCTCTCTGTCTTTGCTCTGTGATTTCAGTTACAGGGACAGGCCAGGGGCTGCAGCTTTTAAGTTCCTAGAAAGACTAGATTCATGAAGCATGTGTCCTAGAACCACCCAGGTTATAGGAATATGGTCTAATTTCCACCAAGTGCTCTATTAATTCTGCTTGAGCATGCTGTATCGGTTGCAGGGAAAGGCTAATTGTGTTTTGTGATGCAGAAAACTAAGACAAAAATGTTAGAATGAAAGGATTGCCATGCCTACAAAGATCTGAAATAAATATGTACTTCAAAATTGTTCAATCATCGTTTTTATTGGAAGCCATCTGATGTGATTTAGTCATCAAGATCCTTGGAGCAAATACAGGGAAGAAATTTAGCTAAGTGAAAGTAAAGATTGATGGGAAAGAAAATTGTTCAATTTATAAAAGAAAGAGGTGTATATATTAGACACTGGATATGGAGTCTCAAGCTAACATGATTGCATTTTGTTGGACCTTATGTCTATGTGTAGAGATTCCTGTCTTTTAGATTCCCTCATGTGGAAATATTTCCCTAGAGTGAAGATGAAAGGGGAATTTTCACCAAAGTTTCCATTTAGAAATATCCTAGTTAAAGTCTCTTATTAAGACAATTTCAGCCATGGACTTAATTCTGACAGAATCCCTGGGCCAGAAGAGCAACCGGGATCAGCTGCTTGTGGGTGAGACAGGCAGGCCTTCATAATTGGTAGTTTAATTGAAACACAAAGTTCTAGTCGTGGTGGTGGTGGTGGTGGTGGTGGTAATAGCAAATATCCAGAAAACTCCCATGTCTGTAGTAACTACGTATCTCATAAATTTATAATTTAAAAAGACTCATGTATTATATCTAGTTGTTTTGTCTATGTTCATATGCCCTGGTTCCCTTTTCTAGATAAGTATCAATCAAAACTAAATCCAGATCCCAATCTGGACTTTGGGCAGATTCTCAAATCAGACTGTCCTTTGTCGTGATCCAGCTAACTTATGTGTTGATGAGGAACTGAAAACCCTCACGCATTTCCTTTCAGGTAGTAAAATAGACCTTCTCACAGTGGGCCCACAGGCATCTTTATCATATGATTTTTTCTGTTCTTTTCTAGGTGGTCCTAAGCACCATAGGCTATTCTGCAGCACTCCTGGACCCTGGCCACTAGATGTCAGTAGGACCCTCCCAACTGTCTGCCAACTGAAAAATTGTCTCCATCATTGCAAATGTCCCTTGAGCACCACATCTGCCAAGGTGTGAAGGGCCACTCAGATAAGGAAAGGTGTGAAGTACAATAGAGTTATCAAGATACAGTGCCCCTCCATTCTCACTGGAGTGAGCTAGTGCAGCTCTTTGGATTTGGATTTTTGACAGCATGTAGAAGTTGTATAGCAGTGGGCAATATGCTTCTGACATCTTATCTTCTACAAATCAGCATGGTGACAGGAACAAAGCATGGAGCGGATGGTTTCATGAGCCCTTAGCATAGTGACTTACATAATAAATGGATTTTCCACTAATGTTATTACTGCTTTGGTGCCAGGAAGAAACATTAATGCACTTCTACCCAGTGGCTGACTTTCCCTATAGCAGAATGAGTGTCTTAGTCAGATAGTTTGATGTCCTATTTCTGACCATGGTAAAAATGGTTTTTCTGAAAATTTTTATAGCTATTACTCAAGAGATATCAATGGGGTGTTATCAATTGAAGGCTATCCTACATATGGAGGATGGTTTATCATAACCACGTGGATTGTTTGCAGTTACACAATCATTAACTATTATTACTGAGCATGAGGGTAGTCTTTCAATACTCTTCCTTCCATCTATCCATTCTTCTTTTCTTCCTTCCTGCCTGCTCTTTTCTCCCCTGTTTTCCTTTGTTCGTATTTTCATCATTATCTTCCTCTTCCCTTTTCTCTTTTTCTATTTTCCCTCCTTTGCACTCTACATACAATTGTCTGTAAATTTCAGTATAGAAATTTGTCAGCAATAAATAACACTAGAATCCATCAGCCAGGATCTTTGTAAATAGATACCTCTTTAGCAGTTTCTCTGTCATAGCAACAGGTCCCACATTTTCTCTTTCTGTGAAGTCTGAGCTCGATATCTTTGGCCTGAATCAGTGCATAGAGCAGAATTAAGCAATGGGCTAGAGTGGTCAGGCAGACCTTCTCTGATGCCCAGGACCTGAACTTCCTTTGATCATCAAGGACTCAAGCAAGTAATAGTAGAAAGAAGGAGGAAGGAACTTATTCAATATGGCCATATTGGAAGGGGGGATGAAGAGATCCTGGTGTTCCCTCAAGTAAATCTTATTGGTTGTGGTATGAAGTTAAGGTTGGACTAAAAGTGAGGAAATTTGCATAATGAAGCAGTCCTGGTCCAGGTGTGGCCTTGCCCATTTTTGAAGTACTGTTTCAGCTCCAGTACCTCAGGCAAGGTGGTCTACTAAAGTGTAAATATTTTTCCAGAAGGGAAGGTCTAGACTCTATGTAGAATGAGGCTCCAGCCTTTTCCTTCATCCAGTGTGAGATTCCAGGAGAAGTTCCAATGCCTTCTTTCAACAGGAGAGAGACTCTAGTGTCAGACCTATAAAGATAGTTAATTGCTCAGCACACACGGAGCCATGAGGCCAATTTCCAGTACTACTACATAAAACAAAAAGACAGAAAAGGCCATTTTTTTTTAAAAATTTTTATATGAACTCGTGCTATGGTAGAATTCAGATAAATAACTTTCTTCCACCAGCCCCTTTACCCCTCCCTATCCCCTTTTCCTTCCTCCCTCCCTCCCTCTCTCCCTTCCTCCCTCCCTCCCTCCCTCTCTCCCTCCTTCCCTCCCTTCCTTCTTCTACTCTCTTTCTTTCAGGGTATTTTTTGCTCTGACAGTAGTCATTTGTTGCTATCTCTGTGTATGACCTAGCATCCTTGTGATTATTAGATAAGTCCTTTTGGAATTAATTTACAGACTTCTAGCTTGCATAACATTGACACCTATAGAAGAGATCCAAAGCGAGTTCCAGGAAAGGCGCAAAGCTACACAGAGAAACCTCGTCTCGAAAAACCAAAAAAAAAAAAAAAAAAAAAAAAAAGAGAGAGAGAGAGAGAGAGAGAGAGAGAGAGAGAGAGATTTCCTCACATTTTTAACCCCCCTACCTGATGTACCCCACTCATTAATGTACATGAAAAATAAGTTGATTTGTGACATTGTTCTTCTACTATAAAATAGTATTAAACTGTAGCCACATAAAATTTGGGGTGAGCTTAATCTGAGTTCTTAGACGTGGTCACTCATTTGGGTTGATAATAAGAGATGAGAAATGTGTTTTTGATCTCACACTTCATTCATTAATGTTTTCCTCTTTAATGTCTTTATTTTTCTCTACATTCTTTGTAGGGGACTTTCAGTATGTATCCACATTGGCCTAAAACTGACTATTCTCCTGCTTCAGCTTTTTCAGTCCTAGCACAATTGAATGGTACCACTGGAGCTTCCCAGCTTAAATTCTGCCTTTTGCGTTATATCTTTCGTGAAAAAAATACCTGTTGATGATTTCATGTCTTCTTTGCTTGGTAATGCCCTGACTAGCTTTATAGTTAATCAATAATGGAGTTATCTCCTTTCTCTTTGTACATGTTCTATTAACATTGGTAGTAAAGAATCTTTCTTTTGTAAGAATCATGTTGTTTTCCACAATAAAATTATCTTTTAATATTGAGAAATACAATAAGATTTCAGAAAGGCTAACAAAAGATTTAGTGAGAGGAACAAAAATATTTGTAGTTCATGGTACTGTGCAGCAACTAAAATTCTCATTCAGGAATTTGCACAGTGGCAAATTCTGGTGGGTGGATAGAGTGGCCTTGTAGTTTGAGAATGCTATACACTTAGTGATCTAGACTTGAAAATGATAAAGATAGTCACTGATGACAGATATTATTATCTAGCTCCTATTTCTTCTTCATTCTTGATAGGTGATTGTTTAGGTTTTAATTATGCATGTATCTTAGTGTATTCATATTGAAATTCTGATTGATCTCTGAAAGGCTCATGGAAGCTCAGGCTCTAACCCAGATGAATTGTCTCTGCTTTTCTGAAGGTGGCATCTAGACCACAAAGGTGTAGCTGTGTTAAGCTCCACAGGTAGTCATAATATACGCAGGGAGACTTCCTATCTCTCTTCATGTCATATGGACTATGAGAATGAATATGCTTTCCTGATCCTTTGATGATGGATCTGATTCTGCCTTTTTGTTATAACACGACCTCAGGACACATGAAAACCCTGGGTTCTGAATGGCACTTAGTACTTGGTGTAGAGAATTAATGTCAAGCACTCTGACTTTTACCTGTATGGAATACTAAAGCATAGGGGGAATGTAAGAGACCTTTGTGTAGTGTGGGGCTTGAACCATAAAACCTGTTTTAGGTCAAGCCAGAAGTACACATAGAGACTTGGTAACTCAAATCCGACTATTTTCTATTTTGGATGGTGGCATTAGGTTTATAGTTTTGGGTTTACAGATTAAAAAACAATCTTTTTCTTACCCAATACTTGCAGTAGGTTACATTTGAGTATCGGAGTATTAAAAATGCTGCTATGGATATTATGTCTTGTAAAGTTGAAGGTTGTTAAATGTAGTTTAAATTTTGGGTCAGTTGAACATCATAAATTGTCAAAAATAGATCTTTAAATGAGGGGCTTTCTTACCAAGTTGTTCATACAGAATGGTGGTTGTTGTGACAGAAGGAACATTTGTTAAGTATTCAGTTATTTTTCTAACCATGTGCTTGTCAGGTTGAAGAGATTTCTCCGTAGTTAAAGGGCTTGCTGTGTTAGTTTCTAGACTGACACTCTATCCCCAGCTTCCACGTAAGAAACTGGGTGTATTGGCATGCACTTGTAGTCTCAGAACTCAGTAGGTGCAGACAGATGGATTCCTTAGGCTTACTGGCCAGCCAGTTCAGGGAGACCTCAGGTCCCAAAGAGAGACCCTGTGTCAAAAATAAGGTAGATGGATTCTGAGGTTGACAATTGAGATGACAGCTGGGTTGACCTATGGTCTCCCCGCAACCTACTCAGCATGTGTACATTCACATGTACATGCATGCCCACATGCTTCCAGCCCCTAAAAGTGTACTCATGCTTACTATGTGGCAGACAATATGTTAGACACTTTGAGGGAAGTAAAATAAAAGGAGTTGTTATGATAATAGCTGTGGAAAGGACATACGTTAATTTGTATGTGAAAAATACTTAAATTATACTGCATAAGAGACAAAATGCTGATTAGATGGTTAAAAAAACCCACAGTGTTAGTTCTCCAAATTAGAATGGTTATCTATGCATCTGACTTGAAAAGCAATGGAAATGAGTATAAAAGATGTCGCTTGCAACTGTATAGCCCCAGATAGAGTTTTGTTACCTCTGATCTTAAGTTTTAATTTGAAACCTCTAAGCTACTCGTCTTTAATTTCTAAAAAAGTATTCATGTGTGTATGTTTTATCTGCATATATGTCTGTGTGCCATGTGTAGTTTGGTACTCACAGAAGCCAGAAAGGGACATTGGATCCCCTGGGACTAGAGGTCCAGATGGCTGTGAGCCACCTTGAGGGTGCTGGGACTTGAACTCTGGTCCTTTGGAAGAACAGCCAGTACTCTAATGTGCTGAGCTATCTTTCTGGCCCTTAGTCCACTTCTGCTTTGCTTCCACATTCTAAACTTCATCTTGTTTATCTTGGTTAACATTCTGTTTTCCCTTGTTCCTCATTACCTACATTCCTTGGATAACACAGGTCTCTCTCTAGACATAGATCACAAAAATAGGACTAGACATGTTGTTTTTTAATATCTTTTAACCAATTCTGAAACTATTGTGAGTTGACTTTTGTCAGTTTACCTGACAACTGACCACTAATTGTGGTGATATTTTATTTGTGATGAAATGTGGTGATATTTTATTTGTATGTTAATAAATAAAGTTTGCCTGGAGATCAGAGGAAACAGCAAGCCATTAACACAAAAGTCAGGCAGTGATAGCACATGCCCTAAATCTGCTCACTTATCAGGCAGGTCTCGTGTGTGTGTGTGTGTGTGTGTGTGTGTGTGTGTGTGTGTGTGTGTGTGTGTGTTTGTGTGTGTGTGTGTTGAAGGTCATACTAGGGAACAGAGCCAAGCTTGGTGACACACACCTTTAATCCCAGTCCTAACCACAGAGACCTGGAGGTCTGTACAGACAGAAAGTGACAAGGAAGTGAGGTAGCTGGGCTAAGAGCCAAGGAGAGGGCAGAATAGCAAGGCAATCAAGGTGCAGGTTAGACAGAAATGAGCTCGCATTTTGGAAGCTGCAGAGATGGTGAGGTAAGGTGGTGGGTAGTTCTCACTGTTTTCCTGATCTCTAAGGCTTTGACCCTGTATTTGGCTCCATGTTCTTTATTCAATAAGACTGCTTAGAAATTCGTCTACAACTAATTCTCATGAAGCTTAAACTATTTCATGAATTTACATGGATTTAGATATATGCTGTACTTGAACTTTGGAAACAGTCTGTGTATTACTTTTCATAATTGAACATTTATGTATTGAAAAATAATGATAGTAATTTAATTTTCACATGATGTTAAGAAGCTGTTCATTGATATTAAGCAATTCCTCAAGATAGATTTCAAATAGGAGAATGTTTTTCTCCCTGGGAATATTTGACAGTGTCTGGATATGTGTGTGTGTGTGTGTGTGTGTGTGTGTGTGTGTGTGTGTGTGTGTGTGTGTGTGTATTTGATTGTAACTAGGAAATGTTATCCTCATATTCATTGGGTAGAAGTTGGATGGCACTAAACATTCTTCAGTGCATAACCCCGTAACAATGGTCTACCGCTGCCAGTGGTGATGGCACATGCCTTTAATCAGGCAGATAGATCTTCGTGAGTTCGAGGCCAGCCTGGTCTACAGAACAAGATCCAGGACAAACACCCAAACTACACAGAGAAATCCTGTCTCAAACAACAATAACAACAAAAAACAAAAACAAACCCCAAACCAAGCCAAAACAACAACAACAAAACCCAATGGTCTACCCCTCAATATTAGCAGTACATAGCTGAGAAGCTTAGCCTTAAAATAATTCCACAAAAGACCAGTACATTGTTGAATTTTTAATGTGTGCTTGGAAGCCATGGTATTATATTTTTTATCTAGGGAAAAGATAATTTAAAAGCATTTATGCTTTGAGTTCTTTTTTTCCTTTCCCCATTAATGTATTGCTTCTAAAGCTCTAAATTGAGCAGATTAAGTGATTTCCTTTCTAAAATGTTCAACTACCTATAACCACAAGTCCTTCTCTTAAGTGCAAGAGCAAGCTGTCTTTTCAGTAAGTTATGCCACATTCTCTTATGAAGAAAATGAATGCCCTGCAGATAAAATATGTTCTCATTTCAAAATAAATTACTCATTTGAAGGCTGAAAAACAATTTTCTAAGTATGTTTCTTCTGTACAAATCAAAATTTTATTTCTGCGTTCACCACATAGTTTTACTAGTAGTACTTGGGCCTGATTTCTTTGTCAACAAGGGAATGTGGATGGATGTGAACACACATTTTCCAGGCTGCTGCAAACTTGCATTGTCTGTATGCATGTTTCTGTATACTTGTGTATAGTGTGTGTACATCATAATGTTTTTAGACTTTCCCAGTACCTAGCTTAATGCCTTTCAAGGAGTATTGTGGTATTACATAGGGCACTTAGTCACATCTGTGCTTTTTTAAGGAAATCATTGTATTTGTTGGAGATCTTCACAAATACACTGCTATATATTCAAATATGTGTTGTTGTTTCTTGCCATTTGTTTCTGTTTATGAAGTGGGCAGAGGGAAGTGAAAATCTCATATAGAATGCTCTTCCAGCTCACCAAGTTTCAATCATAGTTCTCCCATCCCAAGTACGCTCCATAGTTAATTTGCTACTAGGTTGTTTCATAATAACCTTCTGTTTGCTGGGTCTCACAAGTGATCGTTATTTTTTCTTTTGTTCTAGGTACGGCACATTATCTGGCATAAATAAAACATACAAAGTGATGGTTTCTGAAATGCAGGGACTCTCCTTGTTCATGACAAGAAATTTTGGGAGATAAAGACTGACCCTTATTGAATGTAGCAATCTTATCCTGCTACACGAACACTCTACAACTAAGATACATGGCTTGGTGGTATTGCAAACCCTGCCTCTTTCTTTTCTTCCTTCCTTCCTTCCTTCCTTCCTTCCTTCCTTCCTTCCTTCCTTCCTTCCTTCCTTCCTTCCTTCCTTCCTTCCTTCCTTTCTTCCTTTCTTCCTTCCTTCCTTCCTTTTTTTGTGTGTATGTGTATGTGCATGTGTCTTGGTTTAGAGTTGCTTCGGTATTTTACCAGCGAGGTATTGATGTACACTGGACTAATCTATCTCTCGTCTCTCCTTCTGCATTCCTAAAAGGATCTCAACATACTTTGACGTAGCCAGCCACCAGTCTACCCATGTGAATAAGTGAAGGGGTCACACCTAAAGCTTCGGGACCCATGTGATGGACTAAGACAATTGTCAGAGAATCCTTTCCAGAGAACAGATCAGCCATTCTTAAGTCAACCAGGAACACTCGGGATGCTTTGTGGGGTTATTTAGTTATTAACTAAGGGATTTTTGTCTGATGAAGTAAGGAGAGGATTCTTCCCTGTGTTCACTGTGCAGGAGGAACCAGGCAGCAAGCACCCCGCTGCCTCAGCTGCTGGCACTCATCTCCTATTGCAGAGGAAGGCTTTCTAATAATAGAACTGAGCGGAGTACAGGGAAGGGGTGAGCGACAGCAGAGAAACTGAGCTGGGGTTGTACCACATGGCACCTGGAGCCTCTCCTGCTTTTTCGTGTACGTTGTGGAGTAAGTGAGAAAACGTCTGGGTGTATTTTTAAGCCGGGTGCAGCAATGCTTTTATTTTTCTTTAGCTCATGTAACAGAGTGATAGAAATCCCCAACCTCCCCATTCTCTTTTTAAAAATATCATTCCCATGAGTTGCCTTTGGCTTCTTCAAGACTGTAATCACCCGCAATACATTCAGTTCTTTCATCTCTGGCTGAACCCCAAAATGTCACTTAGATCTCTCCTACTCAGAGCCCTGCTGACAATGTCTTTTAGTCCTTAATTTTTCTCCAAGTGACTTATCAAGACTCCTTTAAAACAAATACCCTTTTCCAAGAGAAATTCTGGTGCCAGTTGTTAAGGCAGTAAAACTTTCCCATTTTCTCAGTCCTTTGGGTCCTTGAGGATGTCAGTTATGTAATACTAAAGGAAGTATAGAGGTGCTCAGGTGCTCAGACCTGAGATGGCTTGCTTTAAAATACTGGCTTCACCAAGTGACCTTGGGCAAGGCACTTAACTGTTCTACATCTCTGCTTCATTTTTTTTTTTTTGGAACTAGGACAATGACCCACAGGTTAGCTGCAGCACCTCAGTTTTTTGTTTTTAGTTTTAGCAGAATAAAATCACACTTATTAGATTGTGTGCCCTGCAAGATCAGTCGAATAATTACTTGTGCAGATCCTGCAAGGCTGACAATGCCTGAAATATTTCTTCTTTATCCTTCTACCAAGAATATTTGACCATTCCCGCTCTAGAAGGTAGAGCTAATAAAAAGCTTTGGTGGACTTCAATTGCTGGTGGACTTAAATGAGACACTACCCATAGATGCTAAGCAGGTCAAGCTGCATCTCTGAACCTGCCACGGATGTTACCTGCCATGCTGTGGTTGCTAATGACAATGATGCTAAGACAGAGGTCAACAGGGGTCGGTCAGAAGCCAGTGGAACCAATCAATACACTCTCCATTCACGGCAGCTGAAAGCAGTGATTGCTAGGAGGACATGATGTAGGTTCACTGTAGGGTGGAGAAAGGAATATTTATGTCTGGAGCGAGTCTTCCAGGTGGGGACTAAATATAAATTAAGGCTGAGTGGGTTTGTGGCACCCCAGAGAGATGGAGACACTTTAAGTCTTACTGTTGAAAGAGACAAAATAAATGTTATTTTAAAAATCATAATTCATTGCTACCGTTAATTCAATAATAACAACTGTGTACTGAGTTGCACTGGAGGAGCGCATATGACTAGTGTGTGGCCAGACAGGGGAACAATTAATAGAGCTCCCATTTCCCCTAAGAGGTTTATTTGTCATGTCAAAGTTGCTCTGGTCTGGTGCAACACAGATGGTGTTGTGACAGCACAAAATGATGAGTGCCACGTTGTTCTTCTAATGATCTTCTCTCTGCCATTCATCTTCCTGTGCTACCTTGAATCTCTGCAACGTGCCTGATTTGAGGATGCAGGCACCTAGTAGGGGAACTCAAAGAAGATCTGCTTCTCTGGTCCTCTTCCTGAGCACTTTATGGCCAGATGAGATTGCAACCTAACACAGGTAATAATGCTGATGACAAAATTTGTTTTTCAACATTAGAAGGTACCATAGTTTTATACTGAGGAAAGTTTGCTAAGTGAGTTTGTCTCTATGACATTTTGCCTTATGTGATGATGAAGGGTGAGTGTTATTAAAAATGACACATGTACCCTGAGATTACTTTTCCTTTTGTTCTTTTTTGTTCCTTTTATTGTTTTAATGATCATGTGTGTATGATATGTGTGTATGTGCATACACATGTGCCATGGTATAAGCACACATAGAGGTCAACTGAAAATTTTTTGAAATCAGTTCTCTCCTTCCACCTTTATGTGGGTTTTGGAAATCAAACCCAGGTCACCAGGCTTTCATAGCAAGCACCTGTACTTGCTGACCCATCTCATGTTTCTTCTTTCAATTTTTTAAAAATTTTTGTTCAAATCTACATTGTATGTTAGACATAATGCCTATCTCCATAAAACTTTTTCTTAATTACTTATGAAGGATATAAAACTATTTAAATAATTAATTAACCAGTGTAGTAGTGTACATGTCAACAGAGAAAAAATAGTTCATATAGTGAGGAATATCATGTTTAAAACCTGGTATTATAGTATTATACATTTGCAAACACTGGCTAAAATTGCTGTAACTGAAAGTTTAGGAACACAACAAACTACATTCAAATTTACATTGCTCTAAAATTCACTGAGCAGCTTTCCCTTTTAAAAATATTTCTATAATTTCTGCTTCTTTAGATAATGAAGTAAATATTGCATCCAAGCTTCCACCGTCTCTTTGAACAGTATCTTGAGAATAATGGTGTCTTAGCCAGGGTCTCTATTGCTGTGAAGAGACACCATGACCACGGCAACTTTTATAAAGCAAAACATTTAACTGGGGTGGCTTGCTTACAGTTTCAGAGGTTGAGTCCATAATCATCATGGCATGACATCGTGGAGCGCAGGCAGACATGTTGGTGAAGGAGCTGAGAGTTGTATATCTTGCTCTGCAGGCGGTAGCAGGAGACTGTGTTCCACACTGGGTGTAGCTTGAGCATATGAGATCTCAAAACTCATGCCCACAGTGGCACACTTCCTCCAACAAGGCCATGCCTACTAGAACAAAGTCACACCTCCTAATAGTGCCACTCCCTACAAGGGTCGTTTTCAAACCACCACAAATGGTATCTTTAAGACTAACTTAGTTTTAATTTGGAATTTTAGACTCTTCTAGAATCTGCAACACTCATTAAAACATCCAAAATAAGTGCCAATCTTAACCTCCAGATTGATCACATGCTTAAAATTTAAAACATTTTCAATGGGTAATTGAAACAATTCCATATTGGTAAGAATTATGACAACTGCAAGCTTTCACTTATGCCAATTTTAGGCTTGCTAGAAGTTACCCTGAGCCACAAAGCAAACTCTGATCACACCAGATTTTAAAGTGTGGTATGAATTAAAGTAAATATCTTAAAATCACAGATCTTTGTAAATGGCTTTGATTATGCTATTAAGTGTATTTGAATCAGATTTTCCTTTGAGGGGATGAGGACTTTTGATTTAGACTAAGGACCCTGTACTTCTTAATTCTCTCTGGTTAATTTCCATCTTAGAGAGCCTATTGTGGCAGAGCATTTGGATGGGAATAATAAATATCCTTATTGACTTTTGTTTTGATCATACTTCTTTTTCCAACAACTAAAAACAACAAAACAAAACAAAAACTCAAATGTTCTTTTGTAAGTTCTAAAAGTTCTATGCAAACTATTGCATAGAAATAGTTTTGTCTTGCTTTTGTCTTCAACAATAAAAATTGCTGTATTTTGATTCTTAAATGATGGCTTGGGGCTTTTGACTATATTAAACACATCTTTGAAATGTGCCTCTTGAATGGGCTGGGTACAGGTATTGCAGTCATCCTTTGGGTATGACTATGGTCAAGAAGTAACGTTTTCCATCTCATATAATTTTGGGATGTGCTGAATATATTTGTCCTTTACTGTGAGTACACATAAGTGTGAAAAATGACTTGCTTATTTATTATCATTTTTTCATACAATATACTGAAATTTTTTCAAATGACTAGATGAACTAGAAGTATAATGAAAGAGTGTATCAATTTTCAGTACTGAATCTATGATAGTGTGGGCATGACATTTACCATCTACTGGACATTATTGGGACTGGCATCCAGACACAGCCCATTTTAGTTTTTTTTTTAAGTTATGCAGTAATATTTTTCCTTGTTAGAAACAGAAATGAGGCTATATTAAAGTCAATTCCTGAACGTGTTCTAGAGTTTCCTACAAAAGAAAAACATTCTTACTCTCTATACCATATTTCCTGTAACAAACAAACCCAAAGATATCATACATGTGTCCTTATACTTCACACAGCAAAACTCTTATGTGTGTGCCTGTCATATGCTTGATTTCATTTAGGGATGAAATGTTTACAGTGTAGTAGCAATTAATAGCAATTAATTCATGCTATGGATGTTCAAGTAGACATCTGGGCTGTGTCTGTAAATAGGCACTCACTGCTCTTTGTCTGGGTGGACACCATTCTCAGAGTAGAGTCCTGGACCCGGATGTAGAATGGTGTGTGAAGGAGCATAGAAGACTCCTTCCTTGTAGCACTGGACAGTACATGATTGAGGAATAAACTTTCAGCTGTTGGTTAATTTTATTTATTTATCTCTCTTACAGGTGATCAGCCTTGCTAATTAATATAAACACATCTCCTAAAAGAAAATTACAACAATAAATCTGGCTATATCTATATCCATAATCATAGAAATTGGTTAATACATTTGAGCATAAGTTTTTTAGTCTGTAAAATTTATAGGTGATAAACACCTGCCTCATATGGCTATAGCAAGGATTAAATGACAGAAATTATGTGGATACATTGAATAAATTTCAAATACCATGATAAATAATCAACATATTTTAACTGTTAAATGTGCTGATTTTACCGTTTTGTTGCTATGAATTTAAGTTGATCATTAATTCACTAATGACATGAATGCAGGTTATATTTATTATGTGAGATTCAGATGACTTAATTATTGCATTAACCCTGTGATATTTGTGTACATTAGCCTGATTCTAGATGTGTCTAGTAGATACGGCTCCAAACTATCAGTTTGTTTTTTAGTGATTATGGTTTCTTTTCCCTTTTTGACTGAATTATATTCTTCATGTGCTTTATTTAATGAAAAAAGTTCTTAAAAATTACCTTTATTTGTATGTGGTAGGGGCCCATGCTCTGGTGAGCTTGAGGCTGTCAAAAGCCGCTCATAGGAGTTGTTTCTCTTCTTCCACTAGAGGTTCCTGGGGATGGAACTTGAGTTGTCAGACTTGGCAGTGTGAACCTCTACCCAGTGAATGGTCTCTTCTGACCTTTTTATAAGCTTTAGCCATCCTAAAGGTAATGGTTGTGTGCTGATTGGCATATCACACTGACTGACATCCACAGATTATTATTATTTTATTGATTCTATTTTACATTTAGTTTTCATTTTAGTTATGAGGGAAAAAAGGTGATCCAAAGATATAAAGTTGTTGTTGTTATTTTTGTTTTTAATCTTTGGGCTCTTTGGGGGCCCACCATCCAGCTCCTAAGTAAATTAAACACATGGAGACTTATTATTCCTTATGAATCCCCTGCCTTAGCTTGGCTTATTTCTAGCCAGCTTTTCTTACCTTAAATTATCCCATTTATCTTTCACCTATAGGCTTTTACTTTTCTCTATTTCTGTATACCTTTCATTACTTCTTACTCCATGGCTTGCAGTGTAACTGGGTTGCTGGCCCCTGATGTCCTCCTTCTCTCATTCCTCTATCACTTTTCTCTCTTTTTTCTTCTATTTATTCTCTCTGCATGCCAGTCCCACCTATCCTTTCTCCTGCTTTGCTATTGGCTGTTCAGCTCTTTAGACCATCAGGTGTTTTAGCCAGGCAAAGTAATACAGCTTCACAGAGTTAAACAAATGCAACTTATAAAGGAATGCATCACATCTTTGTATCATTTAACAGATGTCCCACAACATAAACAAATGTAACACATCTTAAAATAGTATTCCACAAAAAAGTAACTTCAAATTCTCTTCTCCTTGTTGCATGTTTTTACCCTTGATGAAAGCAGAAGTTAAATCATGTTAGTTTTATCATTTTGTAGTAATGACCAGTACAGGATTGTATATGATAGTTGATGCTGAATAAAGTTTGGTGACATTTGAGATTCTAGATTAGAGCGTCTTCCTTGGGAAGGACCTAATTGTTGTTTCTGGAAAACTAGTAACTATTAAGATTTTTTTAAAACTGTTGATGGTACTTTAATATTTTCTTCACTAAAAATACAAGATGTAGTATACAATATGGCCAATGAAAATTCAACAAGCAGCAGATTTCTATTTTAAAAATGCTTGTTTATAATAGTTCAATTCTTCAGTTTCTCTCATCACAAATCCACACTAAATATGTGTCATTGCAGAATTTAAATATGTAAATAATCACAATTCAATTTTTACGATAACAGAGCTATCTATGCAGAGTTGTTCTTCTGCAATGAAGGTTTTCAGGGCCTGCTGCTGAAAGCATGCTTCCTCCTTCTCCCTGTTTCCGACACTCCAGGCTCTGTGCATGCACATGCAGCTACCTCTTTTAAGTGGCCTTAGCTTTACAATATTGCTTTTTGCTTCTCTCCAGATTGAGTATAGATCATAACACGACAAACAACCAATTCTTCCTGGATCAAAGCACATAAAATAACAGGCTTATCCCCATACTTCTTTGTGGGTGAAGCTTGGCTTTCAAATTCTTTTGCTATAGTAGCCCGCCAGTGCTTCAAATAAAAACTTTAAAATGTGAATACCCGAAATGTCATCATACGTCCTTTCTCCAGTAACTGATGGAGCAGATGCATAAATCTACAGCCAAACACCAGGCCGAGCTCCAAGATTCCAGTTGAAGAGAAAGAAGAGGGATTCCATGAGCAAGGAGCATCAAGATCATGATGGGGAAACCTACAGAGACAACCAAACTAAACTAGTGGGAACTCTTGAAATTTAGACCAACACCTGTGGAGCCTCCACAGGACTGGACTAGGCGCTCTGCATAAGAGTGACAGTTGTGTATCTTGATCTGCTCAAGGGGCCCCTGGCAGTAGAATCAGGATCCATCCCTGGCGCATGAGTTGGCTTTTTGTAGCCCACTACCTATGGTGGGACACCTTGCACAGCCTTAAGGCAGGGGGAGGGGCTTGGTCCTGCCTCTACTGAATGTACCAGGCTTTGCTGACTCCCCATGGGAGGCCTTATCTTCTTGTAGGAGGGAATGGGGGGAGGGATGAGAGGAGGGAAGAGGAGGATCTGTGATTGGTATGTAAAATGAATAATAAAATTTCTTAAGGAAAAAATATCCTTTAAATTGGTACATTTGGCTTTCCTGAATTTTTTGCATGGTAGGGAGCATTGGTATGAAAATGTCCTTCATGGCCATTGTGCACAGAAAGGCCAGCTCATTCATTCTATATGAGACTACTCACATGCTGCCAAATGTCTCTCATGCTCATTTTCAAACACTTACTTGGTTTTCTGTTAACCACCACTCACACGCACACATAGACGTTCACCTCTGTTTTCCCTTTAGTGCTTAATTCTATCCCCTCAGTTTTATTTTCCTTATTTCAGAAAACCTGTCCATGCTTACTATTTCACATGGAAACTACAATGCCCTCAGCTCAAATTGCTGAGGTTAATAACTCTGCAAAAAAAAAAAAAAAACCAAGTCCCTATATGTAATTAGGTATCAAGATGAATCAATATTGCTATCATATGAAGTCTGTTTACATTCAGAATCATCTTCAATGTGACTCTCACCTGTCTTATCTAGCCTTCTTCTCAAACCTAAAAGTGTCTTCAAACAGAAACACAAAAGGGACAATAACAATAAATGTGCCCTGATATATATGTATTATATATGTATATATAAATATATATAAATTTTGATGTGATGACATCACAATGTGATGACAAATGAATTACTTAAAACCTCTGCACAGGCTCCAGCAGTGACACTATCTTTTCACCCTTCCTTGCCCGTAAGTCCTGACCATGTTCTTAGGTGTCTGTAATTCTTTGTGTGGAGTGAAGGCTCCATGTGGAGCCTTGTGGTGTTAGCGTATTTGTTCATATCATCGCCATTCAGGTTTGTGTAAACAGCCATGCTGAGACTTCACACTAGTAACTTCTCTGAGTACATTTATAGTTTGAAATTAAACTATGATGACATCATTCTGCCCCTTTCCTGTCCTCTTTTCTACCCTTTCCATGTACCCCTTGTTCTCTGTTAAATTAATAGCCTCATTTTCTTTAATTGTGGGTAAACACATGTGCACGCTGGTGTGCATATGCGTGTGTCTGTCTGTCTGTCTGTCTGTCTCTCTCTCTCTCCCTCTCTGTGTATTCCTAAATGTACAAGTACAACCTGCTCAGTTTGTATGTTACTTTCACATTTATGATTTCAGGGCTGACCACTTGGTATTGGATAACCAAGTTGGGACTATTCCCTGGAAAAGAATATTTTCCTCACTATTGAAATGCCTTAAAAATAAATAAAATAAAATTATGCAGAAATAAAAAAGAAAGACTAGATTATTGGTGGGGTGGAATCAAAGCTACCCTGCCAGGCTCTGAGCCCAATGTTGCACCAGTATCTCTGGTCCTGACTCTCCCTTTCCTATGGACCCACATTTTGAGCTCTTGTTTCTTTCCCTCATCCCAGTTCTTTTCTCTACCCATTAGCACTTCCACTAATTGGAATTACATATTAGAAAGATATAACTTTCTTAAAAATATCACTTGTGGACATTCACATGAATTGACTCATTGTTCCCTTATGAGCCAAATCTGAGTCAAGATGTGTTTAAGAAGAAGCCTGCCATATGACCCAGAGTCTTATTTTACACTTTCCTGAAAAGACTTGCTACTGTAATTGGTTGCCTAATACAGAGGCCAATTAGTGCTTAAGAAGAAAAACTGATGTTCCCTAAAATGACCCGGTGTTCATCTTCTATATGCATAATTTAGTAAGTTTGCATATCAAAAACTATTTTCTTCAGTTGTCCCTGACTTACAACATTTTAAGATATTTCACTTTGGAGGGACAGAAGATGTGCATAAGTATAATAAGGCAGTTCAGGGAAGATATTTCAGAAACTGTAAGACAACTGATGTTCTTGGAGCTCTGAGGATGAAATGATTATTCTTTACAATTATGAAAAAGCGAAAAGGACCACTCAAACAGTCACTACAGGTGGCTGGGCAGTTAGGCTGCTCTAAGCCAGTTGGAGATTTGAGCATTGTACTGTGGAGAAGCAAGTTGATATATTCCATTCCAATTCATTGATGAAGTAGTGGTTTTAGTTTCCATTTGCTCATAAACTCTCAATTGCTTGTAGTTCTGCAACTTTGATGGTTTTTAAAAATTTTACCTATCTGTCTATCTATCTATCTATCTATCTATCTATCTATCTATCTATCTATCTATCTATCATCTATCTATCTATTTATTTATTTGCCTTTTCATACTCTGTTTTAGGAAATGTTTAACATGAATCCCATCAGTGGGAGAGAATTTGGTTCTTTGAAGAGAGCAAACAACTTGTGATATATGAGCCAATTGATTTGGTGAGGGTCAGGCCTAGCATTAAAAGTTTTACTAGTTTCCCCACAAGGCTTGAGCAGCTCATCTGTCAGGGCAGGTGTCTTATACGGTCTCCTGTGGGAGCTAGCTGCACTGCACTCCACACCCGCCCGCTGTGACTTTCTCCTTTTTCTTTCCTGTGTTAATGAAGGAGTTCAGGATGGCTATTCATCATGGCTCCATTTATTTCTCATTCTTAGTTCTTATTATGGAAAATATCATTGGAAAGACATCATACTTTCATAGATGACTAATCCCCGATTAAGATAGATCACCTATTGCTTCATAAGTAACATCTGGCATCAAAGATAATTCCATTGACTCGAAATCTCATAACATGTAACATCATTAAATTGAAGAAAAGACTGTCATTCTCTTGGCTTATCATGATGCATTCCTACCAGAAAGTCACATAAAGGTATTTTATACTTCTCCCTAGAGATCTATGAAGTAGAAAACATGGTTTTGAAGATGCTCTGAAGTTTTCTTCTTGTGACGGGAGGTCTGTGAACAATGAAGACAGAGGTGCAAATCTGGGGCACAGAGCATGTTTCTCAGAGTGGCTTCTAATTGTCTAGTACTCGTTTGACTGATCTATAACCACATGTACCAAAAGAAGAGTCAATTGATTTCTAATGAAAAATATGTTTCCGTAGATACATGGTCCATAAACATTATCACTTTCTCTCCAGATAATAAATTTAAGTGGGGAAAAATATCTCATGAAGAATTACATCATTGATAGATTTGAATTGATGAGAAAGCTTTACTGTTTTCTGGGAATAAATCAAGAAATCATTATTTTTTTTATACAATCTGTAATGATGTCAGGTCAATGCTGGGAACTCTGTCAAGTTTATATTAGGTAATTGTTACTTTAACAATAAGAAATAATTTTACATGAACTGAAACATGTTCTAAGTTATCTAATCTAGTAATGAAAAATTAAAATGATGAAGTAAGTGAAATTTCCTTTGAAAACAATTTTGATTGAATTTGGGTTGTAATTATGGAATTAAATGTTCTTGAGAATTTTGTTTACACACAATATTGAGTACTGTATTGTTGTTTTGAGAACTGCTTTCTATGTAATCTTTTGTGTGGTCTAATTGAAAAATCATCCCTGAATTAATTTTTTAATGAAAAATTATTATTTTGAAGAATTAAAGCACATAAAGTGAAGAGATTAGCATAAGCTAAAATACTTTCACTTGTGATAATCCTGTGAGTGTATAAACTGAAAAATCTATAAAATACATGCACAGTTGTTAAAAAATCCACTGTGTTTTATCTACAATAACTAATTGGTGATTTGTCTTCCTCTGAGAAATCAATGACACTTCTTCAGAAAGAGGGAAACAGATGAATTCATGACATCATTCATTTTTATGAATAGTACATTGAATTCTGATTAGATTATCCCCTAGAGTTTACTGTATTTTCAAATAAGTTATCCAAGAAAAGTTATCTACACAAATATATTTTTTCATTGACTCAACTATTTAAGTTCATTTAAGATTTGGGTGACTTTGCTTGAAAAATAAAACCAAACTGAAAACAAATAAGCAAAATTCCTGAACTCCCCAAGTGCTTGGATGATCAGTCACACTCAGAGTTTCCCATGAACAACAGCATCAAGGAATGACTTTGAAGCTTTTTTGTTTTTGAGTTTAAAACAGAAACAATTCATGGAGTATCTGGTTAGTACTTGAAACCCTGGTGATAATCCTAGAAGCAATGAGAATTCATATTTTTTGAAAGCCTGGCTGTCTAGTCCTCTGTCAGTGCTCTACAGACAATATTTTCATATGTTTACAACAATGCCATGATTTATCTGTGTGGGTGCTGGGGTACAGAGAGGCTAAGCAAACTATTCAGAGTCATACAGCAAGTGCATGCTGAATGTCTTTTTTCAGCCCCCGTGAGTATGGGGGCTGGTGAGATGGCTAGGTGGTTTTAAAGGCACTTGGTGCTCTTGTAAATAACCTACTTTTGATTCCCAGCACTCACATCAGATCATTGGACAGCTCTCAACTGCTTGTGACTCCAGCTGAGGGGATCTGACTCTTCTGGCAACTGCTCACATGTGTTGTACATACAGATAAAAAGCCACACAACTTCTTGGAGCAATGCTCTGGCCTTGTAATCACAGATAATTTCAGTTCGTGGTGACTTATTTGGAGATTATTTTCTTTTGCATTACTTGTATTCTCTTCTGCAACTTAAATAAATCTCCTCCATTCTTGCCTGTAGTTTGAAAAAAAAAAGCCACACAACATATATACATGAAATAAAAAATGAGCTTTGAAGACCAGATTCTTACATTATTACTATAGTGACATAAATTTTCACTTAATGCAAAGTCTTTGAAAAGTTAGCTTTTTGTGAAGATATGGATTATCTTGTAGTAGAAGACTTAGCATTAGATTATTTAAGTAGGTTTTCTATGTAAGAAAAACTTATGTAGACTTAAAATACCTCTGTTAAACAGGAGAAGGAAATTTTAAAGGGAAAGGGTCCCAGGCACTTATCTGGTCACAATTGTGATGGAACTGACATTGTTTGTTGTCTGCAAAGCCCGAAGTTAGTCCGCATTTCAGACACACACACACACACACACACACACACACACACACACACACACGCGCACATGCACACGCACACACACACGCACACATGCACACACACTCTAACAATGCAAAGTTTCTCAGTTTAAAGAAATTATTGTTAATATTTGCAGTACATGGCTTTGCCTGAGTTGAGCAAGTAGTACCACTGAGTAAAACCATACCCCTCCCCCTTTTGTGCTCACAGCAAAAAGCAATGATCAAAGTGACTAGTGCACTTCCTATATAATGCAGTTTCTAGAGGGAGATGCCAATGTCCAGATGTTTAATTTTATGTGCAGCACCTTGTACCGAAAGATGAGGACTTCTAACACTGGAGGCTCTGAGAGTTTTGAGTTTATCAGTTAGTGATATTTACATCCTCTGTTCTGGAAAGAGACTCCTCATTACCTTGAAATATAATGTGGTATCTTCTGGGATGATAGAGGAAGGTATTTCTAGAGTCATTACCCTGAAATCTAAGGAACTATCTCTGAAAAGGAAAGCAAATGCTTTTTATCTTTACAGCCATTAAATGTCTCCTCTTCTCTCCAGAGACTCACTGCCACTACAAGCTTTTATATGTAAATATGTTCTTGGTTTGACTGTTTGAGAGTATGCAGAAATTAAAGAAATCCATAGAAATTTGCCTCAACAGTAATTCCTTCATCTAGATTCAAACCACTCATGTCTAACCCGTGGTTTGGACTTTAGCTCATACACTTATAAACTACTTATTACTTTATTATTTTATTTGTTTTGGTGAGCCCCTTAGGACTTAGAAAGGTGTGGTTACAAGTATTCCATTTGATATTATGACTTGGACAACTGGAAGAAGAGGTTCACCAGTGTCATAGGAAGGAGGGAGAGGAAGCTTAATGCAAGGTCATACTCTAAAGTGCCTCCATGGAACCCTTGTGAAGCATGCCTTGGCCCTGGGTGATCAATTGCCTCCTTTGTGCCTTGTAGTGTAATGATACCTAGTATAGCATGCATTATTATCACAGTGGCTCACATACTATGTCTCAATTCTCTTTTATCTGTCATTCTTTTATTTTGCTTTCATGCCCCTATATGAAGCATTTCCCTCTTGATTTTGGCTTTGGAATTTGGATTCTAGAGACTTATGGCTAAAACAGAAGTGTTTTGCAATTTTAAGATCACTCCCGTAAGTATGGCCTTACATGGTCACTGTTTTAAAACAATATTAAAAAAGCAAAGTAACATTCCAAGCATAGTCTATTAAGTAAGCTTATCAATCTCTCATGTAGCAAACTTCTTAAGTGCCAATCTTCTGTCCTTTGGCCTCCTGGCTGCCAATTTAACCATAGAAGTAATCATTTTTGTCTCTTTAGCAGCTTTATTTACTTCAGCGTTCTCTCATATAGGGATTCAGTTTTAAAAACACCAATTTCAGCCAGTGCCTGTTTGCTCCTTATCTAGGGATTAGCATTTCTAAGTGTTTTGGGTTTATTCTTTTTGTTCACCTCATTTACTCATTTTATTTTCTTTCGAATAATAGCTTTCCAATTTTGAAATTTACCCAGATTCATATATACTCACATTCTAAAATTCCCGAATTCTCCAGCACAATCTATGAAATGCTAATGACCATATTTTCAACCACTCAATATAGTACATGTTCTATAATTTCTATAGAAATCCATTTTCCCAAGTGTCTACTTTTGTCTTTTTATCGGTAGTACTTGACTTCTAGGACTGATGTACAAATGCCATCCTGACAATTTCTTCATTTGTCTGTTATTTATTGAATCTTTTATTGATATGTTTTGTTCTCGCTCTATTTCTCTGTCTGTCTATCTGTCTGTTGGTCTGCATAGGCTTGCAGTTGCCCCCAGATTCCAAGAGATCTGGAGCAGGCATTCCAGGCAGCTGTGAGCCTCCCAAAGTGGGCACTGCAGAATGGACTCTAACCCTCTAGAAAAACACCAAGTAGTCTTAGCCACTGAGACATCTGTTCAGCCTTTATTCTTTGAATCTGTTTTTTTCTATTTCTTTGTTTCACCCTTCACTATTTTATGGAGCATATTATATGGCTTTTTGCTTTTAAAATGAAAGGTGACAACACTGAGGCCTTTTGAGACAGGTCAACTGATAGCACTCATTTAGATTCCAGGTTGGAGAGAAAAGTCACTGGGATTTTCTCAAATTACTTTGATTTCTACTAAGCCAGTAAACAGCAGTGTTGAAATATACAGGGTTTAAACATGAAAGTTTGAAGGAAAATATTTATTGCCCAATTGTCCCCGAAGTTTCATGGTCAATGCAGCCTACACATGCTGTGCTAACCTTGGGGTCATAAATGTTATGAACCACATGCTTGCTGCTTTTGATTCTATTAGCTTGGTAGAATGGGTCACGTCAACACTCAAGGGTCTGCTCATGGCTTTCTTGCTTTATTTATTGCTGGAGCATTTGTCCGTGGCTAACCACTCTCGCTTGGCAAAAATGTTGTCATCTTCTCTATGTGTTTCACCGATAGATTGGCTGGATAGAGTATTACAGATTTAGAGTAACTTTTCATCAGAGTTTTAGAAGTTTTGTCTGACTCTCTGTTGGCACCCAGTTCTGCCGGTCTGTTGTCTGGTGCCATTCTTATTTTTCTTTATATCACTATGTCAGTTTTCCCTTTTGTTCTCTCACTCAAAGAAATGTATCTTCTCTCTAATCCATTGAGTTATTTTATTTGTGAGAATCCTTCTGTCCCACCTTTCCTCACTACATTCCTAGCAGTGTCAAGGTTAGAAAGAAAGAGATAGATAAGAAACTTTCTGCTTAGATGACAGCTATCAATTACTTACCTTCACCCCCATCAGACAGTTTACTAAAGAATCACCTGGTTTCCCTTTCTCTCATTGTTTCTTCAATCAGAAATGAATGAAGGCATAAGTGTCTCTGTCCCACCTAGCCTTGCTGTCTGGAAGGATCTCTCCCCTCTAAGCCCTTGCAGCTGCTTATAGGATAATCATTCAGAGGCTTATATTAATTACAAACTGTTTGGTTTATGGCTCAGGCTTCTTGATAGCTAGCTCTTACAACTTAACTCACCCCACTCCTATTAATCTATGTTTTGCCATGTAGCTTCATGGAGGCATTACCTGTTCTTTTACATCTTGCTTCCCCTGGCGGCAGCTCAGAGCACCTGCCTGACTCCACCCTTCTTTTCTCTGCCTCTTTGCTTGAATTTTCCACCTGGCTCTATCCTGCCCTGCCATAGGCCAATGAAGATTTATTTATTAACCAATGGGAGCAACATATTCACAGCATACAGAAAGACATCCGACAGCACAGAACCATAGAATTTAGAGCAGATTTATGTGCCAGTTGATAGGAAGAACATGTTAATGATGAAGTCCAGAGAAGACTCAATGTAAAGCATAGGAATGACAGACTGGTGGTGAGCAATGGAACTGTATAAACTTTACAACTGTGCATGTGGAGGCCAGAGGTTAGCCATGGATGTTGTTCCTGAGGATCTCTGGTGGTTTGAGTGAGAATCACCACAGGATTACATATTTGAAGCTTGGTCTCCAGTTGGTGGAACTGTTTAGGAAGGATTAGGAGGTATGGCCTTGTTGGTGGAAGTATGTCATTGGGAGTGGGCTTTGAGATTTCAAAGCCCAAGCCTTTCTTAGTTAGCTCTCTCTCTCTCTCTCTCTCTCTCTCTCTCTCTCTCTCTCTCTCTCTCTCTCTCTCTCTCTCTCTCTCAGCTTCCTGCTGATGGATCAGACGTTAGCTCTCAGCTACTTCTCCAATACCGTACAGGCCTGCCTGGTATCATGATCCCCACCTTGACAGTCATGGACTCATCCTCTGAAACTATAAGGTCCAATAAATTCCATCTTCTTTAAGTCACCCTAGTCATGGTGTATTTCTTCGCAGCATTAAGAAAAGCAACTAATTCAGGAGCCATTCAACTTTTTCTTTCTCGTTTTTTGTTATTTTTATTTAGACAGGGTTTCTCCCTGGGGCCTGGGATTGTCTGATTGCACTGGGCTGGCTGGCCAGTGAACACCATGTATCTACCTCTCTGACTCCCCAGAAATGGAATAAAAACACATGCCACCATGCATGATTTTTATGTGGGTGTCAGGAATCAAACACAGGTCCTCATACCAGCACCACAAGTACTTCACAAACTGAACTGTTTTCCCAGTGCTCCCAAATGCAAATTTATAAACATTATAAATGTGGAAATAACAATAAGCATCAGTAGATTGGAGCAAAAATATAAGACTTCCCATTTCTCTACCTTTATTCTATAAAGGAAGAAGTGGCCAAGTCTCAGTGTAGTAACTAAAGAAATAATAGATGGGGTATATTTATCAAAATTTAAATCTAACTTTCAAGGTGATTTGAAATCAACAACAGCATCAAAATGACAACAAAGGATGGTAAGCAGTAGGAAAGTAGAAAGTTTCATTCAGGTTTTTATGGAAGTACAAGTATACTGTCACTATGGGAAGAAGTATGGTGTTATATCAAGATGCTAAATACACACACCATGTGATCTACCTATCCCAACCCTGGGTACATATGGAGAGGATGGAGGGATACTTTCCTACATCTATGATATTGCTACACTGTTCACAACAGCTAAAAAAAAATGCAACCAGCCTACATGCACACCAAGAAGTGAATGGATAAAAATATATACATATGCCCACTGTGAGTCATTCAGTTATTTGGCAAGTGAGCCCAGGATGTACAAGATAGCAGATCAAGCCAGAGACAGCAAACTCAGAAAGCAGTGTTCTTTCATGGTCCTGCTCCCAGGTTTCTGCTTTGAAACCTCCCGCAGCTGGTAAGCCAAATAAATCCTTTCCTTAAGCAAGTTGGCATTGATCAGTGTTTTATCTCAGCAACAGAAATCAAACAGAAACCTATTGCTTTGTCAGCTTATTTAAGAAAAACAATGAGAAATAAAATTTAAGTTCGCTAAAATGAATGAATCAGTCATTATCCACTGTAAAATCGTAATCCTCAAATTCTTTTGGGTGAGCACAATTCTTTGTTATTAATGTTTGCTACAACATCTCCATCATTTCAGGAAAGAGGCATCAATTGCTTGGCATTTCCATCACTGTAACTCCTTTGAATAAAAGAGCCATGTAGTTGGTGAGAGCAGGAGACACTGGAGAAGACAAATTAGCTACAGCAGTTGCAAATTTTCATAATTTTGCTGGAGAGGGGATATAATTTTCATCAAATTTTGCCACTCATTCATTTACTTTCAGGGATCAGTATTCAATTGATTTAACATTATTCTTAGGTTTTCATTGGTATGTGGAACTTTCTTTGGCAGTTTGGACACAAAGGAGCTTAACTTTATCTACTACACATTTACTAATTCTAGTTGATGTATTTTGTAAAATGGCACCCTTTTAGTTACCTTCAGTATTTTAAGATAAAGAAAAGGATCCATGGGATGATCCATTAACCTCAGAGGGTAGGGGATAAAATAGAAATGTCAACCAAATATAAATTATCTTATCATTCTTTTCTGGTGTTCTCACTAGCCAGTCATGGGATTAGTGTCAAACTTACTCATGCTGTGGATACAAGTTTATTTATTTCCTGAACAAATTTAGGGCAGAATTTACAGAATTTCAAAGTTTCAAGGGACCTGAGCAGTTGAGTGGCTTGCTCAGTCTGTTAGTGACAGAGGAAGAAAGCAGTTGGTATTATTGGAGTAATATTGGAGTGATCAATAGCTTTCTTCCCTTAAAACCACATTTCTCAAATTTTTTTGTCTGATATTCTTAGGAGGATCATTAGATAGTTTTTCAACTGAAGTAAAAGGTAGAAATATGCACTTAAGTATTCTCCTCTTCATCTTCCCCCTAGGATGTTCATGATTTTAGGGTTGCTTTTGTTAAAGCTATTTAGTGATCATCTGAAACCACAGAATATTTATATTATATTGTGTAGTCAGAAGTTTTCCTGTGTTCCACCTGCTCCAGCAGCCGCTCAGACACAAGTAAACACACAGAGGCTTGTATTATTTACAAACTGTACAGTCTATGGCAGGCCTCTTGCTACCTAGCTCTTATATCTTAAACTAACCTATCACTATTTGGCTTTACCTGTGTCCCATTACAAACTGCTCCTTGGGCAGCTGGTGTCTCTTCTCTGCTTCTCCTGGGGCTGTAACCCACGACCCTGAGATTAAGAGTCTCATGCTCTACCAACTGAACTGTCTGGGCCTTACTCATTCCTTTGGGCTTAGGTAATCACAGAGACTAAATCCAGGTACTCCTGTCCATGGGCTTGGATCAGCAATAGTCAGGAATGAGGACTCAGCCCACCTCCCCTAGGAGGCAGAGGGAAGGGTTCTAAGTGGTTGTCAAGCATGGTCTTCCCTGTCTGTAACATGGTGGTATCCAGGAGGCTGGTCCTGCATCTGGAAGAGGACCATGAGGAGCACCACTATGAGAAGGAAGAGGATGGAGCCACAGACAGCCAAGGTCACAATCACCTCTGTGTCGACAGTATCACTTGTTAGCTGGCACTCCTTCTGCCGGTCCTTGGGTTTGACAGGTTCTGTGAGGTGAAGGAAGTCCTGTAGTGGGCAACGGTGAAGACATACAGGCAGGATCAGAGGCCAGGATGCCTTCTTACTGTCATTCTGAAAGTACACCTCAAGTGAGAAATTCCCATTGTCTTCCTGATACAAACAATTGGGATTATGGGAGTAATATTGGAGTGCCCAATAGCTTTCTTTCCTTAACACCACATTTCTCAAATTTTTTTGTCTGATATTCTTAGGAGAATCATTAGTTAGTTTTTCAACTGAAGTGAAAGATAGAAATATGCATTTAAGAAGTACCCTCCTCTTCATCCCCCCCCCAGGATGTTTATCACTTTAGCGTTGTTTGTGGTGATATTTTATTTGTGCTGAAATGTGATATTTTATTTGTATGCTAATAAATAAAGTTTGCCTGGAGATCAGAGGTCACGTAGCCAGCCATAAACAGAAGTCAGGCAGTGGTAGCACGTGCCCTTAATCCGATTACATGGCAGGCAGAGTCTCTTTGTGGTCGAGGACACAGCCAAGGGTGGTGACACATGCTTTTAATTCCAGTACCAACCATAGAGACCTGGAGGTCTGTATAGACAGGCAGTGATGAGGAAGTGATGTGGCTGGGCTTAAAGCCAATGAGAAGGCAGAACAGGAAGGCAATAAAAGTGAAGGTTAGACAGGAAGAGGGTCTCTCATTGGGGAAGCTACTGTGTGGTGGTAAGCTAAGGGTAGTCGTGGCTATTCCCTATTTCTCTGATCTCTTCGGCTATTACCCCTGTGTTTGGCTCAGTGTTTCTTATTTAATAAGATGGTTTAGAAATTCGTCTACAGTTGTTTCTGTTAAAGCTATTTACTGATCATCTGAAATCACAGAATATTTTTATTATATCATTTGAAGCTTGATAAATGATGGTGAGGTCATTTCTGTCCCTGCTCTTCCACAAAGAAGTCAGGTACAACCTGGCATCCATGCACTTCATGTTCAACCTCTTGAAAGTTGAAAACAACAGTTACTGTCAAAATAGTAAGACAAATTGGTAATTTCATGTCACTGCTGTAGACTACCCTTTGTGAAAACTGTGATGATCTATGGCAGTCATCACTGAAGTTCTGGTTACAGAAAAGGAACTCAAGGTCCTTTCCTCTGGGCAGTGATATCCAATCAGCAAAGGGAATGTCTATGTATCCCATCTTTTATATTTTTTCTTCATCTGCATTGTAAAGCTTTATGAACCCATGCTGTAATACAACAGTGTAGTTCACAGTCTATTGGTGTTGCTGTGATCAGTCTTCTGAGACGCGATTCTGCAGGTAATGGGCTGTTTCAGTTCTGCTTGGGGTGTCATCGGTTTCTCCACTCCAGCAGCAGCTGCATTTTATTGTTGTCATTTGAAGCAGTAAAAAGGGAGAACACTGATATTCCTTTTGGTATTCCTCTCCAATAAGTAATTGGGATAAGTGAAAAGAATAGCCTGATGTTTTCAACAACAACAGCAAAGCTGATAGCATTTTAGCACGTTTTTGTAAATTGTGAGCATATTCACAAATCGGGCATTTTTCAGAAACTAACCACAATCTGAATGTTATTTGTCAGTTGAGTTTATTTTTGGTAAATTAATTTTCAAAAACAAAACAAGCAGATGTCTCTGTAACAAAATGGGAAACAAAGCAGTACAAACAAAGCTGTTTAGATTGGGAGAAGATGTAAGGTTATCTAATTCAGAGTTGACAACTATCACCTCTCTGTCACTTTTGTCATTTGTGTGCTTTTATAAATAAAGTTTTACCATCATACAGCTATTTCCATCCATATGTGTCTTGTCTATTCACATATAGGTTATATGAGTAGAGGGGATTAGTTGTGACATATACCATATGCATCCCAAAGTCTAAAACATGAATGATTTAACCATTTAATAAAAGACCCTTCATCTAAAGCAAGGATTTATAGCCTTTATAGAAGTTTTCTGAAAGCTTTTGAAAAACATGTAGATACCTGGACTTCAGGGTTTATTTCAGCTGAGCTGAATAGGACACAGAGATTCCTAGATAATTTGATTGTACAAGAACTAAAAGTCACCATCAAAATTCTACAATACATTTGATTACCCACAAAGTGCATTACTTTTTTATCAAGGGGAAAGGCCAGTGAGAGAGAGTCAAACTTGTCACATCAGACAAGACCTCAGCTTAAAAACCAATGCATGTAACAACAAAAATGGCTTCCATCTTTCCTTGTTTGGCTAAATGAATGAGCTGCCATGACTTGAAATGATTCTGCAGAATCTAAAATCCTTGTAAAATTTATTTATTGTGTTTTAGAGGAAGGAAAGATCACTTGGAGTTGAGGTTTCAGAATATACATCACAAATAACTACTTTGAACTGTGCCTGAGTGCTTTAAGCATGGGTATGAATGAATCTTTCAGGTAAAGACCATGCAGTGATCACCTTCTGGAAATTATAATTTTCTCTACAAGTCTGTCGTCTGGGTTTAAGAACAGTGGTTTATCTTTTGTACCTTGTTTTATTCCTTCATCTCATGAAAAATCTGTGATTCAGCTCCTACCAGCACTGTCCAGAGCTGAGTGCAGTGTAGTGAACAATTTCGACCTGGTTAATGTTCTTAGGGAGCTTCTCAAGTAGTGACCATATAACATATATAATTACTCTCTAGTAAGAAGGTATAGGGTGTCCATAGGTTGTAAAAGAGAACTAATTACCTTACTCAGCCTTATATACTCTCAATGTCTTTTCAAACTGAATATATCATATTTGGGGAAAATTAGAAAGGTTAGTATGGATTAGAAAAATGATAAGAAACATTAATGCTAGAAATGATAACTTAGAATGAGTAGCATGTAGTACAAGATAGATGGCATGGTGGATAGAGAGAATGACGAGGAATAAGATTTGAAGATATTTTCATACCATCCTGAGGGACGTGGATTTCCATAAGATATTGGAAAGTCCTAAAGGAATTTTGAATTTTGTATGGCATGATCAGTAGAAAATTTTATATTGATATGTGGGGAAACAATTCAAGATGAAACAAGCCTTGGAATAAGAGGTCCAGTTTTATGTCTGGAACACAATCTTAGAGGCTGTCCAAAAGAAGTAATCCAGTGAGAGGAGGAAAAAAAAACCCATGAGTTTCCAAGCTAGTTTAAAGGTACAATAGGTACACACCTAAGAGACAGCTTGTATATTGGCTGTAAAGAGAGAACTTGGGATGACGGAAAGACTGGCTTTGCCTTGGGCAGGGTAAAGCATTTAGACTGTTAAGACATTGACCTATAGCATTTACCACTAGAGTTTTATATATTTCTTGCCTCAATTCTGCTACTAAAATACCATAAAACGTCTCTAGCTCTACTGAGACCACCAATACAAAGTCAATTTGCTTCATGACCCTTGAGGAGAGGGCTGATTTTGAGGATTTCATTTTGTAAATGTCTGTGGGCTCACACTGAAATGAGCTGTGACACATTCAAAACCATTTTAATACTGTAAAACGTTGAAGGCAAGGGCATTTGCATACTTCTGTCTGGCAGTCTCAGACAGGAACTCCTTTTACCTTAAAGGTCCATTCATCCTTCCAGTGATCACATTTAATGTATGACTCATATTCATTCGACTGCTATACTTGGAGCATTTAAAGGAACCATGGGCCATTTACTTCCTTTAGAGATTGTTAGCAATGCTATCTTGGGGATTTATGCTTCCTTTACCATGTTTCGTGAACTGTGAGGTGGGTCTTTGCTATTCATTTATCCTAGTCTGGGAAAAGCAAAAGCAGAAATAAGAGGAAAAAATGGTGAGTAGAGCAATGTTTGTATTTATCGCTTGCACATTGAGCAAAGCACTATTCTGCATTCAAATGATAAATATTCAGCAACTTGTGTATCAGCTATAGAATTACCCAGTGAAAAGAATAGGTTTTATCTGCATTCATATAGATGCCTGGGCAGTCATACATCATCTTTATTGAAAATAGCACATGGCTAGTTATGAAAGCAGCATGTTCTTGTGCTGTCATGCTATGCTAACTTGAAGCTCTCGGACTCTATACATTGTAAAAATTTCTTTCTCATATTCATAGACAAACATCAAATGCATCTGGATAAGGGGATGGAAACAAGCTTAAATTAGCTAACCTATTTTAAAAATGTAATTTCTTCCTTCCTGTGCTATATTTTTTCTACTAAACTGGAAAGCCCCCAGTAATATCACAAATTACTTCCTCTCCATATGTTAATTTCTTTCTTACTTTTCCAAGCAGAGTATGTTTGATCTGTACTTAAAGTTTTCACTGTATTACCTTTTCTACCCACTCTTACTCTGAACTGTCTAAAAGCCATGTTTTCTTAGGTATCTTATGTAAATGATGATCCATTTTTTTCTATCACTTTATATTGTCCCTTTGCTCATCTCCAAATCTGTCCTTCTTGCAGAATTGTTGCTTTTTGGGAAGGTTTTGATCTACCCAAGATTTTATATATAACTCTAGAAATACTTTTCTTTCCTGCAGCTAAGTCTCATGTAATCTAGTTCACATATCATCTCTGTATTTCTGTGTGCAAAAATATGCAAAACAAACAATCATTCTCCTAGATTGTTCAGAGAAAAATCCACGGCACTTCTTATTTTGAGAATAATTAAGGGACAAACATATCTGCTAACTAAGAACACAACAGAGAATGCTCAAGGGAGTTACTGGAAATATTTATATTGAAAATGACGTGTGAAGAAAATAAGGGATGGATAGAATTAGAATAGAAAGGGAGAAATAGGAAAGACCTAGGGAATGGGGACAATATGACAGCTATTTCCAAGAAAGAAACTGACTTGAAACTGGGCATGGTGGCTAATGCCTTTAATCCCAGTATTTGGTAGGCAGAGGCAGGTGGATCTCTATGTTTGAGGCTAGCTAGTTCTACAGAATGAGTTCCAGGAAGACAGGGCTACACAAAGAAACCCTGTCTTGAAAACCAAAAGCCAAAACCAACCAAACAAACAAAAGGAACTGACCTGAATAAACAGGGTAGGAGATGGTTAGAGTCATTGCTTGGTACAGTCATATTTATGGACCATGAAGAAGTCTGGCTTTCTGAACTCAGGAAAGGGTTTGTCTTTGACAACTGTGACTGATGCTGGATAAAATAGCACAGTATTTTGTGAATTTTAAGTTTTATTTGTCTTGCTCATTTTAGTCAAGGTCGTGGACCTTGGTACCAAGCAAGAACTGACTTTAGTTTTCTCTCCTTTATTTAACTTGCATTAGTTACTTTATACTATGTTCTGTTCTTTAATAACGTAGCAGAGGACTTAGTTTAAGAGATATAATTTTATTCTGTTGCTAAGCACCTCTGGTACTTGAATAGTTACTACTTCCAATGTACATGACCTCCCTCTAACTTTTTCTTTTAATCTTGTGTATTATAAATGTCCAAAAGAGAAATAATAAATTAATGATGAAAATGTAGCACATTGTACACTGAGGTACTATTAGACTCCAGTAAAGATGTACAATTCATTTGTGACCACACTGAAAAACCAGGAAGAATTTTGCTAAGTGAAATGAGGTAGACACACGTGGAACAGTAAATTCAGCATGAACTCAAATGTGGAATCTGAGAGGTAAGCCCTGAAAAACAAAGAGTAGGGTGGTGTTTAGAGGGATGCAGGATGAGGGAGGATGGAGGAGGCAGTGCACATATGACATAAAATTTCAGTTAGGTAAAAGGAGCCTGTAGTTCACTGTGGAGCCTATAAAATGATGCGCCGAATTCATACAGATTGCCGAGAGCAGATAGCAACTTCTCACAATATATATATGAAGCACTGACTGTATTAGTCCACTTGATTTAGTCATTCCACAATGAATATATTTCAAACATCATGTTGTAAGCATAAGGACTTACAGTTATTTTAACAAAAATGAATGGAAAAGGACATATAAACTGCATATAATGTGACCAAAACCTACAGATTTTAAGTTTTCGGAAGACATACAAATATTTAAAAAAATCATCTTGCAATTGATAAATGTAATGTTTTGTCAGTTATTTGATGTGAGATAGAAGGCTCTAAGTTTAGGTAATTTGGAAGCAAAAACATAGCATGAGGTTAGTCTACCTGCTATTTAGGGAGCAGACCCTGATTTTATTATTTATTTATTTATTTATTTATTTATATATTTATTTATCTATCTACTTATTTATTTCCCACTCCTCACCATGTATGATCTAACAGCTCTTTTACCCTTTTTGGTTTATCCATTACTCATTTCCATCTCAAATTCCACTTTGATGCAAAATATATCTAATAACTCCCTAAAGCAGTCTTTCCATAACTAACCTATGCTGCACAAATAATCCAGACTGTCAACTTTGTAAGGATTTGTCTATTGCTGTTTTAGGTGTATTAATGTTTTGCCTGCATATATGTCTATGTACCAAATATATACCTGAAGTCCTCAGAGGTCAGATGAGAATATCAAATTCCCTGAAATTAGAGTTACAGACAGTTGTGAGACATTATAAAGATGCTAGGAATTGAACTTGGGTCCTCGGCAAGAATAAGTGCTCTTAACTAATAAGCCATCTCACCAGCCTCCAGATTATTATTTTCCTTAATTATTCTCAGAACAAACACATTTCATGCTAGTGTATGTAAGAAGGAAATACACAAGAGGATAATGGGGTGGTCTTGTTTTGTATTCCCTAGAGTTTGAAGGGTTGGGATGAGACTGCTACTTGAGTTAACATTTTCAGGGAAAGTATCTTTGGGGATGTGATGAATGCACATATGATACCTTAACACAAACAGGACTGATGATGAAAGGAACCAACTATATTGACATTGGGGAAGAATGAAAAGTAGGTCCTATGAATGTAAAGACTCAGGTAGGGAAGAGCTTGATGTGCCCAGGAGAGAGAAGTAAGGAAATTGTACCTGGAATTCATGGAAATAAAGATTTAAGAATGTTTGACTATAAGATAAATAAAGGGTAAAATTTAAAACATGTTATATTTATATTCAAGATTTCTATGAAAGACCCTATTTTCAATATACCCTATTTAATTCAAGTTTCCTAACCTATCTTGATGTGCTTTGGCATTCCTGTTTAATTTTGGGTTTGAGATTGTTAAGGATTAACTGGAGTTATACGTTCTGAAAGAGTTGATCAATTTCTAACCCGTGGTATGATTTTGGCTTGAAGCAAATTTATCACTTACCAAAAATCAAAGCAAATTTTTATTCCTTTTTAATATTTAAAATGTGATAAAAACTTGTCTTCATTATTACATATTCCAGGAGGTGTAGGCTGTTGTAGGTAGGCAATACTAAATGGAGGAAATGCTAATAAAATTTAGCCATGGGTTCATTTTATGGGAATATAAAATAGATGAGAGATTTGTTTCATTTTTCAGCATAGGCTGGTGAATTTTGTAGCTTTTAGATGTGAATTTGAACTCCGGATATTTTCTTTACTGACTTGTGTTAACTTAGACAAATTTAAAAATCTTATGCCCTCATTCCCTTCTTCCATAAAATGAAAGATCATTCAATGAGTGGCTTATAAGGAATTAAGGAGGTGAGCTCTGTGGAAGGATTCTGCTAGTTACTCAGCCCACACTGTATTTATGACATACTTGTGTGCGTAGATTTCAACATAAGCACCCACTCACTATTTTCTTTTTCTATACTTTTTAAAGGGCTTCTTATGATCTGGACAAGACACATTCTTTTTTTTATTTTTTCTTTATTAAGAATTTTAAAATTCATTTTACATACCAACCACAGATCCCCCCTCTCTTCTCTCCTCCTGCCCTCCAGCTTTCCCCTCCAACCCACCTCCCCATTCCCACTTCCTCCAAGGAGGCCTCCTCTGGGGAGTCAGGATAACCTGGTACATTCAGTTGAGGAAGGTTCGAGCCCCTCCCCCCACACCAAGGCTGTGCAAGGTGTCCCACCATAGGTAATGGGCTCCAAAAAGTCTGCTCATGATGCACTCTTTTTTTGAAGCAATGGTCAGAGATGGGGATTTCTGTTGTGATTGGATCACAACAGCTGTGTGTGCCAGTCAATGGATTAGCACCATCATTGATTCAAACTCTGAGGAGACTATTGGGTAGGGTGGAGCTGTGGTAGGCAGGACCTGGGTGGAGATAGAGGTAACTGGGGGTGTGTCTTTGAAGGACATCTTTCTGGGCACCTTTCTCACTTTCGCTTTCTACCTTTCACCTTGCTTTTTAGTGAAGAAAAGCATGTTTCCTCCACCATAGCTTTTCTCCACGATATTTTTTGTTTTCTTTTGCTTTTTATTTTTTTCCCCTCCTTACTATGTGTCTGGCCCCAAAGAAATGGATACATCATACCAAGACATCCTTCCTGAAAATGTGAACCCAAATAAGCCTTTCTTTCTTCTAAATTGTTATTCTCAGGTTTTGTCACAATGGCATGGTTAGCATGCCTCCTAAAGTCTGCAGATGTATTTGCCCACACAACTGGTGTTGAACAACTCCCAAATCACTGACATTTGGATCAGGAAATAGAGGAAAGACTCATCATCAGCTGGTTATTAAGCTGCATATTTCAGAGAATATTCCTACTGTTTTGCTGTATTTCCAGTCCTATCTTGGAAGTTTAGCTCTTCTATAGGATGCCTGGGGTAGTTTTTGCTACTGAAGTTCACAATTAAAGAGATTCTTTGAAATGTTCTCTCTGGTTCTCTTGGCTATAGAAAGCCTTGAGATGGAAGCCCAGAAGGCGTCTCGTTATCATGGCTCTTTTGAATGTGAGAATCTTCTCTAGCACCCATTATTTCCTACTCCCTCCTGTTCTTCGCTGTGCAGAAACTGGCTAAAGCCTTAAGATGGCCCTAGAGGGAATACTAATAGCAGTGTTCTCTAGACACAGTCTTTGTCTCGGAGAACTTAGATTCTGTCAAGGTTCTAACTCTGCTGATTCTTCTCTTTTCTTTTAAAAAATTTATTATTCTCTCATACAATATATCCCGACAGCAGCATCCCCTCTCTTTCCTCCTCCCCATGCTCCCACACCTCCCTCCTTTCCAGATACTGTTACCTGGTTTTCCTTCAGAAAAGAGCCGGCCTCCTGGTGATATCAATCGACCACTGCATAAAAGCATGCAATAAGACTGGGCATAGCGCCTCATATTAAGTCTGGATGAGGCAACCAGTAGGAGGAAAAAGGTCCCTGGAACATGCAAAAGAGTCAGAGACAGCCCCAATCCCATTGTTAGGAGTCCAACAAAAACCCCAAGCAAAACAACCACAGCATGCTTGCAGAGGGCCTATCGCAGACACATACATGCATCATGGTTTCCATTGCAGCCTCTATGAGCCCCTGGGAACCCTGCTTAGCTGAATCGGTAGCTGGACTGTGTTCTCTTGGTGTCCATGATCCATCCCTCTGGCTCCTACAACCCTTCCTTCCCCTCTTCTGTGGGGTTCTCTGAGCTCTGCCTGTTTGGCCATGGGTCTCCATATCTCTCATCAGCTGCTGGAAGAAGCCTCTCTGATGAAGATTGGGATAGGCACAGATCTTATGAGCATAGTAGATTATTACATGGCCAGGATACAGAAGCTAGATAGCTTAGACACAAAGGGTAGAACAAAATATGACTGACAATAGCAACAACAAAACCCCACAAAAGCCAAAGAAATGATTCCTAAAGATGTTCTGCTGTACTCATAGGATTGGTGCTGATTATTTTCAAAGGATCTTTAATTTGAGATAAAGGAAGGTACAAGTGAATACATTTTCCTCCTGAAAAAATAAGTATAACAATTCAATGAAATTAAATGGAAACTTGGAGAAGACTAAAATACAGGGACATGATGTCATTCTCAAGACTACAGAATGGCCCCACCTTTAGTTTGTATTACTAGGTCTGCAGTTGGACTTGATTACTTTAAGTATGTTAAATTTGATTTTGACTAAATATAACTTTAGTACCTTCCTCTGTAACCTATGATAACCTCAAGCTCAATATGTAACCCAGGTGATGCTCCTGCGTTAGCTGTCCCAGAGCTCATAGGCATACACCAATACCATTAGTGCTGGGAGGTGTTTGGATTCCTATTAGCATCTTCAAAGTATTTGTAAGCACTTGATCTTCAGTGGTGCCTTGCTTTAAACAATAATGCAAACTGCCTCAGCATTTTTAATATTTACCAGAGGAGCAAACTTCATTCCATGTGAGCAGATGAGACGTTAACCAGTGCACATGACTAATTGTTGGAAGTCCCAGAGCTCATAGCCCATGAATAGCAGTGTGTCTTCCTTGGGAACTAAGGGAAAAGGCAGAGGCAAAGTGAAGTCATAATGTAGCTGGAGTCACTTTCCATGTGAACTTGAGAATAATAATAAGAGGATAGAGAGTGATGGGTAACAGGTTTGAAAAACACACGCAAGAAACTGTCAATAATTCATTCAAAACAAATAACCTTGCTTTTAGCTGGTGCTGAGATCGAGCACTGGGCTAGACATGCATGCAAGACAAGCATCTACCAGCAGACCTAACCCTCCAAATATTTTAGATAAGCTGGTGTTCTTGGGAAAGTTCTCATCACTCCTTATATCTTCCAGCAGTGTGAGGGAGTTGCCCATTCTTAGTGAATTCTTCCTTCTTAAAATCACATAGCTTGTCTTTGTAATCTCAATTGTCTTATCACCATGGTGATGAGAAGGAAGTTGTGTACAGATTTACTTGCACATTCTCCAGCTTCCTGCGATGAGTGTAAATGGGCTGAGAACACCTCATCACCACTTTTTTCCCCCCAAGCTTGCTAGAAACTTATGTGGAAATGCATAAGCTGCGTGTCTAATAATAATATCCTGGAGATATATAACACCTATAAATATATTAGTTGTTATGTTTATAACACCCAATAATACCCTGGAGAATAGAACACCTATAAAGTGAAAACGCATAGCAGAGGAAAAAGATACCTTCATCAGTCTTGCGGCCCTGTAAGCATCTAGCTTCCTGATATCCTTGTGAAGTGTACAGACTATCCCTGAGGTTTGGACATATGATACCTGTTAAATTCACAAAATCATCCAACTCATAGCTCTCTACTAATGATGAGTTTGTACTCTTAACACGTCAGATAAAGTCCTCACCTTTAATAGAATCAATGGCTGTAAGAGATCAATACAATGGAAAACTGATTTTGTTGTCATGGCAATTTCTCTAGTCACTGATTAAAAATTGAGAATGAAAGCTATCTTAACTATTTCCAAAGAACACCAGTAAGCCATGGGAATGCCAGAGTGGGGAATTTGTAACTCAGATTGCTCAGCTGTGGGCCTCGAGGAAGGCAGTTTTCTTGCTTACTGCTTGTCATCACATTCCTGCCAGCCTTCACCCCCAGCATCAAATGGGTTCGGGTCAATCTTTCAGTTCCTGTCTAATAGAATTTCTATGTCTCCCTCATAGATCGTGTAGCTCCTGAATGCCAAATTTTCCATTTGTGCTGTAATTCCAAATAAAATGGGGTGCTTAGAAGTGCTTAAACTTTGACTCAGAATCAGGTACATTAGTTTTCAGCCTTTATGTGGGTCCCTGATCCTGTATTCACTAACGCATTCAGTTTCTTTTCAAAAAATACATTTTAAAAATTTGTATGTATGTGTTTGAACTTGTGTATGATCCTGTCCACATGCACGAGAAAGAGTCAGATCCCTTGAAGTCAGAGTTACAGTTGATCATGAGCTTCCCAATGTGGGTACTGGAAATCAAACTTAGGTCTTCTGTCAGAGCAGCAAGCACTCCTAACTGTTGAGCCATGTTTTTTCTCAGTAGATCCACTTCTCATCTGCTCATGATGGTTCTCTCTATGCATGTTCTCCCTTCATTGAATTATACATAGATCCTCTTATGTCATATTTAAACATCTCATTGTGTTCTACACAAAATATAATTTTGGGACTCAGAAAAGTTTAAAATGTAGTTGCTGCTCATCAGATTTAACTATATATCTATTCACAAACACATGCAACAATAATTGTTATATATTATATATGAGTATATCTACCTATCTATTTGTCTATACAGCAATAATAATTAAAGATGCCATGAAGGAATTGGAAGAGGTTGGAAGGAGAAACTGGAGTAGAGAGATGGTGTAATTGTATTTTAATTAAATTAAAAAATAAATTTACTTGTATTATCTTTCAACATGAGTCTATGCATTAAAAAACCTCTTGCATCATTTAGTCTATTTATATACTAAGTGTTCATAATCTAGCACTTTGAAATAAGTACTATTAGTCTTGATTGTCACTCTCTAAATTATGTTTTTATAGTAATACATCAGGAGTTCAGAATATGTTTTAGAGACATACTGAAGTTGTGACTTCATTGTTAAAATTTGAGCAGTGATTGTTAGAATAGATTCTAGGGCAGCTTCTTCATTGAGCTCCTGTGGTGGTAGGTCACAGGAGGCTAGTGGAAAGACTAAAGTTTGAGATGATTAAACTGCTGACATTCTGATAGTGTTACCCCATTCCTACTGTATTTTCTACTGTTAATGGAAGAGTGGTCTTCCTATGTCTTTGCTAATAGTTTACCTGTGAAGAAATGGCTTCATAGGTTTTCACTGACTACATTTCTATATTTAATTTTTGATTGAAGTATGACAGAAAGCTCAATAAAAGTAGTACTTTACTGTAGTTCATGTTTACCACAGAAAATACCTTTAAAGACCACCCATACTTCACTGAACCTCTGTACCCTGTTTTAAAAATCACAACCACATCTGCCCAGTTCCATCCCAGAACAGTGAGGTAGCATCAGGGACCTTCCTCTGGCTTCAGTAGCTTCTCTGATCTTCCATCTTGGAAGCAGTGCAAATGACAGATGACAACTGTTAACAGGCTTCAGAAGAGATGAAATATTTGAGGGAAATGAGGTAATATTTGTTGACTGCTGTGTGACAATTTCAGTTCACACTAATGGCATGGCTTCTTAGAAATCACTCTCTGCTTTCAAAGAAAGGGACTGTGTACCATGTCTTACAGAGTACTTCATGGGTGGTTGGAGGAGCAGATCATCTGATTGCTGTTTTGGTGGCAGATCACTTTTTTTTTTCCTTTTGAGAGTCAAAACAAAATTGGATGTTTATTTTGGGTGTTCACATATAACTTTCCACGTGAAAGCATTGCCTTCTTAATATGAGTAATGAAATAACTAATTTTAAAAAAAGGAAGAGATAATTTGCACTTATGTAGATCAATATAGAAATGTATTGCAGAAATGTATAAACCCCACGCTAAACCCTGTATCAGGAGCTTCAGAAGAATCATCAATGAGGATGTGGATACTGACTGTAATCTCCTGTTTACATTGTTTGCTTGTGGTCTTCTATTTACTGGTATTTTTCACCAGCACTACAAAAATGCCAACATTGTATTCATAGTGTCTAATGTATTTTCCATATTGCATATGCATCGCACCCATACCTGAGCCATCCCAGTAATAAAGACTCTGTGTTCATTCTGCACTAGCTCTCTTTGCTCCACTTCTTGAAAAACTTAGATTTCACAGCAACTAAAATCTCTAGTTGTGTATGTCCCACTAAGGATCAACCTCTACTTTTTAAAAATTAACTTTTCAGGTTGCATACACAGTAACAGGTTTGCAGTCTGACGTCTCCACATACATGCCATTACAGTGTGTTCTCATTTTTTCCATCCTCCACTGACCTCCCTATCACCTGTCTTCAACTAACTCCCTTTCTTAGGTTCCCTTGTGTTTTCCTATCATGTGTACTCAATTGCCTTATTTCCACCTTTGCAAAAAATTTCCTCCTCCCTTCTCAAAATCTCTCTTGTAATTTCATGATCTACTCATGAAAATAAACACATACATCTGCACTTATATATTAGTTGCTTTTCTTGTTGTGATAAAATTTTCTTGTGAAAGCAGTTTAAGATGAGAGGGGTTTACTTTGTTTTGCAGGCCAAGGGCATGTGGTGGGAAATCCCAGTTCTAGGAGGTTGAGGAGGCTGGTTACAATGCATCAGGAAACAGAGAAAGGTGGATACTCAAGCTCATGTAGCCTTGTCTTTTACACAGTGCAAAATGCAAGCCCAGGAAATGGTGCTAATCACTTTCAAGGTGTATCTTCTTGTCTCAGTTAACTCAATCAAGATAATCTTTCACTGTTTGCCCTTAGGCTAGTCTCTTTGACCTATCTAGCTGACAATATTAATCATCACAATATACATACACTTATGCTGTTACGTTTAAGTTCTGTATGTAAGGAGAAATGTTATATTTGTCTTTCTGAGTCGAGCTTATTTCAATTAGTGCAATGATTTCCAGTTGCGTACATTTTTCTAAATGCCATGATTTTATTTTTTCATGGCTAGATCGAATTCCATGAGCCACATTTTATTTATGTATCATCTCGTATGGTCTAATTTCTCATACAGATATTTTCCCTCTTCTGGGACTTCACTTTTTTTTTTAACACCTAACTTGAACGTTCCTCATTGTTCTTGAATTCCTACTTAGATGGCACGTTTAACACTTCTCTTAGGGTCCGTCCTGACTTGTTTTATAGGAAGAGTTTCACTGAAATGTTATCTGGTTTTTAAACTCTCAGGCCACTTAAAACATTCTGTCTCAAATTCTTTTATTGCTGCCTGGTCTCCATTTGTGCATATCTTCTGTGATACTGGATGATCGACTTGGGAGAAATACCCTTTCCCTCCACTCAACTGATTAATAACTGTTGGCTATTTATTACTGAACCTGTAACTGAGTAGAATAGAAAAATCCTTCAGTATTAGCTTATTCTGTGCTTCCATAACAGAACACATGGGACTAATTAATTCATAAGGTTATCTAACTCAGAGTTCTGGAGCCTGGGAATACCCAAATCACAGTACCTGCATTTCACAAGCATCTTCTTGCTAGGCCATCCCATGGAGAAAGGTAGAAGAGGAAAGAATGTATGTGAAGCTGAGTGAGCAAGATGGTACATGTGTTTGCAGTAACTACCCCCCCCATAGGACATTCATTGATTAATGATAGCAGAGCTCTCATGACATAGTCACCTCTTTGTAGACCCCCTCACCTCTGAATACTGTTGAACTGGGAACTGAGTTTCCAACATAGGAACTTTAGAGAACCCATTTCGACCATAGTGTCTTCAAAGTAATTTCCAAATTAATACTCTGAAAAAAAATGACCTTTTCTGGAATATAATACTACTCCTTGAGTATGAAGATTTCTCTTCACACATTTTATTTGATGATCCTCTTGTTATTTCTAGTGGTTGATATATATATATATATATATATATATATATATATATATATATATAAAATATTACACATTATATACTATATATATGTGTGTGTGAATCAAAATTAACATGTAATATTTAGACATCCAATTTTATTGTGAACCTCTTATAATAATGAAATTATACAACCAGTATCTAGTGGTTGTTGCCCATCAACAGAGGATCAATAATGAAAATATGGTGCATATACAAATGAAATATTCTTCAAATATAAAGATAGGTGAAAATATACCCTTTGTAGGAAAACGGTAGGAACATAAGGTTTTCATGTAAAGAGAATCCAAATATTACATGTTTTCTCTAACATGCAAGAATATATATTCTTGTAAAGATGTGGAAGTGGAAGTGAGATTATTTGAGGGAAGGAAATCCAGCAGGAGGGGCCCAAAAGAGGGGAGTTAGACATGAATATAGTAAAAAAAAATACATTGTACTTATGTGTGAAAACGTTATAATGAAATCCATGACTTTGTGCATTTAATGTACATATATTAAAACAAAATTTCTTTGATAATTGGTTGGGCCCACATGAACTGTAACAGAGTAAGCTAAGACTATTTTGTTATATCCATATTTTGAGACTGGTGTACTGTATGATTCAATGGATAGTTCTGTATGACTCAGATGGTTCCACATTTTTAAAAACAGCTTCAATTTTTTATTAAGTACTGTAAGGAGTTGGAGTGAATTTCATAGTTGTTTTGACTTTGAGATGGCTACAGTTCAGATAAAACTGACACAAGGAGACTAACTCCTTCCTGAGAAGATATTCTGGGTTTCATCACTGTACTTTGCTTTTCCAGCTCATCCATTACCATGTTGTGAAATTACTTCACAAGTGACTTATAGTTCAAGGTTATAAGAATCCTGTCTGCTTCCCATGTGCAGTTCTGCATTGTAATTTTTTCCCTTTAGATACAGACACACAATCCAAATAGTTCCAAAACATACCATGACTATCAGGATTCTTCCCTTTCTCCTCCATCTTTGATGCCTCTCTTCCTTTCTCCTTTTTCTCCCTTCGTTACTACTTTCTTGGTGAATAAAATGTCTGCCACAGCCAGCCTTTTAAAGAACATGTCCCCAAGGATCTCTGTGGAGTCAGAGTGGAGGTGGCACTCAGATGTTACCACTGACTGACGTTAATAAAGAACATGATTTTCTTCAGAACAAATTTATTCCCAAGCCCTGTATATGCCTCCCAGGAGCTCACCACTGGCTTGACAGGCAGGTGTCAACTCTGAATAGACACGCATAACCACAAAGTCAGTAAGGATGGAGGCTGCTGTAGTCCAATTCAGGGGATAAGAAAAGAACAGGGAAGATTGTGTCAGCTTCATAACACCTTCCAAGAGAAATCAGTAGGTTAAAAAGAAGGGCTTCTGGAAAAGATTCCACAAAATGGTCTTCACTACTTGTCATTCAACTCCTGTGCCGATCCTTTCAACATAGTGATAGCGAGCATCTTTGACGATTATCCTGAGAGATTCACTTCCTGGATTAAAGTCAGGTAGTGGTATGAATGACTTCAAATTGATTTTTCTGGACGAAGGCTTTTGCAAAAGAGGGAGGAGATATGGCAAATGAGAGACAAGAAATTTGGGGATGGAACGACCCACACAGGTGGGTAAGAAAACAAAGAGTGGCACTGGTATTACATACAAAGACAAAGCCTACCTATTTAAATGCTCCGGGGCCAGAGTGCTCCGTTTACAAATATACTTACAGAATTGCCCAGGGTGAATCAACTTGACAGAGGACACTGCCATTGAACTGTGACAGTGATCCCTTAGAGGAGATGACATGGTGCCTATACACCCTTGAAATTGGCATCGAGGAGAGTAGAGAAAACTGTGAGAAGGTAAGACAGAAGTGCTGTGTCACAAAATGCATCCAAATGAGAGTTAGAGATTTTAGAAAAAAGATCATCAGTACCCAGTAAGGTTATGGGTCAACAAAATAGTACTGAAGACTCACAGAGTCTGCTTTGGGCTTAAGTTTGAACTTACAATTTCCTTTATCTTTATTATTTTTGATGTTGTTGGCTTAAATATAATATATAGCATTCTTTTCAGACTCTGGTCTACACGTGGTGACAATTCCAGAGCTGGCCTGATTCCTACTGAAAATCAAATTAGCAACTTACAATATTTTCCCACAAACTTCTTTTCCTTTCACATATTACTCTGTATGTACTTTTTACAATGTGAAAAATCCCTTTATTTTATTCCTAGTCACTAGTAACTTATGTATTTTTTTTCCAGCTGATGCATGTAACTAATAAAGCATCACACTACATAGAATACAGACAGGGTTCTTTACTGTTCTGATAGTTAAAACTTGAATAGTCAATAATAAAAATGCTGCATGCATTTTTTAGCAGCAGCCTTGAGCACCACACTGCCCTCTGAGTAACTGCATTTCTGACTGTGATCTGATTTGCTTAATGGCAGTTGATGACAAATAATAACAAGAAAATCACTTAGGGCAACCCCTCTTGTGGTTCAATGAGATCATAGGCTCCACTCTTTATAGAATTTATTATAAAAATGGGTATCTGATGTCTATTCTAAAAAATTCTGCAAAAGAAATAATAAATTTTCGCTCAAATGTCTACTAATGACAACACGTACTTGTAAGCCTGGGTTCCCTCTTCTCTGGTCTGTGGATCCATTTAGACATTGTTTTAGTTGTCAGAAGAGTCGATTCTTGCAAGTTTTTCAGCACTGATGCATAATTTTCCATCTACTACTTCCTATAAATCTATTAATTAAAATCCTTTTTTATTATTAACTGATTATAATTGAACAAACTGTAGCAGAAACTTCCCACTAAGGATATTATAGCTTCCTGCTTGAGCTCTAGATGACATGATTCCCCACCCTTTTGGCAGGACCTTGATCCATATTTGGAGAAGGGAATAAAAGTGCCTGTATCTCAGCAACGGGGAGTATTGTGTGCGCTGTCATTCTGATGGGTCTGGAACAGGGGCTGCACGGGTAAGGCTGCCTTTGAACAATCAGGCAGGCAGAATTCCTTTCTGCTCTCCAAAGGCACCTCACTCATTACTGTGAATAATGATTAGAAAATGAGCTTGGAGGGTGGAGAGAGTCTGCAGATCTTTCAAGACTCCTGTTCAGGTTCCTCCTCCATTGTTAAACTTTCCAGTTAATTCCATCCCCCTGTAAGCTCCATGCTCGGAATGCCTGTACCACTTATTACAGTGTTCTCTCATTGTGACTTCTACTAAGGTGCAGTCTCCAACCTGATGTAAGTGTTGCTGTGCTGTGCTACAGTGTTCATTGGGAGTCGGAACACATCCCCCTTTCAACTCTTCTTTTCTCGATTATGGAGTTTATCAAAGGCTAGTCCATAGATTTCAGCCTTGTTGAACAAATAAAATATAACCATTACCAAATGTTTATAAAGAGCTTCAAATTAATGTGATGTCTTAATTAGCACAAAGACCAAATGAGCTGATTATTAACCACCTGATGGAATGGACATTGCATTACAAAGAGCATACTACTCAAACTTGAAGCCTATGAAATAGGTATTGTCAACACAGTAACTTTTTGGTGTTTAGTGTTACTTTTCCTCTTAAGTTTGTTTTCTCTGAAGCCTTTGAAAACAATGATTGACTGTTGTTCAGTGTGCTCAGGAATGTGGCAAAGGAACAAGGCAATGCCCCAAGGAGTGAGATAATATGTACCTGTTTGCTGAGAAAACCCAAACCAATCTAAAACAGGAAAGAGTGAAATTGTAGCTTTACCAACAGACAAAAAGTATCCCATATTGACACACCAGGACAACCTCACAAGGTATCCTCTACTGAATGAGAAATTAGAAAGGAAATTTTCTGTCCTCAAATGGAGGAGCAGTTGAGTACAGTGTTGCTTGCATCTAGTCTGTATACTTATACTCTTTCCCTTCAAATGAACTCAACACTTTCTGCTTGTTCATTTATTCATTCCTTCACTCAAGGATTTTTTTTGCAGGGCCCATTTTATTCTAGGAACTTTTTAAGGAGCTAGATGATTTAGCATGAGGCAACAAGACAAAATTCTAGCTCTTATGGGTATTATTATAGAATATATAGTTGTTTTATTGCATGTCTGTGTTTATGTGTGTGTGTGTGTGTGTGTGTGTGTGTGTGTGTGTGTGTGTGTGTGTCTGTGTTTGTGTATTTTGGGGAATGGTTAAGTGTAAAGTGCATAAAGTATAGAATGTGAACATTCTTTAGCAGCAGCTATTATTACTGCCATGTACCAAGAACTTTCTTTGCATTATTTCTCACAATATATTAGTCCATATTTTTTATTTTTTTATTTAATTTTTTAATTTTACATACCAACCACAGTTTCCCTTCCCTCCCTTCTTTCTGCTACCCCATCTTCCTCCCCACTACCTCACCCCCCCATCCACTCCTCTGAGTCAACAAAGCCTGGCATATCAAATTGAGGCAGGACCAAGCCCCTCCCCACTTCATCAAGGCTGAGCAAGGAGTCCATAGGGAATGGACTCCAAAAAGCTGGTTCATGCACCAGGGATAAATCCTGGTCCCACTGCTAGAGGCCCCACCAACTGCCCAAGCCACACAACTGTCACCCACATTCAGAGGGCCTAGTTTGGTACCAGGCAGGCCTCCCAGCTTTCAGTCCATTAGTACATATTTTAAGCATTAGAAAAGAAAGGAATTGGCTTGGTAGGAATTGCTATTCAGAAATATACAAGTGACACAGCCTAACTTAACTATTCACTTATAACAAATGTTACTTGTTAACAGTTTCTTGACATTGCTCTTCACAATGTATGTTACTATCAGACTTGTACTGGGTACAGGCACTTTAGGAATGATATAATTCAATGTATGTTAAATACAGATGCTCTTGAGCATATGATGAATGAATCTGATGATCTTTAAGCTTTACTATGTCAGGAAAGCAATAGGAATTCATTTGAGAATGTATCTCAGATTTTGAATTTTGATCTTTTCCTGTCCTAATGATTCCACATGCCAGAAAGCTTTTGTGATACAAGACAGAAACATGGAGCTATCACCTGCATCTAGAACAAGATCCCATAGTCATAGTTAAACAGTTGCTATTCTACAATGTGCTGTTGCAAAGGTGTGTTTGGTTGCTATGTTAAGCACTCTGCATATTGTACTATTTTTGATGTTTTCAGCTTAACATGAGTTTATGGGAATATAACTACATTGTAAGTTAAGGGGGAGCTCTATGAGTTGCTGTGGCAGTGAATACATGTTGTTCCTATTGGTTAATATATAAAGCTGCTTTGGTATGGTAAGGCAGGGTAAGAGCCAAGCTTCCAAATGGTAATACAGAGGAAGAAGGGAAGAGTTGGGGAGAGTGGAGCCTGCCGCCCAAGGAGCAACATGTTGTCACCAGTCCGGTAACAGCACAGCCATGTGGCAAAAACATAGATTAATAGAAATGGGCTGAGTTAAGTTATAAAAGCTAGCTATCAAGCAGCCTGAGCCATAGACCAAACAGTTTGTAGTTAATATTAAACCTCTGAGTAATTATTTTATAAGTGGCTACGAACCACGGGTGGGAGAGATTCATCTGGACCTTGGGGCTGGGCAGGACTTGAGAAACTTCTGTCTACAATGAGTTTTATAATGATCAGCTATTTTTGTTTATGTTTTATTATCCAAGTTGTCTTACTGTCAATTTACATCCTCTTTGCCAAGTTAGTCTTTTCAAAAATGTCTTCTGTGTTCCGTGTGTGTGTGTGTGTGTGTGTGTGTGTGTGTGTGTGTGTGTTTAGTGCTCATGATTTCATGTGTGCATATGCATATGTGTAGGGGCATGCTTGTGTGTTTGTGTGAGAGCTTGTAGATGCCCAGGATTGATATCACAAATTGTCTTTGATTGTTCTTTCCACCTCATTCATTGATGCAGTTTCTCTCAGTCAACCACAAAGCTTCTCAGCTTCCACGGACAATCCTTTCTCTGCCTTTCAAGGCTGAAATTACAAGTGACCACCCCACATTCCCATGAGCTTCTGGGGAAAGTGACACCAGTCCTGATGTTGCACAGCACATGCTTTAAATTCTGAGCCATCTCCATAGCCCCTAAGGCAGTCTGTTAAGGAAGAGAAATGCATTATGTGCCCCAGAAGACTCATTTTTATCATGAAAGGTTCAAGTGATATGTGTTTAGCTGAGGTATTGGTGGAACTAAGGCTGCTAGCTAACTGTTCAATTGGTTCTCCTGGCCAGATTTCCTTGTCTCAGCGAGGTGTACTCAGATGGGCAGTAGCATTCAATTTCACGTGTTGGAAGTTCTGCTAGCTCTCCAGGGTTCTGCTAGGCATCCCAATTTTCTTCTGCCTCAATCATATGATCTTTAAACCACTTTTGCAGAATTGCGAAAGGTGCCTCTGGTTTCTCTGATTATTTAGCTCTTCTTTGCTACATTATCCACTCTTATAGTGATAAAAAACATTCCACATGATTGCAGATGCAAATGGGTGACTATTGTGTGTGTAATGAGCTGTAAGTGAATTTCCTCTTGCTGCAGAAAGTCCTTCAGAGACAGAATGGAACAGGTATCGGGAGGGTCATTCTTTATCTTATTACTCAGATAATTCTTATTGATAATAATTAATTCTTAGTTGACCATATGATATATGATGAGCAAAATAATATGTGTTTAAATAAAAATGACAGGTATAGGGGTGTAAATCAGTTGGAAGAGTGATGATCTAGCATGCATGAACCACTAGGTTAATGTCTGAAACTCCAGTACCTGGGAGACTGAGGCAGGAGAATCAAAAGTTCAGTGTTATTCTTGGCTATACAGCAATTTTAAAGTCAGCCGGGGCTACGTGAGACCCTGTCACAATAAATAATAATTTAACAAACAAATAAATAACAATAGTTTAAACTGATAAATTAAGGGTCTACTATGTAAAATAGACTTTTAGGTATTATATTTTTAGGTATATTTGATAAGCATCCCTTAGAGGTCAGTGTATGATGCAAATGCTTGAAAAGCTGAAAACATATTTGGATGCTATGTGAAATGTTCTATAAAGCAGTAGCTTGCTTTTGTTCACTTTAGTAAGATTCTGGCTCTTAGGATATGGCATATGCTGGGTCTTTGATATACTTCTGTGAAGTGAGTAAAGCATTGGATTTCACATCTGTGAATATTAAATGAGCATAAGAATGGCAGCAATCAGTCCTCTAGAAGTCCAAGTGAAAGAGATAAATCCAGGCCTAGAAAACCTTACAGCTAATAATACCATCTAAGTGTCGTTGCAGAAGGCTTGATATTTTGCACGTATCATTTCGTTTTTGAACTTAATATTCCTGGGAGAAAGGCAGTAGGCAGATATCACTTCTCTTATAGATGAAATGGCAACAAGAGATCAATAAAACTTTCCCAAGTGCTTTAGCTAGTGCTTGGCAAAGCAGGAACTCAGACTTCTGGCCCTGTGTCCTTTCTCAAGTAGAATTGTGTCACTCTCCACTTCCCATTAGCAACCCTGTCTCACCAAATTATCACAGGTTACTTAAGATACACGTTGCCTGTATTTGTTTTCCTAGAAGCTGAGGGATCATCTTCAGATCACTGTGCCCATCATTCAGGAGGTGTCTGTGACCCCTCATGGTTTCAACACTCATCCAAGATGACACCAGCTCTCTAGATGACATTGTGGTGTTGAGACTCAGTGTACATGGATTGTGTGTATCTGTGGATGAAAAGAAAGAAACAGAGCAGTAATACAAAACCAGACAGGGAAACACACCAGTGACCAGTCACTCACTTACAAATGGTTCTTGGACAGTGAACGTACAAGCTATAAAGAGGGATAGGATGCAAAGTCTGTCCTAGTTAGCTTGCCGATAAAAATTGTCTCTTAAGTGTGTTTTAGTCCATATGGTAGAGCTCATTTCTGGCACGAGTGCTTTCTAAACAGCAGGCTTCCTTGTAGGGATTGGAACAGATTTCACAGGTGATAACCTGTCTGTGCCCTAGAGCAGGTGCATTATTCTGCAACAAGAAGCTGATGCTTAACCTTTGCCTGGCCTCAGAAGCCCTCAGAGGCAGAAGCCAAGTAATTTCAGATATTTCAAGTTAATGTACCTTCAAGTCTCCAGACTGCTCTGGTCTGCCTTGAATATTATCTATTTTGTGAAAAGTCAAGCCCCTTAATAGGCAGGTAAAGTCTTTAAGGAAGTGGACCAACGGAACTGTGATGGTCTCTCTGTGATCCCTGGGCTGCTGTTCTCCAGCTGCCAGATGGAGGGTTGTGTGTCTTCAGCCTCTGCTAGGCTTGAGGAATTGTTTCTGTTGCCTTGTGCTGTATAACTTCTCGCTGCACAACTGACAAGGCAAAATGATGTGCAGCAGATTTGTGGGTATAGGGTTTGAACCCCAGATCTGGAACTTTCTAGAGGAAAGATACTGATTTGCTGATGAGGGTAGGTCCTATGTTTTTGTATAATTGGACTCCAAGCTCTCTAAAAGAACAGACCTTTGCCTCATGTGTCCCTCAAATCATCTAAAACTAAATTTCTAAGAGTAGTATGCCTTTTGTGTTGATAGATATAGCATGACATTCCTGATATTACAGTTATAGAAACTCTAAAAATCATCAAAAGGCCACAAGGTTAGGCCATGATGCTCATTTTTGAAATATCCCTTGAGACAGTGAAAGCTGAACCTTTCTGGGCATAGCTTGGGAATCCACTTGATATCATGCAGGCCACCCTGATGGGAAATCTGCTTTTCGTTCATCAGCCCATTAAAAGATCCCTTTCATATTTGCCATAGTTTCTGATATTTAAAACCTTCTGTATTTTCATTGATATGGTGATATCATATCATCCTACTGGCATTCCAGCATTTCATACATACAATTGTTTTTCATTCCACGTGTGTTAGACCTACTTTCCAAATGAAAATATAAGGTATTCTGTAGGAATCATCCTAGGCATCTGTCTACAGGACAGGTACAGATCTGCATGATGTTAAGGGATTCTACTCAGGCCCGGGTCTCTTCCTCCATAACTGAGAAAAGTGAAGGCTAGATGAAGGATTAGTATCTTGTTCAAGATGTATTAATGAGCTGGAGGCAAGATTAAAATGATTCAGCCAGTTTCTGGGTATTTTGTGCATCAGCCCACTGTCCTTTTACCAAATTTACGCATCATGTAACTACTTGAAGTGTATGTATTGACTTGTATGATGCTTATCAGATAGCTTGAAGAAGCTCTTTTTGTTTTCTTGCAGGGGTAAAGATCTAATCCAAAGGCTTGTGCAAGCTGAGCAAATAAGCTGCAACTGAGCTACATCTTCAGCTTTTTGGAGCAGTTATTCTTGATGGCTAGTCCTAGTGTTGGGCAGTTGATACTCCAGGTATCAATATTAATAGGTATATTAATGTGAATTCATCTGTATACACATATGTATATATCTGTCTGTATAGATTATAAAATACAGGTTTAGAACTTTATGACATGTGAAAATGATACTCAATTATGAGGAATTGCTGCATTTTAATAAAACACCAATCATTTTCTTATGTTAAGTAGTAAGGAATCATGAAAATCATAAAGTCTACTAGAAAAATGATCTGGAAGGTGTCTACATTAAGAGGTAATAAAAGTAAAAATTTAATAGGTTTGGGAGATGGCTGGATCTCCAGAACTCATGTAAAAACTGGACAGAGCAAAATGTCTCTATCACCCAAGCACTGAGTAGAAGGACAGGATCATGATTGTCCATCTAACCTAGCTGAATTGTTGAGCTACCTGTTCAGTGAAAGATTTATAAAGTGAAAGACAATTGACAAAAGTATCTGACATTACACATACACACACACACACACACACACACACACACACACACACACACATGAGTCAACATTCAGATGGAAGTTGTTTGTTTGTTTGTTTGTTTGTTTGTTTGTTTTTTGAGACAGGGTTTCTCTGTGTAGCTTTGTGCCTTTCCTGGATCTCGCTCTGTAGACCAGATTGGCCTTGAATTTACAAAGATCTGCCTGCCTCTGCTTCCCAAGTGCTGGGATTAAAGGCATGCGCCACCACCGCTAGGCCCAGATGGAAGTTTTATTAACTTCATATAATTTTGCTTCAGTTGGCGAACTTCAGTTACAACAGATTAAGAGTAAGGATTCTTTCGGAGCTGTGGGTTGGATTCCTAGTCATTGAGTAAACACATGGACATAGAGGTGTGTCCTTTATTCTATGCATTGTGACAACATGAGAAGAAGTTCTAGGGTCAAAGGTTATTTTTTTATCTGTGCCTTTATCTTTACATTTTCTTTATTCAGAATAGAACAGCATTTCACAACTAGTGAGATCCACTTTTTTTTTTTTTACTTTTATTGACTGTTACAATTTTTTTAATTGCATGCACACTTTAATGTAGATAGCTTGGCACTGATTATAGCTAAAGTTGACAATTTTATTTATGAAATAGTTTACTTATTAAACATTTTCCTGACCTCTATTGTCCAGTTTTGCAAATAATCTTAAAATAAGTTCCAAGAGATTTGTATTTTCGCAGCTGTAATATTTTAAAAATCATTTATTTTTTGAGATTATACTATAAACACATCATTTCCCCCTTCTTTTCCCTCCTTTATAACCTTTCTTGCTCTCCTTTGATGTAATGGCCCATTCTTTTCAATAATTTTGTTACATATATACACACCTATATTCCTAAATACATAAATGCACCCTACTCAGTCTGTATAAAGCTACTCGTGTATATGTTTTCAGGGCTGACCCCTTGGTATTAGATAACAAATTGGAGTTCTCCTCTCTATATTCTTATCAGCTAACATGAGTAACTTTCACAAAACTATTCTTTTCTTGTTGCATTATTTATGAGTGTGTATGCATGCAGTGTCTACTCTCAGCACAAATGTGTGCCTACTTCATACCTGCTGCTGAATGTCCTGGTTAATCAAAGCAGAATATTAAAAAGTTTTTCCCAAAGCATCTATTTATTACAGCAGTTCTCATCTTGTGGGTCACAACCCCTTTGGGAAACACAGATATTTACATTATGATTCATAAAAATAGCAGAATTATAGTGATGAAGTAGCAATGAAAATAATTTTATGTTTGGGGGTCACCACAACATGAGGAACTGTATTAAAGGGTTTCAGCATTAGAAAGTTTGAGAAACATTGATTTATTAGATTGCCTTGGTGCTTCAAAAGAAAATATCGTTATTCTTTCACTTCATTAAAATATTTACATCACGTTGAGAACAGAGGACCAGTTCTGAGACACAGGCAACTCAGGCAACATCTAAGTGGCTGTGCTTGGAGTTTTACTAAAGTTGTAGAACCATCTTGTAATTTATTCATGCTAGATTTGCATAATCTACACTAAACTAGTATTCCAAGAAACTGAATAGAATGGTCAGTGTTAAATATGTTGTAAACAGAGAAGTAAGTTACACCTAACAAGTCCTAGATTAGTACTCAAACTGTATTGTCTCCAGTATATCTGTATTTCAAAACTATACCTAAAATGATTTTCAAGTTTTGTTTTGACTATTTGATAATGACTGAATGGGAATCTTTTCACAATGAGGTGATGCTCTTGGATGTGGTGCAGATTACTGATTATTTCAGTGCAGGGTGATGGAGATATTTAGAACAGTTACAGGCCTCTACAGGCTTGAGATAATCAATGAAGGTGTTTCACATTTGAGGAACATCCTCTTAAGTAAGAAGCTGTTTTGATAATTAGCACTGCACTGTACAAAAGAAAATTACAGAGCATATTAAGTTAACATAACCAAAGAACACATATCACTCCTAAAAGCACAGCCCCCTTGAGGCAGGCATAAACAATTAGCAGTGGGGTCACTCTCGGGTTAATAGTGTATTTGGATTATAAGGCTTGGGGTTTAGAGAAAAGGGTTCATTGCTCCAGAGTAAGTTAACCAGTCTTACACAAGAAAGCAACCGAAGTACTGCCGTTAAACAGTGCTTTTCAGCTCCAAATAATGACCTTTTTCTACATTAATGGAGTCCTGAGAAAAAGCTTGCTCTGAGGAAAAGCTCTTGATAGTTCCAGAGCACTCACATACACTAACTTATTTGCGAGGAGCTCTCTTTTTTGATATAATGATCTTCTTACTTATCAGAGGTCTACTAAAAGATCAATATTACATTTTATAACCTGATTGAAAAGAGAAAACATCTCACAGTTGGGATTCAAAAGGATTTGCATTCCCCGGGGATTCAGGGGTAGGGTCTAGATTTCTCTGTGAACTCAGAGCTCAGGAGGATTGAAAAAAGTTCACTGACTAATATGAGATGTTAATCTTATGGAATATACTAGAATATCCTTTAACTGATTTGATTTTTTGGGTGAGGGGGGAGTGTAATCTCTGTGACAATTGGGGAAAATGCAAGTTTGGTTTCATTTATTTCTTTTTCATTATTATATGCTGTTAGTTAATGTTGACATAGCTTGTGATGCCATTTAATTTGATCTAGTTTTGTAAATTAATGCACATTTGAACTATCCTTTTGCAAATTAATGTTTCATGGGTTACAGAAATAACTCACTGCCATCTTAGATTTTTTTTTTTGTTCCCATAAATTCTAGACACTTCCCAATTCTTCTCCTGGCTTCTCTTGCTAGCATTCTGTAGTTTTTCACCAAGAATACTGAATGGTAGTTCTAGGCTGTCTGCTTCTTCCACAAAGTTTCCTGAGAGTTTCTTACCATTATAGTCTTCTGTGTGGAATCTGCTTCTGACGTGTTTGCCATTATTCCCTCAGCTCTTCATTTCTTCTGTGTGCTCCTTCATCTTAATTATGAAAATAAATTCATCTTAATCAATGAAATTGTAAATTGTCAATAATAGGTGGATCTGGGGGGAAATTACAAATGTTGGCTTTACATCACTCAAAGTCAAATCCAGGTCCATCTCTGGGAATATTTTTGATATATGCTTCCCCCTTGACTTGAGAGTACTTGGGTGTGCCAACTGGTTCTTGCTCCAATGATTATGTTCCTTACCATGACTATACTTCCACCCAACCTGGGAGCTCAGAATAGAAATGATTCAATCATTACTTTTAGTGGAAATACTTTCTAAGTTCTATTTCCATCCTTGAATTGACATTGTCCACGTAATGTTAATAATGATACTTGCATGAATTTGAAGTGAATACCTTCAATGTGTTGTGGCATTCACTGTTCCTTCCTTTCTCCACTAACAACTGCATCAGCTTGACATGAGCTAATTAGTTACAGATAACAATGCATGCTGGATTACAACTATTCAATCCACATTCCACCATCAAACTCAGCTCAACTCCACTTTACTGTAGTTGCTCAGATATCTGCAGTCTTTCCCATCTCAAACTGAGTCTTAGAAACTACCTCATAGAGAAATAAACACATATATCTTGGATTTGTATATTTTTATGAACACATACGTGGATATTTGTCAACATTCCTCATAACAAAGCATTATTTATTTTTCCAGTTAAACAATGAAGTCCTCATAGTCAATTCATGAATAAAATTCTCAAATGGGGAAGTATATTCCTTAGTATGGTGTACCTGCCTGCACTGTGCAAACACATACTCCCTTGCAGCTCTCAAATGATAGCTGTGGCAGCTCACTAGTCCAAGATTGATGAAAACATATTTCTACAATTTGTAGTCAGTTTTCTATCTACTTTTTCCTCAAAACCACATATTTATTGTTTTATGGTTAAAAAACACTTTGGAAGTCTGTGCAGTGACATTATTTCTAATATCTTCAATTTTAAAATAGGCTTTCTTCTTTATTTTACTTATAGTACTTTTTTTTTTACTGAAAATAAATTTTTCCATAAAATACATTCTGATCACAGTTTCCCTTACCCCGACTTATTCCAGATTCTCCCCATCAACCAGTAAATTATATTATCTGCATTCACATCTATAAATTCAAGCCTTTATTGTTTTATTTTCAGCTTAGAAACTCATAATTGGATGACTATAGTCACCTTAAAAGGAATGGTCACCTGCCACATTGGCAAGAAAGAACAGCTTTAGCAAATTCTAGTTCATGATGATAATAGTAATTTCTAAATGTATAACTTTCTAATAAAACTATTTGACAGCTTAACATCTTTATGTTTTTTTCATTGCAAATGTCAACACTTACAATAGACATCCTTTGAACACAAACTATTTCTTATCTCTTTATTTTTTAGTTGAGCAAAATTTTATTCCATTTATATTCCTTTCCCAAATTAGTGGCAATTTCTTAGAGCTAACATGATGATATGTTTCTAGGAGATTCAATCATCACACAGAAAAGAAAAATAACCCTACTCACTAAAGTGTTCTGCAGACATTCTGATAATTAAAGAAATTACAGCTGTCATGTCCAAGACATTTCAGTGAGAAGAAACTTATCTCTAACAGTCTGACTTCATATTACTATTTAAATTTGTGCTACATTCTATTTAAAGGAATGTAGCTATATATGCTATATATTTCAAAATTCACTTTATCATTTCACAGTTTTATACATTTATATAATGAATTTTAGTCCTTTTTACTTCCTCTCCCATTGCCTTCCTCTCCCACTGAACCCCTTCTCCTTTCCAAGAAGTGCCCACCTGATATTCACCTCTTTGTGTTTGTTCCATTGAGTTTCATTAGTTTCCTCGGAGATTATTTACTGGAAAAAATTCAAGTCATCAGTAGGCATATCACTACTAAATAAAATAAGAAAATGATGCCATCTCTCCCAATGACCGTTAACTGTGAAGTCTGAGAAGGGTAGGATCAATAAATTATATTTTAAAATGCTTTTATTTCAATCTAGAAAAGATAACACAGAATAAGGAATATTTTTGTCATAATTTTGCTAAATAAAATTCCTAATATTCAGTAATCAAATAAATTTGAAATAGGAAGTCATATAAATATTCATTTATAAATATAAATGTATCAGTGTATGCTGGCTTGTGTAGCACCAACTACTTGCCATCTCTCACCAATTCATCTTGTATAAGATGGGTGAGATGGCACATTGTGCCTTTTCCCATTTTTCTCTTGCACATTCAGATGTATTATACTGGAGTAAGAAGTCTATTTACTGGGTGGGACAAAGTGAGGAATCATCATATTTAGGGCTGCATTGTGTTTTATGGAAATACGAGAAAATTTGCATGGATAAAATAATTGATGACTTGAGCCATGAAGGAATATATAAAGCTAATTATTTTTGTAGTCTTAACTGTGTTATAGATTTTTCATTTTTTGTAGCTAATAAATACATAAAATACATGTGTCAGTGAAACTGAAAAATCCAACAGGAAGTTCCACAGTTTCAGAATGACTATTCAGAAATGGTTATAAGTCAGTGAGGTATATAGATTTGGGTCTGGTTAATTTCACTGCATGATTTTTTCAGTTGTATTTTTTTTATAATAAAGTTTTAATAAACTAAAAAAATAGAAAAGTCATATTTCCTGCCATAGTTAAAGTGATAAATGATACATGTATTTACTCATTCATTTCCTATGGCTTAAGCCTCAGCCCCTATAGCCAGCTTAAGACATTGCTGAAGAGTGAGGAACAGTGGCTGCTCAGGTCTGCCCATCCACTCTGCAACCTGCTTTAAGAGGGAACTCTGGGATATGCAAGCATCCATTCTGCAACCTGCTGTATGAGGGGACTCGGGGACATGCTGACACCACTGAGCTGGGTCTGGCCAACATCTGATTTTTTTTAAAAATAGAATTTATACAGATATATTTTTAACCTTAAACATTGTATATTTTCACAGAGACATAATGTATATTTGTTAACATCTATACACTAAATGATTCTAAACATGGAAGGTAAGGTACATACATTTTAAAAAATTTAGGTATGTTTGCATATTTTGCAACTTAGATATGTGCTTCCTCATCTGAGCGTTGGAGTGCTTCACTCCACTCTTCAAACTTAGAATGGTTTCACTCACACATTGCCCTGGAGGAAAATTCAGGTCTATTAGGACTTTCTCTCAGTCAGTCTCCAACTTTTCTTTTTCTGTAGCATGTTAGAAATCCTTAAATAATCAAACTAAATTCAGGGCATTTCTAAGAATGAAGTCCTTATTAATATTCACAGTGATTAGAAAAGGTGTCATGAATTGTGTCCACCATCAATGCTTCCACAGGCAGGTGTCAGTCCCTCTGTAAATACAAGTTTCTCTTCCTTTGGTGAGAAACACATACCTCAAGTGGCTAAAGACACCCTTTGCTCGAGGATGCTGCTGGATTTTTAAACTTCTGTAAAATCCACCTAAAATAAGACCCACCGAAAAGTGAAATGAACAACCAGCAATTTCATGTTCAAGGTCACATGACTTATGCTACATTTGTCCTCATCTGCAGTGGACATGACAATATCCAATTTGGTAACCTTATAGGTTTGCTATGAGTATTAACTCCAGTAAGACCATTGCCTATATGTAGACACATACAAGCTGCTTTCCAAACGTCTCCAGGACTGGCTGTAATCTTCTCAAGGTCTTCACCAGGAAAGGGAATTCTGACATAGAGTAGTCAGGCAGGAGGTGGGGGATGAGGAGGGCTTCCTTCACTCAAGGCTCACAGAATCTACTGCTTTCTTAGCTGTTTCCTGATTCTTCAGATTGTGCATGTGCTTTTGTCTGTGTGCTATCCTTTTAAAAATTAGTTGATCCAAGTTTGTGATTGGGTAATTTAATTATTTATTTAAAAATTTCAAGTGTGTGAGTCTGGTGAGGATATAATCTCTCTGAGACTTTTACTACTTAATAAACTATGAGCTAAAACAGAATAAAATGATCTAGAATCAGAAAGTCACCAATTTCATGGGAAGGAGAATCATAAAACTTCTTATAAAAATTGCAGTCTTTGTATACAAACCTGGTAGATTCCACTTTTGTTTTCTGGCTCTGATGTGAACCATCAAGGGATCTCCTATGCTGTACATGTGGCAAGGGGTGCATTTTTTTTATATATTTTTATAATTAATTTAATTTTACATATCAGCCACGGATTCCCCTGTCTTCCCTCCTCCCAACCCCCAGCCTCCCCCCTCCCCCAATACTCACCTGATTCCCACCTCCTCCTCCAAGGCAAGGTCTCCCCTGGGGATTCAGCTTGGCCTGGTAGATTCAGTTGAGGCAGGTCCAGTCCCCTCCTCCCATCACCAAGGCTGAGCAAAATGTCTCAGCATAGGCTCTATGTTCCAGAAAGCCAGCTATGGGAACCATGGCAGCCCTCAGTGATGTAAGGGAAGCAGAGGCACCTTCCTGACACACCAGAGAGGAAACCCTCTGCAAATGCATTCTGTGGGCAGGCAGATTAGCCCTTCATTCACCTCAGGACACAGCCATTACGATTTTGACTTTCGAAGGGATAGAAAATGAGGCTTCCTAAGGACACAGTTTGGCAGGCCATGGCTGTGCTGAGTCTCTGGGCATTGGATGCCTGCCAGAAGCATTTGCCCAGCACTAATTGCAGAGCACCTGAACTTTTATCCATCATCTGTTCTGCTGCACAAAACTTGAACACTCTGAAGAATGCTTTGTATTCTTCCCAGCATCTCCAGGAGAGAGGAGAATCCTTTCATTTAATTAGGTTATTATTTTCCATTTTGAAGCTTCAATAGAGATTAGAAACAGGTGCCAATTTCTCTTTAGCCTCTAGGCCCAAGAAATCAGAATAAATGCTATTGAGGAAGGAGAGAAGATAAGGCCCCATCAGCAAGGCCATTAACTTGCCTCTACCTCTGTAGCTCAGAAACAGATGTTAATTACCCAACAATACAGCCCTAACTAAAAACAGCTTAATCAATGCCTGTGCTTTTGTTCATTCCCCATTAATGCTTCCCTTACTACCAGGAACACGCCCTCTCCTCCTTTTGCTCTTATCTCTCTCATTTCTCCCTATCTGTTTTAATATTGGAGTCTGTGTTTGCTTTTAAAAATTCCTGACATTTCTGGTGTTCTCTTCTCTTAGTTTGTTTGGGATGCTATAACACAAATATCATAAACCTGATGGCTTATAAATGAAATACATACACACATACAGACACACACACACACACACACACACACACACACACACACACACACATACACACACACAATCAAACTTGATTAGGGTATTTGTGGAAAGCCTGCTTTCTGGGCCACATGTGGCACCTTTCAGCTGTGTTCTCATGTAGAGGAATGCACTCACCAAGGATTCACTTTACTCATCTAATCAGCTTTCAAAGATCCTATCTCATAAAATTATGATATTGTTGACTATGACTCATGGAAGCTTTGGAGGCCATTCAGAGCCCCCCTCCCTGTACAGACAGTAGCATTCAGAAGATTTAGCTTTACCAAGGTCATTGTCTGCAGCAGTGGTCCTTGATACCATTCACATTGCATTTGTGAGGTAGGATTCTTTTCTGATACAAGACCTTCCCTTTCCCTCTCTACCCAAAGTTTATAAGATTATTCCTAGCAAGACAGACAAAAGAAAATAAGCTTTTTGGACATTTACTTGAAAAATTCAATTTAAAACTCATTTTATTAAACAACAGGAGGACTTTTTGCTGTTTTTTTTTAAATTTTATTTATTTTATTTTACAATACTATTTAGTTCTACATAACAGCCACAGATTTCCTTGTTCTTCCCCTTCCTGCCCCCCTCCCCTTCCCTCCAGCCCACTCCCCTTTCCCACCACCTCCAGAGCAAGGCCTCCCCCGAGGACTGAGATCGACCTGATAGACTCAGTCCAGGCAGGTCCAGTCCCCTCCTCCCAGATTGAGCCAAACGTCCCTGTATAAGTCCCAGATTTCAAACAGCTATCTCATGCAGCGAGCCCAGGACCTGGTACCACTGCCTAGATGCCTCCCAAACAGATCAAGCCAATCAACTGTCTCACCTATTCAGAGGGCCTGATCCAGTTGGGGGCCCCTCAGCCTTTGGTTCATAGTTCATGTGTTTCCATTATTTTGGCTATTTGTCCCTGTGCTTTATCCAACCTTGGTTTCAACAATTCTCGCTCATATAAACCCTCCTCTTTCTCGCTAATTAGACTCCCAGCACTCCACCTGGGGCCTAACCATGGATGTCTGCATCCAGATTCCTCAGTACTTGGATGGGGTTTCTGGCACAACTATTAGGGTGTTTGGCCATCCCATCACCAGAGTAGGTCAGTCCCGGCTGTCTCTTAACCATTGCCAGCAGTCTTTTGTGGGGTTATCTTTGTGGATTTCTGTGGGCCTCTCTAGCACTTTGTTTCTTCCTTTTCTCATGTGGTCTTCATTTACCATGGTCTCCTATTCCTTGTTCTCCCTCTCTGTTCTTGATCCAGCTGGGATCTCCCACTCTCTTTCCCTCCACCCTTGCCGTTCATTGCTCCCACTCATGTCCAGGCTGTTCATGTAGATCTCATCCATTTCTCCGTCATTGGGTGATCCCCGTGTCTTTCTTGGGGTCCTGTTTTCCAGGTAGCCTCACTGGACTTTGGAAATCAATATGGTGCTTTCTTAGAAAATTGGGTATCAATCTCCCCCAAGATCCAGCTATCCCCTCTTGGGCATATACCAAAGAAATGCTCAATCATACCACAAGAGCACTTGCTCAGCTATGTTTTGTAAGTTTGCTCAGCATTGTTGGTAATAGCCAAAACCTGGAAACAACCTAGATGCCCTTCAACTGAAGAATGGATAAATAAATTGTGGCACACATACACAATGGAATACTACTCAGCAAAGAAAAACAATGACATCATGAGGTTCGCAGGCAAATGGATAGATCTAGAAAAAATCATCCTGAGTGAGGTAACCCAGACTCAGAAAGACAAATATGGTATGTACTCACTCATAGGAGGATACTAGATGTGGAACAAGGATGACTGGACTGTTGTTGTTTTTTTACAACATGTTTTAGTCTTGAGACATAAAGACCCTGAGAGGAAACTAAACATATTTTGTGGGACGAAAGACCACTGTAATAGATTGTTCTGATTATGGTATTTGTGATGGATCTAATACATTGATTGGTCTTAAACCATCTTTCATCTTTGTAAGAAAATTGTTACAATTGTATTAACTAATTTTGTGCTGGGGGAGGGGCATGGGTGATCTATGACATATGTGTGGACACACGTACCTTCAGGAGTTTATTCCTTCTTCTACCACGTTGGTCCCAGGAACTAAGGTCAGATTGTTAAGTGTGGAAGTGTAAGGTCATGGAGAAGGCAAAAAGGAGAGGGGGTGATGAAAGACTCAGTGGCAACCCAGGCTTTCTTCTGGAAAGAGACCTCTGGAGGGAGTCTCTAGATTCAGTATCAAGGGCAAGAAAAAGAAGAATGAAATATTTCCCCTCTAGTTCTAGTGTTGCTAGGCACAACTAGCTAAATACAGTGTATAGTGGATTAAAGAATGTTGGGCAACCAATAAATATTTTTCCTGGTCAGCTGTTACTAGGGACTGGGGGTCGATTGGTAAGGAGGACAAGAATTGTTCTGGTTATTTTCATTTCAGGGATTATTGTATAATCAAATTAGAAGTGCTTTACACAATGGCTTGACCATGGCTAATAGGCAGCAAGTGTCTTTATTCAGAGCCATCTCAGTGGCCCAAGTCAGGGGACTTGAAAGAGCAGCAGCAACCTGAAGCAGAGGGGTACTGAAAATGCAGTTTGAGTGGCAGGAATTCGAAGTTGTTTGCTGGCTGTGAGCTCAGCCCAAGCAGAAGGAATTGGGTTCAATCCACAGCTGACATATTTATTGGAAGGGCAATACAATAAAGCCGTAAATGGTCGTTTTGTGAGATAACTCAAAGGTAGTGAAAGGACAGTCGGAGTGACTTAGGCAGTGGTCCAATTCTTTGGAACAGGAAAGTAGAGACTGATATATTGTGAAGTCGCTTCAGGACTAGAGAAGCAGTGTCAACAGTTTACTTTGGCCTGAAGTAAGATGAAGTGAACACTAATTTCCAGAGGGGCCGAGGAAGTTGTGTGAATCAGCCTAGTGACCTGAATATGAAAATACTGGAAGCATTGACAAAGAATTGTTCTTTGTCATTAAGTTGTATTTTATTACTTTTGTAGACATTTAGATACAAGAACTTTCACTTTCTTATGACTTTATGGGAGGGGAAATGTCTGTCTGTGAGGCTACAAATTGAAAACACTGCCTTAAGCCAGGGAGCTCTGGAGGGTAACAGTGGCTACTGCAGGTCCAGGGCTCTGTATGTTACAGGCAGCCCTCATACTGTCTGGCCAGAGGCTACCAAGTGAGGATATGAGCCCAGTTCTTTCCGTTACTTTCAAGAGAAACTAGATAATTTAATATTCACACAGAAGCTCAAGATTTTTAAATTGCAGTTTCTAACTCAGCTTTTATGAATTATTTTTGCCAGTATAGATTTTCTTCAATCCAAGAGTTAGGTAATTATCCCAGCATCCTTTGTTCCCAGCCCATAGCAGATTTCCAAGAGGCAGAGAGTGATGCGTGATTTACTTTGCCCTCAATGCTGGGAGATAACTTCCTAGTGAGTTGATAAGCAACTCCTTTTATCTTCTACCTGGAGCTTAACTGATTATTTCTCCTTTGCCCCTGGTCTCTGAAAATTTTCCTCAGTGCCTCATCAGAGGAAGGTGGCAAGTATTTATAGGATGAAGAGCATTTTAATATACACATATCAAATCACTGTCTCCCAAACATAACACTTATGTGACAGTAAACGACCAGCAGACAGGCTCCACAGTGTAATCTGGAAAAGGGCTCCTGTTTGGTAATAGATATTTCAGGAACACTAGAATACTTCCAATGGTGTAATTATGAAGCAAACTAAGCATTAGAAAGACTAGAATATTTACCAGTTCTTTTTGTGGAAATGAAAGAATAGACAACCAACAAAGAACAAAACACAAAACAAACAAAACACCCAACAGGTCACATGGGGGTCTCAGAAAATGTTAGGAATGGTGTGGTAAGCCTAGACTGTTTCTAGAGGTCTTTCAGTTTTATCTCCAAAGGGATATACATCATGATAAAATAATTCAAGATAACCACATACAATGGATGTATCATAAAGCTCTTATGCAGCTTCAGCATCTGTTCATGTATCTAAGAAACAAGCTCAAATTTCAAGTGTCTCTTTGAAGATTATTCTAAGGAAAATTCAATGATGGCTAAACACTTTGAGAGTTTAAGTGTCTTAATGGCACATTGTGAGCATAGGTTACTGAGTATCTATGATTTCAGAAGGCATTAAACTCCATCTTCATCTTCCATGCTAAAGCATTGCAACTGGTGTATGATTTGTGAGATATTTAATAATTTCCCTTCCCTTATCATCTGTCCCTCTAATCAAATGAAGAAGCCCTGATGTCATCCATCACACTTGCGGTATTTCTTATAAATCTGATTTTGAATCTCCCACATTCCAGTTATCTATGGCTACACACAAACCACCCAAACCTATTGGTTTAACGCAAGAACAATAATCCATTTGTAAATTGAATCTGCAGTCATTTGTGGCTTGAAGGGGTGTCTGATCTCTGCTATTGTACTCTGCTATCTCGGCTATTGGGTCTCAGTGGGAGCTAAGGATTCACTTTAAAGTGGCTCCTTTTGAAGCTGCCTGTTAGTAGTGAGCTTTGCCAAGCTTAGAAGCAGAGAAAATTGGATTCTTTCTCTGAGGATGTTGTGTTTCCTTACATCCTGATGGCTTTGTTCTAAAAGCAAGCTTCCCCGCCCCAGCTCCCAAGAGTAAACTAGAAGAAAAAGCTTCACAATTTCTGTTAGTCATTTGTTCATAGAGTCTATACAGGTTTAATCAGGAAAACTCCAAAAGTAGATAAAGTGTAATCTACCAGTGTATCTATCTATCTATCTATCTATCTATCTATCTATCTATCTATCTATCTATCTATCAATATATTTATATATGTGTGTATACTATATACTATATGTATCTTATATATGCTGTATAATATATGGTATATTGTATTTTTCTGTCTATCTATCTATCTATCTATCTATCTATCTATCTATCTATCTATCTATCTATCTATCTATCTGTCTATCTATCTATTATCTGTCTATTAATAAATTTCATGCCAGGATCCCAACTATGTTATTCTTGTCTTCTTTTCCTGAACTGACAGAGTCTAATCCACTTGGAAAATCTTATTTTCTTTCTTATTAACAGGAATTATATCATATTTAATGTCTTTCCCAGCTGTCTTTAGCAAGTAACTGCAATTAAGGATGTTTTCCCATGTTCACTAGAATATTAGCTTTAGCATCTTGTCTCTTGGTTAGTTAGTGTAATGTTTAACACAGAGTATGGATGAAACAGTTATTCGCTAAATGAATCAATTCTATAAATTAGAGAGTAAGTCATTAAGAAATTGAATCTTTAGCCAACTTTGAATCTACATAGTCTAGTACTTATGTCAATTGAGCCAGTCACCCTGAGTTGCTTCTCTTATCCTGTTTCTGTACCTGTCGAAACGGGTACCCATGTCTGTGTTGGAAGCCATGCAGATATGGGTGGGTGGGTGGGTGTAATGAACACTACGGATAAAAGCAACTTACACATAAAGTGCCAATATATAAACTCAAGTTATCAGCCGGGCAGTGGTGGTGCACGCCTTTAATCCCAGCACTTGGGAGGCGGAGGCACGCAGATCTTTGTGAGTTCAAGGCCAGCCTGGTCTACAGAGTGATATCCAGGAAAGGTGCGAAGCTACACAGAGAAACCCGGTCTTGAAAAACCAAAACAAAAACCAAACAAACAAACAAACAAAAAAAAACAGAAAACAAAAAAATAAACTCAACTTATCAGTGGAACGCTAATTCTTTCCATGTCACATGCCCCAGCAGATAAGGTTGTCACTTTGAGTTGCTGACAAGGCTAAATTCAAGGAGAAAAATAAAATCCTTGTATTGTTTTGATTCCTGCTCATAATTTTATGGCCTTTTCAGACTTGTTTTTCCTTATGGAAGCAACGCTTTATTCCAGGATTAAAATCCGCATCCTTGTAGTGCTGTGTGGCTATCCCAGGAGGCGGCGTGTGCTCTACTGGTGTAACTCACTTGTCCTGAGTCCTGAGTTGCAAGCATTTGTAAGAAAACAAACAAACAAAAAAAAAAAAAAAAAAAAAAAAAAAACCCTCAGCTTTGCTGGCTCTGAAGAGTGAGGAGAAGAAGTTATCTCACATTTATCACATTGCTTGCAGAAGAGTGCTCAGCAGGATCTCCTCCTTGAGCAATGGCCCTTGTGATAGTGCATGCAACGCCATTCTCTAGCTCTAAAATGATTCTGCCTCATTTGAAAGCAAGTAGCTCCTTTCGTTAGGTGAAAAGGAGAGTGAGAAAAATGTTTTCTGAGAAATTAATGACCTGAGAGGCCAGGTTAGGGAGGTTTAAGGAAAAGTGCATAAGGGGTTGTGTGAGAGGAGACAGTGAGTCATATGCCTCTCACAGTAAATGGACTAAGAGATGCTGCCTTCGTTCCAAGGCAGGTGAAATTCACACAGAAATAAAAATTTAAAAAAAGAAAAAAGAAAGGCGGTCATCTCAGAATGCATAATAGCATCATAAAGAGACAAAACGTAGTTCAGAAAGAATGGATCCAAGTGTGTAGGGAGGATTTTTACAGTGTATACAGGAGGAGCTTTTGCAATTCAGTGAGTCAGCTCTAGAGAGAGCATGAAGTGCAGACATGCTGCAAATTCTAGAGGAGTGAGAGGAGAGCAATGCATAAAAGGAGGAAAGACTCTCCTGTAGCATGGGTGGGCAAAGGGCAGTGCTATAAGGTCCTACTTAGAAACTGAGTAAGAAAGGCATGAATTCAAAGTGTCACAGAGTAGAGCCCCCAAAAAACCATTCAGCATGAACAACAATAAAGTCTGAATTGAGAGTCTGTATTAAACCTAGTAGAGACTGCCTGGAGAGAAACACTTCTCACAGAGCAGCCCCTGATGCATTTTTTCACAGAGCTTTTATATTTTTTGGTTGTGAGCCTAGCCTTTAATGGCTGAGCCATTTCTTACATGGAGCTTTGAGAGCCAAAGGACACAGAAAAAACTACATCCATCCTGATTGGTGTTTCAGGGGAAGTAAAGCAAGCAAGCAGTTTGACAGAAGCCCAAGCATGCAGTTAGCTGTGGTATTTCCACCCTGAATTTCCACCCTAGAATAGGGTTGATTACTCTCCCAATATACTTTATTTGGCAGGGGTAGAATAGGATCAGTTTCAGGTTAAACCAATGAATGCTCCAGCTAAGGCAAGATAGAGGAATCTTTGCCCCCCAAAAGGTGCCAAAAAAAAAAAAAAATCTCAGCAGCAAGCATGAAAAAGACTAAAAAAGGAGAGCCTAATTTTTTTTTAAACCATGCTAATAAATCACACTTGCTCTAGGACAGAAATTCAAGGTTGTGCTGGACAAGAAGGCAGAGGCTCAAATATTCAGAAGCCTTGCATCAGTCCAGCCCTGTTTTGTAGGGAAGGTTTTATTTACCCACGTGTGCTGCTGACTTGTTTTTCACTAATCCTATGCCCAAGTTTCTCCAAAGTACTTGAAGTGATGTCATGAGAAACTACTAAAGAGAGTACCTGGGCAACCTGAGATAACTTTTCAGAGTTCCCAGAAGCTCTGTCAAGAGTGGTTTCTTTTCTTTTCTTTTTTTTTTTTTTTTTTTTTTTTTGGTTTTTCGAGACAGGGTTTCTCTGTGTAGCTTTGCGCCTTTCCTGGAGCTCACTTGGTAGCCCAGGCTGGCCTCGAACTCACAGAGATCCGCCTGGCTCTGCCTCCCGAGTGCTGGGATTAAAGGCGTGCACCACCAACGCCCGGCTAAGAGTGGTTTCTATATAGAAGCAATAAAGCTTGCAAAGTCAATACTCTTTTCTTTGAGATAAACAAGGAGAGAGCTTTCAAATATTTTCTTCTTTTTATGAATTTCTTACCTATAGAGAGTGAAATATCACTTTGCATTTCTGATTCCACTAACATATCTTATCCCTATTTTACTGTAGTAAGTGATGTTCAAATCCACTTGTATATTCTTATATAGCACCTCAAATTAAAAAAAATATAGATTTTCTTTATTAAAGGAAAAGTGCTCTACAGTACTTAGTTATGTTTCCTTGTATCTGACTGTATTCATGTTTGATGTTCTGGAGAATCATGGTTCAAGTCAGTTGGAGGTAAGACTAAAATTATTTCATCTTCTACAAATTATTTGTATCATTTTCCGTTATTGCTCAAAATATTTTCTGTATTGATTCATGCAAGTAGGATTAGTTTCTCATAGTTGATACTCAAATTGAAATAAATTTCTAGAGTGGTACTCGGTAAGGTCACCCACAGTCACCAAAATGCAATGGGAGACAAGTGTGTGTGTGTGTGTGTGTGTCTGTGTGTCTGTGTGTGTGTGTGTGTGTGTGCTTTAAAGATTTTTTTAATATGTGTCTTTGTGTATATGTGAATGAGCGCAGTTGCTCTCAGAGGACGGATAAAGGTATCCTTTAGAGCTGGAATTACATGCGATTGTCAGCTATATGAAACAGGTACTAGAAGTGGAACTCAGATTGCCTGCAAGCAGTACGTGTTACTGATCACTGAGCCATCTCTACAGCCCCAAGCACGTGTATTTAAGATCTGAAGTCTCACTGTGTTTCCTATACTGAAGTGTAGAGGCTAATCACAGATTTGATCCTGTTGTCAATCAGCATGTGCAACTTGGTGTTCTCCTCCTGGGAGGTCATTATATTTCTGCCAAACTCAGGTAAGGCATCTAACTGGTAAATATATTATATCCTTAAACTCTTTGCTCAAGGAAGACTCCTGAATAACTGTGGCCACATGCATACAAATATGTAGTAGGTGTTTTAAAATTACATGTGTAAGGCCAGTGAGATAAATCAGTGAGTGAAAGAGCTTGCTATGCAAGTCTGAGGATCTGAGTTTAATCTCCAGAACCCCTTGTGAAAAAAGAGACCCAGAATCCATGGTTAAACAAGAGAACTGACTTTTGAAAATTGTTCTCTGACCTTCACCCAAGATTTGTGACATTCATGTGCTTCGATATACTTGCAAACAGACATAGACGCACACAACAATAAAAATATATGTATATTTCACATTATCTATTTAAAAGAGCTTTTCTAAAAAATACATTGTCATAAAATTAAACATACTTGGCAGACTATCAATAATGTACACTTGAGAGATGGTCTTCCAGCAACTCCTATGAATACAGCTACAGATCCAGTCACCCTTTAGACCTACAGTATGAGTCCTGTATCCAAAATTTTGCTTTCAGTTTCCATAGTGAGCTCCAATCCAAACTTTTTTAAATGCAAAAGACAGGAAATAAATGAGTCTTGGTTTTAAACTGTTCTGGACTCTGTATAACAGGAAGTCTTGTGAAGCTTGGTTCTCTGATAACAGAGGTCATATGTGAATCATTGAGCTGCTCAATGAATCTAAACTGTATATGGTAGTTATCTGCTAGTTACTTAGTAGCCATCTCTGTTATCAGTTAGACTGTCACAGCATTACTTGGCCCCTGTAGCCCTTACTTTATTTAACAATAACCTCAAAGCACAAGACTAATAGAACTGAAAATTCACATACAATGAGAATCTGTAATGTTTCCTTATAATTGAAAGGGCAAAAATCCATCACTTAGTAATATAAAATACATGCTAAAGTTTCTAAGATCAGTGATAAGAATTAATCTGCTACCTGTAAAGTGGGGAAAATGATAAAGAAATACATTATAACTTTGTTGTAGTACTTAAAGCTGCAGAAGTTATAGCCATAGTGAATAGTAAATAATTAAAATTGAAAAGGAATTCAATTTGTATATTTATGTGAAAAACACTATCTGTGATTGTCAGTATGTACTGAGGGCTTTAGGGTGTATTTCTTCTTTTTCTTTTTAATGTTTTATATTTTAATTATATATAGTTACATTATTTTCTCTCTTCTCTTCTCTTCTCTTCTCTTCTCTTCTCTTCTCTTCTCTTCTCTTCTCTTCTCTTCTCTTCTCTTCTCTTCTCTTCTCTGTCTTACTCCAATTCCTTCCCTGTACCTTCTCCATATCATCTTGAAATCATGAATAAAGACATTTTTAATCATTGAATAAAGAAAAATTCTTTTCCTTTAATTTTATTGTCATTAACATGTACATATACCTAAATATATAAATAGAACCTTGTCAGCCAGTTTAAGGTTTTATATAAATATATATATATATATATATATGTATATATATAATTTCAAATGTACACACATATTTATATATGTATATGTATCTATACACACACACACACACACATATATATATATATATATATATACATGCACACTTCTATATACATAATTATGGTTTCAGGACTTGCCACTTGGTATTGGATAGCCAATTAGGGGCTATCAGCATTCCTTAGTTGTCTATAGTTCTTCATCTATGGGTGGGGCTCTATGAGGTTCCCCCTTCCATGTCTATTGGTGTACTTCTTCATGTCTTGTTCAGGAAATCGTATGATTGATATAACCTGGGTGAAGCTTCCCTGCCACATGGAGGAGGCATGATCTCACATCAGCATTCCTGGTCCTCCAGTTCTAACAATATTTTTCACCCCTTCTTCTGAAATGTTTCCTGAAGCTTAGGTGCAGCAGATGTGTTGTAGATGTATCCACTGGAGCTGAGTCAATTTAATTGGTTGTTCTTGCATTTCTACCAGGTATTTTTCAGAGCTCTTTGACCTAGTTTTGGTTCAGTATATGAGTATTCTACTCAATATTTGTTCCTTATGTACCATTATGCTAAAAGCATTGTATCATTCATTAATATCTTATCCATATGTAATTTTTTTAAATGACAACATTAATTCTATCCTATTTTATTTTTCAGTCCTATAAAGTCACTGTTAGTTTTCCATTTTTTTATTCATATAAATACTGTGCAAGTGGTACTCACCTTTGCCTAATAAGCTTTTGCGAGTGTGGAATGCATAAAAATTATGCATTTCTATTTAAGAAAAAATGCTTGTTTAATGTTAAGATAGGTGTGTGCTGGTAGAATATAAGTGCTTGAGAGTAAATGAGTCATCAGTATTTTAGCTTAGATTCTTCACCAACAGTTCTGAGGAAGTTGGGCAAATAGATAGCTCTTTAGGGGTCATAGACTCTTCTAGAGCTAACATCACATGGGGAAGAGTAGAGTGTGATCTTGGGTGGCTAGACACTGTGTTTCAAAACTCTAAGAAGAGGATCTCTATCAACCATCAACCCATGCCATCTATTGCTCAGGAATGGTCTCAGGGACAAAATATCATTCTTATTTCTAGGCTACACAAACATGAGTACTCATAAGTAGTGTTTTAACATTGCAGAAGTTCTATATATAGGACATGAGAGGTCCTACCAATTCCAGCCGATGTCTTTAGGCTCTTAGAGATTGTGTTGTAGCTTGACAATCCTGATTCTTCCAGTTGGAATGCATATGACACTAGCAGAATTTGAAAATGTTCACAAAGGAAGTACATGCAGTCCAACTCAACTAGTCAGTTCTACTCACACTCTGTAAAATCCACATGGTTACTTGTGATTTCCCATTTTCTGCAGTGTGGCTCATTCTGAGGCCATAACCGATACTCCCCATTTTACTTACTCAAGCATCTCATCCTAGGTTTACCACACTCTCACTCCAAAATTTCAACTCATCTAGGTTGTTTATTTGGTGAATTATCTCATATCTTTGGCCTAGAAGCTACAAAGTTTTTATGAAATTTTTTTTAACATTGTGGTTGAAATTGTTTGCTCACTGTCATTATTGAACACAGAAATACTGAGAGATACTCTTATGAATGGTGTTCTCAATGCCTTGCCAAATTGTCGGTGTGAGTTCTCAGTTAGTACAGGAGCTTCTTTTGTGTTTGACCTCTTAGGCCAGTGGCATGAGGATCCCATATTGAGAGAAATAGCTTAAGTTCGATGGGGACCCTGTTGTATTTCCTGGCAGATGGACTCCCTTTGCTTCTTTCAAAACCAGGGTGTGTAAACTGAGAGAATAGATGGTGTGGGACTAGGCAGTGCAGATTCTGTGTGCATGTAAATGAGAATATTGGATGCAGTGGACAACTATATAATAGTGGTTTATTCTTTTGGGACCTGTGTGTGTGTCAGCTATTGGGACACAGTGTTCGTTTTGCTTGTAGTTCAACACATTAACTGCTTGTTCCTCAATAGCAGCAAGTCTGATCAGCCTTGGAGAGACTCAACACTCTTGATCCTGGCAGAGTCTTCTGCTCTACATCCAAGGCTCATTCCTTTAGTTTTGGGTGGTTGGTGAGAAAAGATTGCTAACAAAGATGGCCACTCACCGGGCTGAGATTCTTCTCCGTCATGTATTTTATTGTGTATCTTATTGAGATAAATGAAAATACGAAAGTAGCGTTATCAAGTAAACTGCTTAAAACCCCGAAACTAGGAGGCTTTTCATTCAGCATTGTCATTTAAAGCCATTCCCGGAGGGAGTGTGGTCCATGTGACATTCAGTTTGTGGCCAGTAAAAGCAGCAGCGTCTCTGTATCTTGAACGTACGTATTTCACTTCTTAGTCAGCAGGTTCTAGAACAATCTTCTCAAAGGCCAAGCGAATGTCAGAGTTAGCTGAAGCGGAATGTGGATTTTCTGTCATTTAAGGTGTGACTTCTGGATCTGCTCAGGCAGTGCCTTGAGTGGTTTGTTTCTGTCACACCCCATTCTGGTCTGCTGTGCGCTATCGCAGGAAGTTACAGTATGCAGTCTCTGTGCTTTCTGGGTCAAGTCTTCAGTTTCTGTCCGGATCCAGCAGCATTACGGTGGCTATTTTGTCCATTACTGGTTTTTCTATGGCAAAGAAAACATAGCCTTGCTCCCAGATCCTAAATGGTGCAGTGACTTCTATTACAGCTTTTCAGAAAGGCCACCAAGCTGTTATCATCGATCATGGATATTTCTGTCACCAGATCGACTAGGTCATATGATCTGAATGTCACAGCAGCTTGACCTGACTTTTTATGGTAATGTCTCTTGTTCTGAGTTCTGTTAAATACTGTTAGATTCATAACTCATTCGATAAATAGGTAAAATTATTTTTGTCAGACATTAAAAACAGCCACTGTGTGATAGGTTTCTTTATCACAGGTGGCACAAAATGCAATAATTTGTTTGTATCTTAGACAGTATCTCAATTTTTCTCCTAACTCTTGAGCATTCGTATATTTCATTGTCAGACATGCTTTCAAATGCCTCTCAATCTTCATGACATTTATTTTTTTGTATTCTGGCAATTCTGTCTTACTGCTCACCATACCCATTCAATGTAGGCTTTTTTTATTTCACCTCTCAATGAATGCACACTATTGTTTTGAAATGTCTAGATGGTCAAATTCCCTGTGAACAATATGATTCCATGATAGCAAATGATAAAATAGTCATTTAGTTTAGAGAAGTGAATGTGTATTGCTACCCTACTAATGTAAATGAGAACATCTCTCTATCTTCTTTATTGACAGAAAGAGCAGGTAGATCAAAAATGGGATATGATGGGAATTACCTATGTTGCTGGAGAGCATTTCTCCAGGTTCCACCAAGCCCCGCAGTCCCACAATCCACGTATAAAATAATCACTCAGAAACTTATATTACTTATAACCTGTATGGCCGTGGCAGGCTTCTTTCTAACTGTTCTTATATCTTAAATTAACCCATTTCTATAAATCTATACCTTGCCACGTCGTTTGTGGCTTACCGGCGTCTTTACATGTTGCTTGTCCTCACGGTGGCTGCAGTGTCTCTACCTCCTTCTTCCTGTTTCTCCAATTCTCCTCTCTCGTTGTCCCGCCTGTACTTCCTGTGTGGTCACTGGCCATCAGTGTTTTATTTATATAGAGCGATATCCACAGCAGACCTATGTAGCAGGATTCTTAAAAGTTCTTATTAATAAAATCAAACCTGAGGCGAGTTATTGGGGTCCATGCTGGTAGATCAGAGAGACAGAACAAGCCACAGCTATCTCACCTCGTCAGTTCCTCAGCTGGTCTTGTCTCCTCAGACTGGAGGCCTCTGAGTCCTCATCCGGAATGTGTCTCAGCTGAATTACTGCTCAAAAGCCTGAATGCTTAACCAGCCAAAATCTTCTAGTTTCTGGTCCTCACACCTTATATATCTTTCTGCTTTCTACCACCACTCCCTGGGATTAAAGGCTGGCTTTCTGGGATTAAAGGCGTGTGTCACCATGCTTGGCTATTTCCAATGTGGCCTTGAACTCACAGAGATCCAGAGGGATTTCTATCTCTGGAATGCTAGGATTAAAGGTGTGAGTGCCACCATTTTCTAGCCTTTGTATCTAGTGTCTGTCTGTTCTCTGACCCCAGATAAATTTATTAGAGTACACAATATTTTGGGGAACACAATAACACCACAGACCTATATTAGTACTTTAAGTCTCAGAGGGTATGAATAGTCACTAAAATGGCTTCTGGATTGCAGTATTCTGTATTTTTAATATAGTGACAACTTCAGTTCATGATAAGCTCTTCTATTTACTACAATATGCTCTTTACACTATAAGTTAGACACTTGATAAGAGGACAAGCCACCTACTCTTCACATCAATTCAATTACCATATTTGGAGAGGAGAGTTTACTATTGAATCAGTTGGTGGGAATTTTTGAGCACTGTAATATGGAATTTGTATTTGTTTTCTGGTCTACATAAATTTTCCCTCACAAAGCAGAGGAGCTATGTTTTAGGTCCTTTGTATCAGTGACTAAGGTGAGCTCCAACCCAATGCAAATTCTGTGATCATAAGAAGAAGAAAGTTGGACCTGGTTTGATTCAGAGGGAAGACTCTAAAGACACAAGGTAGAAATAGCCTTCCAAAGAAACAGTGCTACCTGGCGGCTCTGTTAGTCTTCTCAGGATGGTAGGAATGGCAAGCTGCTAATCTCCATCAAAGAGAATAGACTGATTTCACCGCTTGATAAGTTTCAGAGATACCCAGCTTTAAAGCTTCTTAGTATTTTCCAGAAAAAAAAAAAAACCCTACCTCTGCTTCATTTCCTGAGAGTCATGCTCTTCCTTCTTAGGGCTCTGATTTTGCCTCAAAGCCCTGTAAATGCCACATATCAGTCCATTTGAAGCCATACCACTCTCCCTAAAATCTACGACCCAATTTTCATCAGAGCATATCCTTAAGTTAGAACATTCTGGTCTCTATTCCAAGTATTTCTTGAGTAGATAAGCCAACCTAGCCTGTCTCTCTCTCTCTCTCTTTTTTTTTTTTTTTTTGGTGTTTCCAAAGCAATCAGTTAAAAGCAGCTAAAACCATTCTGTAACATCTCATTCTGTAAAATGACACAATCCCCAAGATCTAATTTTCTGCCTCTTTCTACTTCCCATTCACCAAAGGTGAGACTCTGCACCATTATGATGGTCGTCAGGGTCCTGCCACATTTGCCCTTAGCAATCTAGAGCTTGATGGAGCTCAAATGTCCTTCTAAAGATCTGTTACAGCAATCCAGCTGAGGCAATGGTTATTTTTGCTCTGATATTGTGGAAGCAGAGGCTTAAACAAAGACTTGCAGAGAGAATAGGAGTGAGGTCTAGGACAGTAAAGCAGGGGAGGAGGAAACGCAAAGCTAAGGATGCATTATGAAGCTGGCCATCTGTATGAGGAACTGCTTCTTGATTCCACTGAACTTTATGAAGTGTTTTATGAAAGGTGCTTTAGAATTATCTGCCCGGGGAATTAAAGAAAGCATTTCCCCTTTAGCTCTCGACTTGCTTTGGTGAGGGATGGCTCCTGGGCATTAACTCTCCCACACTTCCAGCCTGGTCACATTTACGTGCTGAGCAGCTATCTGCAAACTTCCCACAACGTGGCATTAAAAAATCTTGACGTCAAGAGAATTGAAATAGTGACCTAAACTTGCCCCTGTGTGAAGCATATCAGAGCTGGTGACAGGATGCATCATAGGAGCCATGGCAGGAGGAAGGAGGCCAGGGACTGTTGACTGGGGCAGCATGGGTAGTTTTTGATTGAAAGCACAATAATCCGATTTAGACGGATCACACATTCAAGTATTTAGTTTGAAAATTATTCTGCTTATGAAAAACTCATAGAATTTTGCCACAATGTACATTTATTCTTAGACCTTGATTGTAAATGCTGGAAAGAATTTATAAAAATATGTAATTTTGCAGATTCTCAGTATGCAAACAGTGTCAATGATTTTCAAGTATATTAAGTGTCTCTTTATAATTCTTTGTTCCTTCTAGGTTTTACAGTTACTTTTGTCTATCACTATAATTATCAGTGATTTGTACCTAATATACACTGCATAAGAGTAAGGCATTTCTACTAACAGAATATTTCATAAGATTTTTTTTTAAATTAAAGCTCCTAAGTGTGGGGAACAAGCAATTCTGAGAGGCACTGTAGGAATGATGTGACAGCACAGCTAATGAAATTAACCATGAGCTTGTACCATAGAGCATCCAACCAATCAGCATGGTTCTTGCCCAGAGCCATATATCAAGCCATTTTTCTGTTCTCTATCTACCTTTCTAGAACTGATGGGTGGTCACAGCAGGGACTTTCCTTACTCATTCCAATATACTTTCTAGAAAGTCACACACACTCCTAATTGCTGTAAAAAAAATCTTTTGGTACACTGTGAAGATTTGTCACTGTGATTGGTTTAATAAACAAGCTGACGGGCCAATAGCTGAACAGGATAAAATTAGGCAGCAAGGGCAAACTGAGAATGATGGAAAAGAGAAGAGTAGAGTCAGAAGAGTCACCAGCCAGATGGAGAACAAGTCAGACAAAATAGAATGGAGGCCACGAGCCTTGGAGCAGTACATGGGTTTATAGAAATGGGTCAAGTTGTAAGAGCTAGTTAGTAATAAGCCTGAGCTATTGGCCAATCATTTACAATTAATATCAGCATCTGAGTAATAATTTGAGAAGGGCTGTGGGACCAATTGCTACAATACTTTATTATCTTGAAAGAATTTGTAGTTCTTATATTGCCCCACCAATCAACTCTAAGTCCTTGCTTTGTGGTTCAAACTGAAAAGTTAGCTGTTCAGTTAATCCAGTTACTTATGAGATTAGGCATGACAGTAGGAAGTAAAGAAGGATAGTCAGCCTCAGCCTAGCATCCTATGCCAAGCATAGCCTCCTCTCTGAATTAGCAAGTCTTAACTTCATTTCAATTGCTCTTGAGGAATTCTAAAACCAAGTCAACTCATTAGCTCCCACAGTCCTTCAATAATTCCATAATCTCAATTTCCAAATAGCTATCCAAGAAGGCATCCATCTAGTTCTAGAAGAGGAATTCTGCATCAGTGATAACCAGCTAAGGATAGTTCAAACATAGTAAAAACTCCAAAAGAATAGGTTGCCAAAACTTTATCAGGCATGGCTTGGAGAGAAGATGGCTGTCTTTGTTATTACCCATTCTAGCACCTCTTATTTACATCTGTCTGCTCCTAGTGTTTGATTCCAGTATTTTCAACCCATGTATAAAGTTTGTCTCTTCTAAGACACAACAATTTTCAGTCCAAATGTGCATCAAAAACTGATTCCAATGAATATGATGAGACAATCCATTATTCACTCCTTGGCTTTTACAACAAGTTACCAGACAGTTCTGTTCCACTTATTCCTAGTCATCATGAGAGCTCCTTGTGGTCCCTTGAAAGACCAGCAACAGTAGATGATATTGTCTTCATGATAATATTCAACCTGAAGAAAATCCAGAAGATATCTGACTAAACACCTAAGTTAGTCCTTGCTCCTCTGTTGAGGGTTGGGGGCCAGAAGTAAAAACAAGTCTGAGGGCCACTGTATGAATAGCGTGACTCACCATGGCCAATAAAGACATTATAGCCTAAAGTCACAGGGCTGCCATCCTGTAAACACCACCCTTAAGCATAGTCAAGCTGTCCAACCAGAACCTCCTGTACTTGCATCCTCAAAACAGAAGACTGAAAGGACAGCTTTCATATAAAATCAGCTACAGTCTACTATCATATGGCAGGCAGTTCTTATCAGTATCTTGTCTGCTGCTTTTTTTTGCATATATATTCAGTAAACTTGTTCATCTTTTCATGTTTTTAAAGCCTAATCTGACTTCTATGTATTCCTTTACAGCCACGACTCTAACCCACCTCAATTTGCAAATGTATAGAAGATTTAGCTACTTTCCTGGGTTTCATTAACTTTCTTTAGAAATATACTTGGAGTTAAGATACTATTTGAGGGCCTGGCAGGATTGCTCAATGGTTAACGACATACAAGCCAGAGACCTACATTATACGGTTTCTGAAAGCGTTGGGAGTCTTCACCACTCAGCTGTCTGTGTGCTGAATACTTAAACTCAACAGAGATCAAGTTGGGATAGTGGCTCCAAGTTTACCATTTTATGCCAACTAAGATTATATGATATGAACTGCTATGGGGGTATGCAAAGGTAAACAAGACTTATTATTTCAGAAAAGTGAGAAACTTAAGAGGAGTGAGAATTTAAGGAAGAGTTGGAGAAGAATTCCCTTAAAACGAACAGTTTCCAAGAGAAGAAAAATGTTGAATTTCCTTTGTTTGGGGGTTTTATAGAGCAGTAGAAGAAATTGGATAAAGAGTGAAGTGATCTCTAGTAAGGTAGGTAAGTTCTTTGGGCTATCACGGGCAGAGTCAGTGGAGGGCCCACATGCTCTGTGCCTGTACCCTGGTCCAAACAGGGAGGCAATTATGTATTATTCATGTGTTTCCCACTCAGCTAGGGGTGGTCTAAGACCTTTATTTTCATCTTTGTCTCTGACAAGTTATTGGCCTTGGCTATCTGATAGCTTTTAGTCAATTGACCAGTGTTACTACCTTCCAACCTTGTAGGCATCTTGATTACTGTCGATTATATAAAGCTCTCTAATTTTGTTAGTGGATGACCCTGACTAATGTCTGGTCATTAATTACTGGCTGATGTCCACCTCTGACCTTCTAGGTATCACAAGTTCTGTGAATAATAAGCTCTCTTTGTTCTTAAATAACTGCAACATCCTTGGTTAACTCAAAGCTAACCAGATGTTCTGGTTTCTCTTTCCTGAAATGGGGAAGGATTATTACAAGCCACCCTTACAACTAACTTTATTATAATCAGTTACAATAGAAACAAGGTATTAAAAGCAGGAATATGTTATAAGTAATACTGCCTAGCAAGTATTTTTCAAAGAGAAAAAGTCTCATGGAAGTTAGCTAGCTGGTCCACAATCATTGGCCTTGCTTCATAAATCCCATTTTTCACTTATCTTGTCTGGTTGTTTGTAATGTATCTTATTCTTAGAGCTGTGGCTTCACTGTTTAACCTTGTATTCCATTTAACCTTAATAGTCATTCTCACAGGACCATTGGTGGGTAGCTTGCAGTTTTCACCATGGGCCTTTTCCCCTTGATACTTTCTTTTAACTAATTCCTGCCTCACCCGGAACCCACATAAAGGTTGAAGGAAAAATAAACTCCAAAAGGTTTACCCCTGATCTCCACAGATGTGCCATGGTATATGTGCCCTCATTACACATAAACATGCTGAATAATAATAATAATAATAATAATAATAATAATAATAATAAAAACCATCACCAGAACAATATTAGATTTGATTTGAGATTATTTTCTCTTCATAGTTTAGAGGACTGCATTTCCAAGTGATCAGGTATGAAATAGGAAATACTACCTGATCAACGCCACTCACAGTAGATCATGTCTCATTTATCATTATTGGCAATCTCTCTGGAACATTGTCAGTATTCAATAAACAAATAAATAAGTTTGCCACTTTTCATTTCCATGGGTTTATTTTTCAATTTTATATGATTTTTATGACTTCTCACCAGAGAAGTTTTTATATAATACAGTATGAAAATTGAGTCTGAGATTTCAGGGATTCAAATATGTCCTATTCTATACATATTGAGCAATTCATCTGCCTTCAACCCTATTATTATCTTTTTTCCCCAGTGCTGTCTCATTGCCAACTTACCTTTCCTTAATTTTCTTTTTTCCTGTGGTGAAAGGTTTCTCTGACTAGCTCATAATTAGAAGTCAAATGATTTTCCTTCTTAGAGTCTGCTGAAAAGACCTTCTGTTTTCCCTTCTTACAACTGAAAGCATTGTTTCTGACAAATCCATTTTCCTATTTTACTTCTGAGACCTAATATGATGTAATTCCCAACACCACTATCTAAATCTTTAAACTATAACTTACAGGTGATGAATCACATTGCTTAAAATATACAAATTAAGTTTTCCATGTGCATGCCATGAGAACATCATTCTAGTCAAGATAATCAACACATTCATCACTACCAAAAGTTTTCTTGTGCCTCTTTTGAATATTTCTTTTTTTACTCTGTCTCTCCAACTACCAGGCAACCACTTATCTGCCTTCTATCATACGTATTGATGCAAACTTTTTAGAATTACACACAAACTGGAAGTGTGTTTTCTGAACTGGGTTTTGTTTGGCTACTATAAGTTACCAGAATTATTTTGAGGATCACCCATTTTCCTTTATTAGACGAACAACTGTTCCTTTTCACACCTGAGAGATTTTTTTACTGCGGTGAATATTCAGTAATATTTGTTAGTCATTCAACTGTTGGAAAGCGTTTGGGCTGCTTCCAATGTTGAGCTATTGCAAGTGAAATAGCTGGGGCCGGGTGGTGGTGGCGCACGCCTTTAATCCCAGCACTCGGGAGGCAGAGCCGGGCGGATCTCTGTGAGTTCGAGGCCAGCCTGGGCTACCAAGTGAGTTCCAGGAAAGGCGCAAAACTACATAGAGAAACCCTGTCTCGTAAAATCAAAAAAAAAAAAGAAAAGAAAGAAAGAAAGAGAAAGAAAGAAAGAAAGAAAGAAAGAAAGAAAGAAAGAAAGAAAGAAAGAAAGAAAGAAAGAAAGAAAGAAAGAAAGAAAGAAAGAAAGAAAGAAGAAAGAAAGAAAAGAAACGCCTGGGGCCAGTGGGACGGCTCCGAGGATAAAGGCGCTTGCTGCCAAGTCTGGTGACCGGTGTTTGATGTGTGGGGCCTACATGCCTGAAAGAAGGAACTGATTCCTAAAAGTTATCCCTTGACCTCCATACGCTCCTACAGCATGAATGAAATAACCATATAATTAATTAATAAATAAATAAGTGTAATTAAAAAAATCGGCTAACGTTACTGGAAATAGAATACTTCAGAATTCTTCCCAAGCGTCTGTTCTTTGGTTTCTCGTGGGTAGAATTTAGCAAGGGCTGGCTAGATCTTATGAAATATATTTCTTAACAAAACTTCTAAATTGCTCTAAAAATAGTTTCTGCAAAGACTATATGGACGTTACCGTTGTTCCATATCTTTCCTAATGCTCATTATGCTAACATCTTAAATTTTATTTATTTTTGACAAGCATTTAACAAAAAAACCCTTCATTCCTAATTATAAAGGGCATTATCTTTGTCTTCTATGATACTTCATAGTGCCATTTTATATTTCGTTTTAAATGTTTTTTCAATTTTTTATGAGTATTTTATTTTTATGTGCATGTTTGTGCACCATGTATGTGCAGTGCCCATGGAGGCCAGCAGAGGGCAGCGGATTCCTTGGGAATGGAATAACAGGTTGTGGACTGCCTTGTGGGTATTGGATATTGAAACCAGGTCCTTAAGAAGAGCAGTCAGCACTCTTATCTGCTGAGTATTTATCTCTTACCTCTCCAGGCTGTCTTCTCACTGTATTTGCCATTTTTTTTATTATTGACTTTTAAACATTTTTTTGATATTTAAGGTACACATTATTTATCATTTATATAGATTTCAAATATTTACTTACAGTCTGACAGTGAGTCGTGACATTTTACTCTTTTTAAGCACTTCTCAAAAGATCAGGTACATTTAAATTTAATGAAGCACAATTTATCAATTTGACTTATGGTGGATCATGATTTTTGACTTTATATATGAGTTCTTAGATTAATCTATGCCACAATCTTTCCCTTATATCCTAAGTTTAAATATTATTGATTTTTGTTGGTATATTTGTTTGTATGTCTGGTTTAATAATAAGCATTGAAGTACAATTTTAGCTTAGTTTGCATTTCAATATTGTCTTGGATAAAATGACACTTCACAAATTTCTGTGTAACTATAAAATAGTACATAGTGATGAATAACATAGTGATTATTAGGAAAGATATGAAACAATGGTATCTTCCACATACTGTGTGGAGAAATATTGTCAATAAACCCTTTCAATGTCATATTTATTTTATTACCATTTTCTTATTATTTATTGAAAAAGCTTCTAAGGTTTTTATTAGGATTATGTTGATCTATAGGATCAATCTAGAGGAAACTTATTTCTTAACATATTGTCTTTTATCAAGTTAAAAGACTAATTCAACAATTGCTACAACCTATGACTATATAGATTTTGGTTGTTTTTACATGATGTGGTAGTTTGAATATAATTGGCCCCCCATAAACTCACAGGGTATATCACTATTAGGAGGTCTGACTTTGTTGGAGTAGGTATGGCATTGTTGGAGGAAGTGTGTCACTATAGAGGCAGACTTTGAATTCTCATATGTGCTTGAGTGATGCCCAGTATCTCCTTTCAATTCTTGTTGCCTGCCTATCAGGGTGTAGAACTCAACTCCTTCTCCAGTACCATGTCTGCCTGCATGCTGCCATGACCTACCATGATGATGAAGGAAGGACTGAACCTATGAAGTGTAAGCCACCCAATTAAATGTTTTCCTTTTTAAGAGTTGTTGAGGTCATGGTGTTTCTTCACAGCAATAGAAATCCTAACTAAGACAGTGACATCTAACATCCTAATCATGATACTCTGCCATTGGTTCCACAAAGACATATCCTTCTCATAATGCAGAATACCTTAATTATACCTATACCCTGTGTGTTAATCCAAATATAAAAATAAATTTTATGTATGCCTTTATTCTATTTCTAAGGATTCTCAAAGTCTCAATAATCCTAGAATTTCTCAAAATTCCATGTCCAAAGTTTCCTTTGATACCAAAGGTAAACTCTCAGCTGGTGAGTGCCTATTGGAAGAAAATCAAAATATAAGTTATATACTCCTAACACAAAAATTGAAACTTCCCCAACAAAATGAAGAATAACTCAACATCCAGCAGGGCAATCGTTAAATTCTGCAGCTCTATATTCAGCATCTGGGCACATGCTATCTCTCTGTAAGCTCTATGACTTTTGAAGTGACTTCTCATCATAGACTGAAACACACACATGGTTACTCTCTCATTTTGGGTCAACTAGTTTTCTAAAGCTTTACTTGGCAGAAATTCCATATCCCTGGCATCTCTAATTCCCGTAGGTTGCCTTTGAGAGTTCAGCTTCATTCACATCGCTGAATGCATTCCATCTCTTAGGAAATCTGGCACCCCTACCCATTGCCTAGGCTATTAGACTTTCTTTTTAAGTCTTGGTAGAAGCCTTTATGATTCATAACTTTGAAGTTCTAAATGCCCATAAAACTGGGATCATGTGAACAATTCCAAGGTCTTCTACCACTGGGAACAGAAGCTGCCTGCCCCCTACACCACTTTGTGACTGTAATAGCCTATGGGTACAACGGTAGCTAAACCAGTGAAATACTTTGCAGTGTGGCCCTGTATAAATAGGATGTCATTTTGCTCTCTTCTCAAAGCAAAGTCTAGCAAATGAGTTTAAACCTGTATGCCCTTGAATGTGTCCTAGATGATTATTGGCCACATCCTGAGATTTCCTCAAGACACCTTTCCTATTATCCTGGTGCAAATCCTTGGTTTCTTTTTCAGGGAGCTAATATATTCAGCAATCATACTGTCCTTGGCTTGGAACTTTACAAGCACTTCTCTGGGAAAACTTCAGTTTTCTTGTTTTTAATCTTTCTGCTCTTCTTCTTACTCCCTTTCCTCAGCGAGAAGATTCTGTGTGGCATCTGTACTGCTTTGAAACATCTTCCATTTAGTTTATTTATTTATTTTTTTTAAACTTAGCCTCTCCCAAGGTCTTTGGAACAGACAAAAGATAGAAATAAAATGTGTTCCATTTTGTATAATTCCTGATACACCCTTCCTTTCTGCCCGGGACCTAGTGAATACATTTTGTTTGTTTATTTATTTATTTATTTATTCATTCATTCATTCGTTTGTTTGTTTTTGCCAAGTGCACTCCTATCAGAATTTTAGTCTTCAAAACTCTTACCAAGAACCATCTATTAAACTCTGTTTAAAGCATTCCAAGCTATTTCTGGTTCAGTTATCCAATTTTTTTGAGTCTTTGAACAAGTCAATTTTAAAGCCTTCTGAGCCACACAGACAGGTATGGTCCTAGCAATGAACCACTTTTGATAGCAGATTTCCCTCATCATAGATTTCCATCACTTTGACAAAATGCCTGAGAAAAATATATTTCTTTTAAATATTTATTTTGTTTCAAGGTTTCACAGATTTCTGTTACTAACTTAGCCTCATGCCTGTGGGCTTGTATTGAGGCAGAAGATTATGGCGCAGTGTGCATGCTGGAGTAAAGCTGGTCATCTTGTTGTAAGCAGGAAGAGAAGAGAGAGGAGAGGAGCAGGGGGTAGAAGAGAAGAGATGAAAAGGGAGAAGTGAGGTGAAGAGGGGAGGAGACGGGAGATAAGGGAGGAGGTGGAGAGGAAAGGGGGAAATGAAAAAGAAGAGGGCAAAAGGGAAAGAGGAGAGGTTTTAGAGATCAGACATACCCTTCAAGGGCTCACATTCGGTGAGCTGCTTTCTTCCATTAGGACCTGTGTCCTAATGAATCTACACCTTCCAATAGTACATGTCATTATGAGCCTATCCGGATACTAATTTACTGATGACATCAAGTGCTCCAGATCTACTTTCTTTCTACCAGTCTCACCTCAACATTTTGTACAGGAGAACAAGCCCTTCTATATGAACATGTTTGGGGAACATTTCTGATCCACACAGTTACAGTAGGTGTGGAACTATTAATCTTATGTTAAAGTGAACTTTGCTTGTTTGTTATATATAAAAAAGTTAGTTCATTTTCATAAAACTTGGCAAATTATTGGTGTAGTGTTATTTTTAGCTTTGTACTGTAGATTATTATGATGTCACTCGACTGTTGTGTTTTAGATTTGTTTCTTTCATGCATATGGGTGTTTTGCCTGCATGTATATACACACAGAAAATGCATGTTTTTTGTTTGCAGAAGTCATAAGAGGACATCAGATTCCCTAGATGAGTTAGGGATGATTGTAAGCCACCATGTGTATGCTGGGAACTCAACTTTTGTTTTTGAAAGAGCAGCCAAGGCTCTTAACAATGGAACCTTCTTTCTAAGTGAGCCTGACTTCTACCATTTTTTTGATGCTGTTCTTTTTATGCTCCATTTGAGGGGACAAAGGGGGTATTAATTTTAACCATCTTCTTAATTGCAATTATTTCCTCCTATTCATAGATGTGTTTCATGTTCCAATATCTCCAGTGGATGCCTGAAATAATAGTATTGAGCCTTTTATATGTATTTTGTTTTTCTGTTTGTTCAGATCACAGACATTAGTAACATTAGCATAGAGTTATTTTTTACTTTTGTAGGTCAAGAACTTGTTTCCTTTCACTTGAATGAAGCATTTGATTACTTCTCTGTCATGTATCTGAATGACCAGCATCACCAGTCATACAGTTCTGCACATGCAATTTGAGTAAAATAAAGGTTCCTTGAACATACTGTTGTGATAGAACAATAGTCAATCTTATGATGAATTGGTAGCTATGGATTTATGCATAACGAGATGGCACATGACCCAAGCTGTAGGGAGGAGGGTGGGGAGGGATTTTTTGAGGCTTTCTAGAATGTCACTTTTAGGTAACTTTTAGAAATTTCTAGTCCACTTCTAGAAATTACATGGAATTTTTTAGTTGACTATGGGTGGTGGATTTTGATAACCGAACTAAATTATACTTTGTTATCAATTATTTTCTGCTTAATTCTACTTAATTTGCTCTTTATTTATTATAAAATTTCTTCAGATGGCAAATGAATTCCATCATTTGCCAAATTTATCCTTCATAGTTTTGATATATAGTTCTATGAATTTCCCCCTCAATTCTTTAGTAGTATCCAAGAAAACAGGGCAATATAAAATTGCAGCTACCTTGATGTAAATAATTCTAACTTAAAGACATTCAAGTATAGGAAGCCAATTTATCAGTGAGTATTTATCTTTAATATATGAGAATTTTGATTTTGCACTCAACACATTATATATTTCTAGAATTAAAACTAGTATTAAATCAAAATGTTATTTCCTTTTATTCTTCTTATATAAGCTAAATAACTGAGCTAATTAAAAACCTGTACTTCATAAATTATAGCAATTATTTAATTCTGTATTTGACTTTTGTTGTTCTCTGGTCTTTACTCTGTATTCTCCCTCCCCCTCCCCCCACATTCTCTTCCAAGAAGCATCACCTAATTTCTGTTTCAGAGTCCAAATGATTCAGGAGAACAAGAGAGTGGAATGGAGCTAAGGCCTGTGTTCAAAGAGATAAACAGATTAGTAAATGGAATCAAGGAAGTGGTGACCTCAGGGTAAGATCCTGCCAAGTTTTCAATTTATGAAAAAGAACTAAAGAAAAGCTTAAAGCTGGGTGTGGTGGTGCATTCCAGAGATAGAGGCAGACAGATCCCTGAATTTGAGGTCAGCCTGATCTACAGATGCAGTTTCAGGACAGCCAGGCTTAGGCAGCCAAGGAAATCATGGAAAAACAGAAAGCTGGTGAAGACACAATTGAATAATGGGGCCATGTTCCAGCCCCAGCAAGCAGGAGAACTTGGCAGCTTCAGCCTGTGGGTCTGGTTTTAAGGATAGAAGGAAGATATTATGGAATATTCCTTGACAACTAAGGAAAGCTGATAAGACCAGGCATCTGCCAGGTGTTGTTTGTTTTTGCTCTTTTGGAGACCTGTCATTCAGCTCCTGAATAAATCACACATGGATATTTATATTTAATCATAAATGCCTGGCTTTAGCTTGGCTTGTTTCTAGCCAGCGTTACTTAACTTTAATTATTCTGTCTAGCTTTTGCCTTTGGACTTTTACCTTTCTCTATTTCTGTATACATTTCATTATTTCTTACTCTGTGGCTTGCTGTTTAGCTAGGTGCCTATCCCCTGATATCTTCCTCCTTCTCTGGCTCCTAAATCTTTTTTTCCTGGCAGATTTCTCCTTCTATATCTTCTCTCTGCCTGCCATCTCTGCCTATCCTTTCTCCTGCTTTGCTATTGGTCATTCAATTCTTTATTAGACCATCAGATATTTTAGACAGGCACAGTAACAAAACTTCACAGAGTTAAACAAATGCAACAAAAGTAATATACCTTAAAATAATATTCTGTAACAGTTATGGGTGTTCCTGAGTGGAGGCCTAGAGAGACCATTGTGTGACACTGTGAAAGTGAAGCCTGGATTGCCTTGGCAACCCTAAAATGTTGGAGATGCTAGAGCTGTGGGATATCTACTGAGGAAAACTGCTAATAGGGATTGGAAACAGCCCAAGAGAATGAAGTGTGATGCAGTCAAGAAAACTGAAAGGAGTTGGAGATTTAAGGAGCATTTTGACATCAGAAATGGAGATGCACAGTTTGGAGTTTGTCTGTTTGCTTTTCAGTCTTTCTTTGGTCCAGTATTTCTTCACTATGCTCCCTTCCCTACATTTGGGAATGATAATGTATATCCTGTGCCATTATATGTTGACGTATGTGATCCGTTTCTTTATTTTGATTTTATAGGGATTACAGTTAAGAGATTGCATGAATCTCAGAAGAGACTTTTAACTTTGGAATTTAAAACATTGTTAAGACGGTGATAGACTATGAGAACTTTGGAAATTGGACTAAATGCATTTTGCAGTGTAATATGGTTACAAGTTTCTGGAGACCAGGAAGCAGAATGTAGTAGTTTGAATGTAATTGACTCCCATAAACACACAGGGAGTGGTACTATTAGGAGGTGTGGCTTTGTTGCAAAAGGGATGATGTTTTTGGAGGAAGTGTGTCACTGTGGTGGAGTGCTTGAGGTCTCTATATGCTCAAGTCCCGCCCACTGTTCAGACTGCTTCCTGTTGTCTGTGGGTCAAGATGATCAAGATGTAGGACTCTCAGCTCCTTCTCCAGTACCATGACTGCTTGAATGTCAACTGTATGCCGCCAATCAAGTGTTTTCCTTTTTAAGAGTTGCCATGGTCATGGTGTCTCTTCACAGCAATAAAAACCCTAACTAAGACAAGATGGTTTTAAAGCCATCTCTGTATGTAAAGTGTAAGACATAAATTAAGTCAATAAGGAACATTTCTTATCCATGATAAGCTTGTTGCTTAAGCATGATCCATTTATGTTAAACCTCAAATTATTTGTGGAATTTCCAAGAAAAAGATTTTTTCTCCTTTCAGGATTATCCTTAATTCTACACCCTACTCATTTTAGAAATAGCATGTATTAGGCATGTAGTTAGAAATGTTTTACATCTTTACTATATGAGGAAAGTCAGCCTGACAATGAATCTAGCATAAAGAGAATGAGAGGGCTGGGAAGAATTCAGTAAAACAAAATTGGATGTGGGGCTCACACTGTTTGAAGGATTTTATTGTTCAGGGTTTTTGGCATATGGTTAGTAAGTGTAGTGTGCATTGTTTAAAGTACTTAAGTCAGCTGTCTGTTATTGCAACTAAAAGATGAATAATCAAATACCATAATTTGCATAAATGTGTTAAACTTTGAATGGAAGTATGTTCATGAAAAGAAAACTGTATGTCCATTATGTGAGGGAAAGAAGTAGATGTTAATAAATATTTGCCATGCTATGGGCCATGTATTGATCTGACTCTCCAACTTATTTTTCATAGGTCATCTTGCACTGTTTCTACTGTGACATTCACTGAGGAAACAGAAGGTTAGATCTTTTGTCTTCCTGATCCATATTGAATAAGACGAACCAAAAATATCATGTCTTAATCTCATAAAACTTTAAAAATTGTTAACTTATTCGGAAAAAATTGTGGATGAAACTAAGAATCTTGATTTGAGATTAAGTTTGTGAAATGCACAGAATAGGAAACAACTTGAAGATACAAGTGATGCTGCTTTAAGCCAAGAAATTCTAACAACCACCAGGGACTAGAAGAAGCAACAATCAGAATCTCTTGTAGAGCTTTTGGGAGGAATTGCCACAAAACTGACAACTCAATTTTGGATGTCTTATCTCTAGAAGTATGGAAAAATATATTTCTGTTATGTTAATTCATCAAACTTGTGTTAATTGTTTATAAAAAGTGGCCTCAGACAACTCATACAATTGCTTTCTTGTACAGAAAAGTGACATAGGCTTGATCAATTGAATACTTGGTCCATGGTCTTTGGTGTTTTAAGTGTTATACAAAGATAAAGTATAATGAACTCATAAAGGTAAACTAGTAGGTACTTGGCATGGCTAATCCGTGCATGGTGAAGATGTGTCCTGCAAACACTTGGCTGTCTAGTGCAGGAATCCTAGCTGTACTGCTTTACTGGACAAGCTTTGTATTTGTGTATATATAGTATCTTCTTCTTTGGGTTACTTTCCAAATTCATCTCTCTAGAGTCCCATATATTTGGGGCACATTTTATGTCTTCTTTTTTCAGGCAAATTCTGTAAAACAGCAATCTGAAGCTTGAATCTATTTAGTCTTATCAATAAACCCAGGGTAATAACCTGAAAGATCAGAGAAGCAAAGGAGCAGCCACCAGTGACTGCTTACCTCTCTGATCCTCTGACTTGTCTCCACCCACCTTATCTTCCTGTCTCCACCTTGAGATTGTTCTGGGAATAAAAGCGTGCACCACCACCTCCCGGCTCTGTTTTTATTTTAGACCAGTTCAATCCTGTGTAGCCCAGGGTGGCCTTGAACTCTTGATCTTCCTGCTTCCTCTTCCCGAATGCTGGAATTAAAGGTGTGTGCCACCACTGCCTGGCCTCTATGGTTAACTAGTGACTCGCTCTGCCCTCTGATCTCCAGGTAAGCTTTATTTGTCAGAATACAAACACAATATTAGTTCATTTTTTTCACTGAAATTACAAATTTATAATTGTCTTGAACAATTAATGTTTTAATGTTTTGCAATTTTGAGAATGGAAATGGGTAGCAGATTTCTATTTTTTTTTTCTTTTGAGTAATAGCTAAGTATACTAAATGCTTTAGAGTTACCAATGCCTGGGTACTTATTTCTCTTACTTTTCTCCAAAGTAAAAATCTTAACAGACACAACTTTTGAAAATTGCTACAATAATATAACCCCTCACTCTCTAATATACAAAATCAACACCAGAATTCTCACTGGAGTGGTGCTTTGAGTTCAAATGTCAAATGGACCTGGCAATCACATTTTCTTCTAATATTCTTTTCTACTCCAGCATTTATCTCACTCTTTTATCCACGTCTTTCTGCACCCAAAAGACTATTCCTGTATTGGGCATTGCCAAATTAAAAAAGGGTCTAGTTCTCATTCTCAAATAGTACAATTTTCTTTCATGTTCTTATGTAGCTAAATGTGTGTACTGAAGTCCAATATGCCTTGGGGAAACAGTGAACTTTGCAGTAATTAATTGAAAAAGTTTTAGATTTACACAGGACATTTTTCAAATATTTTTTTATGTTTTAGAAATGTTTGAAGACTAAATAAACAGGATGGACATTTGCATTACTATAATCCAAAGAAGGTTCTACTTGATTTTCAGCTTAGGGCTTAGCTTATTTTAAGCTATGTCTACATAATATTATATGTATTAATAAGGGTTCTCTAGAGAAACAGAGCCAAAAGTGTGTGTGTGTGTGTGTGTGTGTGTGTGTGTGTGTGTGTGTGTGTATGCAGATATAAGGACAGATAAATAGAAGATAGATAGATAGATAGATAGATAGATAGATAGATAGATAGATAGATAGATAGATAGATAGATGATAAGTAGGTAGGTAGATAGATAATTTATTAAGGGAATTGGTTTTTTACAGATTCTAAGAAAAGTCTTGACATACTGTCTGAAATATAGAGACTGGGATGTTTGAGCATGGCTTTGATCAGACCAAGTTCAATGGTATGAAAACTGTGGAGGCCACTGATGTTAACGTAAGTTCTGAGTGAAGAGGTTGTAGTTATGATAACCAATTATAAGAAAAGGATGTATCTAAGCTTTTTAAGAAAGATAGAGACTGATTTTCACCCTTTCCTCTGTGCTGACACTCCACCTTTAACCACAGCATATTGAGTGACCTGTACATTGAGAGTAGATCATCTCTAAGTCCACTTAGAGTCACATAAAATTTCCTCTTAGACATACTTGAAAACAATACATTGGCAGTTCCTTGGATATTCATTAGTACACCTAAAATTGATACCTAAAATGAACCACCAGGCCATAGAAATAGGACATTTTTCTAAAAGACAATCAGTGCAAATAATAGGTAAGGAATAGCAATAACTAACTGCTTGACTAATGAAATATTTTGGGTTGGTTAGTTATAGTTTTATATCAAAGTGGATTAGGGACAGGCTTTAGTTTATTTTTCTTTTGTGCCAAATAGAATTCAGAGGGAGTTAATTATAACTTTGTAAGCCTTTTATTCCCTTACTCAAAAAGTCATACATTCTTGATAAAAAGAAAGTAAATATATCACAGCCTGGCACTCTGAAGCCAAATAAATATATTCCATCCTTAGCTCTAGTCCCCTCTCAAAGGCCACACCCTAGCTGCTCATCAAGAGCAAAGCGTTATATGTCATGTGGCCTTAACGCTCAGAAAACAGTAAAGTCACCAGTGTTCCAATCTTGAAAAAGAAGAAAACTTGACATTATGTAGTATTCGGCTGACTGCTGAGTAAGTATTGTGTCATTGTTATCCAAAGTGTGTTAAAACAAAATGTCTTGTAATCTAGTGGTGAGCTTTTTATACTTTTAATGTTGTGTCATTTAAGTGTGAGTCCATGATTATATGAGAACACATTAAGACTGATTGTACGTGTAAAAACTTTGAATAATAGGAACTGATTAACTATACAGACTGAATATGAAAGTAAGTAAATCTCCTTTATTGATATTTTGAATAAAAATCTGACCATGACACAGATAAGTTGTGGGGGTATATTATTTCTTTTAAAGGAAGTTTTGTGATTTTTAGAGTAATGGAAGTGGGAGGATCTTAGAGATTAAATAGTAACCTGAAGCTTTTTCATCTTAATATAGTGATGTCAACACATGATTCTAGGTGTCACATAATTTGTAGCAGAAGTGAAATTAGTGTGCAAGGTGTCTAATACCTCCTTCTTTGGCTTTTGTAACTTCATAGAGACACACAACAGAATCTTTTTAGATGAGCAGTTTATTGCATAATAATATTAACGTATTTGCACACTGTGATGGTTTATTGAATCACAATATCATCAACATATTTGCATACTGTCATGGTTTGAATGAGAATGAGCTCCATAGGCTCTGATGTTTGAATGTTTGGTTCAGTTCTCAGTTATTGGAACTCTTTGGGAAGGAGCTGCAATCTTGTGGGAGGAGCTGTGTTACTGGGGCTGAGCTTTGAAATTTCTTTATTATTATTATTTTATAATTAATTTAATTTTACATATCAGCCACGGATTCCCCTGTCCTCCCTCCTCCCACCCCCAGCCTTTCCCCCCAACCCACCCCCAATTCCCACCTCCTCCAAGGCAAGGTCTCCCCTGGGGATTCAGCTCAGCCTGATAGATTCAGTTGAGGCAGGTCCAGTCCCCTCCTCCTTACACCAAGGCTGAGCAAAATGTCTCAGCATAGGCCCTAGATTCCAAAAAGCCAGCTCATGCACTAAGGACAGGTCCCTGTCCCACAGCCTGGGAGCCTCGTAAATAGTTCAAGCTAATCAACTTACTTAACCAGAGGATAACTCACTTATCTGGATAACTCACTTATCCAGAGGGCCTGATTCAGTTCCATGGGGTCTCCTCAGCTATTGGTTCGTAGTGCTTTGAAGTTTCTAAAGCCCATACCACATCCAGTCTCTCTCTCTCTCTCTCTCTCTCTCTCTCTCTCTCTCTCTCTCTCTCTCTCTCTCTCTCTCTCTCTCTCTCTCTCCACCTGCTGCCCACAGATCAGGATGCAAGGTTCTCAGCTACTGCTCTGGAGCCATGCTTCCTGCTGTGATGATCATGGACTAGCCCTATGAAACTATAAGCAAGTACCCCATTAAGCACTTTCATTTGTAAGATTTGCTTTGGTCATGGTATTTTTTCACAGCAATAGAACAGTAACTAAGACACACATTGCATTTATTAATGCTCCATAAATTAAAGTCATAGGTTAAGTGTTTGAGGCCCCTTCCAAATGCATAAGCTGAAACCTGAATCCCCAAACTGATAGTGTTTGGGTGGTGCTTCTGAGAGGTAAATAAGTCATGAGAGTTAGGTACTCGTGTTGGCTCTAGTCTCCTTAGGAGCCATGGTATGTTCGTCACTTTTCTCACTATTCTGATAAAAAGCAACTTAATAATGGGAGGGCGTGCTTTGCCTCATGGTTTGAAGATACACTCCATCACTGTGAAGAGTGCATGACACCAGGAGCATGAGGTAGCTGATCCTTGCATCCCTAGTCAGCAAGTAGAGAGCTGTGAATAGGCTCTCAGCTCATGTTCTCCCTTTCACTGAGTCAAGGACCCTCTGCTTCCACACATATATAATGTGGACGTTCCCTCCTCCTTTAACCCAACCTAGAATCTCCCTCACAGATGCGCCCTCAGGTTCGTCCTCTCGATCATTATCAATTCTGTTAAGCTGGCAACCGGACACACAGAGAACACCGTTTTTCTTTCTCTGCTGTATGAGATGGGAGAAGATACCCATCTATGAACAGGGAGGTAGGCTATCATTAATCATTAGATCTCCTGGTGCCTCCAGTTTGAACTTTCCTAAGCCTCATAGCTGGAAGAAATAATTATTTATTTTTTAAATTACCCAGCATATGATGCTTTCTTTTAGTTGTTCAAAGTGACTCAGATACTCAATATCTGAGGCTCTGGGGCAGAGGTCTCTGAGGAGGAGTTCCACTGATGGTTATATCACATATGGCAGTCAATAACTTTAGGAACAGATTTTATATTTGTCTCTGAGATTATGTGGCTGCATAGGCTTTCTCCTGCCCTGAACTCTTACTCTACAATACAAATTTATACCCTCTAGTGTGTCCTTCCACATCTCTGTAGATAGTTTTTATCATCAATCAATTGGCAGGGCATAATGCTTGGTGAACAGTTCTGGCCCTTTACAATTCTTTACAATAGAATCAGAATCACCCTTCAATGCTCACTGCCCATATGATACCTCCTGTCAGTTCCTGACCAAGACCTTCCTGCCATTGTCCAGCCTGCCATAGCCAGGCACATGTGGCCTGTCATGATGTTGGTGTATCAGAATTACTATGGAATGATTGTGATGATTTACTTGCTTTGGACACTTTCTAAGGATGAATAAATATATATTCCATAAACATATATAGCTATGTACATGGCTATATTTTAATATATGGGAAAACTAACTAAATTATATATATATATTTGAAGGTCATAGTATATTCAGAAAAATTATGTGACATACACAAACTGATTTCAATCATATGGGGACTTGTCTCCTCTTTTTATATTTACAGGATTCCTAATGCCTCACCAAAAAATACTTAGTGGCTGAACTTTTCCTAATTAACAGTAGCTTATACTCAGAAACTAGGAGAGCAGGCAGTGGTTTTGAGAAACATCATATAAACCAGCGTGAAAAGATGCACTGCTAATTGGTAGAGATTTAGTCAATAGCATCTCAAAAAAATTTGTTTTTATTTGAGGCTTAAAGTCTTTAGTAAGTCCTTGTGGCTGGTGAGTCCCAGGTGCTACACCATCCTCTTGGAGAACACCCATGAGGATGAGGGGGTTTGGCTGTTTCTGTGATCACACCTGCTCCAGCTTTGCATGTTACTTGCTCTGAGTACTTATTTTTGTCCTCAAGTTCCTTTGATTATTAGGAATCATCATGCTTGAAAAGCCAGCTCTGCTACTCCTCCACAGAGTGAGGGAGGGAAATGGCACATTTTGCAAATTTCAGTGCTTTTGAAAGGAATAATGAAAAGGAGGTGGTGCCGCTTTAGAAGGCGGGCTGCAGATGGAACAAAAGGTTAACTCCAATTTCTGCTGAAAATAGAAAGTAAAAATAGTAATGATGATCTATACAAGAGCAGAAAACACAGCAAAGCGAAGTTATTCATTTAGAATCAGCAACTTCTTTTAAAATATCCTTCGGGTATTCAAAAGGTTTTATTTTACAAATTGGCAATCAGTAGGCACGTCCGACAACTGGTTCATTGTGTCTTTTTTTTTTTTCCCCAATTGTTAGCATCTGTCTTCCTTGGATCAACTGAGGAACCTCGATGTTCTGGGGTAATTTCTCTGAGGAAAAAAAAAATTCCAAATGTTTCTCAAATGTTTTCTTTAAAAAAACCCAAAGCTTTGCTCTGCACTCAGTGACTTTCTGTGTGATTTCTGTGGCTGCTTCCCACTTTCTCCATCACTATAAGTAAGAGTCTTCTTGCTTTTAGATATCAGCTTTTTGTCTTCTGGGGACCTCACTTGATAATAATAATAATAATAATAATAATATATATATATATATATATATATATATATATATAAAACCCTTCATTATATACATAATATACAATCTTCACAAAGGTTGTAAAACTGCAGATAAGAAGTTGCTTTCCTTGGAGACTTCTGAAAAATACTGGAGGGGTGTGTGAATGGGAATACAAGTGAAATTCAGGAATCCATTCTGAGCATTTCATAGGTATGACTTTGAATAGCAGCTGAGCAATCTAAGAAGACTGGCTTTAGTTACTTCATGTCAAGCCTTACCTCCAGCCTGTGCTCATTGATGAATAGCTTCAGATCCTCTTGAATTAGAAAGAAGAAAAACAGCAGCAAGGGCAAGAACAACAAGAAAGCCCAGCTCTCTGTTTAAGAAGAATGACAAGGATTGGAACTGTATGGAAGGAGCCAAGACTGACATACACAATATATTAAATCTGGTAGTTCACACTTGATAAAATTTCTTCTGTTATGATGAGAATGTTTATTTAAAACCATGTTGAGAAGCGGTGTCTCAAGTCTCCCAGGCACCAGTCTGTTGATGGGAGCTTGGATATCTAGTGCTCACAATTATGATGGCATGGCAAATAAAAAACATTGCCTAAAGCGTCCTCTTTCATTAATAAAATACCCCAGGTGAAGATTTTCTGTTCGTGGGCTCTTTGAACAAATACTGTAAGTCTGCATGAGACATGGCTATGAATCAAGTGTTTTATATGTGTAACAGGCACTTTTGAACAGGACACTCATAATCACATTCTGAAGTACGGATATTGAAATCCCTGGTGTGGATGAACTTGTTGTTTACAAAGATATTGAGTTTTGAATAATATTATTAATAATATTATTGTGGCAGATAGCGCTTGTTTTCCTTTAGTCTATTCCCTGGATTTTTGTTTGTAGGTTACAATCACTTCCCACTTTGCTTTGTGACTACAACAGAGTTTTGGCCAGTAAAGTATAAGCATCTCTGTCATTTACAGTTTCCAAACATGTTCTCGAAGACCACAGACATGACCTCGTTTGCTCTTCTCTTTTTCTGTTTGCTGAAAAGGAGGTCTGAAGGCGGAAGAGGTATGTAGATGTAACCAACCGTCTTATTAAATAAGAAACACAGAAACAATGTAAAAGAGAAAGCCGAGAAGTCAGAGCTCAGAGCTAAAATCTCACCCTTCTTCCTGCTGTCCCAGCTTCGCGAAAAGAGACCTACTTCCTGTCGGTTCGTTTTTTTAAAGTATGTTGTTCTGCCTTCTCATTGGTTGTAAACCCAAACACATGACTGCCTCGTCACTGTCTGAATGTACAGCCCCCTAGGTCTTAAAGGTATATGTCTCCAATGCTGACTATATCCCTGAACACACAGAGATCTTATGGGATTAAAGGCATGTGCCACCACCGCCACACTCTTGCTATGGCTCTAATAGCTCTGACCCCCAGACAACTTTATTTATTAACATACAATCAAAATAATAATTCAGTACAATTAGATTACCACCACAGAGGTAGGAGACAGGGTGTTCATTGAAGATGAGAGGGTGGAAGACTAAGATCGGGGAACTAAGCTGGGAGGGGCATACCTTTGGGCTGCCAGCTGACTTAGTGGGTAAAGATGCTTACCTCCAGAGGATTCAGGCCTGATGATCAAAATGTGGTCCCCAGAACTCACCTGACAGTGGAAGGACAGAACCAACATCATATAGTCATCTTTTCATCTATGGTAGCATGCCACAGGTGTCCCTTATAATACAATATATACAATTAAATTTAAAAACAGAAGCAGAGTACATACTTGGTTAGCCAGGTTATTTAGATGCTAAGTGAACACCTTGTTAGCTGTGTTGGGTTTTTCTCAAGTTATAGGATTTTATGGGAATTTAATTTCCTGTTGTAAATGTAATCCAGATATTTGCTTATTGTTATAGTAAAGAACTGCCTGATATTAGCACATCTGCTCTGTGTGAATAGATGTGATCTTTATACTTTGTCTTGGATGTAGCCTGTTAACAAAGGTTTTTTCCAGAAGTCAACCACTTACTGTTCTATGTAGGGTGGGCCACATTTTGATGTGGACTCATGCTTTAAAGGCTTTAAGTACCAAGTATTTTACAGAACATTCCAAGAATTAATTTTTATGCAAGTATGTTTCACACCATAGCACCTTAGAGAGAGATGAATGAAGATATTAAAATCTTCTTTAAAAGTGGGTGAAATTGGTAAGAAAAATTGGAGCTGGGATGAGAAATGGAATGGTTAGCTAGAGTTCCTCTCCTATCATCAGTCTGTCTCATTCACTTCCTTCCACTGGATTCTTATAGTAAAGCTCCCATTTCTTTCAAACAGCTGGTAGTCTTTTCTCCTAATGATATACAACACATTACAAAATGCGGCTAGTCTAAAAATTCTATTCTGTAAAGATAAGCATATGGTTTGGAAGATGAAAAATGCTGACTACGTGATTACATTCCTGTCTGCTTGGATTGTACAGGATCATTAAGCTATTCATCATTCTTTCTGTGGACTTAATTTGGGGACTGGGTACAAGGAGACTAAGTAAGCAGAGAACTGAGTAACTTTTATTTGGTAGACAATGGTTTTGACCCATGCTGATCTATATGTTCCTCATCTGAATTGATCATGGAAATCTTTAGTGACATTCCAGGTCATTATGGGGCATGACTATCTCTGAACCTTAGAACAAATAAACAAAAAATTCTTAAGATTTTGTAGGTCCTTTCCTTTTCAAGTAGTATATTTTGTCCTTGCTATTAGCTTTGGAAAGGAATTAAAACATCTTAAATCCCTTCTACAACCCTTATTAGCCATATGATAATGAAATACTCCTCTATTTATTAAAAGAATCTAATGACAGTCTGTGTTGGGACTACAGTCATGGTGATTCCATATAACAGTGCAGGTAAAATCTTTTGCATGGGGACTCATGCATTGTGTTTAATATATGACAGCAAGTGATTAATATATGACAGGAAACACACATAGGTAAGAGGAATACTCAGTAGGGTTAATAACTTCTTTGATAAAATTAAAAAACCCTCTAACTTTTCATTAAAGGAAGAAAAGTGTTCAGAAGGAAAATGTTTAAGTGTAGGGAGTCTTGAGAACATTAGTTCTGTCTCACAGCAGCACAAATTTAATTCACAGCAGTTTCACACACACAGCAAGTATGAGAACACGGTTTTGATCTAAGTGAGCCAACTGGATTTTCAAAATGAATTCATGAATTTGTGTTCCTAAGTGACTGAAACTCACAGAGCCCTTCTGAGTTCACCAACTTTTTCTCTCTTTGTTGGAGGATTGAGTAAGAAAACAATATGGCTAAAAGTAGCCATATTGTTTTCTTCTTTCAGGATTCAAGGGTTTGTTTTTCAAAAACAAAAAAAAAACTGAAGCAAACATGTAAATATGACTAGGGTAAACTGTGAAATTTAAGTTGGTATACTGTAAGTTAGGAAGTTCCAAGTTTGTCTTTAACATTAGGAAGTTTTCTCAAAGTCCATGGATGGACTTAGTAATTCAGTCTCTGTTTCCATTTTCCACTAAGAATAATGGTGATTCTGCTAGTGTTTATTGAAAGACTATAGAATTAGTTTCATTAAAAAGAATTTGTTGGGCCAGGCAGTAGTGATACATATCCTTAATGCCAGCACTCAGGAGGCAGAAGCATGTAGATCTCTGAGTTTGAGGCCAGCCTGGTCTACAGAGCGAGTTCCAGGACAGCCAGGTTTATGCAGAGAAATCCCGTCTCAAAAAAACCCAACAAAGAAACAAACAACAAAAAAACAAAACCAAAGGAAAACACCCAGAACAGGAAGAATTTGTTTTAACTCTATTAGGGAGTTCAGAAAAACTCACTGAACATGAGTTTGTACCTTTAGGAACTTATACAGTATAAAAAGAAATGATAAAAAATTAACATTGTTGGTGCTGGAAAAACAGTAAAAATAGTAGCACAAGCAATAAACTCAGAATCTCTATCTACTTTTTTTCTTAACACTTCTTATGAGAAAAGACTTCATTTATAATTTCTCATATTATGGGGTCCTAGAGTGAAATTATAAAGCAAATTCATATTTTCTAGAGTGAAATTATGGAGTAAATTCATATTTTCAGATCAAATAAAAGAAAATTAATTATTCAGATGACGAGATATTTGGGCTGATTACCTGTTAGCATTTAGTTTCTCCATATGAACAGTCCAATCGAACAGTCCTCATCACACTTGGCTGTCTGTTAATGCAGTAGAAAGCAGTTAACTGATGGGAGATGAACTCTGGGTTGTGGGAATCTTTACTCTTCTGATTTGCTTGATACCCAAATCAAACCAAGAGACAGTTGCTGAGTTGTTCATTTTCATGTTTCTTAACATTTTTCTCTATCAGAGGTAAATGTTACCATGACTTTCTCTCCTTTATTCTCCAGAAAAAGAGAAAACCACAAGAAATACAATAAACAGTTTGTACCTCCTACTTGAGAGACTTTTTGGTAACTTTATCAGCTCATATTGTATTTTGAACTAAAAACAAAGCAGTGAATTTATTTTACTTTTGGTAAAAATGCACTTGCATGCTATGCTCTCCAATATTTTTCCTCTGTAAATTTAATTTCCTAATACTAACTTGTAACTGGCCAAAGAACACACAAAGGGAAACTATCTCATACAAATACAAAAATAGCATTGGCAGTTTATATTTGAGGGCATCGACCTGATGATAGTTGAGCCATCACAGTCAAGTATTTCAAGATAAACTTTGGACATATGGGTTATTTTGTTCAAAGTCATAACAAAACTATTCAAAAACATCATTTTCTGTCTTTGCAGACAACTATACCTTAAGTTTCTCTTTCAGATCGACTTCAAGCTTGCATAAGTTATAATTAAGTAGCCCACAGTAGACTGCATTGTGTTTTTCTTTGTTCTTTTTTAATCCACTGGATTCCTAATTCCACTAAGAAATGAGATCTAGACCAGTCTTGTTCACATACAAAATTATTCAGGAAAGTTCAGAAAATGATAATTATAATTTCAGTGAAGTGGAACATAATTATGTGACTATTTTTACCTTTAATAAAATCAAAGGTAGAATATAATTTTTAAAGATGTCTCTAGGATAAGCTTAGAGATTGCTTAATGACTGAAAAATAAGGCAAAAAAAGAAAAGAAAAGAAAATGGGGGTGGGAGTTCCCATCTTATTGACAATTTCTCATCAACTACTGAAACCAAGTTCCACATATTTTAAATTGTCTTCTGACTTTAGAAAATTTCAGGACATTGACTAAAAGCAAATCAAAACCAAGAGTAAGAAGATACTCATGTGGTGTCCCAAACGTTCTTCTGATTGTTTATATCTGGTTATCTTGATGTCATAATTCTTTTTTAAGTTTTTTTGCTTTATTTAGAAAAATCATTTTCTTTATATTTTGAGAACAAGATTTAATTGCGCCATTTCCCATTCCCTTTCCTACCTCCAAACTCTCAAATATACTCCTCCTTGCTCTCTTTCAAATTCATGGCCTGTTTTTTCATTAGTGTTATATTAATTGTTGATATATATATATATATATATATATATATATATATATATATGTATATATATTCTTTATGTGTTTAAGAATATATATATTAAGAATATATATATATATATATATATATTCTTAAACACATAAACACACCCACACACCCTTCTCTGTCCATATAATGGTGCTTGTATATTTCTTTTCAGAGCTGGCCATTGGGTGTTAGATAATCAGTTGGCATGCTGTTTCCTAGATAAGACTATATCTGCTGCTCTCAGCCTTTCTTAGTTACCTGTAGTTCCTTGCACAGGATTGAGTCCTTGTGAGTTTTATACCCCGTCCACTCTGGCATGTCTATTGTTGCTGTCCTTGTCTAGCTCCTTTTGACACTTTATAGGTGTAGCTTCTGACATTGCTAGGAGACACAATCTCCCAGCAATGATGCTCTGGCTCTTACAGTCTTTGTTTCTCTCTTCCACGGTGTCCACTGAGCCTTTTGTAAATCTATCAGTTGTTACTGGGCTCTATAACTCTGATTTTGGATGGGTTGTGGTTTACTGTAATGTTCTCTGTCTATTGCAAACAGGTTTCCTTATCTATTTTAATCTTTCTTTCCCCAATAACCTGAAAACCCTTTATTTATATTTCTCTATCTGCCTGCTTTCTTTTCTCCCTCCCTTTTTCCCTTCTTTCCTTTTTCTCTTTTTCCCCATTTCTCTTTCCTTCCCACTGCAGAAAGCAATAATAAAATATCATAGTTCTGTTAATTTTCTTTCTGCATTTTATATAAATTTTGTTACATATTTCACACACAAAAAAATATGTCTAACTACCATGAAAATTAACAATAGTAGAAAGAGAAGTTTTTGTGTCATGAATCCTGTTCTCTAGGGGGAAGTTCTTCAAATTATTTTTTAAAAGATTCTGCTGTTTCTTCTTTCATCATGTGAACTAAGAATAAAAGCTGAAGAGGGAATAGACCCTTTATTTTTATCTTATATAAAAAATGTGCAGTTGAGCCGGGCGGTGGTGGCGCACGCCTTTAATCCCAGCACTCGGGAGGCAGAGGCAGGCGGATCTCTGTGAGTTCGAGGCCAGCCTGGGCTACCAAGTGAGATCCAGGAAAGGCGCAAAGCTACACAAGAGAAACCCTGTCTCGGAAAACCAAAAAAAAAAAAAAAAATGTGCAGTTGAATGCAGTTGTATTTCTCCATGGGATGCAGTTAATAAGTAAAATATTAACAGCAGAGGGTTAAAGATTATATAGGAATAATAAGTTTTAAGGATTCTGTTTAATTCAATTTCCTGTCTTAATATATTTAGCAAGGCATAGGTTCAGCTGGTACAAACAAACAAAAATAAACAAATTCCCAATGTGGGTAGTAAAATAAAAAAAACAACAAAAACAAATAAAAACCTGCTCATATCAACAACGGTAGTGAATAGTCAGAACGGGGTAATGAGTCTTCTTGTCTTGAAATGTTACTTCCATCTTGATTCTACCCATGGTCATTTACCCATCCATAAGATGGATGGGCCGAGATAACAATGCATATTCTCTATGCATTCTAGAGCTGGTTGTATTATCTCTTGCCATTTCCCATTTGCCTCCACTTTGCCAACTTTGTCATCGGGCATGAAGTATCTCTGTTAAATCAAGGGGAAAAATGGGAATTTTATTTCATTTCAAAAATCTTTTTTTTTTTTTTCTTTTTTTTTTTTTTGGTTTTTCGAGACAGGGTTTCTCTGTGTAGCTTTGCGCCTTTCCTGGAACTCACTTGGTAGCCCAGGCTGGCCTCGAACTCACAGAGATCCACCTGGCTCTGCCTCCCGAGTGCTGGGATTAAAGGCGTGCGCCACCACCGCCCGGCCTCAAAAATCTTTTGAAGACAAATTATGAATTATTTTCTATACTTGAAGTGTATATAGTTTTCAACAATGACTTATTTCAGCTGTATTCTAGGTTAGCTAGTGACATTAAAAATAATTTTGATGTTCTATCAAATAGATATTTTATAGAGTATGTAGCTCATGATTTTTATATGTCTCTGGATGTTGCAAAAAGTCTATTTATTTTGTTTTAATTTGGTCCACACTTATGAAAAAAAATCTGACACTTACTTTCAGGACCTTATTAAAATTGGACTTTGCAGCTACGTTGTACATTGATTTTCTTGCTAGACACCAAATTCTGTCTCTCCCATGGACCTTTATTATCAATGATCCTTCTTCCAGAACTTTCTTATTTTTAAGATTTTGCAGGGTCTGCCACCATAGCCCCCATGTCTTTATTCAAATGTCACCTTCCTAGTAAATACCAATTTTACCCCCCCTCAGATTTTACTAGAAGAAATGATTGATATGTAGAGAATGTTTTCTATATACATTTTTTAAAAGATGAATGTGTTTGAGATAGGTCTAAACATCTTAAAGCATTAAAATTGTCAACAAAATTGTCTAAATTTCAAGTCTTGAATATTACTCGCCTTATTTTGTTTGTGTTTTTGTGAATTTTATTTGTTTGCATTTCGAAACAGAAGCCATTGTATCTAAGGATGAAATCCTAATCTTTGTGCTTCTGTTTTCTGAGAGCTGATATCACAGATTGTATTATCAAATTCAGTTTTATGTGATTGTAGGCCTTGTGTATGCTAGGCAAAGTCTCTACCAACTGATCTACATTCCATGTTCCAGACAGTTTTATTGGTATGCAGTGATTTTTGTCTATTCTGAGAGTATATCTGCTATTTACCGTTTTCTTAGGTGTTCTTGGGGGCTAATAGCAAAGCTTTACATTTCATGATGTCATCTAGGCTTATTTTCAGCATGCTAAAAATTAGTTCAAATGATGGTTTCATTCATGTATATCATTGTTCATTCAAACATGCCTTATAGGCGCTAATTACTGTGAAGGTATTGCCTTTGTCTTAAAACATCCATGCAGTATGTGTTATATGGAATACCAATTAACACTAAGCTAGCAGTTCTGCACCTTGACTAGTCTCTACTACCACACAAGGATATTTTGAAAATCCCCATGGAGGGACCTGCAAACTAGTTTTAGGTGTAAAAGCATTGATTTAGTTACACAGTCAACACAGTTCTGAACATTGTCTGAACAAGGTGTTCTTGAACATTTTTTCCTCTGGGCGTAATTGTTAAGAACACTTCAAATTGATAATTAGGGGATAGCAAATGGTATTGTCATTGGAGTCAATCATCAGGTAGTACAAACTTAACTTCAACTTTATTATACAGCTTAAGTACTTAGTAATATCATCTATTGAAAATGGCCTCACAAAAGGAAAAAAATTTAAGAATTTTTGATTATGTCTTGATAAAATCCACAAAAACTTGTGTAGATGAGAAAAAAAAGTACTGTATCACATCAACTAACATTTGTACTTGTTCTTATCTCAGTAAATTAGTGAAGAAATTGTGTTGTCTAAAACTTTTCTCCCACAGCGGGTAGCACATTGCTGTGCACAGTTGCAATGAATCTTGCCTCTCATTCTACTGTCATACAGAATCCAGCGTTTACATTTCAATGACAAGAGCTAACATTTGTGGTCTTTCAGGGGCATCCAGAAACAATGACAACAACAATAACCAGTATATTAGCAATTAGCTAATTTAAATTAAATTTAAAGAAAGCAATTAGCTTTCTTTAAACACTTGTGTATCATACCTGGTGTTCACTGATTTGAATGTATGAAGTCGTTTTCACACCACTACTTGGATATGTTATTATCATATTTATGTGAAAAATGGAAAAAAATATATCAGAGAGTGTGGATTAAGCTCAACTGTTTTATTTTAGAATTTGGAATCTTCATAATAGCATTGTATTGGTGCAATTAAAGCAGAGCTGGCAGTGTTTCCTCAGCATTAGTGCTCTGTATTGTTAGGAGAATTTTCTTCATTGCATAGCTCACACTTCCAGAGATTGTTACCTGAATCTCATGTGGTGGATACTTGCTCAAAGAACTGAGTGTAATGATTGATTCATTGTTGCTTTCTTTACAAATCATTAAAAGCACACTTGGTTTTATGTATATGAAGACTCGTATGCCTTTTTGTCATCATTTTCTATTTGATAGTTCAGGGGTGATGCAATAGTGCTTTGTTTATGAATTGGGGTACACTCTAGCACTAGAGCATTTAACTAACATGTATGGAGCTCTGGGTTTCATTTGAGTGCTGGACAAAAAAGAGAAAAGGAATTCAACTAGAATGTCCTTTAAATCATCTCTTGTACAACTCATACCTTATAACCTCTGATGAAACCCTGTTGGCCTTCTGGTATGCTGGGAATGCTTACATACCCCTTGATCTGGACATTGGCATCGTAAAACCTTTTGAGCAAATTGTGTAACCACTCTACCTACAGTTCTCTTCTGTGTAAAATGGATGTACTTTGATGTTCTCCAATGCTCCGCTGCTTATTAAATAACCAAGTGAAAATGTGTGTGGACATTATATGGCCCACAGTAGTTTCGAGGGGACACATGAATGGGAATAGCATGGTGCCAAAGCACAATAGAATACTATGAAAGACAGCCTGGGAAAACCCCAGGATTCTTCTCTTTTAAATTCATAGTTTTAAAATTGATACAAGATTACTGTTTAAATTTATATGTAAATGGTATATGTAAACTCGTATATATAAGCTTATGTATAAAATGGTATATATCATATATATGGTTTTCTAGTCTCAATTCCATTGCTGTGATAAAATGTCATGACAAAAAACAACAGGAGAGAGAGAGGAGGTGGAGTGAGGGACTGAGAGGTGTGGAGAGGGGAAACTGTGGTTGGGATGTAATATACAAGAGAAGAATTTTTAAAAACTGAGGAGAGTAAGGTTTCTTTTAGCATATAAATTTGTTTCTTGTCCATTATTTCAGAGAAATCAATAGGAGAACTTCATATAATATGTCACATCACGTCCACAGGAAAAAGCTGTGAGAAACGAATGCATCATGCTTCATACTCTGCTTCCTTTACCCTTATATAGCCCAGGGCCCCAAAGTGGGGAATGGTACCACCTGCTGTAAGGCTGGGTCTTCCCACATCATTAAGACAATCAAAACTGTCTCTTGCACAAGTAACAGTATGTAGACTGAACACGTGTACTTGTGTATATGAATATGTAACATTAATGAAAAAGACGCCTAGAATTTGAAACAGAGATAGGATGGACATATGGGAGGCTGTGGAGCGAGGGAAGGCAAGGGGAAGTTTCGTATTTATAATCTCAAAAAAAAAAAAAAGAAAAGAAAGAACTAAAAGTTATAAAAACAAAAACAAACAAACAAAATCCCAATCCCCACAGATATGCCCTTAGTTCAACCTAATCTAAACTCTCCATTGAGAAAGCACTTTCTTCCCAGATGTCTCTAGACTGTGTCCAGCTGATAATTAATTTAACCATCGTACATGTTAAAGTGAACACACTGGGATAGTTAGTGCATCTGTCATCTCCAACATTCATAATTACTTTCCGTCGGGAGCAGTGACACCTCTCTTGGTGACTTTGAGATATCCATTGTTGGCTCTTGTCACTCTGCCACACTGTTAAATGCCAGACAGTGTTCTTCTTATGGGACTTCTCACCCTTTGACTAATCTCTCTGCCCACACCTCTTCCCCAGCCCTCCCTGTTGTCACTGGTAATGGTCCCCTCTACTTCCCACAAGCTAACATGCTTAGGCTCTATAGATGAGCCGTCCTTCATCATTTCACTCCTGTGTGATGTCCAGGGTCCACCCCGGGGCTGGAGGAGTAGTTCCTACATGACATTCAAAGAGAAGATGCCTGGACGTCGCAGTAGCCAGTCTCACTTATTTTCCGTGAGCCCTGGGCAAACATTCTGTTCACATATCACGAAAGCAGGAAAACAGAAGGCAGCTTTGTGAGGCATCCTCCATCGGAACCTGTTTCCTTGAAAGGCGGCTGCTGTGTCTGGTTTATCTGTTTGGGGAATTGTCGTCCTGTGAGGCGGCTTTGCACAGTCACTTTCGCTCTCAGCCTTTTAAAGTGGATCACCTGGGTCAATGCCAGGTCATGTCTGTAGTTTTGGTTGTTTAAAGGTGAAAGTGAACATGCTGAGAGCTAGGGAAGAGCAGTTTAAATTAGGTTTTGAACTATGCAGTGACTTGAAGGAACTTAGAATATTATGGCAATTAGGCAGAGAGAGAGTGAGAGTCCCTAACGGAAAACTCATAGATTTGACTCTGTTATCCTTCCAGCTTCCAAATAGAGAGATAATTTAAAATATAATTTTTTTTTCATTTTTAGGTGGTAATGAAGTGCTATGACCCCAATATGTACAGTGGCTCAGTGTGTGTTTTCTGACAGAAGTGGGTGAGGTAAGGGGAAGAAGGAAGGGAGGGGAGGAAAGAGTAAAGAAGATAGAGAGCAAGAGAGGAAGAGGAAGTGGGGGAGGGGAGGAGAAGAGGGGGTAGACCTGGCTGTATTAAAACAGTCCACACTGATTCAGTTGATTACAGACATGGTTCCCCATTTCTTAAAAGGCTGGTTCTTCTTGACTGTCATCAAATTCATGCCACAGAGTTATTTTAAACAAATGCCATCATGTAGATAGCCATCTAGCTGCCAGTCTGCTCAAAGCAGAGGCAGAGATGGAATGCTGCTAGCTACTCTTGTCAAGAAATTGCTAGAAGGTGCACTGGGCCGGGTGATCTGCACACCCCTGTGCACACGCACATGCACATGCGCACACACAGAGGGTGAGAGAGAATCCTGTATGTGTCTGAACAGAGATGCTGCTCTTCCCACAGAGCTCTGAGAATTACGCTATTTGTATTCACCTAGGCAGCTTGGTTTTTCAAATGACAGATGACACACCACACAACACTTTTTTTTTTTCATGTGCTCTTGTCTCTGGCCATGGGAGGCATGATCCATTCAGGAATGCAATTCTGGGTTTCTGGAGCAAATCGCTGCACAGGGGGAGAGGCATAGCTCCTATGCCTTAATAGCCCAGCCAAGACAGTCAGTCAGGAAAATGAAAATTCCCACAGAAGCCCTTCAGCACACTTCTCTTTCCCTGATACAATATTCAGTTCTGACAGTTGGGAAAATAACAATGGTCTTGAAATGACCGAACAGAGTAAGATATGGCTATTATATCGTAGACCGTTACAGCGTAGATATTCAGATGGCTGGAGAGTTTAAAGTACCGGTAAATACGAGAAGATCTCTGATTGAACGTATTTCAAACCATTCTCAGGGAGAGGGCAGCCTTAAGTGCCAAGCGTCAGTCTCCCTAACAGACAGCAGAACCACTGTGGGCACACACCTTCAGCACATCGGTGGGATTTACCAAGTCTCGGTTAATAGCAAAACGTAACAGGTTTGTGCTGTTTTTACACTTTATACCTCATGCTATCCTACACCTGTCTCCTAAACTGCTTCCCTTGTAAAACATCTGCTAGCTGCCATAGGTCTCACATTACTGAAAACAAAGAGAAATGTTGCCTTCCCAAGTTTTTTTTTTTTCTTTTCCCCTTGATTTTCTGATTTTCCTCTCATTACTTTGAGCCACCATTCTGACCGCCGCCTCCTCAGCACCTTCATCCAAGCAGCTGAATGAGGCTGGAGAAAAAAACGCCTTTGGCTTGGCTCCCAATTCTTTCATGACTCTCATCTCTGTGGAGTCTTTGTGCTATGGAAGACCACACTACACACTTCTGACTAGCTCACTCCTTACCCTGCTAGGAAGTTGTGGAACACATTTTTCTTTTCTTTTGTTCGATAAATAACCCTGAAAATGCCTTTTCGCCATTTGTACTTTCCCTGATCGTCACATTTGCTTTTTTATTTAGAAAGTAGACAGATAAAAGCTTCAGAAATCTCTCACCACTACAACATTCATTGGCTTGTATTTTTTTTCTCCCGCACCAACTCCAACTCCCACTGCTTTACTCTTGTGGCATGACAGTCCTTCCTCTTGATCTTTGAGTGCTCAGTCAAGCACATTGCATTGCCAGTATTCAGCTCTTCTTCATTAGATTTTCCTCCCTGGCTGCATGATTTCCTTAACATACAGATTTTCTGAAATGGCCCAAAGCCAGTGAAACAATCAGAAACAGCCACTGCTCCACTGTTAGGAGTCCCATAAGAGGACCAAGCTACCCAACTGTCAGTTAAATGCAGAAGACCTAGGTCAGTCCCATGCAGGCTCACTTGTCAGTTCAGTCTCTGTGAGCTCCTATGAGCCCTGCTTAGTTAATTCTGTGGCTTTTCTTGCAATGTCCTTGACTCCTCTGGCTCCTACACACCTTCCTTCCCCTCCTCAGCAGGGTTTTGGGAGCTCGGCCTAATGTTTGGCTGTGAGTCTCTGCATCTGTTTCTACCAGTTGCTGGATGAGGCCTCTCTGATGACTAGATTTGGGGATAGATATTTGCTGTGAGATATGTTTGTGTATGCTGTGAATATGTGTGGCTCCCATGGGATAATACATAAAGCTGTTTTGGCCTATGCGAGAAGGCTCATAGATAGACAGGAAATTCAAGCAGAGATACAGAGAGAAAAAGGGCAGAGTCAAGAGAGCCTCCAGCTGCTGCCAAAGGAGCAACAACATACCATCAGACTGGTGGTAAAATATAGATTAGTAGGAATGGGTTAATTTAACATGAAAGAATTAGCTAGCCAGAAGCTGAAGCCATAGGCCATACATTTCTTAATTAATATAAGCCTTGGAGTGATTATTTTATAAGTGTCTGCGTGACTGCAGGGCCGGGCGGGACTGAGAAACATTCTTGCTACAGACATTATTTAAATTTGACTTTGTCATGAAATTTCTTGTTTTCTCTATCTATTGTGATTAAAAGTTTTGAGGAGTACATTAGTCTGGGATGACACCTGTACACTTGTGGTCTCTTAGCATCTACCAGACTCTACAGACTCTTTTTTTATTTTTTTGTGATGTGCTTGACCCTTGGCTTTTACGGTTCTTCTTCTCTCTCTTCGGATGGATTCCATGATCTCAGCCTAACGTTTGAGTGTGGGTCTCTGCCTCTCTTTCCACCAGTTGCTGTATAAAGCCTCTCTGATGGCTGCTGGGCTAGGCACCAATCTATGAGTATAGCAGAATATTGTTCAGTATCATTATATTGATTTTTTTTCCCAGTTGTGTTTGGTTCTATCTTAGGTCTGTGGGCATCAAGTGTCTGGGTTCTGGCATTCCAGGCAGTGCCAGGGATGGGCTCACTCTTGTGGCATGAATTTCAGGCTGGACCAGCCATTGGTTGTCTGCTCCCACAATCTCTGTGTTATCCTTGTCTGAGCACATCCCATACACAAGACAGGCTATAGGTCAAAGGTTATGTGGCCTGGTTTTTGACCCAATCCCTGCACTGGCAGCCTTGCCTGGTCACAGGAGGGAACCAGTTCAGACTACATATCCCCCTTTGCTAAGCTTCTTATTGGGGTCATTCCTGTAGATGCTTGGAAGTTTCTCATGCACTAAGTTTCTACCTGACTTTGAAATGACCTCCTTTCTAATCAGCTCTTTCAATACTCTCTCTACACACACCCTACCTGAAATCTCATGTTCCCCTTCCCACCCACCCCCAGTCCACCCACGAAATCTCTTCTGTTTCCTGTCCCAGGGAGACCCAAGCGTCCCCCTTGAGCCCTCCTTGTTACCTAGCCTCTCCCTATTCTTTAGCACATTTCATGCACACTTTCAAATGCTCAGGATCTAATCTAAGCCATGCTTCCCTGTGTTTGACACAGGGTCCAGTCTTCTCTCCTCCTGTCAGCAAAGCTACCCGCAGCCATTGAGAGATTGCTCAAAAAGCTGCTGCCTCTCTGATGAATGTTTGTGTGATTCATTCTGCCAGCTCTTCTTTCCAATCTGGGTCTGATGTATTCCAACAAATTCCCAGCCTCCCTTTCCTCTAGCCTTTTCCTCCAAAAGCTTATTTCAGTTAACAACTGAGTTTATGGGTGTTGAGCTAATGCCTATGAGACGGCCTTGGTTTTATCTTATAACAGCCATACAGTATACCAGAAACTAATTAATACCTGTCCTTAAAATTTTACTCTGAATCTGTTCATTTCTTTCCACTTGACTATCACATAGGCTAAACTGATTCATCTATCATCATCCCTTGTGTGAATTATTGCTATGCTTTCTAATTGGTCTTTTTTTTCTTTTACTTAGAGTCTGTCTAATGCAAGCTATATTTACAATGGGATCCCTTGGAATATAAATTACATAATATTGTGCAAGGGAGCTATAAATAGTCACATACAAGTCTCCTTAGAGTCATGCCTGGATCACATGGTAGGTATAGGCTTAATAATTTAAGAAATGTTGCTTTCCAAGGGCTAAGCACCATTTTCTATTTGCAATAGTAGTGTATACAGAGTCAAGTCCCTCTACATCATAGCTATAAAGACAGAAATCAAGACAGTGAACACCTGACAATACTGAATGGGGCAAAAAAAGTAATAGTGATGAAAAAATTGGATTCAGATGCTCACTAAGAAAGGTTTTGTGGATTATAGCTATGCTCATTATCTTGACTGTAATAATGATTTCCTAAGCATGTATATTTATGTATGTATTTGTGAACATATATTTAAAATGTTTTAAGTTTTACAACATATATGTACTTCACTGAGTACAAATTATACTCCTAAAATAGTTATGGGAGCCATTATATTCTATTTAGCTATCATGCATGTTAAATGAGGTATTGCATGCAAAGTACTAGACAGGAGATTAATTTATGTTAAAGTGTGCAATAAATGGTGACTATTATAACTTTATTATCAACAGTAAAATAATCCTGCACTTTGCTGCCTAGAGATATGTGATACTAATTCAGACGTAGAGACAGGAATAACCTCTTTCTAAAGGTACTTGTGCTTTTATGGTAGATGCTTAAGAGTTTTTAGTTGTGAAGAATTCTAAAATAGTTTCTCCAATATTAATAAACATAGGTAACATCATTACACCTAAAAAAGACAAAAATTAGGGTCCATTTTATAAAATATCATGAAAGCAAATTTAATTCCTTATTTCAATATTTTTGATCTGTCCCATAAAATAGAACCATGTGAAATTACCCTGGACATAAAACTAAGGCCACTGAACATCAGGAGCCATGGGAGTGATCTTCCTAGAATGGGGCATTGCCTGGACTCTGGGTTGCATCTCACAGTCATGGCAGGGAGAAAACAAACTCTCCACAGTAATGTGTTCCTCATTGTTCATTACTGATTCCCTTTCTAATTATCCCATTGTTGTATTTCTTAGTTATCAATACCCCAGCTCAGGAAATTTTGATTATATTGTGTTACAATTGGATTTCCACTTTAAGGATATCTATTTTTGTCTGCCAGACTTGCCACATTGCTCTCTTTATCGTAAGTTGGTTCATTTAAGAAGAAAAAAATGAAAAGGGAAAACCAAGTGCAACAAAAGTCTGGGTGTGACTTCTGACCTCCTTTTTCAGCAACCAAATCAGATAATACTACTTTTAATTAAAACAAATGTGCTAAAAATAACAAGGTTGCCATGGTGCCATGGAGAAAAAATTCAAGTACACTTTATCTGACAGAACTGGAACATCATTAAGAATATTGACTAACAAAGAGAAAAAAATTACATTTTTTTAAATTTTCTCCTCATTTTTAATGTTCACTATTAAGTTCACTTTAATTTATTATATATACATATATATTTATTTTTTTATTGAGAAAACTTTTTCATTCATTTTACACACTAATCAAAGATCCTCCTCTTCCCTTCTCCAGCCCCCCACCCCAACCTCCCCCTCCCAACCCACCCATATATCCCCCAATAAGAAGCCAAGGCCTCCTGTGCGGAGGCACATCCAGCAGAGGCAAGTCCAAGCCCCTCCCCCTGCCTCAAGGCTGCATGAGGTGTCCCATCATAGACAGCGGGCTCCAAAAATCCCGTTCATGCACCAGGGATGGATTCTGATTCTACCGCCAGGAGGCCCCCCCAAAGCAGATCAAGCTACACAATTGTGTCACCATGCAGAGGACCTAGTTCAGTCCCATGCAGGGGTCTCTCTTGTGGATTGGGCCTCAAATTAGACCTGTCATTGTTGGTCACACCCACAAGCTCTGAGCTACCATTGCCCCAGCACATCATGCAGGCAGGACAGGTGTGGTCAAGCTCTGTTAGTGTCCTAGTCCCATGACTGGGAGACTTGCATGGTTATAGAAGATGGCTGGTTCAGGCGCTGTATCCTCCATTACAGTCCTCACTTGGGTTACCCTCACAGGTCCCAGGACATTTCCACCGCACTAGGTTTCAACACCACCCCCATAAGATTTGTGTCTAATTTTATTTCATCTTGTTGTGCCTTGTTCAGTTGCTATCACTGGGAAGCTTGTTCTTTTCTGAAGGGAAATGGAGGAGCCACTGCTCCTCTGGATCTGGATGAGAGGCAAGATGTGAGGGTGGGGAGAGTGGAGGGAGAAGAGGCTGTAATCAGGCTGTATTGTATGAGAGAAGAATAAACAAAAAGAAAAAAAATAATGAAACTGAATACAGAGCACACAGACACCTTCACTTGTCTAATGCGGCTACTGATTCTATGAGGAACTATTCTTGTGCTGGTCTTTTCATGGGGTTTCTTTTATGCAGTAAAAACATTTTGTCAAGAAAATTTGACGCTAAATATTAATTGCACATTCAATATTAAATATAAGACCGTTTTCTGGAATATCTGACTAGTCTAGGGTTGGTTTATATAAGAGTTAAGTCTACCTTTTAGATTTTCCATCCAGTTATATGATTATCTTATAGTCAGTAGTTATAGTTTTGACTTATACAGCCCAGGTTATATATACAACCAACCTGTAGGGTATAAAAAGAGAAAAAACTAAAAAAAAAAAAAATGAAAGATAAAATAAAAGCCATGACACAGTATTATGAGTCAAGGAACCTTCATAGATGCCGTTGAGTTTGTTTTCTGTCAACGTCTATTGCTGGGGCATGTGGCCTGCCCTTAAGAGCAGTTTGTTTCCCCAGTTGAACTCCCTTGGAAAAAAGGAATTTTTATTTACAAGTGGGGATAGCGTCTGTGTTAGGGGTGGTGGCTTATGTCCACATCTCCTCTCAGCTCTAGGACGATCGCTGGTGCAGACCCATGCAGGCTTCCTGTCTCTGCTAGCTCATCTGTGTGGCAGTCCTCTTGTGCTTAGGGGGCCTTGTGTCTTGGTGTCTTTCATCCCCTGTGGCTCTTGCACTCTTTCCATGTCTTCTACAGGGTTCCCCGAGCCTTGAGGAGAGGGATTGGGTGGAGATGTCCCATTTAGGCCTGAGTGTTCCAAGGTCTCTCACTCTCTGCATATTGTCTGACTGTGGGTTTCTATTTGTACCTATCTGCTGCAGGAGGAACCTTCTTTAATGATAACTAGACAAGGTACTATCTATGAGTACAACAGCATATTATTAGGAGTCATATTATTGCTATGGTTCCTTTAGTAGAACAGTAGTGTTTGGTTTTTACCATAGGATATATAGTCTCAGGCTCTTGGTCACCTAACATTGTCTGGTATTGGTTTCTTCTCATGGAGTGGGCCTTAAGTCAAGTCAGATATTGGTCGGTTACTCCTATACCCTTTGTGTCATCATTGAGCTAGACTATCTTGCAGGCAGGACACTATTGTAGATTGAACAGTTT